>NC_055995.1:39901933-40589867 GCF_018446385.1 Zingiber officinale
CTGCTGTGTGACTTTGCCAAATAACTTTTGCTAATGGTACTTCCTGTTGGAACCGCAAGGTGTTTTGATGTGATAAAACAAGCTAAGTTAGGTCCTGCGTTTGTTTAACCCTTGTGTCTAAGTGTGCAGGAGCTTAGGAACACAGGAAGTCGAGCGGAAGACGCGGCTAACGAGAAGGACGGCACGGGGAGAGAGACGACGGGCTCGGTGCGTCCGAGGGACGAGGTGACCGCGGAAGAGTACACCGGCGGATGAGAAGAACGTGCGCGACGTTCGAGGGACGAGAAACCGGGAAGGAAGGCTGCTCGAGGAGAAGGCCGGAACATGGGTTCGGGTGAGCCCTATTCCGGAAGGCCGAGATCACCCAAGCTAGTGGAGCCAGAGCGAACAGACCCGGACCAAGACGAGCCGAACTGAGACGAGCTGAACCAGAGTCGAAAAGTCAACTTATGTTGACCTTAGGGCTCCGGGCGCCCGGAACCTACCGGGGCGCCCGAAACCCTTCCGAGCGCCCGGAATCGACTTTTCAACAGGATCAAGTTTTCACTCGATCTGACCGTTGGGGGATAAAATTTATCCCCCCCAGGGCGCCCGAAATCCTTCCAGGCGCCCAGACCAAGACTATAAATATAGCCTTGGTCCAGAAGCTTAAATAGAACGAACTACTTGTAATCCAGTGCTTTCATTTGTGTTATTTCTTTCTGTGCTTTCAACGCTGTAAGAGGCTACTCCGCCCAGAGGAGAATCAATTAGTGTGCCTTCTTTGCCTTGGATTAGCAATCCTCTGATTGCAAACCAAGTAATTTCTCTGTGTCTACTTTCTGTCTTAATTAGTCTCTGCCGTTTTAATTACAAGTTCTTTTAAGTTAGTTGAATATCCGAGAAGGGTTTTTGGTTTCAATTTTATAGGGCAATTCACCCCTCCCCTCTTGCGGGCCTTCAAAGGGACCTATAAGTGGTATCAGAGCGAGGCGCTTCAAGAGGACTAACCGCCGATCGAAGCAACAAGATGGCCGGACCAAGCATCGTCCCACCAAAATTTGAGGGGAACTTCGCAGACTGGAAGCGACGTATGGAGGTATTCCTAAAAATAGATTTTGAAATTCGGTTTATTATGAAATATGGTTTTGTAGCTCCAATAGATAAAGATGGAAAAGAAAAAGAAGAGAGCGATTGGACAAAGAAGGAGCAGAATGAGTCGGTAGCAAACAGCCGTGCAGAACATCACCTGCTGAGCGTGTTACCACCTCAAGAGGTCAACCGCATCGGAAACTATGTATCTGCTAAAGAACTTTGGGAGAAGTTCTTGGAACTCCACGAAGGAACGTCTGAAGTAAAGCTCGCTAGAAGGGACATCCTCCACAACAAACTGATGAACATCCGTCTGGAGAAAGGTGAGAAAGTAGCCGGTCTACATGCAAAGGTAAAAGAACTAGTTACTGGTCTCGAAAACCTTGGTGAAACGGTAACAAACCGGGACACTATACGCTACACGCTCAACGCGTTTCCAAGAACTCCGGAGTGGATATTAATCGTCGATGCTTACTACATCTCAAAAGACCTGGAGGTAAGTACTTTAGAAGAGTTGTTTTCTACCCTTGAATTACACGAAGCTAGATGTGCAGAGATATCAAAGGACACAACCCAGACTATGGCGCTGAACGCAACCAATAAGGATGAACCCGAGTCAAACTCCGAAGACGATCAAGAAGCGTACATGGTAAGAAACTTTAAAAAGTTTTTTAGATCTAATAAATTTAAAATGCAGAATAAAAAGAATCAAGGTAGAAGAAAGGTACGGTGCTACCAGTGTCAGAAGGAGGGACACCTAAGGGAAGACTGCCTAGAACTCAAGAAGGTCAAAATGAAGACACCCAAGAAACACAACCTAAAAGCAACTTGGGATGACACTTCTTCATCTGAATCAGAAGCTCAAGAATATACGGGGATTGCACTGATGGCAAGCCACGAAGGAAAAAGCACATCAGAACCCAGCATCGATGAAGGGGGAGCGATGTCAGATAGAAGTAGCGAAGCAGGGGGAGATTCAGGCTTCAAGTCTGATATGGTAAGTGAGGTATGCCTCTTACCCCCTGATGAACTTTACTTTGGTATCAAAGCTATGACTAAATCCATGTATAAATTAGAAAATAAAAATGCCAAATTAGAAAATGAAATTTTAGAAACAAAGAGAATTTTGGCAATATCATGTCTTATAGAGGATTTTGAAAAATTGAAAATTGAAAATGAAAAACTAAAAGAAGAAATAGAAAGATTGAAAAAATCTAATGGTCCAAATATTTCTACTTTTAGAAATTATAGAGGTTTAAATTGGTATTCTAGATTTCATCAAAGTCAAATTAGAAATATATCAAAAATCTATATACCTAGGAAATACTTGGTAAATCCTGTAGGTAGGAATCTCTATTGGGTTCCAAAAACCTATTTAATTTAAAATTAAAATCAGACTTAGCATTTTCAGCAAGGAAATTAAACAACTAATTTCTTTATGAGGCTTTGTCTAAGGAAGTGGTTGTTGCTCCAATAACCAAGAAGGCCTAGTGCCTCGCCACGACCTGGAAGCCAAGTATTGAAATGAAGAGTTTAATTGACTAACTGAAAAAGCATTAATTTAAATTACTTAATGCTTTAAAAGAGTTATTCAATTTGTGTTTAAATTTTTTTTTAACTTAGAAATTTTTTATTATCTTAGAAATTTTTATGAAAATTGACTTAGAATTTTTTTAAGTTATCTTAGAATTTTTTTTTCCTTATAATTTTTCTTAAAATTGACTTAGAATTGTTTCTTATGAATATTAACTTAGAATTTTTTTTAATTAGAAATTTTTTTTTTTGAATGTTGAGATAAGTTTCAAAACTTAAAATTTTTTTAACACTTATGACTGTTTTATCTGAAAAATGTTTTACTTAAATATTTGTCTTTCGAAAGAAAAATTCTGAAGAGTGTCTTTAAATTGAATTTTACTTAGACATTATTAAATATTTTACACCTAAAGTTTTTTTAATTTACCTTAGACTTATTTATAACCCCAATTGTTATGTGATCAAAGGGGGAGAAGTATGTTAAGTCTAGGGGGAGGTACTATTATTTTTCAATTGAAAAATATTTGGCCTTATTGGAATATAAATCGTTTTTATTGCATATGGTTACCCTAACTTAACTTGGGTTTCTCACATCAAAAAGGGGGAGATTGTTGGAACCCCAAGGTGTTTTGATGTGATCAAACAAGCTAAGTTAGGTCCTGCATTTGTTTAACCCTTGTGTCTAAGTGTGCAGGAGCTTAGGAACACAGGAAGTCGAGCGGAAGACGCGGCTAACGAGAAGGACGGCACGGGGAGAGAGCCGACGGGCTCGGTGCGTCCGAGGGACGAGGTGACCGCGGAAGAGTACACCTGCGGACGAGAAGAACGTGTGCGGCGTTCGAGGGACGAGAAACCGGGAAGGAAGGCTACTCGAGGAGAAGGCCGGAATATTGGTTCGGGTGAGCCCTATTCCGGAAGGCCGAGATCACCCAAGCTAGTGGAGCCGGAGCGAACAGACCCGGACCAAGACGAGCCGAACTGAGACGAGCTGAACCAGAGTCGAAAAGTCAACTTATGTTGACCTTAGGGCTCCGGGCGCCCGGAACCCTTCCGGGCGCCCGGAATCGACTTTTCAACAGGATCGAGTTTTCACTCGATCCGACCGTTGGGGGATAAAATTTATCCCCCCCAGGGCGCCCGGAACCCTTCCAGGCGCCCGGGCCAAGACTATAAATATAGCCTTGGTCCAGAAGCTTAAATAGAATGAACTACTTGTAATCTAGTGCTTTCATTTGTGTTATTTCTTTCTGTGCTTTCAACGCTGTAAGAGGATACTCCGCCCAGAGGAGAATCAATTAGTGCGCCTTCTTTGCCTTGGATTAGCAATCCTCTGATTGCAAACCAAGTAATTCCTCTGTGTCTACTTTCTGTCTTAATTAGTCTCTCCCGTTTTAATTACAAGTTCTTTTAAGTTAGTTAAATATCCGAGAAGGGTTTTTGGTTTCAATTTTATAGGGAAATTCACCTCTCCCCTCTTGCCGGCCTTCAAAGGGACCTATACTTCCTTGTTCCGCAATCTCTTAACTGCTCGGTCTATTATCTGAATAGGCCAACTGTCATAGTTGAGGTCTTGGCGGACTTGTACCGACTAGGGCTCAATCACCTGAGTGGCATCTGGGATATGCTTCTTCAGCATAGAGACATGAAATACGTTATGGATAGCTGACATCTCCTGGGGTAGCTCTAACTTATAGGCTACCTTGCCAACTCTTCTGGTAATAAGGTATGGTCCCACATATCTGGGACTTAGTTTGCCCTTCTTCCCAAAGTGTATTACTCCCTTCATGGGAGCTACTATGAGGAATACTGTATCCCCAACTGAAAATTCTAAGGGTCTGCGCTGTGTATCAGCATAGCTTTTCTGGCGGCTCTGAGCTATCTCTATCCTCTGGCGGATCTGCTGTATAGCCGTCGTGGTGTCTGCTACTAGATCTGTCTGAAGTTCTAGTTCCTTCTGTTCACCACTCTCGTACCAGTAGATTGGAGATCTACACCTCCGCCCATAGAGAGCCTCGTAGGGTGCCATACCGATAGTGGCCTAATAGCTGTTGTTGTAGGCAAATTCTGCTAAACTCAGATATTTGCACCAACTTCCCTTGAAGTCTAGGGCACATGCTCGGAGCATATCTTCGAGTACCTGATTTACTCGCTCCGTCTGACCATCTGTCTGAGGATGGAAAGCTGTACTGAATCTTAACTTAGTGCCCAATGCTGACTGTACACACTCCCAGAAGTGTGATGTGAACCTACTGTCTGAAATGATGGTCCGTGGGACTCCATGTAGTCTGACAATCTCCTTGAGATACAACTGAACTAGCTGCTCCATGGAGTAGGATATCCTGATAGCTAAGAAGTGGGCTGATTTAGTCAACCTGCGACTATTACCCAGATGGCATCAAAACCATTCATGGTTTTGGGTAGTCCCACTATGAAATCCATAGAAATATCCTCCCACTTCCATTCTGGGATCTGAATGGGCTGCAGAACTCCTCCTGGTGTCTGATGTTCTGCCTTGACCCTCTGGCAGGTCAGACAGGCACTGACATATCTAGCGATATCTCTTTTCACTCCCGACCACCAAAAATGTTTCTTTAAATCTTGATACATCTTGGTGGAACCCGGATGCATCGTATAGGGAGTCCTGTGAGCCTCGTCCAAAATCTTTCTCTTTAGTTCCTCCTGATCTGGAACACAAAGTCTGTCACCAAAATGTAATGCCCCACTATCGGATATTTTGAACTCTCCACTCCCTGATTCTGCTAACCCTTGCTTGATTTTCTGAATTTCAGGATCCTGTCCCTGAGCTGTCTGGATATCACCAAGCAAGGTGGATTCTAACGTCATAGTAGAGAGTTGTCCCACTATAAGTTCGAGATTGAAATCTGTGATCTCCTTCTGTAGGGGCAGTGACATGGCTACTAGGGATAATAAGGTGGCGCTGGACTTCCTGCTAAGTGCATCTGCCACCTTATTGGCTTTCCTGGATGGTAGAGGATGTCTATGTCATAGTCTTTGACCAGCTCAAGCCATCTATGCTGTCGCATATTCAGATCCTTCTGAGTGAAGAAATACTTCAGACTCTGATGATCTGTATAAACTCTACACTTAGCTCCATACAAGTAGTGTCTCTAAATTTTGAGAGCGAACACGACTGCTGCAAGCTCGAGGTCATGAGTAGGGTAGTTCCTCTCATAATCCTTGAGTTGTCTGGAGGCATAGGCGATCACCTTACCTTCTTGCATCAGTACTGCTCCTAGTCCCAATTTAGAGGCGTCACTGTAAATATCAAAGCTATCTGTGTTTTCTGGTAGAGTCAGAATAGGTGCACTAGTCAATCTCCTTTTTTACTCGCTGAAGCTGTTCTCACAGTCCTCTGTCCACTGAAATTTTCTGTTCTTTCTGGTAAGAGCTGTCAGTGGGGAGGCTATCCTAGAGAAATCCTCTACGAACTTTCTGTAATAACCTACTAGTCCCAAAAAGCTTCTGATCTCACTGGCGCTCTTGGGTCTTTTCTAGTTACTCACCGCTTCTATTTTACTGGGGTCTACCATAATACCATCCTTGGAGATAATGTGACCCAGGAAGGCTACCTGATCGAGCCAGAATTCACATTTCGTGAACTTGGCGTACAACTGGTTCTGCTGAAGGGTCTGCAATACTATTTTCAGGTGCGCTGCATGTTCTTCCTGAGTTCCGGAATAGATAAGAATATCATCGATGAACACGATAACAAACTTATCTAAGTATTATCTGAATACTTTGTTCATGAGATCCATGAAGGTAGCTGGAGCATTTGTCACGCCAAAGGGCATGACTACGAACTCATAATGTCCGTATCAGGTCCTGAAAGCCGTCTTGGGTATATCGCCTTCTTTAACCTTCACTTGGTGATACCCCGATCTGAGGTCTATTTTAGAGAACACTGCTGCTCCCTTTAGTTGATGAAACAGGTCATCTATTCTGGGAAGAGGATACCTGTTCTTGATTATGACTTGGTTCAGTGCTCTGTAATCTATACACAAGCGCATGCTGCCGTCCTTCTTCTTCACGAACAATACAGGCGCTCCCCATGGTGAGTGACTAGAGCGTATGAAGCCCTTGTCGAGCAACTCCTGTAGTTGCTCCTAAAGTTCCTTCAGTTCTACTGGGCCATGCGGTAGGGTGCCTTAGAGATGGGATTTGTTCCGGGAATGAGCTCTATCTCAAATTCTATTTCCCTGTCCGGTGCTAGGCCTATTAACTCCTCAGGAAAGACTACTGGGTAGTCACATACGATTTGGACCTCCTCTAGTTTTCGGTCCTTGTCCTGGCTGGTACTGACTACATGTGCTAAGAATCCTATACATCCTGAATCCAGTAGTTTCTGTGCTTTCAGAGCTGAGAGAAACTTTTTGGCTCTTCTCTTTGACTCTCCGCTGTACTCAAACTGCACTCCTGCTTCGGGTTGGAATATAACTTTCTGTTTACGGCACTCTATGGAAGCACCGTACTTGATCAGAAAGTCCATTCCCAAGATGACATCGTAGTCAGCCATATCTAGCACTATCAGATCGCCAAAAAGCTCTCTGTTTGCTATAATGACTGGCACTGCTCTAAGCCAGTGCGTAGATACCATAATTTCTCCCGAGGGTAGCGTCATCAAAAATTGACCACTGAATACCTCTGGGGGTATTGCTATCTTTTCGGTGAATGCCCTAGATATATAAGAATGGGTTGCCCCGGTATCGAATAAGACAGTTGCACTTTGCTGTAAAATACTAATCTGACCTATAACAACTGTCGAGGCATTCGCTACGTCTTCTCGGGTCAGTGAGTAGATCCTTGCATTTTTCGCGACTGAGGGGGCTTCCAGTCTGCCTTGGCTGATGTATGGACCATCTAAAGCAGCCTGCATCTGGTGCAACTGTGCTGGCTTGACCTCGTACTGAATCAGCTGTGGTGGAGGAAAGCTGGTCTTGTTTGAGAATTGTTTAGCCATATGTCCCTTCTGGCCACATTCGAAACATCCTCGGGTGCCCTTGCGACAAACTCCTGGGTGAAATTTTCCACAAGTGGAACACTTGGTGTTGGTTGCTACTCGGAAAGCCTAGAGGTTCCACTGTACAAAAATTTTGTACAAAGGTCTGAACCTTTTCCTAGCAACCATGTGTTCTTTTAAATTAAATTTTGGATCGCCTGCGGAACTTAACACGTTTGATCCAAAACTTAATCTATTTGTTCTTTTAGGTTTTGACTTGGATCTCCTGCGGAACTTAACACGTTCGACCCAAATCACCTTAAGTTATTAATTCCATTAAATATTAATTTCCATAATCGGTTCCCAGTACTGACGTGGTGAGGCACATGGCCTTCTTGGATATGGGAGCAACCACCACCGACTAGACACAACCTTTTATAGAAAGTTAATATTTATTTCCTAAAATAACTTTAGGTTAACCGAAAACAACAATCAAATCACAAGGAAAAGAAAAAACAAAAGAACACAATATCGAAAAACATATTCGAAATTCTAGAATCGTAAGCCTTTTGTATTTGGTATTATTTCCAAAAATAACTAGTATGATGCGGAAAGAAAAATTACTAGTTATACCTTTTAGAAAGACCTCTTGATCTTCTACCATATTCCTCTTCTAACCTCGGACGTTGTGTGGGTAACGATCTTCCGAGATGAGAAACCACCAACCACCTTCTTCTCCTCCTAGCTAGGTTCGGCCACAAAAAGCTTAACCAAGGATGAAGAACAAAACACCAACCAAGCTCCAAGAGATGCTAGCTTTCTCTCCTTCTTCTTCTTCTTCTTCTTCTCCAAGTAGTATCCGGCCGCCACAAGAGCTCCAAGCCTTTGAGAGTTTCGGCCACCACAAAGAGGGAGAGAGGAAGAGGATGGCCGGCCACTCCAAGGAATAAAAGAGGGAGAGAAATAATAGAGGTTGTATCTCATGAAGGCACCCTCACCCCTTCTTTTATATTCCTTGGCCTAGGCAAATTAGGAAATTTAATTACAATAAAATTTCCTTAATTCCCTTGACATGATTTAATTGAGAAAAATAAAATAAAATTTCCCCAATTAATCTCTAATGGCCGGCCACATCAAAAGAGATAAATTAGACAAGTTTTAATCAACAATTAAAACTTCCTAATTTGTTTCAAGAAATTTTAAAAATAAATTTCTCTTTAAAAATCTCTTCATGGTTGATAAAAAGAAATTTCTATAATTTTAATTTTATCAACATGTGGATAATTTTAAAGAGAAAATAAAATATCTCACCAATCTACAAATAAGGAAAGAGATCTAATCTCTTTCTTTAATCTTTTATAGACCTTTTACAAGAGAGATATTTTAATTTTAATTCTCTTTAATAAATTATTTCTTCCACATAATAAAAATTAAAATTAAAATTCTTTTTTAATTTAATTTGGCCGGCCCCCACTACCTTGGGTTCAAGCTAGGGCCGACCACCCCAATTTATACCTAGGCCGGCCCTAGCTTGGTTCCCAAGCTAGCTTGGCCGGCCCCCTATTGGTGGGTATAGAAGGTGGGTATAGGTGGGTATAGTACTCTATAAATAAGAGGCTACGATAAGGACCGAGAGGAGGAATTGGTTTTGGTCTCCCGATAAAATTAAGCATCCCGTGTTCGCCCCGAACACACAACTTAATTTTATCAATAATAATTCATTCCACTAGAGAACTATTATTGAACTACCGCACCAATCCCAAATTACATTTTTGGGCTCCTTCTTATTATGAGTGTGTTAGTCTCCCCATGTTTAAGAATTCGAATGTCCACTAATTAAGTGAGTTACTGACAACTCATTTAATTAATATCTTAGTCCAAGAGTAGTACCACTCAACCTTATCATCATGTCGGACTAAGTCCACCTGCAGGGTTTAACATGACAATCCTTATGAGCTCCTCTTGAGGACATTATCAACCTAGTATCTCTAGGACACAGTTTTCTTCTACAATCAACAACACACACTATAAGTGAAACCATTTCCCAACTTATCGGGTTTATTGATTCATCGAACTAAATCTCACCCATTGATAAATTAAAGAAATAAATATCAAATATATGTGCTTGTTATTATATTAGGATTAAGAGCACACACTTCCATAATAACTGAGGTCTTTGTTCCTTTATAAAGTCAGTATAAAAGAAACGACCTCAAATGGTCCTACTCAATACACTCTGAGTGTACTAGTGTAATTATATAGTCAAGATAAACTAATACCTAATTACACTACGACCTTCTAATGGTTTGTTCCTTTCCATTTTGGTCGTGAGCTACTGTTTATAATTTATAAGGTACTGATAACATCATCTTCTGTATGTGACACCACATACTATGTTATCTACAATATAAATTAATTGAACAACTACAAACAAATGTAGATAATTTGACCAAATGTGATTCTTTATTAAAAACAAATGTTTACAAAAGCTTAGGCTTTCAGTATACACTCCAACACTTGGGATAGCTGGGCTGTTTACTAGCTAGTCCTCCTTTTGGGTAACTCCCTGGTTTGCATTTGTTGCTGGAGTTCCCTTTCCAGTTAGAGCCGTGAGAGCTGTGGCCCTGGTGTTTCTGAGTACCTGAGCTTCCTTGGCCTTTCGACTCTGAGAGGACTTGTTTCTGCTGCTTGATATTGTTCTGATAATGCTCGGTGGTTAAAGCACTGCTCACTAGTTCTTTTGTAGTTTGTGGCCTACGGACGCCACTGGCCACATTCATTGCTATTTCCGGCCTTAACATCTTGAGCATCAGCCGGACTCGTTCTCTTTCAGTGCTGACTAGTTCGAGGCATAGACGAGCCAGTCTGTTGAATTTCCTCATGGCCTCCTCGACTGAAAGGTTGCCCTGACGAAATTCAGTGAACTCGTCGTAGTGGCGGTTTGTGACCCGCATGTGGAAAAACTCCTCGAAGAATTCCCTCTCGAAGTCAGCCCATGTCATCTGATTCACTGGGCGCTTCGCTTTAATTTTCTCCCACCACATACGTGCGTCTCCTGTCAGGCAGAAAGAGGCGCATTTCACCTTCTCATATTCTGGCCAGTCCAGGAGCTCCATCGTACTCTCTAGTGTTTTGAACCAGGCTTGAGCATCCCATGGTTCACTAGTGCCTGAGAAATTCTCTGGCTTGATCTTCTGCCACTGGATCAGATAGGCTTCCCTCATTGCTCCTGTTGCTGAGGCTACTGGTGCTGCAGGTTGGACTGGTGGAACCTCTATCACTACTGGGGTTGCTAAATTAGGTTCTGGAGTGACAGTGGGAGTGTTCTGCTGGTTCGCCCTTAAAGTGGCTATCTCCTGCTACTGTTCATCTTGTTGCTTCTGTAACTGAGCCACTACCTCTACAAGGTCTGGAGGAGGCACTGAGCTGCCTACCTCATGCTGTGGTTCAGTAGCTGGTGTCTTTCTAGCTGGGCGTCCTCGTACCATTTTCTAAAGACACAGAGGACATACATAACTAACAGAATCATATTGTATAACTATTGTTATCATGTTAGGTACTATCATACATATATAAGCATGCTTTAGTTATCTAGGAAGATGACAACAAACAAAACATAAATGAGGTGAGAGATGTTCTTACTTGGAAGCTGCAGGTTCAATGCTGATGTGTGTGTGAGGAAGTATGGAACTTTGCTCTGATACCACTCTGTAACGACCCACCTTCTACTTAGTAGGCTGTAAGGCCAGACCGTCACATTATACTGTGCTAAGCTACGAGTTGCGAAGAAGCGAACTAAATTAAAAATTTCAAGCTAATGACTATTAGAAGCTGTAACTGCTGTTCATAGTGCCTTTTTGCTATGCTACACACGCTAAGATGAAACCTAAGCTTCCGAATGGACTGGAGACTGTAAACAGAGCTTCCCAGCCAACATCAGGCCTTCCAATCGATTGGTGGATCGATTGGAGTTATTTGATCGATCCACTGATCGATTCAGCGCGCTACTGTGCCTGGGTAATATTCTGGATCGATCGACTGATCGATCTAGACTTGCCAATCGACCCAGAGATCGATTCCGAAGCTCTCTATTTGCGAGAGCTAATTCCTTGATCGATCGGTTGATTGATCCCTTAACCTTCTGTTCGCGACAGAATGCGACTGGATCGATCGGCGGATCGATCAAGAAGCTTACTATTTGCGGAAGCCAAAAGAATTATATGTAAGCTCGAGGGCTTAGTAAGAAACTATCTACTTTACAAAAACATGCACACGATGCAATTTATGCTTTTAAAACATGCTATTTGAAATATATACTGGACATATTAGAGCATGGCATGACATACTATCATATAAAACACAGAATCAAACTGATCATGGCAACATCTTCTAATATCAACAAAATCAAACTAAACTGATACAATTGCTAATTAAACCAATGCTAGGTTGATACAAATTCTGAACTGTAATCACATAAATAAATCATGAAGCTTTTAAGAAAACTATTTATCATAAATAGATGAAAATACTAATCATGCTGCTGAGGGCCCGGCAACTGCACTTGCTATGCGCGCATCCCTAACTAGACCCAGGGTTGCAAGTCCCAAATTTAGTAGACTTACTAGGTTATCTAAACCTAGGGACGACTATGGGAGCTCTGCCCATGGACAACTGAAGTCCAGTACAGTGCCACTGAAAAGTAAAATACTGATTTATAGCTAATATACTTTACCTTGCTCTTACTAGGTTATCTGAACCTAGAACTAGGTTGTCTGAACCTAAAGGCAATTGTGGGAGCCCACCCGTTGGACCGTAGTCCCATAAAAGCTGTAGCAAGACTAAATGTGCCATAAAATGCTTCTACTGCATTTATCTAAACTATTGAAATGCCTATGGTGGCATTTTATTGAACTAAGCATTAAAGAAAACACTTGGTGTGCGCTAATTCACACCTTATATACTGAAAATTCTGCATATGACTAAACTAATGCATAAAACGTACGAAAAGCTACTTATACTACATATGAGGGGTTTCTTACATCCTGCGCTAGTTTTCCTTACGATCTGCTCGCTAGGTTTTCCGGAAAAACAATCTTCTCGATGGCCCTCTTGCTTCCACGTGCTCTTCTCGCGGAGAGGAGCGTCCTTGTGCCGGAGTTGTCGCCGGAAGGTGTTCTTGGAGCCTTTCAGACGGAACCCTAGCCCTTGGGGCTTGGTGCGCCGAGAGAAGGAGAGAAGAGAGAGGGGCGGCGTGACTAGGGTTGAGGGAAAAGAATTGTCGTTAAACAATTCCCCACTTAATAATTTTCCTATTTATATTAAGGAATTAATTCACCCAACTCAACATAAATATAATTGATTCCCTTTTCTTCCAGCATGGCCCTATTGGGTTCAATTGGTTACTAGAGTCATCCATAAAGCATACGGTCCAGTAGGTCTCGGGTTCAGTACCCGCGTAGGCTATTTTATGGTTCTATTTATTTTTGCTACTTACGCTACTCTAAAAATTCCATAACAATATCCCAAAATTCCAGAAAAATCATAAAATATTTCTAAAAGTCTTTTGAGAATTTTCGGGCATTACAGGATATTTTATTAGTTTCATTGTTGGTTTTACGTTCGTATCGTTTTATGTCTTCCGCTGCTGTGTGTTTACGTTCAGTCGTGTAGGCTTATTAAACTGCATGGTTGTATTTATTTTGTTCTAGCCGAGTGGGCTGACGATATAAACTGCGTGGTTGTGTTTATTTCATTTTTGTCTAGTCGGGTAGGCTGATTATATTAAACTGCGTGTTATGTTGTTTATATTTTGTATATATATTCTAGCCGAGTGTGGCTGAGGTATATTTTGTATGTAGTAATGCTTCAGATTATCACCCGTACAGGGGAGATGCTGTCAAAATTTCTCCAGACAGGGACTACCTGGGGCGTGACAGGAACTACCTCAGGAAATGTCAGTTATTCATAACGTATTCCATGTCTCAATGCTAAAGAAGCATGTTCCCGATGCAAATCAAGTGATTGAGCCACAGATGATACAAGTTCAAGAGAACCTCAGTTATGAAAGTCGACCTATTCAGATAATAGATCGAGAAGTTAAGAAGCTGAGGATCAAAGAGATACTGTTAGTCAAAGTGTTGTGGCAAAGTCAACAGCATGAAGAGGCAACATGGGAATGTGAGGAAGATATGAGACAGAAGTATCCGGAACTGTTCTAAATTCGAGGATGAACTTTTTATAAGGTATGGGGGATTGTAATACCCGTAATTTCCTCTATTCAAAAAGGGCAAAAAGAAATAAAAGAAGAGACAAGAAAAAAAAAATATTCATAAATGGCCTAGGATAGGATTTGAACCCGAGATCTCTTAGTTGAGATTATTTTAAGTGCCATTAGGGTGATGGTAAAGTATCACATGAGCAATATGAAACAATTCATTATATGTAGATTATATACGAAGAGATGCTCCAACTTTCACTTAGTATAAAAGGGGATGGATGAGATTAAAAATCTAATTTTCATCTCCTCTTTTCCTCTAGCCGAAACTTCTCCTTCCTCCTTTCAAGTTTCGGCCAAGATCAAGAGATCTAGGTCCAAGCTTCTAAGTTCTTCAAGGGGAGGATCTAAGAGGAGAGTTTTTGCAAGGATTAGTACGCGAGTGAAGGGTGGCTTGGAGAATAAGGCGTGCAAGAGAGAGGATTGTCTTCCCTACATCTTATAGTAGTAAGATTTAGCGAAAAGATGTAAGTATCTCTCACCTGCAGTATGAGTAGCTTCATTAACACATGATACAATATGTTTTAAGCGTGTTGCATGTTAAAGGACATAGATGCTATGATATGTAAGATGCTCTCTAAAGTTTTGGGATTAAGAGCATGTTTAGATCATCTTGATTTGCTTCCCATTAGGTTTTGGGACTAAGAAGTATAATCAAGTGCCAAAAGTGCTTCCCTATAAGTACGAGGGAATTAAGCGCACATAAGGTATTTGGTTAAATGCCAAGCAAGTTCAAGTACAAGAAATTAATAGTTAAAGGAAAGTATTTTACTTTAGAAAGGTATGTACTGGACATAAGGTCCATGGGTGCACTCCTAGATCACCCCTAGGCTCCTAGACCACCTCATAGTACCTTGAGAGGTTCGGGATTAGCTACCTCGGATCATATTAAGGATGTGCGCAAAGTGGTACAATACTGGGCCCAAGCAAGTGATTACTATTTTCACTAATTATGTAATATAATATTTTCAAACCTATGGTTTTCACGTGAATGTCCCCTAAGTTTAAAAGTTTATTTATATTGTTAGCATTGATTTCCTCAAGTAGTTTTAAAAAGCGTGCCCTCTTTTAATGTATCGTTTTGTGAGTAGACAGTACTTACTAAGCATCTGCTTATAGATTTGCATTCCCTTGTACTGCAGATAAAGGAAAAGGAAAGCTTGAGTAGGAGGAGGCAGCAAGAGCAGTGCTTGGAGGTGTGTGTGTGTGACGGAATAATGGAAAGAGATCAGAGAATTTGTTATTAAGGGAAACATGTAGAACTTTAGTATTCCTTTCTTCTCTCCGCTTTACTTAAAATACTGGCACTAATTGGTTTAGAATGAATTTGACGGCTTGGCAGAATTTTGAATGGCAAGTGAAAGTGAAAAAGGGGAGAACAAGCTCTTCTGGTAGAGAAGGGGGATCTTCCGCACGGCCTGTGACATGACCGTGCGGGTTCGCACGACCTTCCACTGCCTCCTCTCGTCCAAGGTAACACGACTGTATGGAAGCACACAATCGTGTCCTTCCTCCTCTCAGCCAAAGTGACATGGTCGTGAGGAAACACACGGTCGTGCCCTTCTTCCTCTCGGCCGAGGTGACATGACTATGTGGAATCACACGGTCAGGCACCTCCTCCTCTTGGCCCGTCGTGTGATTCCACACGACCGTGTCTCTCTTTCTCTTGGCCGAAGTGACACGGCCGTGTGGGCTCACACGGCCGTGCCCCTCCCATCCTCTGCCAAGGGTCACGGCCGTGCGACCCTCACACGACCGTGCCCTGCGCTAGTGAGAGTACAATACCTGTCAAGGCCACACGAACCAGACCCACTAGAAGCTTCAGACTCCCTTCAACCCTACTTGGCTATAAGTCATATCCTACCAGTCGTAATAGATTTATGGACTACGCAGCATGTAATAGGTAAGAAAGCTGAGAATTTAGATATACGAGTAAAGAGTAACGTTTGCCCTGCATGTTAAGGTTAATAGAAGGGCGGGCGTTATAGTTGGTGTCAGTCTGCCGAAATTAGTTGGATGTTGTGAGGTAGTAGCACAGTAGCAGAGCATAGTCGAAGTAGTAGAAATGTTATAGCAACTCGTATTGAAGTTCTATTAGTATTATTCTGAATTTTGGCCAAACAGTGATTTTATAAAATGTTAAGGGCATCTCCAACCTTGTCCAAGGTGCATCTTGCTGCAAGAGTTATCCCCTCAGCTTCAAACTCAATAAGCTCTACAGACTACGCTCTTTATCCTCCCGAGGGCACCTTCCAGGCACTCTGAGGAGCCTCCAATGCACTCCGAGCCTTCCATGCACTCCATGGCACCTCCTTGCAGAATAAACTTTATCCTCAAAGTTTATCTACACGAGGGTGCCTCCGACCTAACCCAGGCACCTTTGAGTAGCTTTGAGGTGCTTGGAGCACTGTTCACCCAAGGCTGACTTGTATGTTTTAGCTACTACAAAGAATGTTAGTTTAAATCCCAAAGATCCCTTGTAAAGTAGAGTTAGCACAATATAAAATAGTATTAATTCATTTGACAATCTTGGAATTGTCTGGTTCTAACTTTTAAATTTTTTGTGAAACCCTAGGTCGAATCGATGCCTACTGTTTTCTCAATAGGGAACACTTCCTCACGTACTACTCTCAAGAGAGTTTACTTGATGTCAAATTGGTCCTTCAAACCATTTGGGCTTTTGCTAAACATCCAAGACTTCAGGACTTTCTACTAGACGTCTGATCCCTAACCCGTCCAATCTTCCTCCTGGTGTACACGACCTCCAGGACTTGCGCCTACTGTCCTTCACTAGTAAAATTTTCTGTACGATGTCCTTGACCTGCTAAGACTTTTGCCCAGTCCCTTGGACCAGGATTTCCTTGCCTAGATGCAACTAGGGCTTTCCACCTGCCTAGTATCACTAGGACTTTTACCTTGCCTAAGTTCACTTAGAACTTTTCTGCACACTCAGTCAGACTTATTAGAACTACAATAACCCTTAACTTTGAATCTTTTGCCATTATCAAAACTTGTGTTTGATCATATAGTGCTTCCTACACCAACAATCTCTCATTTTTTATTATGAAAATATAATTCAAAGTTAAGTAAGGCATAACTAGTTAAGAATAACAAAAGACCTATACAAGTAAGAATTTTTAATTATCATTTTTTTTAAGTTAAAATTTCTAAGTATAGAAATAGAATGCTCTTCAAGGTTTTCCCAAAGAAATATTTTAACTTTCAGCTCCCCTAAAAAATAGCACTTAACTTTGAAAAACATCTAACTTTTAAAATCTTCTTTTCGAAAAATACATAGCTTTGAAAATACTTTAATTTCCTTTTTCTCCTTAGTTTTTAAAACTTTAGCCCCCTTTCAAAAGCTTAACTTAAAAGAGCACTTAGCTTTTGAAAAAACATAACTTATCTTTTGAAAAAGCTTACTTTGAGAAAATACTTAGGTTTCAAAAACTATATTTGAAAAAAGCATAATTTGAGAAAGTACCTAGGTTTAGAAAAAAAATTAACATTTAATCTTAACTTAACTTTTAATCTTGTTCTCCCTTTGCAATATATAAAAAATAATTTGAAAAAAAATGTAAAGAACTCCCCCTCCATTAATGCCTTAAAAAAATTGAAAACATTTTAACTAATTGTTTTAAAAGAAAAAATTTGAAGATACAAGTATCTAAATAATTATTTTGTTTAAGGAAATTTTTTTTCAAAATTAAAAATTAGGTAAAGTTAATAGCATGAGTAAAACCCTAGAGTCCAAGTATGTATAAAAATAATTAATTTAATAATATTAATAAAATATCTAACTCTTAGTTACTAGCTAGCTATCGGTAGATAATAGTTTAGGTAAAATTAATTTTTGAAGAATTAATTAAATTTTCAAAAAATAATTTAAGTTTTGAAAAATAATTTAATTTTTGAAAAATAGTTTAAGTTTTAAAAATTAATTTAAGCTTTGAAAAGTAATTTTAGTTTTTAAAATTAATTATAGTTTTGAAAAATACTTTAAGTTTTGAAAATTAATTTAAGTTTTGAATTAGATCAATATTTATGTTTGAATTAGATCAATTAAATTAATTAGGTTTTAGTTTAGATTGGGTAAATTGATTAGTTTGAGTTAGGTTAAGTAATTGATTAGTTTGAGTTAGGTTAAGTAATTGATTAGTTTGAGTTAGGTTAAGTAAATTAATAGATTAGTTTGAGTTAGGTTAAGTAATTCTAAATTGATTAATCCTAATATCTCACCAATTTCTAGATTTTCAATCAGGGAGCCTTATAGGTTTTGGTGAGATGTTTGATTTTTTTTATCTTCAATTTAAATTAAAATCTAAGAATTGATTTATATTTGAACTAGACTTAAGCTTAACAGGTAATTGGTTAAATATCCATTTTAATAATCGACTTTCAAGTTGTGGTGAGGCATAGTGGTCTTCTTGGGCATTGGAGCAACGACCACTTCTAGACAAAGACTTTTAAGGAGATTGAATATTTAACCTTCTTTCTGAAAATTTTTGGTCTAACTAGTCAAGTGTCGATCAAGCCTAAGTCCATATCTAACCATCCTAACCTAAGGCAGAAATAAGGAAAGTAGTAAATCAAGCAATTAAACCAATCTATCTAACAATAAAGATAGTCTTTCTATTGGCTCCCCCTAGATCATAGCCTCGATAAGGTCTTTTAAGGTAATAGATTTGATCTTTGAGGATCCAATATTGATTAAGTTGATTAGTCAAGTTAGACTTAGGGACACATGCTTTGACTAGAATTCTATTGGTTTGATTTACTAAAGATAAGTCAGATCTGAATTGATGTTTAGCCTTGTATTCGAGTCTAGATTGGTTGTATACAGTCCTTTATTTTTTAAGAATCAAATCAAAGTTCTTTAAACCCAAAGTGAACTGTTCCAACAAATCTTTAAGTTATTTGATTTGAACTTTCAAAGTAGAATTTTCTTCCTCAAGTTGTTGGACTTGAGTTGAACTTCCACTTGTTTAGTTAAAGAACTTGGATTAGTCTCCTCCTTAAGGTCTAATACCTCCTTTTGGAGTGACTTGACTTAAATATTAGACTTGAGGGGAACTTGAAGTGTTGATTGGCCCTTCAGAAATAGATATAGATTTATGGCTTGACTTAGACTTGGCTTCAGATTTGGTCTCAGAATCAATCTCAAATTTAGTCTTGGCAACAAGAGCTTGTACTGGTAGAGCAAGAAAGCTTGCTTGAGCTTGTTCTTCTTCTTCAAAGTCTTCTAAAGATGTTGTTTTTAGGGCCTTCCTTTTTCTTTACTTCTTTAGCAATTTTCAAACTAGGTTGACTAATTCAGAGGCGATCTCCTTGTCATCTTCTAAGTCTAATTCGAATTCAAGTTTGGGTCAAAATTTGGGTGTCGACTTCTTAGTCTTAACTTTTGTGGTAGCACATTACTATGGATTTTATGGTAGGATTGCCTAGGACTCAACGAGGCCATGATGCAATTTGGGTAATCTTTGATCGATTAACCAAATCCACACATTTTATAGCGATCCAGAAGATTGATTCTCTGGATCGATTAGCAGAGTTGTATCGTCGAGAGATTATCAGATTGCATGGTGTACCTTTGAGCATTATATCAGATAGAGACCCATGGTTCACTTCCCGATTCTGGCAGAGTCTGCAGCAGGCCCTGGCCACGCAGCTCCGTTTCAATACAACATTCCATCCAAAGATAGATGGACAGCTAGAGCGGACCATTCAGACTTTGGAGGACTTGCTAAGATCTTGCATTATGGATTTCGGAGGCAGTTGGGAGGATCACCTGCCATTGGTAGAGTTCGCCTAAAGTAACATCTATCATTCAGCTATCCAGATGGTACCGTTTGAGGCGTTGTATGGTAGACCTTGTCGGACACCCACCCTCTAGGAGTAGGTTGGGGAGGCCCAGCTGCTAGGACCTTAGAGAGCTCAGTAGGAGGCAGAGTTGGTTCGTACTATTAGAGAAAGGATGTCAGAGGAGCAGGACCGTCAGAAGAGTTATGCTGACCGGAGACAGAGACCCCTGGAGTTCTCTATTAGTGATCATGTATTTCTGAGAGTTTCACCCACGAAAGGGGTGAAGAGATTTGGTCTTCGAGGTAAGTTAGCTCCACGATATATTGGGCCATTCCAGATCATGGAGAGGATTAGAGCAGTAGCTTACCGTTTGGCGCTACCACCATCTTTAGCTGGCATTCACGATGTATTCCATGTATCTATGCTGAGGAGATATGTATCCGATCCAACACATATTCTGTCAGATATATCTGTTTCCATTCAGCCTGATGTTACTTACGAGGAGGTTCCGGTACGGATTCTAGACCACAGGGAGCATCAGCTGCGGAATAAGACTGTCCGGCTGGTTAAAGTCTGATGGCTGCATCATTCTGACGAGGAGGCTACTTGGGAGATGGAGGATACGATCCGAGCTCGATATCCCCATCTGTTTACTTGAGGTATGTGGGTTAGAGTTTCTTTCAGCATTTATACTGTTTGGTTATATTCTAGTGTTTGCTCTTGGTTATAGCGAAATTTGGGAACCAAATTTTTAATAGTAGGGGAGAATGTGAGATATCATAAAATTTAAATAATAGGGTTATTTGAGAAATAGCCTTATAAAATTTTTCCGAAATTTTTATAAATTTTTTGGAAATTTTTCGGAGCTCGTACGACGGGTTTTGAGGGGATTAATTATGGGTACAGATAAAGCCTGTTTGGGATACCCGTTTAAGTGAGGAAATGTTTTTAATTATAAATTCATTTCCTTTATTTCTTTTCTCCTCCCCAAATCGCCGAACCCGAGCATTCTTCTTCTCCCGACCCTCTCTTCCCCGATCTCCCCTCTCTGCCTTCTATGTTCTCTCTCGCAGACGAGCGACGACGATGGGAGCAAGGCTCCAGCTCCGGCGATCCTTCTCCGCCGGCAGCGACGCCTATTGATCTCAAATCTGGCCGACGTTTTTCATTCTCCGGGTTGTAGATCGCTGGATTGATCCAGATTCATCGATCGCCAGTGTGGAGATTCTTAGGGCGTCGAGGGTAAGCGACATTCTTGGTCCTTCTTCCCTCCTTTCCCTCGATTTCCTCCGACTCGTGCTCTAGCCCAGTCAGTGATTCCTTTTCTTCTCTTGATTCTCTTCGAACCGTGCCCTAGGTTCATCGCCGGGGCTTTGCATTCGGACCACTGCTACGTATGAGCAGATCTTCGATCAGGAAGGGGGTCCTAGCCCTAGATTCGATCCTCCTCTCTTCTTGATGTCGTGCCCTAGCTCCAAAATTCGCCTCCTCTTCAAAGAAATGGGGTTCTGACAATGAGACAGCGAGGTAAGATTAAGGTATTGATTGATTGGTGATCTCCATTTCTTGTCTAATCTTGGATCTCCTCTGCCCTGCTGTTGATTAGGGTTACTAGATTGAAGAGGAGGGAGGTTTGATCTGTTCTGTTCTGTGGACTTTCTGGGTCCAGCAACATCCTTTGATCGCGCAATCAACAGAAGCTGTGATTTAAAGTAAGATGTGGGAATTAGGGAAAATTTGATTACTAGTTGATACACGATTGGTGTGATTGAGTAGTTGAATGTAGATCATGGTGTAATATGATCATCTAGTAGTTAATTATGATTAGATTTATTTGTTTAGAATTAGTCTAATAGAATGATTAGGGTTAAGGTAATTAACCCTAGTCAACCGTTGGATTACTAATCTAATTGGTGATTAGAGATTAGGTAACTAAACCTAATTGATCGTTAGATTAATTAGGTAGGTTGAAATTGATGTGATTAGGGTTTTGCCCTAATTTAGTTGAGGGATTTTATTTATCTATTCATTTTGTTTTAGCTAAATAAAATATATATATTGTTTGACGCAGGACTCTGATTCGAGATGGGTGTCTCGACATCGACTTTGGATTGCTTGATTGGACCCTATATTTGAGGCGGGTACCCTTTGACTCATCTCTTGATAGTGTCTTATGATATGTGCAGTTTATATATAATTATTAGTGATTGGTAGATTAGCACTTCCCATGATTTTAGTTAGCTAATACCTGATACATGTTTCTATTGATAACTGCTATACCTTAGACTTATATGCTCTTGTTTATTTTTATGCGTACCCATGCTCTTAGAGGTGATGATATGTAGTGCTTCTCTCTATACTGGATTAGTTGCTAGACATACTTGCTATGGGTTTTTGGATTTGTGTTGCTTATATCATTGTAATATATATGCGTTTGTCTTACTGATAACGATATATATGGAGGAGGATATGTTCAGGTATGACATACTGTAGCGTTATGCACCATTCAGCATGATTGCATGCTGGGAGATTGACGACTCCATTATTGTTGAGCTCGTCGGCCGGATATATGGACCTGCACACAACGTGACCACTGTTGGATTTTTCGGGCCGCGAAAATCGCTTTTCGAAACGCGGAAACCCCGAATCACCCATAGCCGTAGATCCGTGCAAGGAAAACCGAACGAAAATTCCGAGTACGAGTTTTACATATCTTTTTAGATCTACCCCTAGATATACATGTTAAGAGCTTTACCCTTGTTGCGTGCCCTTTCGCGTTCCCGCTCGTCCAAGGAGTTGCCGGATCTCTAGACCGTCAAGCGTCGGTTCTCTAGAAGTATCCACACGGACACGTAGGTGGAGAAAAAAACCTCACACAAAAGGTGTTCTAGCACCTTAGTGAGATTCGGCCCAAACAAGGAGAAGAGGGAGAGGGAGAGCTTGAGAGGAAGGAGGAAGAAGATGCACACATGAATGGAAAAATCAATTCCCATTCAAAAACAAAGTGGCCGGCCACTTCCATTGTGTAACTTCCCATTAAATGCAATTAATGTGAAGTTATTAAGAAAATGGCTTTGTAACTTCCATGAGGTGGCAACCATGATGATGTGGTGCATCATCATTGGTCCACATCAATGCCAACTCACCAATGCGGTGGCATAAAGTCAAGTCAAACTTGACTTTTAAACTTCCTCTCAAGTCAAGTCAAACTTGACCAAATCTCTTCCATGGTTGATCTAATCTAACCATTTTATTCAAGCCAACTTAATATAATGAATCTAATTCATTAAATTAAGTTGATTTAATGAGTCATAATCTAAATTAGACTCATTGAATACATGAATCAACTAGAGTCCAACTCAAGTTAGCCCAATTAGGATTACTCTTAATCCAGTTTGATTCATTAAATGAATCTAAACCTCTTGGTTCATCATATGAACCTAATCTCCATCTAATTCTCCTTAGTGTGTGACCCTATAGGTTCTTGTAACGTTGGCAATGCCCTAAACACATTTAGGAGCATAAGTAATGAGCGGTATCTAGCAACGCATCATTACTACCCAAGTTACAAGAATGTCGAGATCCGACATCACCTTGTGACTACCAATTGTGACTCCTCACAAAATAATGACAAGTGTCCTTCTATCCTAGACATCTAGATTGATCAATATGAGACATAGACCGTGTCATCCTCTAATCAATCTAAATCTTGAACCCCAAGTAGACTCACTCAATCAAATGAGCTCAACATCTCATGTTGACTCATTTGGGCATGGCCATGCACTTAGTGGTCTCACTGTATCAAGAATATTGATGTCGCTCCCGTCATATGGGAGGGATAGATCCCATCTACATCACTCACATCCCTCTGCATAATTTGTTACATACCCGGTAATCGCCTTTATAGTCCACCCAGTTACGGGTGACGTTTGACGAAACCAAAGTACATAACTCCTTATGTAGGGACCCATGGTGACTTCAGGTCTAAGGACTAATAGTCATACTAATAGCCACATGAGAAAGTATATGACACTCATATAACGATCCATGATACTTTCTCATGGCGGGTCATTCAGTATACATTCTCCAATGTATACCCATGTGTCAGCTTGATATCTCTATATCCATGACTTGTGAGATCAAGTCATCGAGCTGACCTACATGCTAGTCTTATTGCATTAACATTGTCCCTGAATGTTAATACTCGACTAGGAATGATTTAGAGTAGTGTTCCCTATATCATCTCACTATCGATTCAACTAATCGATTGATATAGGTATGGACCTTCTACTCAAGGACGCTATTATACTTAGTCTATTTGGCACTAATACAAATAAGTATAATAACCAAACAAATGTCTTTATTAATATACAAGAATATGATACAATGAGTCCATACAATCATCAAATGATTGGCTCTAGGGCACTAACTAACAATCTCCCACTAGCACTAGTGCCAATCAGTATAGGCACTAAGGCCTAATGACCTAGTGTGACCATCATGCTTCCTCAGTGTCAAAGCCTTCGTCAAGGGATCTGCGATGTTACCCTCTGTAGGTACTCTGCAAATCTTCACATCTCCTCTGTCGATAATCTCTCGAATGAGATGGAAGCGCCGTAGTATGTGCTTGGTCCGCTGGTGTGAGTGAGGTTCCTTCGCCTGTGCTATAGCTCCATTGTTGTCACAATAGAGCTCAACTGGATCAGCGATGCTAGGAACCACCCCAAGTTCAGTGATGAACTTGTGAATCCAAACTGCCTCCTTTGCTGCCTCTGATGCAGCAATATACTCGGCCTCTATTGTAGAATCGGCTACTGTGTCCTGCTTCGAACTCTTTCAGCTCACAGCACCACCATTTAAGCAAAACACGAACCCTGACTGCGATCGGTAATCATCCTGATTGATCTGGAAGCTGGCATCACTGTAACCCTTTACAGTTAGCTCATCATTGCCTCCATATATTAAGAAATATTTTTTAGTCCTTCGTAAGTACTTAAGAATATTCTTGACCTCTATCCAGTGACTTTCACCTGGATATGACTGGTATCTGCTCGTCATGCTCAAAGCTTACGAGACATCAGGTCGAGTACATAGCATGGCGTACATGATCGATCCTATGGCTGAGGCATAAGGGATCTGATCCATGCGATCTCTCTCCTCTCTAGAAGAGGGACCTTGAGTCTTCGAAAGACTCACGCCATGTGACATCGGCAGAAATCCCTTCTTGGAATTCTGCATGGCAAACCGAAGGAGTACCTTGTCAATGTATGTACTCTGACTTAGGCCAAGCAATCTCTCAGATCTATCTCTATAGATCTGTATCCCTAGAATACGGGATGCCTCACCTAAGTCCTTCATTGAGAAGCAACTCCCTAGCCAGGTCTTGACAGACTGAAGCATAGGGATGTCCTTCCCAATGAGTAGTATGTCATCCACATACAATATGAGGAAGACAACTATGTCCCCTACAACCTTCTTGTAGACACAAGGCTCATCTTCGTTCTTGATGAAACCAAACTGTTTGATCGCATCATCGAATCGAAGATTCTAGCTCCGAGAAGCTTGCTTTAGTCCATAAATGGACCTATGCAGCTTGCATACTCTACTAGTATGCTGTGGATCTACAAAACCCTCAGGTTGTGTCATGTTCACATCCTCGAGTAGGTTTCCATTCAGAAACACTGTTTTGACATCCATCTGCCATATCTGATAGTCATGGTAGGCTGCAATAGCAAGCATGATCCGAATGGACTTAAACATCGCCACTGGAGAAAAAGTTTCATCATAGTCAATACCATGAATCTGCTTGAAACCTTTAGCTACCAAGCGACCCTTATAGATAAGTCCATCCATGTCAGTCTTTCTCTTAAAGACCCACTTGCACCCAATGGGTTTTACCCCTTCAGGTGGATCAACCAAAGTCCATACTTGGTTGGTGTAGATGGATTCCATCTCGGATCTCATGGCTTCTAGCCATTTCTCAGAATCTGGTCTCATCACAACTTCTTGATAGGTGGTAGGCTCATCCTCTATGAGCACAATGTCATCATGGTCAGACAAGAGAAAAGAGTATCTCTCAGGCTGACGACGTACCCTATCAGACCTGCGAAGAGGTATGTCTACTTGAACCGGTTGTTGTTCCTCAACTCCTTGTGGAACAACATCATCCACAACACTTTGTAGTTCCAGTTCAATCTCCATCGAGGCATTAGTGCTATTGTTCGCATCTTGAACTTCTTCAAGATCGAACGCGCTCCCACTAGTCTTTCAAGAAACAAAGTCCCTTTCTAGAAAGACCCCAGTCTTTGCCACAACTACCTTGTGCTGACTGGGAATGTAGAAGTAATATCCCTTAGTTTCCTTGGGATATCCGATGAAATAGTACTTGTCGGATTTGGGTCCTAATTTGTCCGAGACTTGACGTCGTACGTAAGCCTCACAGCCCCATGAAAGACACCGGCATCTCTCCCACCATATCCTATATGGTGTCTTTATCACGGCCTTTGATGGAACTCGGTTGAGTATAAAGGCTGCCGTGTCTAGAGCATATCCCTAGAATGTAGGAAGATCCTGTGACTCATCATAGATTGTACCATATCTAATAGGGTACGATTCCTCCTTTCAGATACACCATTCCACTGTGGTGTTCCAGGAGGAGTGAGTTGGGATAGAATCCCACACTCAGCTAGGTAGTCATGAAACTCATGGCTAAGGTATTCTCCACCTCGATCTGATCGAAGTATCTTAATACACTTGTCAAGCTGGTTCTGTACTTCATTCTTGAATTCTTTGAACTTTTCAAAGGATTCAGACTTATGTGTCATCAAGTACACATAACCATATATACTGAAGTCATCAGTAAATGTGATGAAGTATCTATAACCGCCTCTAGCAGCAACATTGAAAGGGTCACATACATCACTATGTATGAGTCCTAACAAATCAGTTGCTCTCTCGCTATGCCCACTAAAGGGGGTCTTGGTCATCTTGCCTCGTAGGCATGACTCGCATATCTCATATGATTCTAAATCAAATGAATCCAGCAAACCATCCTTATGGAGCTGGGATAAGCGCTTGTCATTTATATGACCTAAGCGATAGTGCCAAAGGTAGGTTTGGTTCATGTCATTTGACTTGAACCTCTTGGTACTAATGTTATAGATAGGGCTCTCAAGGTCTAGAATATAGAGTCCGTTTATTAGTGGTGCACTACAATAGAACATTTCTTTTAAATAAACAGAACAACATTTGTCTTTTATTATAAAAGAGTATCCTTTCTTGTCTAAACAAGAAACTAAAACTATGTTCTTAGTAAGAGCAGGCACATAACAACAATCATCTAAATCTAGTACAAGCCCAGAGGGCAGAGATAGCTGATAAGTTCCTACAGCAACAGCAGCAACCCGTGCTCCATTGCCTACTCGTAGGTCCACCTCGCCCTTTGTCAATGCTCTGCTATTTCTCAGCGCCTGCACATCAGTACAAATGTGAGAAGCACATCCAGTATCTAATACCCATGATGTAGAAATAGATAGATTGACTTCTATAACATATATACCTGAAGTGGAAGTCTCACTTCGCTTCTTCTTAAGATCCTCCAAGTATACCTTGCAGTTCCTCTTCCAATGCCCGGTCTGACCGCAGTGGAAGCAGGTAGCATCCTTGGCGACCCCTCCTTTAGGCTTCAGTGCCTTGCCTTTGCCCTTGGTTTGGGACTTTCCCTTACCTTTGGGCTTGCCCTTGCCCTTGTGCTTCTGGACCATCAGAATGGGCTTAACCTTCTTAAGGTTAATCTCAGCAGTTCGTAACATACTAAGTAGCTCGGGCAGTGGCTTGTCAATCTCGTTCATGTTATAGTTGAGAACGAATTGACTATAGCTATCCGGCAAGGACTGCAAGATCAAGTCAGTGGCCAGCTCTTGGCCAAGTGGGAACCCCAGTCTTTGTAGGTTCTCTATGTACCCAATCATCTTGAGTACATAAGGACCTACAGGAGCCCCGTCTGACATCTTGCACTGAAACAGTGCCTTAGAGATCTCAAATCTCTCATGCTTCGCTTGTCCCTGGTATAGTTGGCGAAGATGCTCAACCATATCGTAGCGCCCATCAACTCGTGTTGCTTCAAGCTCAGAGTTCATGGTCGCGAGCATTAGACAAGACACATCTAATGCGCCGCCTTGATGCTTCTTGTAAGCATCTTTGTCAGCATCGCGAGGAGAATGGGCTGCTCCAGAACGTACAGTTTACATTCCTAGGTGAGAACTATTCTCAAGTTCCTGTACCAGTCCAGGAAATTCGCTCCGTTGAGCTTGTCCTTCTCAAGGACAGATCGCAGGGAGAAGGAATTCGTGTTCAACGTCATGGTTATCTACAACAGAAAAAATTGCAGAAATAAATATCATATTCTTTAAAAATCATTGAATTAGGCCTTTAACTAAATGATGCTCCCACTGAATACTATAATTCATGTGGGACAAGATCCACATCATACTAACCCTTGAGTTAGCTTTGGCTAATACGCCCAAAGCTTAGTATGATCGGTAGGTAACGATTACCAATTACATCTCTATGCAACTCTTGTTTATAGGATCAAGATCCATATTTATATTAAAACTCGAGTTAGCTTTGGCTAATACGCCCGAGAGTTAATATAAACGTGATTTTGTCCTACCTTTCCAACTATTGGAAGAATGCCTATAGTTGACTCGATCCAACCAAGTAACTAGGAATACTCAATCTAATTGAGTTTGTATTCACCCATGCGTTGATAGGCGGGACCAAGATTGTCCCTCCGTACCCTACCAAGATAATATGTATTGCTCTGCTTTGGCAGATTCAATAATACATGTGATCGAGGTAGTGATAGGTATCACAGCACGGTTAGGCATTAGAGTTGAGTCGATTGAGATCTAATCTAATCGAAAGGGATGCATCTTGTGCACGACTTAGATCTAATCTAATCGCAAGGGTGCATCATGTGCACGACTTAGATCTAATCTAATCGTAAGACACTAATTAATTAACTACTTATTAAATATGCATCACATACACAAGCAATTAATTAATCTATTTGTGATTTAGTCATGGCTCTACTACGATCTTCTCAAGCCAATGAGAAGATCGATTGGTCAACCTAGGGTCAACAGCTTCTCCAAGCTCCTCCCTTTGACCACCTTGTGTTGCTCGTGCCCGCCTCGGAACTCCGTCTCGTGTGGACCCTCCACCGCTCCAATTTGTACATTACAATTTGAAACTCGAGTTACATTCGAGTCTAAATCTAATTTACAACAAGAATATAAGAAAAGGCACGACGCGCAGGTCGCGAATATAATACAACACTCGCAAACACATAATGGCACGCAGGCCGTATTATGAATTACAATACAATCCAATCATATTAGGTTTTTGGGCCATGACTATCACAAAATTAATATATAATTCAAAATTATATATTTTTCATAATTTTATGTAATTTTAAAATTAATTTTTACAATTTTTACGAGTAAAATTTCCCGGCGGACCCGTTTAGCGGTTTCGGGCGCAATCGCGGAACGGATCCCCTTGCGGGGCTAGGGGCAGCGCCCCTACCCGCGATCTAACCATCGCGAGGGTTCCTTTGCGATCCAACAGCGCCTAAACCCGCTGTCCCAAAAACGATTTGGGCCGAGACATTGCCGTTTCGGAAAAATCTTCCCGGCGGGTTCGTTTTTAGCAATCGCGGAGCAAATCCCCTTGCGGGGTTAGGGGCAGTACCCCTACCCACGAGCTAACCATCGCGAGTTGCTCCTAAGCGATCTAATGGCACCCAAGCCCGCTGTCCCAAAAAATTTTGGGGCGAAACGAAGCCGTTTTGGAAAAATCTTTCCGGTAGCCAAAGCCTACAAGTGCCGAGACACTTGTGCTTCGCTTCTACGGAAAAATTACCCATAAAAACTCGAAAATCATAATTTTACAGAAAATTACAGAAACTTTAGTTTTCATAAAACCAAAAATAAACTTGTACAAGCCTTGCACGTGGCTCTGATACCACTATTGGATTTTTCGGGCCGCGAAAATCGCTTTTCGCGTCGCGGAAACCCCGAATCACCCATAGCCGTAGATCCGTGCAAGGAAAATCGAACGAAAATTCCGAGTACGAGTTTTACATATCTTTTTAGATCTACCCCTAGATCTACATGTTAAGAGCTTTACCCTTGTTGCGTGCCCTTTCGCGTTCCCGCTCGTCCAAGGAGTTGCCGGATCTCTAGACCGTCAAGCGTCGGTCCTCTAGAAGTATCCACATGGACACGTAGGTGGAGAAAAAAACCTCACACAAAAGGTGTGCTAGCACCTTAGTGAGATTCGGCCCAAACAAGGAGGAGAGGGAGAGGGAGAGCTTGAGAGGAAGGAGGAAGAAGATGCACACATGAATGGAAAAATCAATTCCCATTCAAAAACAAAGTGGCCGACCACTTCCATTGTGTAACTTCCTATTAAATGCAATTAATGTGAAGTTATTAAGAAAATGGCTTTGTAACTTCCATGAGGTGGCAACCATGATGATGTGGTGCATCATCATTGGTCCACATCAATGCCAACTCACCAATGCGGTGGCATAAAGTCAAGTCAAACTTGACTCTTAAACTTCCTCTCAAGTCAAGTCAAACTTGACCAAATCTCTTCCATGGTTGATCTAATCTAACCATTTGATTCAAGCCAACTTAATATAATGAATCTAATTCATTAAATTAAGTTGATTTAATGAGTCATAATCTAAATTAGACTCATTGAATACATGAATCAACTAGAGTCAACTCAAGTTAGCCCAATTATGATTACTCTTAATCCAATTTGATTCATCAAATGAATCTAAACCTCTTGGTTCATCATATGAACCTAATCTCCATCTAATTGTCCTTAGTGTGTGACCCTATAGGTTCTTGTAACGTTGGCAATGCCCTAAACACATTTAGGAGCATAAGTAATGAGCGGTATCTAGCAACACATCATTACTACCCAAGTTACAAGAATGTCGAGATCCGACATCACCTTGTGACTACCAATTGTGACTCCTCACAAAATAATGACAAGTGTCCTTCTATCCTAGACATCTAGATTGATCAATATGAGGCATAGACCGTGTCATCCTCTAATCAATCTAAATTTTGAACCCCAAGTAGACTCACTCAATCAAATGAGTTCAACATCTCATGTTGACTCATTTGTGCATGGTCATGCACTTAGTGGTCTCACTCTATCAAGAATATTGATGTCGCTCCCATCATATGGGAGGGATAGATCCCATCTACATCACTCACATCCCTCTGCATAATTTGTTACATACCTGGTAATCGCCTTTATAGTCCACCCAGTTACGGGTGACGTTTGACGAAACCAAAGTACATAACTCCTTATGTAGGGATCCATGGTGACTTCAGGTCTAAGGACTAATAGTCATACTAATAGCCACATGAGAAAGTATATGCCACTCATATAACGATCCATGATACTTTCTCATGGCGGGTCATTCAGTATACATTCTCCAATGTATACCCATGTGTCAGCTTGATATCTCTATATCCATGACTTGTGAGATCAAGGTATTGAGCTGACCTACATGCTAGTCTTATTGCATTAACATTGTCCCTGAATATTAATACTCGACTAGGAATGATTTAGAGTAGTGTTCCCTATATCATCTCACTATCGATTCAACTAATCGATTGATATAGGTATGAACCTTCTACTCAAGGACGCTATTATACTTAGTCTATTTGGCACTAATATAAATACATATAATAACCAAACAAATGCCTTTATTAATATACAAGAATATGATACAATGAGTCCATACAATCATCAAATGATTCGCTCTAGGGCTCTTACTAACAACCACTGCATGGGTAGTGGCACAACACACAGGGTGTGTAGGTTGCTCGGTGGTGCTCCGCTGGGGGCTCCACTCATGGGTAGTGTGATAGGCAGCGTGGTAGCACGCCTGGGTCCCTCCCCGTCATCGTGTTCCGGGAGATGAGAGCATTGTGCTCCCTCACTTTGGTTGAGGTAGGAGGACAGGTGTACTCTGGTGCATCCCGTCCGCTCGGTCACTCATCAGGAATAGTGAATGCAGAGTGCACGGTGTCACAGCCCTACCCACTCGGTCTCACCATCGTGTGTGAGATGGATGAATGGCGTCAGGGGTGGCCATGTCATATTGCATCATGTGCACAGATTGTATTTATTGTGATTATTGCATATTGGATGATGCACTTTGGTGACTGCATATGATTGACATGCATACAGGATACATGCTTATTTGCTCTGGCTATCTTTATCTGTGTATGTCTAAAGTCATTTGCTCAAGCCTCGCAGGTGAGTACAGTTTATTTCAGTATTTAATTTCTTATTATTCTTGTAGTAGACTGTATTACATGCCTATTGTTGGTTACTGCAGTTTATTCAGTTATGCATACCTGTTATACTATTAGGAGACTATACTATATGTTGTATTGTTAGAATACTGTATCGTAGGATTGTTGCTGGTAGTTATATGTTGCTGTACATATCTATTGGAATACCTACTGAGTTCATTGGACTCACACCGTTATATATTACTATTTTTCAGGTTGAGGCCGTCGGGAGATTCCAGTCGCTAGCCCCCTTTATCCGAGGATTTCCTGTTGTCGGGATATGTTTTGGCTTTTACATCTTATATACTTATGATGTGGGTTTTGTATTGTGGACTTTATGTTGAACATTCGGGTTTGCTACTCTTGTTTTTTGCTGCGAATATTTTCATTACTTCGTGGATTTTGTTATTCTTCGTTGTAGTGGAGTAGGAGGTTTTACATATATCTACGATGATTTTTATATCATCTTTCTTATTGTGGATGGTTCATATTACATTGTGTTGAATGTTGATATAAACTGCATGGTTTGTTTATTATTTGTGTTGTATTGTTCTGGCCGTGTGGGCCGAAGATTAGATATATGTATTCTGGATTCATATTGTCACCCGGACAGGGGAGATGCTACCGAAATTTCTTCTAGAAGGGACTACCTAGGGCGTGACAATATTTTTGGTATCAGAGCAGATTTACGATACTTGTTTTTTGTATTGAATATTTCGGTATTTCGGATTTTACAAATTTCCATCGATTTTTCTCATTTCGGAATTCCAAGGTATTTTGACGAGGTTCTTTATGGGGTTAAGCAGCGACAGGACATCTCTAGATGGCAAATAGGTAAAATAGGTAATTTTATAGTTCTCATACCTGTAGTGATATCTGGGTAACATTTTATTTTCAGATATGACACATACACATGTTCCGGTACCGAGCATGGTCGTCCTCGTAAGAGGGCGATAGATTCTCTTGAGACTGAGTGTCCAGAGAGATCTGCTAGAGATAAGCCTGTCTGTCAGGGACAGACTCCTTAGGACATTGTGGGCGCGTCAGGTCCTCAGACCCCGACGGTTCCGACTTTAGAGATACATACCTCGATTGTACCACTAGTGGTATCACCTTCAGTATACCCGGCACCCCCTCCAGTCATACCTATTATTGCGTACTTGAGGTATGAGATGAGGCAGAGATCTGGTGAGACACGCAGCGCTCGATTATATGTGAGCAGCATATTACCTGGACGAGATTTTGGGAGGCATTCGAGAGTCAGTATTTTCCCCGGGCGTATCAGATGACACGTCGACAGGATTTCCTGAGTCTTCGACAGAATAATCGCTCAGTTATGAAATATAATGCCAAATTTAATCGGTTGGCCAGATTCTGTCCTGAGTTAGTTGCCGAAGATAGATTTCGTATGCTTCATTTTATCCAAGGACTTGACAGGCATCTTCAGGTGAAGATTGCCGGTTTTGATAGTTCATCATACACAGAGGCACTGGATAGAGCTCTTATGATTGAGCCTACTCATCAGAGAGCGAATGCAGACAAGAAAAGGAAGCAGACTGATCGGACTTCCGGACAGATCCAGCAGCCATAGGTCACCGGACAACAGCATAGCAGTCGTACTCAGTTGGGTCAGGGTACTTCTGGGTTATCTGGACGACCCCAGAAGTCAGGACGATCTTCATCTGAACGTTCCCGGTCTTCTCAGTAGAACCGGAAACAGTCCACCGGTGACCCTTACTGCACCCGATGCGAATCCCGAGATCACATCACCTCTGCATGCACCCTGGGATAGTCAGTTTGCTATTATTACAAACTGCCTGCGCACATGAGCTGAGATTGTTCGCTGAAGGCTCAGCATGTAGCTTCTGAGATTTCTGTTTCGGGAGGATGGTTTGGTCAGTCCGGGACTCAACGAGGTGGGCCGAAAGCCAAATCTTCACAGCGTCAGCAGAGGACAACTCCTCCTGCAGAAGCTGCATATGGCATGCATGGGCAGGAGCATTCCGGTATCCTTGTGGAGAACCCCATGGTATGATGCACTTAGCCGGAAGGATTATGATTGTAATATTAGCTACCATCCGGGTAAAGCTAATGTGGTTGCCGATGCACTTAGCCGGAAGTCCAGAGGGACTTTAGCTTGCCACTGGGTTATAGTCACGAACTTGGTTTAGGGATTCTCTGAGTTGGGCCTTGAGGAGCAGGGACGGATAGAGCAGGGTATTCTTGTTACTATGGTTGCTCTGATGATAAAGTATGCACCTCACTTACCTCATGCTCTGATGCTCCCTCTTCATCGACACTTTCTTCTGATGATGCTCCCCCTTCGTCGATGCTTTCTTCTGATAATGCTCTCCCTGTTAGAGTGTATACTAAAAGTCTAGCCTTTTGTAAACATTTAATTTTGAAGTAAACAATCACATTAGTCAAATGTCTACATTTATATGCTAGGTATAGTTGTTCAATTAATTTATATTGTAGATAACAAGGTGTGTGGTGTCACACACAGAAGATCATGTTATCAATTCCTTATAAATTATAAACAGTAGCTCACGACTAAAATGGAAAGGAACATACCATTGGAATAGTCGTAGTGTAATTTGGTATTAGTTTATCTTAACTATAAAATTACACTAGTACACTCTGAGTGCATTGAGTAGGACCATTTAAGGTAAGTTCTTTTTATACCGACTGAATAAAAGAACAAGATTTTTGTTATTATGGAAGTGCATGCTCTTAATCCTAATCCTATTATAATAACAAACACATATATCTAGTATTTATTTCTTTGACTTATCAATGGGTGAGATTTAGTTCGATAAATCAAGAGGCCCGATAAGTTGGGAAATGATATTATTTATAATGTGTGTTGTTGATTATAGAAGCAAACTGTGTCCTACTAATCTAGGTTGATGATGTCTCCAAGAGGAGCTCATAAGGATTGTCATGTAAACCCTGTAGGTGGACTTAGTTCGACATTATAATGAAGTTGAGTGGTACTACTCTTGGAGCTAGATATTAATTAAAGTAAGTTGTCAGTAACTTATTTAATTAGTGGACATTTTATACCTTAAACACAGGGAGACTAATACACTCATAATGAGAAGGAGCCCAAAATATAATTTGGGATTGGTGTGGTAGTTCAATAATAATTTTTTAGTGGTATGAATTATTATTGATGAAATTAAGTTGGGTGTTTGGGGCGAACACGGGAAGCTTAATTTTATCGGGACACCAAAATCAATTCCTCCTCTCGGTCCCTATCGTAGTCTCTTATTTATAAAGAGTTATACCCACCTATATCCACTTTCTTACCTAACTTTAGGTGGATGACCAAGCAAGCTTGGAGTCCAAGCTTGGGCCGACCAAGCAAAGGTTGAGCCAAGTAGAGGTGGCCGACCCTAGCTTGGAGTCCAAGGTTGGTGTGGCCGACCATGTAAAAAATTAAAAGGATTTTATTTTTTAAAATCTTTCCTTATGTGGAAGCCATGATTTAAAAGAGAATTTAAAAATTAAATATTTCCTTTTATAGTTTCTACAAACTATTAAGAAAAATGTTTGATATCTTTCCTTATTTGTTGATTGAGAGAAGATTTTAATTTTAAAGATAACGTTCCTTTTGGGAAATCATCCACATATTTTAATAGAGAGATTTTATGTAACGACCCGACCCCTCGGCCCCTTGGGCTACCCAACTGGCGGCTCATTTGTCAGCCCCTTGGCGGTCCCTTGGCCGGCCCAACTGGCGACCCGTTATGTCGTCGACCGACGATCCTCGGCCGTGCCGTTACTCACTAGGTCTTCCCACCCCTGGCCAGTGGATTTTTGCCTTCCCCAGGATTCGAACTCTAGACCTCCAGGCTAAGTACTAGAGTTTATGAATCCTGGTAGCCAAGTGAGCGCCAAAAAATTATCATGCCCTAGGTAGTCCCTGCTAGAGAAAATTTCGACTGTATCTCCCCTGTACGGGTGACAATATGAATTTTCCTACAATGCCCTCAGGGCCACATATACCTCGGCCAACACGACCGAAACAATAATAATATATAACAGTACAAATATAGCAAACATCCACGCAGTTTAATAGTAACAACTAAACATAAGCAGAGATAAGGAAATAATCGCAAAAATCCTACTCAACTACACTCATAAAACACAAATCCGATATCCTACTCAACTACGCTTATAAAACATAAATCTAATATCCTATTCAACTACACCTATACAATACAAAACTCCAACATGCATCCGAATGAAAACCCATCGTCAAATAACAAAACGTATAAGATCCAAATGTCAAGCTATAAGTCTGAAAAACATAGTCTAACACAATAAGTAAAACCCAAACTGTGCGAACTCATCGCGACGCGCAGTGGTGGGGGACTAGCGACTGGAACCTCCTGAACAACCTCAACCTGAAAATAGTAATAACGGGGTGTGAGTCCAACACTCAATGAATACCTAGTTGACATGCATAGTAAACTATAACAAATAGCAATAACTATGCGTACAGTCTCTTGATATAACATATAGAAAGTCCAAAACTGTAAGATAAGGAGTAACTGTGCTAACCAGAACCTAGGCATAGGGATATCAAGGTCGTCAGACCCAGAGTATTATAAATCCTGTATGCATGTCAAACATATACATCCATCCAATATGCAGCATATAAAGTCCAGCAAACACAAGCAATAAGTGCAAATAATGCATATGATACCAATAACATGTCCTGGTCACCCCTGACGCTAGTCAGCCATCTCACACACAATGGTGAGATCGAGTGGGTAGGGCTGTGACAATCGCGCACTTTAGCATCACTGCTCCTGATGAGTGACCGAGTGGATAGGATGATGTTGGAGTACACCTATCCTCCTACTCCAAATCATAAGTGGGGGAGCTCAATGCTCTCATCTCCCTGAGACAATCCAGTGGAGGGACCCCTGACATGCTACCACGCTACACCCCGCTACTCATGTGTGGACCAGCGGAGCACTGACAGAGCCAGCACTACACCCTGTCTGATATACCACTAACCCGTGAGTGGTGGTGTGTGCAGATCCATGTAACTGGTGATGCGCTCAACAATAATGGAGCCGACTATCACGCAGCAATGCAATCATGCAAGATGGTGCATGACACTAAGCATAGAAATATCCTAATCCTATTTACCTCCATAAAAATAAATATGTACCAAAATACATAGATCAAATAATATGTTCTAGGTACACAGGTCAGGTATAGTATCTAACCAATCTGATATATCATAAAGCATGGCATGTCACTATCTCCATAACATACATAACAAACAGGGCATGAACGCTAAACAAGTAATAAACAAAACATTCTCAGAAACAAATAGTGACATGTCGATGTAGATATTAACATATTTAGTACTACTTGTTAAAATCTACTAAACATATCATCAAGACATATCAAAATAGATAGGTCAAGGTACCCGCCTGCAATGTAGATCGAGCTAATCAACCTCTATATTGAAGTGCTCATCCCGAATCCAAATCCTGTAATAAATCATACGATTTAGCTAAATTTTTTTGTAAACAAAATAGCTAAACCAAAAATCCTTATTTACCTGAAACCCTAATTCCTTCATTAACCTCGGTTAGCTTCCTAAATGAGTCTAATCCGAGATTAGTTTAAATCCATTATTTAATCTCTAATGAAACCTAACTCATAAGTTAATTAGGGTTAGCTCCATTAAACCTAACTATTCATAATCCAATCATACCTAAATTCAAAACATAAACCTAATTCATCAACATCATGTATTAAAAATTACTACACCAAACCTCAATTCCCAGGTACTATTGATGCTGAAACAAGGAACACTAATGGATGGGTTGCTGCCAAACCAAAAACAAAAACACCCCACTGCACCCAAATTCCAGATCCACCGAACAGTAAGGTCATCACAAAGGAAAACAATTCAATAAGATCCTTGAATCTATAGAGTTCCCAACGTTACCTCAATTAATCATCTCCAGAAAATGTCACCCGATCCGATCTGTGAAGCAGAGTATCAGTGATACTACCAATCCCCAATTAGCCAACGTCTGCCTAGACCTAGCACCTGTAGGACCGTTGCGGCCGGCTAGGAGTGGGTTGGATATCCTGCAAACACAAAATGACAAACCCTCCTCGAACTCTTTAAGCTAACACTTGTATATATAAGATAAGCCAATAAATTAAAAGCATAAAGAAAAAATGAGGCGCAAACTATTTACTTGGTTACAACCGATGTGGTTGTTAATCCAAGGAAGATCAAGCTCACTAAAAATCTCCTTCGGAAGGAGAAGCCTCGTACAGCAATGAAGTGCAGAAAACAGAAGCTTAACTCTAAACTAAAGTGCACAAGCGTTGGAATTACAAGTAATGAGTTCGTTGAAAAGCTTCTGGACCAAGGCTATATTTATAGCCTTGGTCGGGGCGCTTGGAAGGGTTCCGGGTGCCCTGGGGGGGATAAAACTTTATCCCAAAATGTTCAGAACGCATTAGACATGTTCTGGTCAATATTCAAGGTCTGGGTGCCCGGAAGGGCCCCGGGCGCCCCGGAGGGCTCCGGGCGCCCCGGAGGGCTCCGGACGCCCCGGAGGGCTCCGGACGCCCCGGAGGGCTCCGGACGCCCCGGAGGGCTCCGGACGCCCCGGAGCCCAATGTCAACAGACGTTTACTTTTTCATCTGGGACCTCTTCTTTGGTTCAGTCCCGCCTCGGTCTAGTTCTTCCGCTCCGGATCCGCTCGCTTGGGTGATCTCGGCAATCCGGAAAAGGGCTCACCCAAACCCAACTTCTGGTCTTCTCGAGCAGCCTTCTGCTCCGGCTTCTCATCCCTCGGAATCACCGCGTGTTTCCTTCTCGTCCACCAGCGTACTCATCCGTAGTCTTCGTCCCTCAGTCGCACCCTGTGCCAACCTTCTCGCTAGCTGCGTCTCTTGCTCTCCGAGCAATCTTCCGCTCTGGCTTTCGTCCCTCGGAACCACCGCACGCTTCCTTCTCATCCACCGGGGTACTCTTCAGCAGCGCCTCGTCCCTCGGACGCACCGCGTGCCATCCTTCTCGCTAGCTGCTTCTTCCTCTCGAGTACCTGTGCTCCTAAGCTCCTGCACACTTAGACACAAGGTTAGAAACAACGTAGGACCTAACTTAACTTGTTGATCACACCAAAACAACCTTGGGGTTCCAACAGCACCGACAGAGGAATGAGGATGCTCAAGGAAACAGATCTGTCATGATCGTCTCGGGTGATCGCTGGAATTGGTGCATTGGTGATCTAGGGCAAAGACCGCGGGAGAGGAAGGGAGGAGAGGATCGACCACCGGTAGCCAAGGTAGCTCGACGTTGGTGAAGCACCAAGAAGAAGAAGAAGATCTCTACCGACGATGAGCTCGCGACGATCGGGATAGGTTGCAGATTGGACGACGATCGGGGGAGGAAAGGGAAGGAGATGCTTCGGTGGAGATTAGGGCTAACTCGTGAGGAAGAGGAAGGAGGAGGACTCGAAGCCTCCTCTAGCCGGCGGTTTTGTACGCCCTGGAGGAGAGGAACCGACGTGAGCGTTAGAAGCGTCGGCACGTCGATTAGGCGGCGTCAGTGCCGTAGAGCAGGGGTCGAGTGAGGAAATAAGGCGCGGGTCAGGGAAAGAAAACTGCGATGGGAGAAGAAAATAAAAGAAAAAGAAAAAGAAAAACAAAAACAAAAAGAAATAAAATAAATAAACTTTTCCTCGTTAAAAGGGGTAGCCTAAACAGGTTTTCTTGGGGCCCAGTTTTTATCCCCGTAAACTCGTCATACGAGCTCCGAAAAATTCCCGAAAAATTTCTAAAAATTTCAAAAAATTCCCTTATGGTGATTCATCCATTTTTGGTATTTTACATTCTCCTCCACTAATAAAAATTAGGTCCTCAAATTTTGTTATCTACCATCAGCAAGTATTAACAATAGATAGAAAGTATAAATGTTAAATGGAAAATAACCTAGATACCTCTAGTGAAAAGGTGGGGGTATCGAGCTCGAATCATATCCTCAAGCTCCCAGGTAGCCTCCTCGTCTAAATGATGCTGCCATCCGACTTTAACTAGCCGGATAGTCTTGTTCCGCAGCTGACGCTCCTTCTGGTCCAGAATCCGTATCGGAACCTCCTCGTAGGTGGCGCCAGGCTGAAGGGAAATAGGTATATCAAACAACACATGAGTTGGGTCTGCTATATATCTCCTCAGCATAGATACATGAAGTATGTAGTGCACGCCTGCCAGAGTCGGTGGTAGCACCAGACGATAAGCTACTGCTCTAATCCTCTCCAGAATCTAGAAAGGGACAATGTATTGTGGAGCTAGCTTACCTCTGAGGCCAAATCTCTTCACCCCTTTCGTGGGTGAAACTCGCAGAAAAACATGGTCGCCGGTAGAGAACTCCAGAGGTCTCCGTTTCCGATCTGCATAACTCTTCTGGCGGTCCTACACCTCTGACATCCTCCGTCTGATAGTACGGACCAACTCTGCCTCCTACTAAGCTCTATGAGGTCCCAACAGCTGGGCCTCCCCAACCTCATCCCAGAGGGTGGGTGTCCGACAAGGCCTACCATACAACGCTTCAAATGGTGACACCTGGATAGCCGAATGAAAGTTGTTGTTGTAGGCGAACTCTACCAATGGCAAATGGTCCTCCCAACTGCCTTCGAAATCCAATACACATGACCTCAGCAAGTCCTCTAAAGTTTGAATGGTCCACTCTGACTAACCATCTGTCTGCGGATGGAAAGTTGTACTGAAATAGAGTTGAGTGCCTAAGGCCTGCTGCAGACTCTGCCAGAACCTGGACGTGAACCGTGGGTCTCTATCCGATATAATACTCAATGGCACATCATGCAATCTGATGATTTCTTGGCAATATAGATCTGCGAACCGATCCAGGGAATCCATTTTTCGGATCGCTAAGAAGTGCGCCGATTTGGTCAATCGATCAACGATTACCCAAATCCCGTCATGGCCTTGTCGTGTCCTAGGCAAACCCACCATAAAGACCATGGTAATGTGTTCCTATTTCCACTCAGGAATAGGAATCCGCTGAAGTAATCTGGCAGGTCTCTGGAGCTCAGCCTTCACCTGCTGATAAACAAGACATCTAGCTACAAATTCTGTGATGTCTTTCTTCATACCATTCCACCAGTACGAACGCCTCAAATCTTGATACATGCGGGTCCCACCTAGATGGATCATAAATCAATAGCGATGAGCCTCCTGAAGTAGTTCTTGTAAGACCGGGTGAGATGAAGGTACGCATAATCTGCCTCGAAAGTATATAATACCCTCCTCATCTCGTGTGAGCTCGATCTATTGCCCGGAAGCTATCTAGTTGCCAATGAACTGAAAATGCTGATCATCGTCCTGGGCCTCTTGGATCCTCGTCCTGATCGATAACTAAGTAACCATGGTAACCAGAATACCCTGCTCTGTCTGTCCCTGCTCCTGAAGGCCTAACTCAGAGAAACCCTGAACCAAGTCTGTGACTGAAACTCGGTGGCAAGCCAAAGTCCCTCTGGACTTCTTGCTGAATGCATCGGCAACCACATTAGCTTTCCCCGGGTGATAGCTAATGATACAATCATAATCCTTCAGGAACTCCATCCATCTTCTCTGTTAGAGATTAAGTTCCTTCTGGGTGAAAATATATTTGAGACTCTTATGATCAGTGAGAATCTCAAATGTAATGTTGTACAGATGATGTAGCCAAATTTTTAAAGAAAAAATGATGGCATCTAACTCCAAATCATGTACCTGGTGTTGGTTGCTACTCGGAAAGCCTATAGGTTCCACTGTACAAAAATTTTGTACAAAGGTCTGAACCTTTTCCTAGCTACCATGTGTTCTTTTAAATTAAATTTTGGATCTCCTGCGGAACTTAACACGTTTGATCCAAAACTTAATCTATTTGTTCTTTTAGGTTTTGACTTGGATCTCCTGCGGAACTTAACACGTTCGACCCAAGTCTCCTTAAATTATTAATTCCATTAAATATCAATTTCCATAAAAGGTTCCCAGTACTGACGTGGCGAGGCACATGGCCTTCTTGGATATGGGAGCAACCACCACCGACTAGACAAAACCTTTAATAGAAAGCTAATATTTAATTTCCTAAAATAACTTTAGGTTAACCAAAGAGAACAATCAAATCACAAGGAAAAGAAAGAAACAAAAGAACACAACTTCGAAAAACCATATTCGAAATACTAGAACGTAAGCCTCTTGTATTTGGTATTATTTCCATAAATAACTAGCATGATGCGGAAATAGAAATTACTAGTTATACCTTGTAGAAAAACCTCTTGATCTTCTACCGTATTCCTCTTCTAACCTCGGACGTTGTGTGGGCAACGATCTTCCAAGATGAGAAACCACCAACCACCTTCTTCTCCTCCAAGCAAGGTTCGGCCACAAAGGGAAACTTCACCAAGGAGGAAAAACAAAATACTAACCAAGCTCCAAGAGATGCTAGCTTTCTCCTTCTTCTTCTTCTTCTCCGAGTAGTATCCGGCCACCACAAGAACTCCAAGGGAGAGGGAGAGGTTCGGCCACCACAAGAGGAAGAGAAGGAGATGATGGCCGGCCACACCAAGGAACAAAAGAGGGAGAGGAATAATAGATGTTGTGTCTTGTGAAGGCACCCTCACCCCTTCTTTTATATTCCTTGGCCTAGGTAAATTAGGAAATTTAATTACAACAAATTTTCCTTAATTTCCTTGACATGATTTAATTGAGAAAAATAATATTTCCCCAATTAAACAATGATGGCCGGCCACATCAAGAGGAAACAAATTGGACAAGTTTTAATCAACAATTAAAACTTTCCTTATTTGTTTCCAGAAATTTTAAAAAATAAAATTTCTCTTTAAAAATCTCTTCATGGTTAATAAAAGGAAATATCTATAATTTTAATTTTATTAACATGTGAATAATTTTAAAGAGAAAATAAAAACTCTCCAATCTACAAATAAGGAAAGAGATCTAATCTCTTTCTTTAATCTTTTGTAAAACTTTTACAAGAGAGATATTTTAATTTTAATTCTCTTTAAAATATATCTTCCACATAATAATAAAATCTAAAATTAAATTTCTTTTTTATTTAATTATGGCCGGCCCTACTAGCTTGGGTTCAAGCTAGGGCCGGCCACCTTAAACCCAAGCTTAGGCCGGCCCTAGCTTGGTTCCCAAGCTAGCTTGGCCGGCCCCCTTTAGGTGGGTATAGAAGGTGGGTATATGTGGGTATAGTACTCTATAAATAAGAGGCTACGATAGGGACCGAGAGGAGGAATTGGTTTTGGTCTCCCGATAAAATTAAGCATCCCGTGTTCGCCCTGAACACACAACTTAATTTTATCAATGATAATTCATTCCACTAGAGAACTATCATTGAACTACCGCACCAATCCCAAATTACATTTTTTGGGCTCCTTCTTATTATGAGTGTGTTAGTCTCCCTGTGTTTAAGATATCGAATGTCCACTAATTAAGTGAGTTACTGACAACTCATTTAATTAATATCTAAGTCCAAGAGTAGTACCACTCAACCTTATTATCATGTCGGACTAAGTCCACCTGCAGGGTTTAACATGACAATCTTTATGAGCTCCTCTTGAGGACATTATCAACCTAGTATCACTAGGACACAGTTTCCTTCTATAATCAACAACACACACTATGAGTGATACCATTTCCCAATTTATCGGGTTTATTGATTCATCGAACTAAATCTCACCCATTGATAAATTAAAGAAATAAATATCAAACATATGTGCTTGTTATTATATTAGGATTAAGAGCACACACTTCCATAATAACTGAGGTCTTTGTTCCTTTATAAAGTCAGTATAAAAGGAACGACCTCAAATGGTCCTACTCAATACACTCTGAGTGTACTAGTGTAATTATATAGTCAAGATAAACTAATACCTAATCACACTACGACCTTCTAATGGTTTGTTCCTTTCCATTCTGGTCGTGAGCTACTGTTTATAATTTATAAGGTACTGATAACATCATCTTCTGTATGTGGCACCACATACTATGTTATCTACAATATAAATTAAATGAACAACTACAAACAAATGTAGATAATTAGACCAAATGTGATTCTTTATTCATAATGAATGTTTACAAAGCTTAGGCTTTCAGTATACATTCCAACACCTGGGTAGTTCTTCTCATGCTCCTTCAACTGACGAGAAGCATAGGAGACTACCCTGCCGTGCTGCATCAGAACAGCGCCCAAACCCTGTAGAGATGCGTCGGTGTAGAGTACGAATCCGTCTTCTCCAGCGGGAAAAACCAAAACTGGTGCTCACACTAATCTCCGCTTCAGCTCCTAAAAGCTGGGCTCGCAGTTTTGTGTCCAAGTGAACTTCACGCCTTTCCTGGTCAGGTGTGTCAGCGGCATAGTGATACGCGAGAAACCCTCGATGAACCGTCTGTAATATCTAGCCAATCCCAGAAAACTGCGGATCTCCTGAACTGATTTCGGCTGCTCCCAACTGGTGACAACCTCGATCTTCTGTGGGTCTACTGAAATACCTCGGCTAGAGACCACATGTCCCAGAAAACCCACTGAGGATAGCCAGAAAGCACACTTGATGAACCTCTCATATAGCCGATGTCAACGAAGAGTCTCTAAGACTATGCGAAGATGTTGTGCATGCTCCTCCTTGGAACTCGAGTAGATCAAAATGTCGTCGATGAAAATGACAACGAACTGATCTAGATACTCCAGAAAGATGCGGTTCATTAAATCCTTAAATACCGCTGGAGAATTGGTAAGACCAAATGACATTACCAAAAACTCATAATGGTCGTATCTGGTATGGAAAGCTGTCTTCTGAATATCAGATTCTTTGACTCTCAGCTGATGATATCCAGACCACAGATCAATCTTAGAATACACTGAGGTACCTCTGAGCTGATCAAATAAATCCTCGATCCGTGGTAAGAGGTACTTATTTCTAATGGTCATTGCATTTAGCTGTCTGTAATCGATGCACAACCTCAGAGTACCATCCTTTTTCTTGACGAATAATTCCAGAGAACCCCACGGAGAAACACTAGGGCGAATAAATCCCTTGTCCAATAACTCCTGGAGTTGGACCTTTAACTCATCCAACTCTTTCGGTGTCATACGATATGGAGCTTTCGATGCTGGCGCGGTCCATTGAATCGGCTCAATAGCAAACTCCACTTGCCTTCGGGGAGGCAAGCCTGGTAGCTCATCTGGAAATACATCCGAATATTCTCAAACTATTGGAACGTCGGAGAGTTGAGAACTACTGCTGTCGTCAGTATTAATCAAAGATAACATAAAACCCTGACAGCCATGTGACAGCAGCTTCTGAGCCTGTATCGCTGAAATGAACGATATGCCATCGTCCCTAATGCAAGTGAAATCCCACGAGGGTTGGTTCGGAGGTCGAAATGTGACCACCCTCGTCTGGCAATCAACCATGGCATTATATGCAGACATTCAATCCATGCCAAGGATAATGTCGAACTTGACCATTTTCAGTACTAAAAGATATACCGTAAGTATCATGTTGCTAAAGTCTAACGGGCAACCTCTAACCTCCTGGGTGACGTCCAAAGTATCTCCAGACGGTAAGGAGATGGTCAGTCGCTGTGGTCTAAGAGTAGGTAATCTACCAATCTCCCACATAAAGGTGCGGGATATAAAAGAATGCGAGCTACTAGTATCTATCAGCATATCAGCAGATAAGGCAAAAATGGAAATCGTATCGCGGAAAATGGATCTATCGGCACGCAGCACATCCTCTCTGGTGACCGCATGAATATGTCCCATCTCGAGCGGAGGAGAAGGTGGTAGCCCTGCCAGCGGCTGCTGCATCTGGGCAGGAGCCTACCACTGATGTGGTGCTGGATACTGTGCCAGAGAAGTCTGAGAGGGTTGCGATTGATACTGGACCGGCGGCTGGGGCTGTGACTGGTACTGAACCAGTGGGTGAGGCTGCAGATACTGGACTAGGGGCTGGGGCTAGGGATGCAACTGATATGGAGGTCCCACAATAGAACTCTGTGGTACCATAAGGGCACTGGAGTGCTCCTGTCCATGCATGCCATATGCAACTACGGTAGGGGGAGCTGTCCTTTATTGACTATGCAAAGATTGGGCTCTCTGCCCTCCTCGCCGAGTCCCTGACTAACTGTGCTATCCTCCATGAACAGCAACCCAGGAAGCCATGTGCTGAGCCTTCAACGAACAATCTCATCTCACGTGCCTAGGCTGTTTGCAATAATAGCAAACTGGTTGTCCCAAGGAGCAGGCTGACGTGACGTGGTGTCTGGAACCACATCTAGTGCAGAGAATATCGCTGGTGGGTTGTTTCCTGTTCTGTTGTGGAGACCGAAAATGTCCTGATGAAGATCACCCTGACTTCTGAGGCTGACCAGAAGCCCCAGAAGTACCCTGACCTGGCCAACCACGACCACTCTACTACTGTCCGGTAGCTTGTGTCTGTTGGATCTGTCCTGATGCCTGACCCGTCTGCTTCGTCTTCCTATCTGAAAACGCTCTCAACTGAGTTGACTCAATCATGAGGGCTTTGTCTAGTGTTTCTATGTAAGATGAACTCCCAAAATCGACAAGCTTTACTTGTAGATATTCATCCAGTCCCTGAATAAACTGATGCATATGGAAACTACTCTCAGCAACTAATTCTGGATAGAATTTGGCCAACCAGTTAAACTCAGCATTATACTCTATCATCAAACAGTTGTTCTGTCGCAGACTCAGAAAATCCTACCGGCGAGTCATCTGATAGTCCCGTGAAAAGTAGTGGCTCTCAAAAGCCTCTCTGAATTTAGCCCAGGTGATGTTCTGCTCACCTATGATGGATCGCTGCATAACCCACCAGGTGTTGGCCTCATCTCGTAAATGGAAAACAGCCAACTCTGCTTTCTCCCACTCGGAGCAAGCCATGTAGAAGAAGGTCCGCTCCATGGTCTCTATCGAGGACTGAGCCACACTCGGATCAGTCTCTCCTCGGAAGAGTGTGAATCGACTCTTCATCAACTCTGCTAGTGCTGGGATCCGGGCTCGTGCCGCGACTATATCAATGAGGTGAGTAGGGACGACTGAAGGAACTGGCGGAACCACTAGAGCTGGTATAACAGGTGGTACCACTGCATAGGCCGGGGGAGTCATCCCCAGTGCTGCTGCATAGATTGAGGCAGGTGCCATTGGTGGCACTGTAGGGTCAGGATACGTGGGCGCGGTAGGAGGTACGGTAGGTGGTGGTACTGGAGGTGGAGCAACTACTGCTGCTGGTGCAGGTGCCGTGTATACAGTGGGCACCGGTGGAAGTGGTTCTTGGTATGCCGTAGGCACTGGTGGTGGTGGTGCCGGGTATTCTAGTGGTACCGCAGGTGGTACCGTAAATATGGTAGGAGTGGGTACGGCCGGTATGGTCGGGGTAGTTATCTCTGAAACCATCGGAGTCTGAGAGCCCAATACGCCTGCAGTACCATGCGGAGTCTGTCCCTGACCGGCAGGCTCGACTCTAGCAGACGTCTCGGGCAACTCTGCTGCTAGGGACTCCAACGTCCTCTTGCGTGGTCATCCTGCACCACGTCTCGGCACGGGAGCACGTGCACCTCGCCTCATATCTGTTGAATTATGATGCAAATATTACTACAAGTAACAAAAATTATAAAATTACCTTTTTACCTATTTGCTGTCACGAGATGTTTCGTCACTATCCAGTACCCATACATAACCTCGGAATCCCGTACAAGAAAATCGACGGAAATCCGTATAGATCCAAAACGGAAGTCCGAAACATAATCATAACGAAAATCTGTACAAATCCGAAAATACTAGTTTAACTCACAAACTGGGCTCTGATACCAAATAAATTGTCACACCCCAGGTAGTCCCTGCTAGAGAAAATTTCGGCAGCATCTACCCAGTACGGGTGACAATATGAAATTTCCTACAATTCTCTCAGGGCCACATATACCTCGGCCAACACGGTGTTACAATAATAGTATATAATAGTACAAATATAGCAAACATCCACGCAGTTTAATAGTAACAACTAAACATAAGCAGAGATAGGGAAAACATCGCAAAAATCCTACTCAACTACACTCATAAAACACAAATACGATATCCTATTCAACTACACCCATAAAACAAAAAACTCCAGCATACATCCGAATGAAAACCCATCGTCAAATAACAAAACATACAAGATCCAAATGTCAAGCTATAAGTCTGAAAAACATAGTCTAACACAATAAGTAAAACCCAAACTGTGCGAACTCATCGCGATGCGCAGTGGTGGGGGACTAGCGATCGGAACCTCCTGAACAGCCTCAACCTAAAAATATTAATAACGGGGTGTGAGTCCAACACTCAGCGAATACTTAGTTGACATGCATAGTAAACTATAACAAATAGCAATAACTATGCGTACAGTCTCCTGATATAACATATCGAAAGTGCAAAAGTATAAGATAAGGAGTAACTGTACTAACCAAAACCTGGGTATAGCGATATCAAGGCCGTAAGACCCAAAGTATCTTAAATCCTGTATGCATGTCAAACGTATGCATCCATCCAATATGCAGCATATAAAGTGTAGCAAACACAAGCAATAAGTGCAAATAATGCATATGATGGCAATAACATATCCTGGTCACCCCTGACGCCAGTCAGCCATCTCACACATAATGGTGAGACCGAGTGGGTAGGGTTGTGACAACCGTGCAGTCTGCCATCACTGCTCCTGATGAGTGACCGAGTGGACGGGATGCTGTCGGAGTATACCTATCCTCCTACCCCAAATCATAAGTGGGGGAGCTCAATGCTCTCATCTCCCTGAGATAATACAGTGGAGGGACCCCTGACATGCTACCACGCTACGTCCCACAACCCATGAGTGTACCAACGGAGCACTGACAGAGCCAGCACTACACCCTGTCTGATATACCACTAACCCGTGAGTGGTGGTGTGTGCAGATACATGTAACTGGCAATGCGCTTAACAATAATGGAGCCGACTATCGCGCAACAATGCAATCATGCGAGATGATGCATGACACTAAGCATAGAAATATCCTAATCCTATCTACCTCCATAAAAATAAACATGTACCAAAATACGTAGATCAAATAATATGATCTAGGTACACAGGTCAGGTATAGTATCTAACCAGTCTGATATATCATAAAGCATGGTATGTCACTATCTCCATAACATACAAAACAAACAGGGTATGAACGATAAACAAGTAACAAACAAAACATGCTCAGAAACAAATAGTGACATGTTGATGCAGATATAAACATATTTAATACTACTTGTTAAAATCTACTAAACATATCAACAAGACATATCAAAATATATAGGTCAAGGTACCCGCCTCCAATGTAGATCGAGCTAATCAACCTCTATGTCGAAGTGCTAGTCCCGAATCCAAATCCTGTAATAAATCGTATGATTTAGCAAAATTTTATTGTAAACAAAATAGCTAAACCAAAAATCCTTATTTACCAGAAACCCTAATTCCTTCATTAACCTCGCTTAGCTTCCTAAATGAGTCTAATCCAAGATTAGTTTAAATCCATTATTTAATCTCTAATGAAACCTATCTCATAAGTTAATTAGGGTTAGCTCCATTAACCCTAACTATTCATAATCCAATCATACGTAAATTCAAAACATAAACCTAATTCATCAACATCATGTATTAAAAATAACTACACCATACCTCAATTCCCAGCTACTATTAATACTGAAACAAGGAACACTGATGGATGGGTTGTTGCCGAACCAAAAACAAAAACACCCCACTGCACCCAAATTCCAAATCCACCGAACAATAAGGTCATCATAAAGGAAAACAATTCAACAAGATCCTTGAATCTATAGAATTCCCAACGTTACCTCAATTGATCGCGTCTAGAAAATGTCGCCCGATCCGATCTATGATGTTAGTTAGAGCCCTAGAGCCAATCATTTGATGATTGTATGGACTCATTGTATCATATTCTTGTATATTAATAAAGGCATTTGGATTTTGGTTATTATACTTACTTGTATTGGTGCCAAATAAACTAAGTATAATAATGTCCTTGAGTAGATGGTTCTCACCTATATCAATCGGTTAGTTGAACCGATAGTGAGATGATATAGGGAACACTACTCTTAATCATTCCTAGTCGAGTATTAACATTCAGGGACAATGTTAATGCAATAAGACTAGCATGTAGGTCAACTCGATGACTTGATCTCACAAGTCATGGATATAGAGATATCAAGTTGACACATGAGTATACATTAGAGAATGTATACTGAATGACCCGCCATGAGAAAGTATCATGGATCGTAATATAGTGTCATATACTTTCTCATGTGGCTATTAGTATGACTACTAGTCCTTAGACCTGAAGTCACCATGGATCCCTACATAAGGAGTTATGTACTTTGGTTTCGTCAAACGTCACCCGTAACTGGGTGGACTATAAAGGCGATTATTGGGTATATAACGAATTATGTAGAGGGATGTGAGTGATGTAGATGGGATCTATCCCTCCCATATGACGGGAGCGACATCGGTATTTTTGATAGAGTGAGACCACGAAGTGCATGGCCATGCCCAAATGAGTCAATATGGGATATTGAGCTCATTTGATTTAGTGTGTCTACTTGGAGTTCAAGATTTAGATTGATTAGAGGATGACACGGTCTATGCCTCATATTGATCAATCTAGATGTCTAGGATAGAAGGACATTGTCACATATTGTGAGGAGTCACAATTAGTAGTCACAAGGTGATGTTGGATCTCGACATTTCTTGTAACTTGGGTAGTAATGATGTGTTGCTAGATACCGCTCATTACTTATGCTCCTAAATGGGTTTAGGGCATTGCCAACGTTACAAGAACCTATAGGGTCACACACTTAGGACATTTAGATGGAGATTTGGTTCATATGATGAACCAAGAGGATTAGATTCATTTGATGAATCAAATTGGATTAAGAGTAATCCAAATTGGGCTAATTGAGTTAGACTCAAGTTGATTCATGTATTTAATGAGTCTAATTTAGATTATGACTCATTAGATCAATTTAATTTAATGAATTAGATTCATTATATTAAGTTGGCTTGAATCAAATGGTTAGATTAGATCAACCATGAGAGAGATTGAGTCAAGTTTGACTTGACTAGAGAGGAAGAGGAAGAGTCAAGTTTGACTTGACTCTTTGCCACATCATGAGTGAGGTGGCAAGATGTGGACCAATAGTGTTGTTCCACATCATCTTGTTTTGCCACCTCATGGAGGTTACAAGCCTCCATTGCATTTAATGTGGGTTGGCCACATTAAATGAGTGGAGGTTACTCATTTGCCACATCATTGTGAGGTGGCAAGATGTGGACCAATGGTAATGGTCCACATCTTCATGGTGTGCCACCTCATGGGAGTTACAAGACACCTCTTAATGGCCTCCACTTAATTGTAATTAAGTGGAAATGGGGTTACACAACCAAATGTGGCCGGCCACTTTAGTGAGGGGAAGAAAATGAATTTTTGATTCAACTCCTCATTTACTCCTTTCTTCTTCCTCAAGCTCTCCCTCTCCCTCTCCTCTTTGCTTGGCCGAATCTCACCAAGGTGCTAGCACACCTTTTGTGTGAGGTTTCTCCACCTACGTGTCCGTGTGGATACTTCTAGAGGACCGACGCTTGACGGTCTTGAGATCCGGCAACTCCTTGGAAGAGCGGGAACGCGAAAGGGCACGCAACAAGGGTAAAGTTCTCAACACATAGATCTAGGAGTAGATCTAAAGTTTTTGAAACTCGTATTCGTATTTTTGTTCGGTTTTTCCCTTGCACGGATCCGTTGGCCTTGGGTGATTCGGGGTTTCCGCGACGCGAAAAGCGGTTTTCGCGGCCCTAAAGACCCAACAGTGGTATCAGAGCCACGTGCAAGGCGAGTACAAGTTTGTTTTTTGGTTTTATGAAAACTAAAGTTTCTGTAAAATTATGATTTTGGGTTTTTATGAGTATTTTCCTCGAGTAATCAAAGCACAAGTGTTTAGACGCTTGTAGGCTTCGGCTACCGGAAAGATTTTTCCAAAACGGCTTCGTTTCGCCCCAAAATGTTTTGGGACAGCGGGCTTGGGTGCCATTAGATCGCTTAGGAGCAACTCGCGTTGGTTAGATCGCTGGTAGGGGTACTGCCCCTAACCCCGCAAGGGGATTTGCTCCGCGATTGCACCCGAAATCGCTAAAAACGAACCCGCCGGGAAGATTTTTCCGAAACGGCAATGCCTCGGCCCAAATCGTTTTGGGACAGCGGGTTTAGACGCTGTTGGATCGCAAAGGAACCCTCGCGATGGTTAGATCGCGGGTAGGGGCGATGCCCCTAGCCCCGCAAGGGGATCCGTTCCACAATTACGCCCGAAACCGCTAAACGGGTCCGCCGGGAAATTTTACTCGTAAAATTGTAAAAATTATTTTTAAAATTACAGAAAATTATGACAAATATATAATTTTGAATTATATATTAAATTTTGTGATAGTCATGGCCCAAAAACTCAATGTGATTGGATTGTGTTGTAATTCATAATACGGCCTGCGTGCCGTTATGTGTTTGCGAGTGTTGTATTATATTCGCGACCTGCGCGTCGTCCCTTCTCTTATATTCTTGTTGTAAATTAGTTAGACTCGAATGTAACTCGAGTTTCAAATTGTAATGTACAAATTGGAGCGGTGGAGGGTCCACACGAGACGGAGTTCCGAGGCGGGCACGAGCAACACAAGGTGGTCAAAGGGAGGAGCTTGGAGAAGCTGTTGACCCTAGGTTGACCATTCGATCTTCTCATTGGCTTGAGAAGATCGTAGTAGGGCCATGACTAAATCACAAATAGATTAATTAATTGCTTGTTTATGTGATGCATATTTAATAAGTAATTAATTAATTAGTGCCTCACGATTAGATTAGATCTAAGTCGTGCACATGATGCACCCTTGCGATTAGATTAGATCTAAGTCGTGCACAAGATGCATCCTTTTCGATTAGATTAGATCTTGATCGAACCAACTCTAAATGCCTAATCGTGTCGTGATACCTATCACTACCTCGATCACAGGTATTGTTGAATCTGCCAAAGCAGAGCAATACATATTATCTTGGTAGGGTACGGAGGGACAATCTTGGTCCCGCCTATCAACGCATGGGTGAATACAAACTCAATTAGATTGAGTATTCCTAGTTACTCGGTTGGATCGAGTCAACTATAGGCATTATTCCAACGGTTGGAAAAGATAGGTCAAAATCACATCTATATTAACTCTCGGGCGTATTAGCCAAAGCTAACTCAAGTTTTAATATAAATGCAGATATTGATTCTATAAACAAGAGTTGCATAGAGATGTAATTGGTAATCGTTACCTACCGATCATGCTAAGCCTTGGGCGTATTAGCCAAAGCTAACTCAAGGATTAGTATGATGTGGATCTTGTCCCACAAGAATTATAGAATTCAGTGGGAGCATCATTTAATTAAAGGCCTAATTAAATGATTTTAAGAATATGATATTTATTTCTGCAAATTTTCTGTTGTAGATAACCATGACGTCGAATACGAACTCTTTCTCCCTGCGTTCTGTCCTTAAGAAGGACAAGCTCATTGGAGCAAATTTCCTGGACTAGTACAGGAACCTGAGAATAGTTCTCACTCAGGAACGTAAACTGTACGTTCTGGAGCCCTCCTGCCACTGCCACGCGAGCTGACCAGGATGCTTACAAGAAGCATCAAGATGACGCATTAGATGTGTCCTGTCTAATGCTCGCAACCATAAACTCTGAGCTTCAGAAGCAACATGAGTTGATGTGTGCATACGATATGGTTGAACATCTTCGTCAACTATATCAAGGACAAGCAGGGCACTGGAAGAGGAACTTCACAGGATACCTGGAAGATCTTAACAAGAAGAGAAATAAGATTTCTACTTCAGGTATAAATGTTATAGAAGTCAACCTCTCTATTTCTTCGTCGTGGGTATTAGATATCAGATGTGCTTCGTACATTTGTACTAATGTACAAGCACTGAGAAATAGCAGAGTATTGACAAAGGGTGAGATAGACCTACGAGTAGGCAATGGAGCACGGGTTGCTGCTGTTGCTGTAGGGACTTATTTTCTATCTCTGCCCTCTGGGCTTATACTAGAGTTAAACGATTGTTGTTATGTGCCTGCATTAACTAAGAACATTATATGATTCTCGTTTATAATAAAGAACAAATGTTGTTCTGTCTATTTAAACGATATGTTCTATTGTAGTGCACCTCTGATGAACGGACTCTATATTCTAGACCTTGAGAGCTCTATCTATAACGTTAGTACCAAGAGGTTCAAATCGAACGATATGAACCACACCTATCTCTGGCACTGTCGCTTAGGTCATATAAATGACAAGCGCTTATCCCAGCTCCATAAGGATGGTTTGCTTGACTCATTTGATTTTGAATCATATGAGATATGTGAGTCATGCCTACGAGGCAAGATGACCAAGACTCCTTTTAGTGGGCACAGCGAGAGAGCGACTGATTTGTTAGGACTCATACATAGTGATGTATGTGACCCTTTTAATGTCGCTGCTAGAGGCGGTTATAGATACTTCATCACATTTACTGATGACTTCAGTAGATATGGTTATGTATATTTGATGACACATAAGTCTGAATCCTTTGAAAAGTTTAAAGAATTCAAGAATGAAGTACAGAACCATCTTGGCAAGAGTATTAAAATACTTCGATCAGATCGAGGTGGTGAATACTTAAACCATGAGTTTCGTGACTATTTAGCTGAGTGTGGGATTCTATCCCAAATCACTCCTCCTGGAACACCACAGTGGAATGGTGTATCCGAAAGGAGGAATCATACCCTATTAGATATGGTACGATCTATGATGAGTCACACAGATCTTCCGACATATCTATGGGGATATGCTCTAGACACGGTAGCTTTCATTCTCAACCGAGTTCCAACCAAGGCCGTGATAAAGACACCATATAGGATATGGACTGGGAGAGATGCCCAGGTGTCTTTCATGAGGATTTGGGGCTATGAGGCTTACGTACGACGTCAAGTCTCAAACAAATTAGGACCCAAATCCGACAAGTGCTATTTCATCGGATATCCCAAGGAAACTAAGGGATATTACTTCTACATTCCCAGTCAGGCAAAGACTGGGGTCTTTCTAGAAAGGGACTTTGTTTCTAGAAAGACTAGTGGGAGCGCGTTTGATCTTGACGAAGTTCAAGATGCGAACAATAGCACTGATGCCTCGATGGAAATTGAACTGGAACCACAAAGTGTTGTGGATGATGCTGTTCCACAAGGAGTTGAGGAACAACAACCGGTTCAAGTAGACATACCTCTTCGCAGGTCTGATAGGGTACGTCGTCAGCCTGAGAGATACTCATTTCTCTTGTCTGACCATGATGACGTTATGCTTATAGAGGATGAGCCTACCACCTATCAGGAAGCTGTGATGAGACCAGATTCCGAGAAATGGCTAGAGGCCATGAGATCCGAAATGGAATCCATGTACACCAACCAAGTATGGACTTTGGTTGATTCACTTGAAGGGGTAAAACCCATTGGGTGTAAGTGGGTCTTTAAGAGAAAGACTGACATGGATGGACTTATTTATAAGGGTCGCTTGGTAGCTAAAGGTTTCAAACATATTCATGGTATTGACTATGATGAAACCTTTTCTCCAGTAGCGATGTTTAAGTCCATTCGGATCATGCTTGCTATTGCAGCCTACCATGACTATGAGATATGGCAGATGGATGTCAAAATCGTGTTTCTGAATGGAAACCTGGTCGAGGATGTGTACATGACACAACCTGAGGGTTTTGTAGATCCACAGCATACTAGCAGAGTATGCAAGCTACATAGGTCCATTTATGGACTAAAGCAAGCTTCTCGGAGCTAGAATCTTCGATTCGATGATGCAATCAAACAGTTTGATTTCATCAAGAACGAAGATGAACCTTGTGTCTACAAGAAGGTTGTAGGGGATATAGTTGTCTTCCTCATATTGTATGTGGATGACATACTACTCATTGGGAAGGACATCCCTATGCTTCAGTCTGTCAAGACCTGGCTAGGGAGTTGCTTCTCAATGAAGGACTTAGGTGAGGCATCTCGTATTCTAGGGATACAGATCTATAGAGATAGATCTAAGAGATTGCTTGGCCTAAGTCAGAGTACATACATTGACAAGGTACTCCTTCGGTTTGCCATGCAGAACTCCAAGAAGGGATTTCTGCCAATGTCACATGGTGTGAGTCTTTCAAAGACTCAAGGTCCCTCTTCTAGAGAGGAGAGAGACCACATGGATCAGATCCCTTATGCCTCAGCCATAGGATCGATCATGTACGCCATGCTATGTACTCGACCTGATGTCTTGTATGCTTTGAGCATGACGAGCAGATACCAGTCAGATCCAGGTGAAAGTCACTGGATAGCAGTCAAGAATATTCTTAAGTACTTAGGAAGGACTAAAGAATATTTCTTAATATATGGAGGCAATGATGAGCTAGCTGTAAAGGGTTACAGTGATGCTAGCTTCCAGACCGACCAGGATGACTATAGATCGCAGTCGGGGTTCGTATTTTGCATTAATGGTGGTGCTGTCAGCTGGAAGAGTTCGAAGCAGGATACAGTAGCTGATTCTACGACAGAAGCCGAGTATATTGCTGCATCAGAGGCAGCAAAGGAGGCAGTTTGGATCCGCAAGTTCATCACTGAACTTGGGGTGGTTCCTAGCATCGCTGACCCAGTTGAGCTCTATTGTGACAACAATGGAGCTATAGCACAGGCGAAGGAACCTCGCTCACACCAACGGACCAATCACATACTACGGCACTTCCATCTCATTCGAGAAATTATCGATAGAGGAGATGTGAAGATTTGCAGAGTACCTACAGAGTCTAACATCGCAGATCCCTTGACCAAGACTTTGGCACAGAGAAAGCATGATGGTCACACTAGGTCATTAGGCCTTAGAGCCTATACTGATTGGCACTAGTGCTAGTGGGAGATTGTTAGTTAGAGCCCTAGAGCCAATCATTTGATGATTGTATGGACTCATTGTATCATATTCTTGTATATTAATAAAGGCATTTGGATTTTGGTTATTATACTTACTTGAATTGGTGCCAAATAAACTAAGTATAATAATGTCCTTGAGTAGATGGTTCTCACCTATATCAATCGGTTAGTTGAACCGATAGTGAGATGATATAGGGAACACTACTCTTAATCATTCCTAGTCGAGTATTAACATTCAGGGACAATGTTAATGCAATAAGACTAGCATGTAGGTCAACTCGATGACTTGATCTCACAAGTCATGGATATAGAGATATCAAGTTGACACATGGGTATACATTAGAGAATGTATACTGAATGACCCACCATGAGAAAGTATCATGGATCGTTATATAGTTTCATATACTTTCTCATGTGGCTATTAGTATGACTACTAGTCCTTAGACCTGAAGTCACCATGGATCCCTACATAAGGAGTTACGTACTTTGGTTTCGTCAAACGTCACCCGTAACTGGGTGGACTATAAAGGCGATTACTGGGTATATAACGAATTATGTAGAGGGATGTGAGTGATGTAGATGGGATCTATCCCTCCCATATGACGGGAGCGACATCGGTATTCTTGATAGAGTGAGACCACGAAGTGCATGGCCATGCCCAAATGAGTCAATATGGGATATTGAGCTCATTTGATTTAGTGTGTCTACTTGGAGTTCAAGATTTAGATTGATTAGAGGATGACACGGTCTATGCCTCATATTGATCAATCTAGATGTCTAGGATAGAAGGACATTGTCACATATTGTGAGGAGTCACAATTAGTAGTCACAAGGTGATGTTGGATCTCGACATTTCTTGTAACTTGGGTAGTAATGATGTGTTGCTAGATACCGCTCATTACTTATGCTCCTAAATGGGTTTAGGGCATTGCCAACGTTACAAGAACCTATAGGGTCACACACTTAGGACATTTAGATGGAAATTTGGTTCATATGATGAACCAAGAGGATTAGATTCATTTGATGAATCAAATTGGATTAAGAGTAATCCAAATTGGGCTAATTGAGTTAGACTCAAGTTGATTCATGTATTTAATGAGTCTAATTTAGATTATGACTCATTAGATCAATTTAATTTAATGAATTAGATTCATTATATTAAGTTGGCTTGAATCAAATGGTTAGATTAGATCAACCATGAGAGAGATTGAGTCAAGTTTGACTTGACTAGAGAGGAAGAGGAAGAGTCAAGTTTGACTTGACTCTTTGCCACATCATGAGTGAGGTGGCAAGATGTGGACCAATAGTGTTGTTCCACATCATCTTGTTTTGCCACCTCATGGAGGTTACAAGCCTCCATTGCATTTAATGTGGGTTGGCCACATTAAATGAGTGGAGGTTACTCATTTGCCACATCATTGTGAGGTGGCAAGATGTGGACCAATGGTAATGGTCCACATCTTCATGGTGTGCCACCTCATGGGAGTTACAAGACACCTCTTAATGGCCTCCACTTAATTGTAATTAAGTGGAAATGGGGTTACACAACCAAATGTGACCGGCCACTTTAGTGAGGGGAAGAAAATGAATTTTTGATTCAACTCCTCATTTACTCCTTTCTTCTTCCTCAAGCTCTCCCTCTCCCTCTCCTCTTTGCTTGGCCGAATCTCACCAAGGTGCTAGCACACCTTTTGTGTGAGGTTTCTCCACCTACGTGTCCGTGTGGATACTTCTATAGAACCGACGCTTGACGGTCTTGAGATCCGGCAACTCCTTGGAAGAGCGGGAACGCGAAAGGGCATGCAACAAGGGTAAAGTTCTCAACACATAGATCTAAGATTAGATCTAAAGTTTTTGAAACTCGTATTCGTATTTTCGTTCGGTTTTTCCCTTGCACGGATCCGTTGGCCTTGGGTGATTCGGGGTTTCCGCGACGCGAAAAGCGGTTTTCGCGGCCCGAAAGACCCAACATATGAAGCAGAGTATCGGTGATAATACCGATCCCCAATTAGCCAATGTCTGCCCAGACCTAGCACAGATAGAGGAATGAGGATGCTCAATGAAATAGATCTGTCGTGATCGTCTCGGGTGATCGTTGGAATTGGTGCATTGGCGATCTAGGGCATAGACCGCGGGAGAGGAAGGGAGGAGAGGATCGACCACCGATAGCCAAGGTAGCTTGACGTAGGTGAAGCGCCAAGAAGAAGAAGAAGATCTCTACCGACGGTGAGCTCGCGGCGATCGGGATTGGTGGTAGATTGGCCGACGATCAGGGGAGGAAAGGAAAGGAGATGCTTTGGTGGAGATTAGGGCTAACTCGTGAGGAAGAGGAAGGAGGAGGACTCGAAGCCTCCTCTGGCCGACGGTTTTGTACGCCCTGGAGGAGAGGAACCGACGCGAGCGTTAGCGGCGTCGGCGCGTCGGTTAGGTGGAGTCGGCGACGTAGAGCACGAGTCAGGTGAGGAAACAGGGCGCGGGTCGGGGAAAGAAAATGGTGATGGGAGAAGAAAATAAAAGAAAAAGAAAAAGAAATAAAATAAATAAACTTTTCCTCGTTAAAAGGGGTAGCCTAAACAGGTTTTCTTGGGGCCCAGTTTTTTTCCTCATAAACTCGTCATACGAGCTCCGAAAAATTTTCGAAAAATTTCTACAAATTTCAAAAAATTCCCTTATGGTGATTCATCCATTTTTGGTATTTTACATTTTAATTTGTAAAGGTTTCCTTTTATAACCAACCATGAAGGGAAAAATTAATAGAGAAATTTTATTTTTAAAATTTCTGGAAACAAATAAGGAAATTTTAATTTTATGTTTAAAACTTGCCTTATTTGGAGTAATTGATGTGGCTGACCATGTAAAGGGTTAAAAGGAATTTTTAATAAAATTTTCCTTATTAACCAATGGCAAGGAGAATAAGGGAATTTTAATTATAATTAAATTTCCTTATATGGCAAGACCAAGGAATATAAAAGAAGGGGTAGAGGTGCCTCACCTCATAACATAACTTCTTTTGTTTCTCCTCTCTTCCTTGGTGTGTGGCCGGCCCTATTCTCTTCTCTTTCTCTTCTTCTTTAGTCGCCGATGCATCCCTCTCTTGGAGTTCTTGTTGGTGGCCGGTTCTTGCTATGAGAAGAAGGAGAGAAAGGAGGCTTTGCTCTTGCATCCCTTGGAGCTTGAAGGTTGGTGGCCGAAACTTGCAAGAAGGAAGTTGTCTTGGTGGTTCTCATCTTGGTAGATCATTTCCCACACAACGTCCAAGATAAGAAGAGGAATACGATAGAAGATCAAGAGGTTGTTGTTTACAAAGAAAGGTATAACTAGTAATTCTATTCCGCATCATACTAGTTTTCTTTGTATAGTTTTGAAATACCAAACACAAGAGGCATATTATTCTAGGTTTCGAATTTGTGATTTGAGTTTGTGTTTTTTTTTGTTTTTCGAATTTGTGATTCGATTGTTCCTTTTGGTTAAACCTAGGGTTATATAGGGAAATTAAATATTAAATTTCTTTAAAAGGCTTTGTCTAGGCGGTGGTGGATGATCCCATACCCAAGAAGGCCTAGTGCCTCACCATGCAGTCCTGGAAGCCAATTTTAGAAATTAATATTTAATTGAATTTGTAACATGGGTGGATTTGGATCAATAATGTTAAGCATCGTTTGCGATCCAAGTTTAAACCAAGAAAAATAGATAAGTTAAATTTGGAATCAATAATGCTAAGTTCCATTTACGATTCCTAATTTAATTTCTAAAGAACACAATAGGTTATTAGTAAAGGTTCAGGACTTGTACAAAATTTTTGTACAGGGGAACCGGTATGTTATTCCGCATAGCAACCAACACCCCCTTCGTCAATGCTCATCTCTGATTTACTTTCTTCATCCCTCTGATGGTTCACCACTAGTGTCAGTCCAACATAGTCCTAGATCTTGGACTCAGAGGATGATGATTCATCCCATGTAGCTTTAATTCTTGTGTTTCGTTCGTCTTGATCCTTTGTCTTTTTTTTCCTTCCTTTTTAGTTTAGAGCAGTAGTCTTTGATGTGCCCTTATTCTTAGCAGTTTTAGTATCGAGTCTTCCTTTTACTTTGAAGGTTTTCTTTGCTTATGACTTGTGAAATTTGTTAGTTTTAAGAAATTAACTAAAGTTTCTTACCATTAGTGCTACTTCATTTTCGTCGATGGAAGTTTCAAAATCTGGCTCATCCATTTTTGCCTTTAAGGCAATATTTTGATCCTTCTTTAGTTCTGCACATCTACATTCATGAATTTAAAAGGTAGAAAATAATTCTTCTAGATTACTTACCTCTAAGTCCCTAGAGATGTAGTATGCATTTACTAAGGTTGACCATTCTGGTGTTCTTGGAAAGACGTTAAGCGCATAACTTAGTAAATCACGGTTGGTTACCTTTTCTCCAAGATTTGTGAGTTCGATGATTAGCTCCTTTAACTTGGCGTGCAGTTGAGGGACCGTTTCACCTTCCTTCAGTTAAATATTTATCAGTTGGTTCTAAAGTTGATCTCTTCTTACGAGCTGGGCATCAGAGGATCCTTCATGAAGCTCTAGGAATTTTTTGCAAAGATCTTTGGCAAACTTGTAGACTCCGATCATGTGGATCTCTTGTGGTGGCTGCGCACTCAGCAGATGGAATTCTACTTTTCTGTTAGCCATATATTCAACGTGTTCCTTCTTTGTCCAGTTGTCCTCTTTCTTTAGAATGCCATTATTGTTGATAGGTACTATAAAACTATTTTCAAAATTAGAAAAATATCAAAATTTGTTTTGAAGTATACCTCCATTTTCTTCTTCTAGTGGGTGAAGTCAAACTTGAACTTAGGTGAATGGTTACTTATTCCATCTTCTATGTTTTCATTGGTGGTTAGTCCTTTTGAAGCAACCTCACTCGGCCAATAGGTGAATTTACTTGGTTATAACTTACGTGATTGTTAATCTAAGGCAGATGAAGGCACTAAAAAAATCTTGTTCATTGAAGGCGGAGAAGTCACTTACACACTTTGAAAGCTCAGAAATAAACTAGGAAATGAATACTTTAGTTGTTGTCTATTTTCTAACTCTAGGGGTCTTTTTATAGCCAATGAAAAACCCTATTTGAAGCTGAAAGGCACCTTCAATAGGGTTCAAGGAGCCCTCAAGTAGAAAACTTTATCTACTGAAGATAAATTTTTATCTTCAACTAACGGCTAGGGAAGGCACCTCCAATAGGCTGGAAGATGCCTTCGACACTGTTTATCGAAGGCGTCTTACAAGCCATGGAAGGTGTCTTCTATGAGATAGACCAGCTCCTTAGCTAATCCCTTCATGTGAGTGATGCTTCGGTTAACCAGAGTTGAGCTCACCTGAACCCAACTCCAGCTTTCTCCTTCTGCAAGTTTCTTTTCAAGTTTCTCATCCCTCGAACATCGTGTATGTCCTTCTCATCCATTAGTGTACTCTTCTGTAGCATCTCACCCCTTGGATACACCAAGTCCATCGGCTCCTTTCCCATGCCATCCTTCTCATTAGCTACGTCTTTCACTCGACTTCTTGTGTTCCTAAGCTCCTGCACACTTAGACGCAAGGATTAAACATAACAGGACCTAACTTTAACTTGGTTGATCATACCAAAACTACTACGGGGTACTTATAAGAGGTACTCCATCTTTAGTGGGGAGTGTAAATTTTGTTTGGATCACAATCCACATCTCTACTTTGGTCTTAATATGATATTCCATTCAGCCCTTCCAGTAACTGAAGTCCTCTCCTAAGAAAAGAGATGGGCGTGTAGTATTGCAGCCTTCTTGATGGGTCATTTTAAACAAAGGATGTCTCTTGAATGATCATGACATATTTGTATGCCTAAAATAAAGGATTCTTTACCAAGATCTTTCATTTCAAAAATACCAAATAAAATGACTTGGTTTCATGTACCAAACTCTTATTATTGATCGTAAGCAGTATACCATCTATATACAGAACAAGTATAATGTTACGCACCAACAAGTGCATGATTTTGTCATCAGTAATAAAAAAATATCGATCCCACAAGGATTGGTTATAAGCACAAGAGATATCTCACGTAGAATTAGCTAAACAATCAAAAAGATAAGGAATGAACTAAGTAGCAACTAGAAATGGAACTAGGAAAGTAAATAAATTATATGGTTTACTGAGTGTTCAAGGAACTCAGTTTCATTTTGATATTCATTGATGTAGCATGGTTCTCCAACTCATATCCTCAATTGACATGTCTTTGTAGGAAGTTGCCAATTTTCTCCCGCAGAAGAAAACTGGCAAGGGACTTCAATCTACACTTCTAGTGTTTAAATGGTTAGGATCCCTATGAAGTCTGTTAGCGGAGTAGCTGATAACCCAAAATATTGAGGTCACGAACGGGCTTATCAAATTAACAAATGATATCCATAAGCCCCTTACATACACAACGATGTTGTAATAACGAGCCCAGGATCGATCTCTCGTGGAACTACGGGTATGATGCAATCTTAGGATCGTATTTTATTCCTATTTTTGGGATTTTAGCATATAAAAGGGAGTTTTAAGTTTTGAATTTGAATCTAACAAATGAAAAACACAGCAAATAAGAACTTAATCCAATGCATAAATGAAACCTAACTATGTGCCAATAATCAAACCATAATGCATTGTCACCCTACGTTGTGAGTAAACCATCAATACACACTTAAACTAAGAATGAAATACAAAACATAAGATAAATCTGATCTAAAGCGCAATTCAAACTCTAACTCAGAAATTAATCACTTAACAATTAACTAAGCATCAAAGAAGAATTAAACTAAATTGCATCCATGAAATTACACTACTAAACATGTGTTGGTTGCTACTCGGAAAGCCTAGAGGTTCCACTGTACAAAAATTTTGTACAAAGGTCTGAACCTTTTCCTAGCTACCATGTGTTCTTTTAAATTAAATTTTGGATCGCCTGCGGAACTTAACACGTTTGATCCAAAACTTAATCTATTTGTTCTTTTATGTTTTGACTTGGATCTCCTGCGAAACTTAACACGTTCGACCCAAATCACCTTAAGTTATTAATTCCATTAAATATTAATTTCCATAATTGGTTCCCAGTACTGACGTGGCGAGGCACATGGCCTTCTTGGATATGGGAGCAACCACCACCGACTAGACAAAATCTTTTATAGAAATCTAATATTTAATTTCCTAAAATAACTTTAGGTTAACCGAAAAGAACAATCAAATCACAAGGAAAAATAAAACAAAAGAACACAACTTTGGAAAACATATTCGAAATACTAGAATCGTAAGCCTCTTGTATTTGGTATTATTTCCAAAAATAACTAGTATGATGCGGAAAGAAAAATACTAGTTATACCTTTTAGAAAGACCTCTTGATCTTCTACCGTATTCCTCTTCTAACCTCGGACGTTGTGTGGGCAACGATCTTCCGAGATGAGAATCCACCAAAGCACCTTCTTCTCCTTTCTTCAAGTTTCGGCCAAGCACAAAGCTTCCAAAAGATGAAGATCTTTTTCCACCAACCAAGCTCCAAGGGATACAAGCTTTCTCTCCTTCTTCTTCTTCTTCTCCAAGTAGTATCCGGCCACCACAAGAGCTCCAAGCAAATAGAGAAGGTTCGGCCACCACCAAGAGGAAGAGAGGAAGAGAGGTTGGCCGGCCACAACACCAAGGAAAAGAGGGAGAGAAATAATAGAGGTTGTTCACCATGAAGCCTTCTCTACCCCCTCTTTTATAATCCTTGGTCTTGGCAAATAAGGAAATTTAATTAAAAACTTCCTTAATTCTTTTGCCATGAAAAGGAAAAATTTATTTAATTTAAAATAATTTTCCTTTTCTCAATTTACATGGCCGGCCACACCAAAGCTACAAACAAGGAGAATTTTAATTAATTAAAACTTCCTAATTTGTCTCCAGAAATTTATAAAATTTCTCCAATAATTTAATCCCTTCATGATTGGTTTATAAAAAGGAAATTTAATAAATTAAAATCTTTCTTTTAAACATGTGGATAAAAAGAAAGTTATCTCTAAAAATTAAAATCTCTTTTAATCTACAAATAAGGAAAGATATCAAATCTTTTCTCAATCTTTTGTAGAAACTAATAAAAGAGAATTATTAATTTTTAAACTTTCTTTTAAATCATGAACATGGTTAAAAGGGAAAGTTTTCTTAAAATTTAAAATCCTCCTTTAATCAACAAATAAGGAAAGATTTCAAATTTTAAACTCTCTTTTAAACATGTAGATGATTTACAAATAAGGAAAGTTTTTACCAAAAATTAAAACCATCCTTTTAAACTACAAATAAGGAAAGAGATTAATCTCTTCTCTTAATCTTTGTAGAAAGCTATAAAAGGAAATTTTAATTTTTAAACTCTCTTTTAAAATCATGATATCCACATAAGAAATAATTTTAATAAAAATCCTTTTTAATATTCTAGTGGTCGGCCACCTAAGCTTGGGACCCAAGCTTTGGCCGGCCACCTACATGGCTCATCCACTTGGTCTTGGCCGGCCCTAGCTTGGGTTCAAAGCTATCTTGGCCGGCCCCATTGGATGGGTAAGAAGGTGGGTATGCGGTGGGTATAAATCTCTATATACTAGAGGCTACGATAGGGACCGAGAGGAGGAATTGGTTTTGGTCTCCCGATGAAATTAAGCATCCCATGTTCGCCCCTAACACACAACTAAATTTCATCAATAATAATTCATTCCACTAAAGAACTATTATTGAACTACCGCACCAATCCCAAATTACATTTTGGGCTCCTTCTTATTATGAGTGTGTTAGTCTCCCTGTGTTTAAGATAACAAATGTCCACTAATTAAGTAAGTTACTAACAACTCGCTTAATTAATATCTAGCTCCAAGAGTAGTACCACTCAACTTCATCGTCATGTCGGACTAAGTCCACCTGCAGGGTTTAACATGACAATCCTTATGAGCTCCTCTTGGGACATTCTCAACCTAGATCACTAGGACACAGTTTCCTTCTATAATCAACAACACACACTATAAGTGATATCATTTCCCAACTTATCGGGCTTATTGATTCATCGAACTAAATCTCACCCATTGATAAATTAAAGAAATAAATATCAAATATATGTGCTTGTTATTATATTAGGATTAAGAGCACACACTTCCATAATAACTGAGGTCTTTGTTTCTTTATAAAGTCAGTATAAAAGAAACGACCTCTAATGGTCCTACTCAATACACTCTAAGTGTACTAGTGTAATTATATAGTTAAGATAAACTAATACCTAATTACACTACGACCTTCCAATGGTTTGTTCCTTTCCATTATGGTCGTGAGCTACTGTTTATAATTTATAAGGTACTGATAACATGATCCTCTGTGTGTGACACCACACACCATGTTATCTACAATATAAATTAATTGAACAACTACATTTATCATAAATGTAGATATTTGACCAATGTGATTCTTATTTCTAGATAAATGTTTATACCAAAAGCTAGGCTTTTAGTATGCACTCTAACAATCTCCCACTTATACTAAAAGACTAAGCTGCCATATCTGCTGCCATACATCTGATTCCCATGCCTTTCAAAAAGCTCTTGCCTTAAGGACCTTAGGTTATCATCTTATGCAATCTAGGCGGCAACAACTTCTCCTCGTTATACAATTTCTCGTATTGGGTGGTACTTGCGCTCTATTGTGTTTACTTGCCTTATAGACTTATGGTTTCTTCGAGTTTGCTACTGCACCAACATTATTACAATAACTTGTAATAATCTTTGGACAAACCAGAAATCATATCTAAGTCTATCTTAAGGTTATTGAGTCATTCAGCTTTTATGGCTACCTCAGAGGCTTGCCATATACTAAGCTTCTATGGTGGAGTCCAGAAAAACACCTATGCTTATCACTCTTCCATAGTTATGACTTTACCTCCTAAAGTAAACACAAAACCCCGAGGTCGACTTATTATTGTCCCTATCCGATTGGAAGTCAAAATCCATGCAGCCCACAGGGACCAAATTAACTGTCTTGTAAGCTAGCATATAATCTCTAGTGCCTCTAAGGTACTTTAATATATGCTTTACTGTAGTCCAATGTCCTTGTCTAGGGTTACTTTGATATCTGCTAACTATGCCCTTGGCAAAACAGATTTCTGATCTCGTGCATAGCATACATTAGGCTTCCAACAGCCGAAGCATAAAGAACTGCCTTTATTTCCTTTATCTCCTTTGATGTCTACAGAGACATATCTTTAGATAAAGTTACTCCATCCTGAAAAGATAAGAAACCTTTCTTGGAGTTTTGCATGCTTAAAACGAGCAAGGATTTTTCTGATATATGAAGCTTGGGATAAGTAAAATATTCTTTTCTTGCGATCACTTATTACTTTTATCTTAAGAATATATACATTCTCCCAAGTCCTTTATATCGAATTGTTTGAACAACCATACCCTTACTTCTGACAACATTTTGATATTGTTTCCAACTACCAAAAATGTTATCTACGTATAGTACAAAAAATACCACCACGCTTTCATCACACCTTTTGTATACACAAGACTTATCCGGTTACTAAATCCATAGATCTGGATCACTTTGATAAACCGGATGTTCCAAGACCTTGAAGCTTTACCTCAGTCCATAGACTGATTGAGCTTGCACACAAGATGCTCTTAGCCCTTTATAATGAACCCTTCTGGTTGCTTTATATGGATGCTTTCTTCAAGACTTCCATTAAGGAATGCTGTCTTGACATCCACTTGCCAAATAGATAAAAGAATCCGGATAGACTTAAGCATGGCTACCAGTAAAAAAGTTTCCTTTTTCATCAAGTCTTGCTGTAAAAGTTACTACCTTCCTGTCTATCCCTCTTTTCCTATTATAGACCTTTTACACCCAACGACTTTTACACCATTTGGTGATTCTACAAGCTTCCAGATTTTATTAGAATATATATATTCTAATTTTGTTATTCATTACTCTTTGTCAAGATGCTGCATCTTTATCTTGGAGTACTTCATCATATGACCGGAGATCAGGTTCATGTCCTTCAGGGATCGAGTTCAAAAACTCTCCCAAAATATGAATCTTTTAAGGTTGCTTAACAACCCTCCCACTACGACAAGGCATTTTCTGCAATTTGTGTATCATTTGTGATACGTGTTGCGGTTTTCTTGTGGTATCTCATCTTGTACAGTTGGTACTAGATTAGACATGTCTTTTATTATTTTCTTAAGAACAAATTTACTTATGAGCACGTGGTTCATTATATAGTCCTTTTCTAAAAATCAGTCATTGATGTTATCAATGACCTTTTGATTTTTAAGACTATAAACCTACTTTTGTTTATCTAGGATAACTTACAAACAAGTGAACTCCTATCCAACTTATCATTATCTCTCTTTAACATATATGCTGGATTACCTGAATCCGAATATGCTTCAAAATAGGCTTACGCCTATTCAGCAATTCTATATGAGTAGAGAGTTATGACTTGGAAGGCACTATGTTCACTTTCATTTTCAGAGTTTATCCTTAAAACAAATTTGGTAATTTTCTTAATAACTCATCATCTATCTAATTATTCCATAAGAGTTCTTTTCCTTCTTTCTACTACACCATTCTGTTGGGGTGTACCAGATGCAGTTAGTTAGGATTGAAATCCAACTTCTGATAAGTGACTCCTAAAATCTCTCAAGAGGTACTTGCCACTACGATCTTCCATAGTGACTTTGTACTTTATTCCTCCGCATCAACCTTGTACTCTTTGAACTAATCAAAGTACTTAGTCTTGCGGTACATTAAGTAAATTTATTTGTATCTTGAATAGTTGTCTATAAATTAGACAAAATATTCAATACTACCTCTTGTCTGGATAGTCATAGGATCACACAAATCAGAATGAACCGATTTCAACATATCTTTGACTCCATACCCCTTGGACTTAAAAGCTTCTTGGTTATTTTCCTTCCAAGTAAGACTCGCAGGTTGGAAAGATTTCCACTACCAATGAACCCAAAAGTTCATCAACTACCAATGAATCCTACTCAAGTATAACCTAGCTTTAGATGCCAAAGATATAATTGGTTCATTTCCGAAGGTTGCTTTCTCTTAAAATTAGAAGATGTGTTACTAATTTCCATTTGTTGCATCGTGGGAGTTATTGGACTATAAATTGTCAACCATCATACCAGAATAGATAACTTCCCTATTTTTCTTGATAACAACTTTGTTATCAAAATAGACACAATATCTATAATAGTTTAGAAACTGAAATCAGGTTCTTTCTAAACTTGGTACGTAAAGACAATTACTAAAAATCCATATTTTATTCTTATCAAAGGATAAACATCTCCCACTGCAACAGCTACCACTTTTACAGTAGTACCCATGTGGACGGTGATTTACCTTTCATTTAGTTGTCGGGTTTCCTGGAACCCTGCAATGAATTGCAGACATGATTAATGGCATCTTGTATCTACACTCCAGGTTCTGGTAGATAACACCACTAGACATGTTTCAACTAATGAATTAAATACACCTAAATTGTTCTTAGTTCTTTAGAAGACAGTCTACCTTAATGTCCAAGTCCTATTTCCAATCATTACAATTGGGACTACTAAGTCTTTTTCTATAGTATGACTACTAGGGATTTGACAAACATCCTAAGAATCACAAAAATATTTGGTCAAGATCAACTCCTTAAAATCTTCATGAATTTTGTGTATACAAAATCGAAGAGGAGATTTTATTCATTAATTTTATTATCTCGTCAACTTTACTTTATGACGAATAAAATTAATAGTTGATCTGTCTTTGATCAAATATTTGGTCAAAGCTCTTTGAATTTAAAATAACATTGATTCCTCAAACAATATTATTTAAATTTACCAACACCTCAAACACCGTGAATTTTGCATGCCACGTTAGTGTGGACGTATACAAATTCATCATTTGTAAGAGGAGGGTTTTACCCATTGACTATCTTGTCAATATAACTTTTGACAAATAAAATTACCTCAAACACCATGAATCTTGTATGCCACGTTAGTGTGGACGTATACAAATTCAAACATTTGTAAGAGGGTTTATTAATTTTATTATATTGCCAATCTAGTTTTATGACAAATCAATAGTTGGTTTCCCTTTGGTCACACAAGTGATAGTAGTGACTCCGTTGGGGAGGATACTATTAAATGTGTCTAAGTGTATACCATTACTTGACACTAAGTCCATTAATAAGATTATGCCCCTTCCGTTGGGGAAGATCACACGCTCTTAATTAACTTCCTATAGTCATCCAAAAATGGAAGTCTGTTCTAGTGATCCACAAACAAGCTCATCCGTTATGGAGGAAGGCACTCAGAGCCAACGCGCAAGCTTGTTTGTATCACTTACAAACTAGTAATGGAGACCATGAGATTTACTTAAAAATCCCTCTCCCACTTAGTTATTTATAAATGAGGAATTTTAACTATGCTAGCCTACTAAATATGTAAACCAACATGCACACACAGCACAATATAAAAGCAATAAATAGAAAATATAATTTTCAACTATTATGGCTTTTATCTCTAGTTGTCCTCCGTGTGTTGTCATCCCAAGCTGCTGTCATATTTGGCCACCGCCACCGGGATTAGCTGTCGCATCCATCTTGCTCCTAGTTTCGCTGCGCCTCTGGTCCTTAGAAGGTTCCACGCTTTGCAAGATTCGATCCGCGACATAAATAGAATTTTACATTTTTGATCCTATATTCCATAAAAGGAATGTACATGTATCTAGATCAAAAATAAAATCCTAATAAAACTAAATACAGCTCCTGCTGTATTTTATAATACAATCATGCACACACATATAAATGCCCTTGACATGTCCAAGGGTCCAATCACACACATAATAACTAAAAGCCATAATAGTTGGATCCTGCATCCACAAAGTTAGCACATCCTACTATTAACCTGCCTAAATTATGTATGACATGTGCATAATTAAACTAATACCAAATACATAGAGGCAAAACCCTAGCTCTAATACCAATTGTTGGTTGCTACTCGGAAAGCCTAGAGGTTCCACTGTACAAAAATTTTGTACAAAGGTCTGAACCTTTTCCTAGCTACCATGTGTTCTTTTAAATTAAATTTTGGATCGCCTGCGGAACTTAACACGTTTGATCCAAAACTTAATCTATTTGTTCTTCTAGGTTTTGACTTGGATCTCCTGCGAAACTTAACACGTTCGACCCAAATCACCTTAAGTTATTAATTCCATTAAATATTAATTTCCATAATTGGTTCCCAGTACTGACGTGGCGAGGCACATGGCCTTCTTGGATATGGGAGCAACCACCACCGACTAGACAAAACCTTTTATAGAAATCTAATATTTAATTTCCTAAAATAACTTTAGGTTAACCGAAAAGAACAATCAAATCACAAGGAAAAATAAAACAAAAGAACACAACTTCGGAAAACATATTCGAAATACTAGAATCGTAAGCCTCTTGTATTTGGTATTATTTCCAAAAATAACTAGTATGATGCGGAAAGAAAAAATACTAGTTATACCTTTTAGAAAGACCTCTTGATCTTCTACCGTATTCCTCTTCTAACCTCGGACGTTGTGTGGGCAGCGATCTTCCGAGATGAGAATCCACCAAAGCACCTTCTCCTTTCTTCAAGTTTCGAAGCACAAAGCTTCCAAAAGATGAAGATCTTTTCCACCAACCAAGCTCCAAGGGATACAAGCTTTCTCTCCTTCTTCTTCTTCTTCTCCAAGTAGTATCCGGCCACCAAAAGAGCTCCAAGCAAGATAGAGGAGGTTCGGCCACCACCAAGAGGAAGAGAGGAAGAGAGGTTGGCCGGCCACAACACCAAGGAAAAGAGGGAGAGAAATAATAGAGGTTGTTCACCATGAAGCCTTCTCTACCCCCTCTTTTATAATCCTTGGTCTTGGCAAATAAGGAAATTTAATTAAAAACTTCCTTAATTCTTTTGCCATGAAAAGGAAAAATTTATTTAATTTAAAATAATTTTCCTTTTCTCAATTTACATGGCCGGCCACACCAAAGCTACAAACAAGGAGAGTTTTAATTAATTAAAACTTCCTAATTTGTCTCCAGAAATTTATAAAATTTCTCCAATAATTTAATCCCTTCATGATTGGTTTATAAAAAGGAAATTTAATAAATTAAAATCTTTCTTTTAAACATGTGGATAAAAAGAAAGTTATCTCTAAAAATTAAAATCTCTTTTAATCTACAAATAAGGAAAGATATTAAATCTTTTCTCAATCTTTTGTAGAAACTAATAAAAGAGAATTATTAATTTTTAAATTCTCTTTTAAATCATGAACATGGTTTAAAAAGGAAAGTTTTCTTAAAATTTAAAATCCTCCTTTAATCAACAAATAAGGAAAGATTTCAAATTTTAAACTCTCTTTTAAACATGTAGATGATTTACAAATAGGGAAAGTTTTTACCAAAAATTAAAACCATCCTTTTAATCTACAAATAAGGAAAGAGATTAATCTCTTCTCTTAATCTTTTGTAGAAAGCTATAAAAGGAAATTTTTAATTTTTAAACTCTCTTTTAAAATCATGATATCCACATAAGAAATAATTTTAATAAAAATCCTTTTAAATATTCTAGTGGTCGGCCACCTAAGCTTGGGACCCAAGCTTTGGCCGGCCACCTACATGGCTCATCCACTTGGTCTTGGCCGGCCCTAGCTTGGGTTCCAAGCTAGCTTGGCCGGCCCCATTGGATGAGTAAGAAGGTGGGTATGCGGTGGGTATAAATCTCTATATACTAGAGGCTACGATAGGGACCGAGAGGAGGAATTGGTTTTGGTCTCCCGATGAAATTAAGCATCCCGTGTTCGCCCCGAACACACAACTAAATTTCATCAATAATAATTCATTCCACTAAAGAACTATTATTGAACTACCGCACCAATCCCAAATTACATTTTGGGCTCCTTCTTATTATGAGTGTGTTAGTCTCCCTGTGTTTAAGATAACAAATGTCCACTAATTAAGTAAGTTACTAACAACTTGCTTAATTAATATCTAGCTCCAAGAGTAGTACCACTCAACTTCATCGTCATGTCGGACTAAGTCCACTTGCAGGGTTTAACATGACAATCCTTATGAGCTCCTCTTGGGGACATTCTCAACCTAGATCACTAGGACACAGTTTCCTTCTATAGTCAACAACACACACTATAAGTGATATCATTTCCCAACTTATCGGGCTTATTGATTCATCGAACTAAATCTCACCCATTGATAAATTAAAGAAATAAATATCAAATATATGTGCTTGTTATTATATTAGGATTAAGAGCACACACTTCCATAATAACTGAGGTCTTTGTTTCTTTATAAAGTCAGTATAAAAGAAACGACCTCTAATGGTCCTACTCAATACACTCTAAGTGTACTAGTGTAATTATATAGTTAAGATAAACTAATACCTAATTACACTACGACCTTCCAATGGTTTGTTCCTTTCCATTATGGTCGTGAGCTACTGTTTATAATTTATAAGGTACTGATAACATGATCCTCTGTGTGTGACACCACACACCATGTTATCTACAATATAAATTAATTGAACAACTACATTTATCATAAATGTAGATATTTGACCAATGTGATTCTTATTTCTAGATAAATGTTTATACCAAAATCTAGGCTTTTAGTATACACTCTAACAACATGAATTAAATTTAAACAAGACTATGAAATGCTAGATTATAATGATAAGAACATAACAAAAACCAAAATAAATCTATTCTAGCTACAAAACAGTAACAAAGCAAAACAAAATGGTAAACCGTTCCAATCTCACAACTAATCTAACAATATTCACACTCTTGCGGTCACACAAGAGGCCAGAGACGAGAACGCCCAACTCCGGTCATCAGTGAAGAATCCTTAGCTGCAAATGAATCTAGGAATGCTCAGCAATGCCGGCGGAACACCCCCGACAAGATGGAAATAACCCTAATCCAATCGAGTGCCGAAAATCTAGAAATCTGCAAACATGAATCTCTGAATCTGGAATGTGGTTGCGGATATTGGATTGTCGTCGGATTTGACTCAGGACCATTAGAGGAATGCCGCCAATGATTCTGTGGAGAAATGGGAACCTAGATCGAAAGAACGCCGTCGATCCATGGTGAAAACAGAGACTCACAGAGGATGGAATCACACCGGAAGGAATGCCTACCAGTGGCTCAGATGATCGGGACTCAGCTGCTTTGAAGCTCTATCACTGATGTCGAAGCTTGAGAGAATGATCGGAGGTGGAAACGGGGTCAAAATTGGCGGAGGTGCTCGCGTGACACGAGACTGCGCGGAGGAGATCGACAAAACCATGAAGCATTGTAGCTTTCTGTTTTAAATCAGATCCAGATTTGAACGGATGGCTGAAATCAATTTAGCTCCTGATCAACGGTGGAAAGTCACCTAAAATCCGATTCAGAGGTACTGATCTTGATCAAGGATCTGGATCTACTCTCCCTTAGGTCGGATGGATCATATCTTCACTGGATGGTTCAGATCTATCCAATTTTTGATGAACGGTCCATAATGCTCTGCAGCTTGATCTTCTCATTTAAACTCCGATTCAAGCACAAATTCGGTTCAAATAGATCTAAATCCAAGATTCTTTGATGCCTACAAAATAAGAATCAAATATTAGTATCAAATAACATAAAAAATAAAATGATTTGCAATTAAGTCAAAGAATAAAGACAATGCACGAAATGTGATGCAAATGTATGTTTCATCTATGAAAACAATATCAAACCATGCATGTATGAATCAAAATAACACAGTAAAATCATGGTTATCAAATCCCCCACACTTAGTCTTGAACGTCCTGTGCAAGTAAAGAAAACTAAAATTCATCTCCACACAAATTCCCTAGGAATACCTAGAAGATAGTAAAAAGAATTTAACTAAGATTATCTAAAGATCACAAACAATCATGAATACAATCCAAACAATAATCAGTAGATATGGTAGTTTCAATCGAATTGAAAAATTAAGCAAGTTGCAATCTCACAAGGTATTCACCTATTCTATCTCTCACACTAAAAAATGCATATAAGTGGAGCTCACTCAATGTCACTCACAATATTTCACTACCATAAGCTTGCTTATTTTCTAATTCTCCACCACTATAAAACATAGCATACATGAATCAAAAGGATTTAATCAACAAGAATTTAAATGGAATCAAAAAGAACAATTAAAGTGGATGAAATAGGCAAAAGAAAAGAATTCAATTAAGTATATGAGAAGATGAGAGTATTGGAGGAATATAATTGATGGGTTGACCATTTTGATGTGAAAAGAGTCATACCATTTGTTTTTATCAAAGTCAAAGAACCAAGCTAACCTCCCTTTCAATTTGATGGCTAACATAAAATCTTGATACTCTATCTTCACACTAGATACTCTTTTTTCTTGCCACTATTTTTTTACACTGTTTTTCCCCTTCAATTCTAGCATTTGGAAGCTCAAATAATCAATCAACTACTTATGAAGAAGAGCTCCCTCCCTCACACTTAAACTTTGGCCATCTCGGGCAATGCAATGCATCATAGGATCAAACAAAACAATCAAATATGTAAGGTGCTGCTATTTCAGTAAATGGAATCTGGATTCTAACATCTACAGCAACAAAATATGTAAAGAAGATCTTATAAGACTGCAAAGCTAGTACCAAATCAAAACTCCATTGATACTTCAATTTCAGAAATGATAGTTATTGTAAATGAGTTGCAGTTTCTGCAACTTCAGCTTCAAAACCTCACTGATCAAATTCTAAATTCTGCACTACAAAATTCAGATTTTGAAATCATTGGAGTTATATGCTCTTGTGCTAGCACTTGTTCCCTCAACCTTTTAAAAGGTGTATCTACTTACACAAGAGAAAAACGAAATCTATCTACAAAATTCTGCAATTAGATTTTAAGCACTGGAGAGTGAATCATATAGCAGTGCATATTCTGAAACTTGAAATTGATTTCTGCAAATAGACTTTGTTGTTGAACAAAGAATCAGTGACTTCTACAGAATCAGTGACTCTTACTGCCAGTTTCACATATTTGGAGCAATTCTGCAGTTTGGTATCCAAATCAAAACTCATATTTAGAGTCAAGCTTGAGAAATCCCTAAATATCTAAACTTAAGAAACAAATCAGCAAATTCAGTGAATTAAATCTTCACAAGTTTCATAAATATGGACAAGGCAATCATGTTCATAGAAATTCAGCAAGTTAGCTCTAGAAATTCAGATTCAAAGAAACTCAAACTTTAAATCTGGATAGATTTTTGAACAAAACTTTAACACCTGCATTACTTTCCTGCTCTTGTTAACTGAACACTTAAGATTTCATTCAAGACTTCAGCAATATATTCTGATTGCAGAAAGGTATTCTGAGATTTTTTTCCTTCTTCTTCTCTTGGACAAACTGATTAGTAGGCTCAGTGTATAAGCATTTCAGTATTCCATCTTGAGTGATGAAGAACTCAACTCATTACGACCTCTCAAGTAGTTTTGAAATTTATGCCACTTTTTGCTCAGATACAGAATAAGCAGCAATGATTAACTCTGGAAGAATTCAGTTTCAGGATTAAATTCAGAAAAATCAGTACTCTTTTACTTTTGTTTAAAAACTCCACAGAATAAATTTCAGAAATATGAAGTAAGTAGTCTCAAACCAAGTTGATTTTCAAACAGCAATAACAAAGTTACAATAGCTACATTTACCTCCAGATCAGTAACTCTTTTCTCTTCCTTCTTTTGTTTCAACAGCATCTACTGATCTCTTTTAGTTTAAGCAACTAATACTCCTTTCTTTTTCTCTTAAGAGTTGTAATAGAAATTTAGGTCCAGTTTCTGAAATTCTCAGAAATTGTACATTCAGTTTTCAGCTTCAGAAATTCACTTTCAGCAGAATGTTTTCCAGGTTAAGCATCAACACTTCCATTTCTTGTCAAAATCTAATCCAATTCAGAATTCAGAATTGAAGGTCCAAGGAGATTCTAGCTTAATTAATGAAGATTTGAAATCATAGAAAGGTCTCATTCATCACTATAATGATAGGAGACTAGTTTCATATTGTTGCTGTCAAGAACACCATTAAAAATTTGCACAAACACACTCTGTTTCATTCTCACTTGACCTCTACATTTCAGATATTCAAACACCAAGTGAATGCATCTTCTGAATTCTGAAATTGTTGCACAGAAAATGCATTAGCAATAGAGCACATTTTTCTCTAACAGCAAATGTCATTTGTGTCTTGGACATCTTGAAAATTTGCATCACCTTGTATCACTTATGAATCAAAGCAAAGTCTGTAACATAAACAACTCCTTAATTTCTTGATGGTTTTTACAGCATAACACAAGTCTGAATTCTGCACTTCACAGTTCAAATTCTGCAGCTTCAGTTTTTTGAACAGTTCTGCATCTCACAGAATACTGACTTTCAGATTGGTACTCTTGATATCCTCATCTGATGTTACTGCTTTCCCACTTCAAGCTTCAAAAATTTATTCCCATAGAATTTTACAATCATTTAATCAAATCATAGCTTGATTTCCATCTTGCTTCAGCTTATAACATCAATTAGAAAGCTTAACACAATTCAGAATTCCAGCAAATTGAGACAAGCAGAATTCTGTCCAGCAGGTTTGTAAAAGACATAGAAATACAAAAACAACATTTGTTACTGACATTAACAAAGTCTTGTCTTCATCTAGTTCAGACCTGAAAGATCAATCAAAAAGTTGACACAGTATTTGCAGTTTAGCAGTTTCCATCATTCAGTTTCACAATTCTGTTTTGAGTATCAATTACTAATCCTTTCTTCCTTCATTTCATATTCAATGATACTATCTTCAAGTACTTCATAAGTAAAATGGTGTTCACCAATTCAATTCTGAATTTTGACCATAATGATCAAATTACTAGCAAATCAACATAACTGTTTTCCAGTTTTCCTCACTGTTTGAGCCCCTTGATATTTCAAGATTCTGTAAAATTCAATTTGAAAAGAAACATGGAATGAGATGAGAAACATTTGTTACATAGAGTGCAGGATCTTCACTAACTTTCTCAATAAATTCAGAGCTGGTAATAATAGATTGATACAACTTGATATAACTCTCAAGCTAAATCCTATTGTTCTGCTGTTACCTTACTGCATTTACATCGAGTTTTTTTTTCCTTTAATACCTGTTCCAGTTCAACTCAAAGATAGCTTCTGAGAATAGATGAACTTCACTTAAGTTTATAAAGGATTTGCTAGATGTCCACAGATTTTGGTACACCGTTAATACCATTCTGCATCCATAATTCTACACTCTATTCACTCCTGTCCTTGCAGTAAACATGTCCTTTTATCTTCATTTGTTCGACTTCCAAGCATAGATTATAATCCTTGAATGAAATATAATTGAACAACTTGAAATCCATCACTATTTGCCTTCATTTCTGCCCCTACATCTAGCATTCAGTTTCAGAAATCTGTTTTCAGCAGGTGTTCTCCAGAATTCAAATTCCAGATTCGGCATTCAAAGCTCTGATTCCTTGAATCCTCAAAGTTTTGCACTTAAGAAACGAAAAGGAGATAAAGTATAAAATAACAATCAACAACTTCATAACTCACTTTTAGAATACTTTGCAAGATTATAAAATCTGTAGCTCAGTATTTTTTTTTATTTTCAGAGTTAGGAACTCAAAGAAATCCTAGCTAGATTCATAAAATCTTAAATTTGAAAACTAACCACAGAAACACAGTGAAGCACAGTTAACAGATTAACAAAATGTCATTACTAATTAAACAAAAGGTTCAGAGAATTACACAAAGAAAGGGTACTCCACAAATTGGAATTGGCACACACAGTTTGCAAATCCAATTCACAGCTCAACTCTCAACTCCTCCTAAGATTCTGTTTTCTTGAATAGTTTGCTCTTATGATCTTTTAAAGTTTAAGCAACTAACACTTCTTTTTACTTCGCTTAAGATTTGCAATAGGAATTTAAGTTCAGTTTCTGAAGATTTCAGAAACTGTACACTCAGTTTTCAACTTCAGAAATATATTCCAACAGAATGTTATTTAGGTTAAGTATAGCACTTTAATTTCCCGCACCTCAAAATTTTGCACACAAGAAACTTGAAATCAAATGACAATAAAAAACTAACACTTCATAGATTAATTTCAGAATAAATTGCTCGATTCTAAAATCTGTAGCTCAGTTTCATAATGAATTGTTGAAAGGCTAGCACCATTACATTCTACATTTTTTCCCTGCAAATTTTGCAAAGTTCAAGCAATTTCCACACTTTGTTAATCATTCAATTTAACTCATCACTTCACATAATAATAACACCATTTGATTTGGCTATTCATATAGCTCCTGAAATCACAGCTTCAACAACAAAATTTAAATTGATTCATCAATTGCAAATTGCTTTTTAGGAGGAACTTAATAGCATTCTTCATGCATGCTGCATTCTAACAACATCTCTGCATTTTGAGTTCAATTCCAAAATCAGTAACTATCCACAATCCTCTGATCTCTACAACTTCAAAAATTCCAGGAATTCAAATCATACAACAAATTAGCATCCTTACTCTATGTATCACTATTTTTTCCATACATTTATTCACTTCATTATTGCCCCCCAACAGCAACACACTTTCACTGAAATGTGCCTATCAGTAAATCTCACTGCCTTGAGCAATTTGAGCGCTTGATAATGCTTCAGCAATTCCAATAAATCATACTAATGAAAAACTCTTGTCATTTCCATATCATGCTCGAAAATCAAAGATCAATTCTCATAAATCCATCTAAAACCTTCATCATCCTCATACGTATACCAATCTTCCCCCACACTTAAAATTTATCCATCTCAAACAATCCACTCATCATGAAAATCAACCAAATCTCTCAATAAAAGGAAAATGTCAAGCAGAGAGGATCAAGAATTAGAATGCTAGATAAAAAATACTTCAAGATAATTGTGGAGAAAGAAATGGGAAATAATGAGGGAACAAGAATGAAAAATATCCTTCATCTCCATGCATACATATGCTATTGTGACTTTGAAAAGAAGCAAAGTAAGTTCTAGAATTTCAATTATTGTAAGTGCATGCCACATAAAAGAAATAATAGTGTTTAGGATTAAAGTGGTCCTCTCTAGGTAATTTTCATTGCAATTAACTCAATTAATCAAATTGGAATCCACCACCATATTAACCAATATCATGTAAGTAGAGATCCCCTCGAATGGGTCTAGTGGCTAGCGCATGAGATGTTGCCACAATGAGGTCTGGGGTTCGAATCTCGGCAAAGCCGAGGTAAATACCTCCCTTATGTGCTAGTCACTATTCCAAAGGCTAGTAGCCGCCCGTTATTTACCTTCTCCGTGTTGGCCTTGGGACGGGTTGGCGGGAGCGCTGGGGGCGAGCGTATTCACCTTTTGCCACAATATCATGTAAGTAGAGCATCCAATCTTGTCAAATGACCTAAAATTGATGATAAAATTTAATAAATTTTTACCATCTTAAAAATATTACTAGAAAATTCTCATGAAGAATTTTATTCAAATGACATGCTATGTAAACTAAACAAAATGCAATGTATGGAAGCAAATTGCCAATGTAAGTATGAAACTAAAGAAATGTATAAAGAATTTATTAAACACAGCATGAATTAAAATGCAAAAGAAAGCGAAATTGGAACCAACTCCCCTTTAATTCCCGGTGGTTGAAGAAGATTCAAAATAAGAAGTCACCCCGGTAATGGAGTAATTGTGGTTCCACTTAAATTCTTTTTATTCATCCTTTTTCCATTCAAAATTCTTTCTGGAGGTCTGAGGCGGTTCAGTGTAAGCATCCACTCCGGAAGCTTAAATTTTCCTACACAATCAATAAAGCAAAACACCTCCCATATGCATATGGGATAAGAAAAATATAGGAGAATATTAGTGTGGGAAGAAAATATATCAAGGAATGAATCACATCTAATAAAATCAATAATTAGTACCTCAATTAATTTTTCTGAAAACCCACAAGAAAGACTCACCTTGTCATGTTGAAAGGTACCTAGAGTGGTGATTGTTACCTCTTTTTCCTCAAGTAATAGCTTAAGTCTGGTTCTGGTGAATGTTTAACCCCATGTAGTGATTCTTGGGTGCTTGGCTCCATGGCACAAATCCCTACACTTACATCCTCTATTCTTGGTGATAATTGGGGTACTGCTTTCAGTAAGCATTCCCCTACAGTTAAATTATCTTCAATATTAATACCTGCATCATTCGCATCATCTAAAGCAACAACATTAGTAGAATCAGTAATTTGAACAACTACATCATCATCACAAATAAAACTAGATAATCTTGTGAAGAAATGGGAGTAGGGTCAGGCCTGACAGAATCTCTACTTTCTATCTCCCCATTGGAGTTCTGTGCTTGTAACTGATTAATAGATGATGCAATTTGATCTAACTGAATTTGTATGTTCTGTATCCTCGAGAATTGGTGCTCTTGATGCTTACTCATTTGTTGCATAATTTCATTGAATTTCCCTATTGACTCTTCAATTTGTTCTTGTGCCTCCTCATACTGATAAAACTGGGTCTGAGTCTGATAATAATGTCTCTCCCTCCAATCTCCAAAATACTGATAATATGGATCCATGGTAAAAAGAATTTCCTATTCTTACACTGAAATACTAGCAAATAAAATCAGAAGACCCAGAAATAAATAAAATCAAACACATGGATATATAATCATGAAAGCAATCAAAATAACAAAATTTTTAAAGTTTTCCAAAATAAAGAACAATCCTAAAATTATCAAGCACTGCTACAAATTTTCCCCGGCAACGACGCCAAAATTTGATAAGCCGAAATATTGAATGTCACGAACGGGCTTATCAAATTAACAAATAATATCCATAAACCCCTTACATACACAATGATGTTGTAATAACGAGCCCAAGATCGATCTCTCGAGGAATTACGGGTAGGATGTAATCTTAGGATCGTATTTTATTCCTATTTTTGGGGTTTTAGCAAATAAATGGGGGTTTTAAGTTTTGAATCTGAATCTAACAAATGAAAAGCACAGCAAATAAGAACTTAATCCAATGCATAAATGAAACCTAACTATGTGCCAATAATCAAACCATAACGCATTGTCACCCTACATTGTAAGTAAACCATCAACACACACTTAAACTAAGAATGAAATACAAAACATAAGATAAATCTGATCTAAAGCACAATTCAAACTCTAACTCAGAAATTAATCACTTAACAATTAACTAAGCATCAAACAAGAATTAAACTAAATTACATCAATGAAATTATACTACTAAACATGAATTAAATTTAAACAAGACTAGGAAATGCTAGATTATAATGATAAGAACATAACAAAAACCAAAATAAATCTGTTCTAGCTACAAACCAGTAACAAAGAAAAACAAAATGGTAAACCGTTCCAATCTCACAACAAATCTAAAAATCTTCACACTCTTGCCGTCACAAAAGAGGCCGGAGACGAGAACACCCAACTCCGGTCATAGTGAAGAATCCTTAGCTGAAAATGAATCTAGGAATGCTCAGCAATGCCGGCGGAACGCCCCCAACAAGCTGGAAACAACCCTAATCCAATCGAGTGTCGAAAATCTAGAAATCTGCAAACATGAATCTCTGAATCTGGAATGTGGTTGCGGATATAGGATTGCCGTTAGATTCGGCTCAGGACCATCAGAGGAACGCTGCCAATGATTATGTGGAGAAATGGGAACCTAGATCAGAAGAACGCCACCGATCCGTGGCGGAAACAGAGACTCACAGAGGATGGAATCGTGCCAGAAGGAACGCCTACCAGCGGCTAATATGATCGGGACTCAGCTGCTTTGAATCTCTATCACTGATGTCGAAGCTTGAGAGAATGATCGGAGGTGGAAACGGGGTCAGAATTGCCGGTGGTGCTCCCGCGACGAGAGACTGCGCGGAGGAGATCGACAAAACCATGAAGCACTGCAGCTTCTATTTTAAATCAGATCCAGATCTGAACGGACGGCTGAAATCGATTTGGCTCCTGATCAACGGTGGAAAGTCATCTAAAATCTGATTTGGAGGTACTAATCTTGATCAAGGGTCTGGATCTACTCTCCCTTAGGTCGGATGGACCATATCTTCACTGGATGGTTCAGATCTATCAAATCTTTGATGAACGGTCCATAATGCTCCGCAGCTTGATCTTCTCGTTTAAACTCTGATTCGAGCACAAATTCGGTTCAAATAGATCCAAATCCAAGATCCTTTGATGGCTACAAAATAAGAATCAAATATTAGCATCAAATAACATAAAAAATAAAACGATTTGCAATTAAGTCCAAGAATAAAGACAATGCACGAAATGTGATGCAAATGTATGTTTCATCTATGAAAACAATATCAAACCATGCATGTATGAATCAAAATAACACAGTAAAATCATGGTTATCAGTAGCCTATCACCAACACCCCTCGATCATACAACACAGAAACACAACACCACTCAATTCACATAAAAGTGTAGGAACTTAATGCATTCAACTATCCCACCTCCTTGTAGAGACTAGCTTCACCTTTCAAGGTGATCTCCTAGACGTCCGTTAGCGGGGCAGTCTGTGACAAACACCCCTCGGTCATACGATCTAGGGTATCCCTTTACTGGATTGAAAAGCCTCATAAACATTCAATCAAATATGGTAATGAGATCCAAACACAAACATCCACACAAGATCAAATAAATACAAAACACATCAATATCATCTAAATAGGAAATTGACATATCCATGAGATTCATACATTAAATCACATCACAATTACTACCTTAATCCTAAAATAATAAATCTACTCCATAATACAAAGATAGAGATCCGAAGACAAAGAGATTATAAACATTCCAATTCCCAACGAGAAGAGAGAATAGAAATACTTATCTAAAGACGATGAGTGATTTTCGAAACCAATCCTTAGCTTCTAGAGTCGATGCGGAGGTGGAGATGTCTTAGTATCATTGGAACAAAGATGGAGAGGATGAAGAACAACCCCAAGTTGAATCTCCCCAAAAGGGAGAGCCTCCTCCCTTTGAAAGGGGAAGAACCCCCCTTATATCGAGCAGGGCACGGGAACCACACGGCCTGTGCAATGGCCGTGTGGCTCTCACACGGCCTCACATGTCTTGTTCTCGGCCAAAGTGATACGACCATGTAGATCTACACGGTCGTGTGCTGCTGCAACTCTGGATGGCTTACATGGTCGTGTGGCTCACACAGCCAGGTCATTCTAGGCTTCTGGAAACCTTGCACGGTCGTGTGGCACACACGGCCTGAGCTTGCTTGTACTCTGGAGTCACTGCATGGCCGTGTAGATCTACACAGCTGTGTGCTGGAAAACTTTTGGGATGGAACGACCGTGTGGATCCACGGCCTTGTGGATCCACACGACCATGTTATCCTCCTCCTTTGTAAAGCTACATGGCATGTTTGCACCACACGACCTAGGTCATTTTCCTCTTTGCTCCTTTGGCATGGTCGTGTGGCTCACATGGCCAGTGTTGTCCTCCTTCCTTTGTTGACAAGATTGACCACGAGCATCATTTTCTCTCCACATTCTACTCATGTAAGCATAAAATGCACAAGAGCAGATCTCTAAACAAAGAAGAGTAATTATGCTGAAAGTAAGACTAAGAGTATGAGGATGCATATACAAAGCATGCGTAAAATATATGAATCTACATCAAAACATGCTAAATAAGGTTGTATAATCTACGCACATCACACCCCCATACTTAAATCTTTGCTTGTCCTCAAGAAAAATGTCGCAATCTAAACTCATGTGTTCTATAATACATCATAATCTCTAGTGCACTTTCCTAACTCTATCTACTAGTTTCATTGATAAGCATGATCATGGAAATAACTCAAGTATGGCCTAAGCAAGAGTTTCTTGTGCATAGTACAATAAGTGACCCAAACTCTTCAACTTTCAATCTTTATCCTAGTCAAGTCATCATCCAATAGAGTTCCTAATGTTCCCGATGATAGGCACTTACCTGCCACACACTTGGTTCATATTTCTCAATCAACCCAAGGCCTCAAAGGCGTGCTTGATATCAAGAGAAACATAGAAGTCATTTCCCCAGTAACCTAACTCAGTCTCAAAGGGGTAACTTGCTTGTTTCCACTTATGACAACTATTTTTTATATCCCTTATTCATCATTTTTTTATTTATTTAGTGATTGCAAGATGCAACACTTGAACACAAATGCATATAAGTGCAAATGTTGGGATATTTTGATTTTTCTAAATGAGCTTACATGACTCGAGCATCATCCGGTAACCAAGATGTAGTTTAAGAAATCACCATGGGAACTAAGTACTAAACAAATGAGATGAATCATGACTATTCCAATGATATCAACTATTCAAGATCAAGTAAAGTGATAATAGAATCCTTAAGGTTAAACCAAAACTAGAATTTGTTTCCATATAATACTTAGCTTATATCATGCTACTTAAGATAGAGAAAAGTGGTACACTAAACATAATAGCATTATATCCAAAACATCATGAATCAAGATATAAACGTGTAAATAATTTTACTTGTAGACAAGTCACCAGAAGTGAGGAATGATGTTCTCAATATGCCACATGTTTCAAAAGACAGTCAAGTGACAGTCCAAACCAAATCTAGCAAACAAAGCAAGGAAAAATGCAAGACATAAGTAAAAACTGGATGCAAGCAAAGCAAAACAAAATGCAGAACAACTGAAAAAGTAAAAGAAAAACGGAAAATGTAAAAAACAAAATTAGAAATTTCAAAAGAAAATGCAGAAATTTTAGGTTGCAACCCCCTCCCAGACTTAAACTTTTCATCGTCCCGATGAAATCAATATCGTGGTAGTGGAGGGGGAGGGTGGGGAAATGAAGGTCTACGCGGTCGGCCAACAGGAAAACTAGGAGTCGCGCTTAGGATCCTATGATATTCATAGAGGGTGTCAACTTGTTGACGCGTAACGATCATGCCCTCTATGAACTCTCTTATTCTAGCTTGATCCATATCATAATCCTGGATAAATTCAGCCACCTGACCTTGAAAGTTTCTCGTAAACTGAAAATGATCTTGCACCTCTCTATACTGGTCATCTGACAAGGTGAAGCGACCCTTCAACATTACTTGTTGGGCCTCTTGCTTCTCATGAAGCGAGCCTAGAGAGGCACAAAAATCTGAAAAATCAAATCTGGAGTGACCCGTACCATAGGCAAAAGAGTGCCTAATAGTTTCCGGATATCCGGATGGTTGCGGGTGTCTAGATGACTAGGGTTCAAGGTGGGGCTCGGTATCTCCGAACAAGGAAGGGACATTCTCAAGATCTAAATCAGTGATTACCCAATTAGCAGGGTTGTGAACAGAGGTCCGCTCGGGATAAGGAAGGGGTAAAGGAAACCCATCCTTCTTAGGAAAGGCAAAACTATTCTCATCCCGGCAAATCATCTTCATGGAAAGGCATGCATCGATATTGATCATTTCATTGCATTGAACGACTTCTAACTCGTCCAGATCACAACCCAGATTTATAGCTATTTGGGTAATCAATCCACCAAAGGTAATCAATCTCGAGGATGCTTTCCCGACTCTCCCTAGGTTTTACAAAAACTGGAAACCAGAATCAAAGTCAACCTTATGTAACATAGCCCATAGAGCATAAAGTTCCACTTTCCTAATGACTCCATCGCTTTCCCCTCAACCAAAAATAGTTTTACTCATAACTCAGTGTAAGTATCTAAAGATGGGGTTTTGCATATGGGAAACTTTAGCTCTAGAAGGCTCATAAGGTTGATCCAATCCAGTGATTAAATTCCAAAATCTATTCCAATTAAATCTGGGGTCAAACCTGCTAGAGCCTCCAGTAGACAAACCAAAACAACTGTTGAAATCACTAAATGTCCACTGAATTTCTTGATTCATTAACCTAAAAGTAATTTTACCAACATAATCATCTTCATTTGAATAGTGGACATCTAATGAGCTTAAGAATTCAAGTATAATTCGTGGGTATGTAGGAAGATGTGTGTACATAATATCGTCCCAATCCAGAGAACTAATCATCCAATCTACATCATCTCTAATTCCAAAAACATTCAAAATAGTTAGGTCCATGTATCATGTACACACAACCATCCTTGTGACAAGAATATTAAATCTAGCTTTATGATCCTCATTTCTAAAAATGATATTGAATTCATTATCATTACCTTCGTCGCGTGCCCTCCGTTTGCCTTTCCCTTTTACGACTTTCTCTTTGCCCTTTTCCTTTGATGGATCCTTTTCTAGGCTTGAACCACCACTTCCTTTTCGAAGCTTCTTCAAAAGGTTGGACATGATTGTAGGACCATTGCGGCCGGCTGGAAGGGGGGTTGTTGGATATCCTGTAAAATCAAAACAAACGAACAACCCTTCCTCGAACTCTTTAAACTAACACTTGTAAAATAAACAAAGAAGATAAATAAAACATTAAAAAGACGAGGCACAAGATTTACTTGGTTACAACCGATGTGGTTGTTAATCCAAGGAAGGTTAAGCGCACTAGAATACTCCTTCAGGCGGAGAAGCCTCTTACAACATTGAAGCGCAGAAAACAGAAACTTAAATACAACTCTAAAGCATACAAGCATTGGAAATGAATTACTGGAGTTCGTTGAAAAGCTTCTAGACCAAGGCTATATTTATAGCCTTGGTCGGGGAGCCTGGAAGGGTTCCGGGCGCCTTGGGGGATAAAACTTTATCCCCCAACGTTCAGAACGCATTAGACGCATTCTGGTCAAAGATGCTGGTCCGAGCGCCCGGAGGGGTTCCGGGCGCCCCGGACCAATAAAGTCAACCCATGTTGACTTTTTAATCCGGGACCATTGCTCTGGCTCGGTTCAGCTCGGTCCGGGTCTTCTACTCCGGATCCGCTCGTTTGGGTGATCTCTGCCACCCGGAAAAGGTCTCACCCGAACCCAACTTCCGGCCTTCTCGAGCAGCCTTACGCTCCGGCTTCTCGTCCCTTGGAATCGCTGCGTGTTTCTTTCTCATCCACCAGCGTACTCATCCGCAGTCTTCGTCCCTCGGTCGCACCCTATGCTGACCTTCTCACTAGCTACGTCTCTTGCTCCCCGAGCAATCTTCCGCTCCAGCATTCGTCCCTCGGAACCACCGCACGCTTCCTTCTCGTCCACCGGGGTACTCTTCCACAGCACCTCATCCCTCGGATGCACCGCATGCCGTCCTTCTCGCTAGCTGCGTCTTCTGCTCGAGTACCTGTGCTCCTAAGCTCCTGCATACTTAGACACAAGGTTAGAAACACACAGGACCTAACTTAACTTGTTGATCACACCAAAACAATCTTGGGGTTCCAACAATGATGTCTAGTTCCAAGAGGGAAAAGTGTTTAATTGGAGAAGTGAGATCTTGAGAGAATAGATCTTGAAAAATAGGATCGTAGAGAAGGAAGTTGTAGATCTTGAGGGTATGAGAGGAGAATTGTTGTTTAGATCTTGATCTGGAGGTGATTTATGGGGATGAATGATTGAGAGATCTAGATATGAGAGGTAAAGAAGGAAGGTTGAAGATGAGAAAGGGTTGGAGAGAAAATTTGGCTTAGGGGTGTGGTCGACACGGCCTTGGCATGACCGTGTCTTATAGACATAGCCAGGTCGAGATGCTCCACACAGTTGTTGTGTGTTACACAGTCGTGTTCATTTTCTTCTCTGTCTTCCTCACACGGTCGTGTGTGTCACACGGCCTCCTTCTTCTCCTCCTCTGGAATTTTCACACGGCCTTGTCATTTTTTTTCTTGGGTGAGTTCACACGGCCAATTTTGAGTCACTCGGCCTTGCGCTCCTCCACCTCTGTAAGTGTCACACAGCCGTGTATGTCACACGATCGAGTTCTCCTCCTTCTCTATAAATGTCACACGGCCGTGTATGGTACACGAATGGGCTATGTTTGGTACAAGATTATTGAATTTCCTTCCTTTCGACTTCTCTAATGCCTCCATGCCCATGAAATAATCATAGCCAGCCCATGGAAGCAATGTACAACCTGAAAACAAAAATAACAATAATTTAAAAATATTAACTAATGAAAAAGAATGCTAAAATTGAATTTAACTAAAGGAACACTTGGGTTACCTCCCAAGAAGCGCTTGTTTAAGGTCATTAGCTGACCCCATTTCCATTTTCACGGCCATACCCAAGGGGACACAGATTTCCCTAGGGTTGAGTGTGCTTCTTCTTCCCTCTTTCTCTTGGTTGGTCCTAGGAAGATCGTACCAGTTCCACAGTACAAAAATTTTGAACAAGTGTCGAACCTTTCCTAAACAACCTATTGTGTTCTTTAGAAATTAAATTAGGAATCGCAAACAGAAATTAACATTATTGACTCCAAATTTAACTTAACTATTCTTAATGGTTTAGATTTGGATCGCAAGCGAAACTTAACACTATTGATCCAAATCCACCAATGTTATAAAGTTGAATAAATATTTATTTCTAAAATCGGCTCTCAGGTCAAACATGGCAAGGCACTAGGCCTTCTTGGGTATGTGATCATCCACCACTGCCTCGACAAAGCCTTTAATATAAATTCAATATTTAATTTCCTAAAATAACATTAGGTTTAACCGAAAAGAACAATCGAATCACAAAAAAAAAACACGAACTCGAATCATAAATTTGAAACTCTAGAATCATATGCCTCTTGTGTTTGGAATTCATACAAAGAAAAACTAGCATGATGCAGAAAATAATTACTAGCTATACCTTTCTTTGTATGCAACGACCTCTTGATCTTCTACCGTATTCCTCTTCTTATCTTGGACGTCGTGTGGGCAACGATCTACCGAGATGAGAACCATCCAAGCTCCTTCTTCTCCAAGCTAGTTTCGGCCACCACAAAAAACTCCAAGAGATGTGAGGTTTGGCCATCACCACCAAGCTCCAAGGGATGCTAGAAACAAAGCTTCCTTTCTCTCCTTCTTCTCCAAGCAATATCCGGCCACCTTCCAAGCTCCAAAGGATGAAGAGTTTCGGCCAAGGAGAAGAAAGAAAAAAGGAGAAGGGAAAACTTAGAAGGGCCGGCCACACCACCAAGGAAGAGAGGGAGGAAAAATAGAATAGAGTTAATCGCCATGAAGGCACCCCTACCCTCTCTTTTATAATCCTTGGTCTTGGCAAATTATGAAAATTTAAATAAAACCTTCCTTAATTTCTTTGCCATGAAAAGGAAAATTTAATTAATTAAAATCAAATTCCTTTTCTTAAATCATAAGGTTGGCCACCTACCAATCCCAATCAAGGAAAGTTTTAACAAGAATTAAAACTTCCTAATTTGTTTCCGGAAATTTTATAATAATACTTTCTCTAATAATTTATCCCTTCATGATTGGTTATAAAAGGAAATATATAAATTAAAATTTCTCTATTAAAACATGTGGATGATTTCCAAAAAGAAAAGTTATCTTTAAAAATAAAATCTCCTTACAATCTATAAATAAGGAAAGATATCAAATCTTTTCTTAATCTTTTGTAGAAACTTTTAAAAGGAAATATTTAATTTTAAACTCTCTTTTTAAATCATGAATATGGTTACAAAAAAGGAAAGTTTTATTAAAATTAAAATCTTCCTTTCAATCTACAAATAAGGAAAGATATCAACTCTTTTCTTAATCTTTTGTAGAAATCTATAAAAGGAAAGATTTAATGTTTAAACTCTCTTTTAAAACCATGGAATTCACATAAGAAAAATTTTAAAAAATAAAATCCTTTTAATTTTATTGTGGTCGGCCACCTAAGCTTGGACTCAAGCTAGGGCCGACCACAACTTGGTTCATCCAAGGATTAACTTGGCCGACCCCTTGCTTGGGCTCCAAGCAAGGCTTGGCCGACCACCTTAGGATGGGTATAAAGGTGGGTATAGGTGGGTATAATTCTTTATAAATAGGAAGCTACGATAGGGACCGAGAGGAGAAATTGGTGTTGGTCTTCCGATGAAATTAAGCTTCCCGTGTTCGCCCTGAACACCCTACTTAATTTAATCAATAATAATTCATACCACTAAAGAATTATTATTGAACTACCACACCAATCCCAAATTACGTTTTGGGTCCCTTCTTATTATGAGTGTGTTATTCTCCCAGTGTTTAAGATGTCGAATGTCCATTAATTAAATGAGTTACTCACAATTCTCTTTAATTAATATCTTAGTCCAAGAGTAGTACCACTCAACCTTATCGTCTTGTCGGACTAAGTCCACCTGCAAGGTTTAACATGACAATCCTTATGAGCTCCTCTTGGGGACATTATCAACCTAAATTACTAGGACACAGTTTCCTTCTATAATCAACAACACACACTATAAGTAATATCATTTCCCAACTTATCGGGCATTTTAATTTATTGAGCTAAATTTGTAACGCCCGCCCTCCCTGCTAACCCTAAGGGACAGGGCTACGATACTCTACGTACGTATTATAGCGGAAGACTTAAAAATTATTTTTCTTAACTTATTTCAAACCCAACTACACTAACATGGTTTCATAACATGATAACAAAATCAATAAAAACTTAACATCAAGTCACCAATAGTGTATTACATTTCACAAAACCAAAGCATAGTTCTTAAAGGTTTTAAAGCAGGTTCTTAATTAGTTGCCTAGCCACTTGCCCCTCCTGCTGCTCCTTTAGCTCATCCAGCTTTTCCCTTTATCTGTGGTACAAGGAAAGTAAGCTGTGAGCACTCATGGCTCAGTAAGTTCCTTTTCTACTCACTAAAGCCAAAAATCAGCACATAATCAAGAATGTATCAACAAGTCATAATCTCAACAAGCCACTTCTCTTTTCATACCGGACCACCAAAATTTCTTTTTCAGGTCCTGGTACATCTTAGTGGAACCCGGGTGCATTGCATAAGGCATTGTATGGGCTTCTTCCAGTAACTTCTTTCGCATCTCTGGATCCTCCGGAATACATAATCGATCCTTGAGGTATAATATTCCATCGTTTGCGATACGGAACCCGTCATTCTTTCCTTCTGTGGTCTCTTGTTTAATTCTTTGAAGGCTCGGGTCCCTGGTTTGCTTCTCTAACATGTTCTCAAATAACGTTGGTGTTATGGTGAGGGTAGAGAGTCGTCCGGACATGGTTTCAACTAATGGATATGAAACATGTTTCAGTTTCTCGATGGATTCCCTTATTAGTTCGCTTTCAGCATTGAATAAAATTCTAGCATACTGACTGAAATTAAATAACTGACCTGTGACGATAGTAGAGGCGTTCGCCACGTCATCTTGAGCGAGAGAGTAGACTCTGGCATTGGTCATAGTGGGAGGGGCCTCCAATCTTCCTTGGCTGATTGAAGTCCCTTCTATGGCAGTATGCATCTGGTGAAGCTGTGCGGGGGCACTCTTGTTCTGGAAGTTCTGCGGAGGTAGTGCCTGAGACTGAGTAGGGCAATTTCTTGCCAAATGACCTTCCCTTCCGCAGTTGTAGCACTTTTTGGTGCTGAGAAGACATACTCCAGAATGCATCTTCCCACATGTGGCACACTGAGGGTACTTGGTCGTCTTATTGGCCGGACCACCTTTCGTTTTATTCCACTGTTTCCTCTTTCCACTTGAGTTTCCTTTCCAGTCAGTTCTGGTACTGTGCGATTTTTGTCCTCCGGTCAGTGCTTGGTTCTTTCCCTTATTCATTGCTTCCTGATAGTGCTCGGTAATCAGGGCGCTGCTGACCAGCTCCTCTGCAGTCTGCGGTCTATTAACTCCGCCGGCTACGTTCAGAGCTATCTCGGGTCGGAGCATCTTTAACATCAACCGGACCCTTTCTTTTTCAGTACGAACCAGTTCTGGGCACAATCGAGCTAAGCGGTTGAACCTCTTGACGGCTTCATTGACTGACAGATCACCTTGGTGGAACTCAGTGAACTCGTCATAGTGCTTGTTGGTCACTTGCATATGGAAAAAATTCCTCTAAGAACTCTGTCTCAAAATCTGTCCATTGCATTTGATTTATTTGCCTTTTCTCCTTTACTCTGTCCCACCACATCCGGGCATCTCCGGTAAGACAGAACGACGCGCATTTGACCTTCTCGTGTTTAGGCCAATCCAGTAGTTCCATTATGTTCTCCACGGTTTTGAGCCAGGCTTGCGCATCCCATGGTTCACAGTTTCCCGAGAATGCTTCCGGCTTAAGCCTTTGCCATCGAATCAGATAGGCCTCTTGTCGGACCATCGGAGTAGGGGCTGCCGGGGCACTGGTGCGGCTGTAGGTATAACAGGTAGTGCTGGGTTGCCTTACTGACCCATTAAGGTAGTGATCAGCTGTTGTTGTTCTACGATCTGATGCTGGAGGTCTGCGACTACCTGCGTCAGATCTGGTGGAGTCACTGTCCCTCCGGTTCGGGCATTGCGTGTCCTAACCATGTTTATCTAAAAGAAATAGACTAGTGTAAGTGGTTATCGATTTTAGCCAATCTAACGTACTGGTTTGTTTCTATCTATTTGTTATGGTATTATTCCTAACCTACCAATATGTAATCCTAATCTAATTTATAACTAAAAGCATAGAATAAAGCATCAAACATAAGCAAGTAAAACATGAACTAAAGCATAAACAACATAAGGAAAAATAAAGAATATAATGACAAACAATGTAACATAAGGAAATAAAGCATAAGCAATGTAGTAAAGAAAATAAAGCATGGGCATATAACAAGAAAGAAAATAAAGCATAAGTTATATAATCATGAAAATTAAGTATAAGCATATAACAAGAAAATTAAACATAAGCATATAACAAGTAAATTTAGCATAAACATTCTTACTTGGAGCGGCAGGTAGGAGGCTTGATGTGTGTGTAGTGAGCTGGCAATAACTTTGGCTCTGATACCAACCTGTAATGCCCGCCCTCCCTGCTAACCCTAAGGGACGGGGCTACGATACTCTACGTACGTATTACAGCGGAAGACTTAAAAATTATTTTTCTTAACTTATTTCAAACCCAACTACACTAACATGGTTTCATAACATGATAACAAAATCAATACAAACTTAACATCAAGTCACCAATAGTGTATTACATTTCACAAAACCAAAGCATAGTTCTTAAAGGTTTTAAAGCAGGTTCTTAATTAGTTGCCTAGCCACCGCCACACACATCTTCGTTGCCCCTCCTGCTGCTCCTTTAGCTCATCCAGCTTTTCCCTTTATTTGTGGTACAAGGAAAGTAAGCTGTGAGCACTCATGGCTCAGTAAGTTCCTTTCCTACTCACTAAAGCCAAAAATCAGCACATAATCAAGAATGTATCAACAAGTCATAATCTCAACTAATCATGGCATAACCTAGCATTCTATTCAAGCATATCACGCATCATAATATAATCACCACTAGTCATGGCATAGCAAACATCATCATGGCCGAAACATATATACCTAGTGCATTGCATAAAACATAGCTAGACATGGCATAACAACCAAGTATCATGGTATATCAAAGCATGGCCAAAACATGTATATCAAAGCATCATAACTATGGCCGAACATGTACATCAAGGCATCATCATATCCATGGCCGAAATCTATATATCAAGCATCAACATATCCATGGCCGAAACATGTCTATAAGGTATAGCATGAACATAACATAATCATACCTTATCATGGCATATCATAATCAAGAGCATAGCATGAAACATAGCATAATCATAAGGTGTATGCAATATGATTTTGGAAAACATGTATCCGAAAAACATGTGTATGTCTCATGATCTTTAAAACCATTTTCTTTTACATTTATATACTTGAAAGTAATCTCAACATAAGGGGGATCCCGGCTATGTACCACTTACATATTGCGCGTAACCTTGTAGGTCCAAGGTAGCAAGTCTTGAACCCTACGAGGCAAACATACTAGGCCCTTAGTCCTAGGGGCACTTAGGAGTCCATCCCTAACAAGGTCCTTAGTCCCCGGGGCACTTATGGAGTCCACCCTTGGTACAAGCCACTCACACATAAAGTAAAGTACATGTCATACATATCATGTATCATAAAAGCATGCATCACTTAGGCACACATCATATCATAAAGGTATGCATCACTTAGGCATAAATCATGTCATAAAAGTATGCATCACTTAGGCATACATCATGTCATAAAAGTATGCATCACTTAGGCATACATCATATCATAAGGTATGCATCACTTAGGCATACATCATGTCATAAAGGTATGCATCACTTAGGCATACATCACATCATAAAGGCATGCATCACTTAGGCATACATCATGTCATAACAATATGCATCACTTAGGCATAGATCATAAAAACATGCATATCTTAAGCATAAAGCATATCATCAAGCATGCATGATTTAACCACATAGCATATCATGAAAACATGCATATTTTAAGCACTAAACATAGCATTAAAGCATGCATAATTTAACCACATATCATAACATAAGCATGCATATTTTTAGCACAAAGCATATCATATCATAAAAGCATGCATATCATATCATAAGTCATAAATCACAAGCATACATATTAAGCATAAGGGTGTATCTTGTGATTATCCTATCATAGGAAACATGGTATCATATTCATCTTGGTTCTAAGCTTCCTCAACCCTTGTGGCCGAAACCCCTTTAGAGCTTAATTTAGGTTAAACACAACATCCAAGCATGTGACACCTAAATTATCATCATAACATTTTCATAGGAAGCATTATAAACATGATTAACTTAGTTTCTAAGTTCTTCAAGTCCCTCATTTCATGTGGCCGAAACCTTAAGGTGTGAAACAAGGTTCCATATGACATAAAAGCATGGACAACTTTAAATCATATTTATAACATTTTTACCAAGGAACAAGGTAAACACATTTGACACATTTGAATTAGTTCCTAAGTTCTTTAAGCCCTTAACATATATCATGGCCGAAATTTAACAAGTTCTCATTAGGGCTACAAACAAGCATACAAGCATGTGAACTTGGACTAACCTTATGTATAAATTCATACAAGGTATCATACAATAGTTATGGCCGAAACATACCCTAGCATCATTTTAGGTCATAAAACAACATATAACAATTGAACCTTGGCTTTCTACTTATCATATTTCATGTAGAGTGACATGAGCATATTTAATTTAAGTCATAGGGTCCCTAGGGTATCTAAACCTTCATGGATGAGACTTACAATGGTCCATTTAGGTCATGGAAAAATTATACAAGCATGTGACACAAGCAATAGGTTATCATATTTTCATAAGAAGCATTTTAACACCTTTGGTTTAAATTCTAAGGCCTCTAGGTCATTTAAACCCTACTTGGCCGAAACTCATCAGTGTTTAAACTTGCTTCAAATAACATAAAAACATATGAAGTCATATGAGTTTCATAGCATATGTAAAGACAAGCATAATGAGTATACATATGAATTGTGTCTTAGGCTTTCTAGATTTCTTTTTCTCTTTTTCTTTTATTTTTTTCTCATGGCCGAAACCTACCATTCTTTAGCTAGGTTCTTGAGTGGCCTAAAGCATGAAAAACCTAAGTAAGTTTCATGGCAAAAGTTACTAAGAAACATATATACAAATTGGTTCATGAATAAGCTAGGACCCCTTGTGGTCATACATGTTATATGTCGTGCAACTAATTTTTCTACACCCTAATTAAGCATGAGGGCATTAAACAACTTTCATATCTAAACAGCACAGAGGTCTTGAGCATGTTAAAATTTTGTTTAAGCTTTTCTAGGCTATCCATCTCATCATGGCCGAAAAACCCTAAGAAGGAGTTCATGAAATTCTAGCAATATTCAAGCATACAAATCCTTTAAGATCTTTGTATTCTATCACATGAGCATGGTTATTTAAATTTAAAGGTCTTCCTAACCCTAAACCCTTTCTTGACCGAATCATATGAGTGGGTTTTCTTTTAGTTTTAAATATCTTCTAAGGAAGAAAACTAATACATGATCCTTAATACTTCATAGGGAGAACCTTGTACTAGTTGGGTAAAACAATATATTTCCCTAGCCTCTTAAGAAAATTTTGACTGAAATTCTAGGGTTCAGTACTCCTCTGATCAAGCATCATATAGGTATAAAATCATGAAGAAGAACCCCTCTACATAGCATAGAAAAATCTATCGTGTAGTGAAGACTAGTTTAAACATCATTAGATTTTTGAAAGCTCTTCTTGGCCGAATTTTCTCAAACTTGTTTCTAGGTTTTAAAATCTTCATAAAATCTGAAAAGCACATAAAAGCCTTGTACCACAGGTGAGGGGAAGCTTACATCCTTTTCGCTTGTGGATCTAAGGTATGGTGAAGAAGAAGTAGCCTCTTCTTCTAGTTCCTTTCCCTTGATTCCCTTGCTAAGTCCTCCTTGTATCTTAGGTTTTCTTAGGAGAAAACCTTGGCTTGGGGCCGAAAATGGAGGAGAGGGGGAACTGAGGTTTCGGTGAGGGAGAGGAGAGAATGAGAAAAATGAGAGAAAATAGAATTTTCCCTTTACATATTCTCTTTTATGTTAAGGGGGAAGAGGTAGCAAACTTAGTTTTTGCTTTCCTTCTCCCTTAGCCTTTTTTTCTATTTTATTTTTATTTTTATTTATTTATTTATCCTCATCATTCATGGTGAAATAAGGGGGAATGAATCCCCTTAATCCCTCTTTAAATTTTCGGCAAAACCAAAGAGGAAGAGGGAGAGGAAGGGAGGAAGGCAAGTTGCCTTTCTCTTGCTCTTTTCTTATTTTCTTTTGGCTAGCTTTTACTCTTACCTTTATCATAAGTTTCCCTCCTTTGCTATCAATATCTTCTCTATATCCCAATTGGTTTCTACTAATTAATTCTATGAAATATAATATAAGAGGTTCAAGGTTCAATCCTTGACCTCTCCCTATTTTTATTTCTTTTTATTTCCTTTTTGGTTCAACTCACTTCCTATTATTTTCTAAGAAAAAAATCCCACATTCATATATTTATCTTACAAGCTTAGTGGGTATTACAAAATTTCACCCTTTGATAAGTCAAAGAAATAAATACTAAATATATGTGCTTGTTATTATATTAGGATTAAGAGCACACACTTCCATAATAACTAAGGTCTTATTTTTTTTATTAAGTCTGTATAAAAAGAACTTACCTTAAATGGTCCAATTCAATACACTTAGAGTGTACTAGTGTAATTTATTAGTCAAGATAAACTAATACCTAATTACACTACGACTATTCCAATGATTTGTTCCTTTCCATCTTGTCGTGAGCAACTGTTTATAATTTATAAAGAACTGATAACATGATCTTCTGTGTGTGACACACACACCATGTTATCTACAATATAAATTAATTGAACAAATACACTAATCATGTAGACATTTGACCAATGTGATTCTTATTTCTAAGTAAATGTTTACAAAAAGCTAGGCTTTTAGTATACATTCCAACAATCTCCCACTAATACTAAAAGACTATGCTGCCATATACCCTTCCATACAGCTAATTCCCAACCCTTCCACATGCCCATCAAAAGCTTATCACCTGATGCAATCTAGGCGGCAACAACTTCTCCTCGTTATACGATGTCTCATATTGGGTGGTACTTGCGCTCTATTGTGTTACTTTCCTTATGGTCTTATGGTTTCTTCGAGCTTGCTACTGCACCACTATTATTACAATAAATTGTAATAAATTTTTGGGCAAACCAGAAACCATGTCTAAGTCCATCATGAAGTTTCTATGCCATATAACTTCTATGGCTGCCTCAAAGGCTGCCACATACTCAGCTTCTATATTGGAGTCTGACAAAGCACCTATGCTTAACACTCCTCTATAGTTATGGCTTTACTTCCTAAAGTAAACATAAAACCCCGATGTTGACTTACTATTATCCCTATCTTATTGGAAGTCAGAATCCGTGTAACCCACAGGGATCAAACCATCTGCTTGGTAAACAAGCATATAATTTCTAGTTCTTCTCAAGTACTCTAATATATCCTTTATAGCAGTCTAGTGTTTCAGTCCAAGGTTACTTTTGATATCTGCTAGCTATGGCCACGGCAAAGCAGATATTTAGTCTTATCCATAGCATACATTAGGCTTCCGATAGCATAAGGAACTACCTTCATGTCTTCTATCTACTTTGATGTCTTCAGAGACATCTCTTTTAGATGAAGTTACTACATGTCTAAAAGGTAGAAAACCTTTCTTGGAGTCTTGCATGCTAAAATGAGCTAGGATTGTATGAAGCTCGGGATAAACACAACATTATTTTCTTATGATCCCTTGATCCCTAGAATATGTGCACATTCTCCCAAGTTCTTCATATCGAATTGCTTGGACAACCATACCCTTACTTTCGACAACACTTTGATATTGTTTCCAACTATCAAAAATGTCATCTACGTATAGTACAAGAAATACCACCACGTTTCCATCACACTTCTTGTATACACAAAACCCATCCGAACACTGAATAAATCCATAGATCTGGATTACTTCATTAAACTGAATGTTCCAAGATCTTAAAGCTTTTACTTCAGTCCATAGACCGATTGAGTTTACATACTAGATGCTCTTAGCCCTTTGTAATAAACTCCTCTGGTTGCGTTATATGAATGTTTTCTTCAAGACTTCCATTAAGGAAAACTGTCTTGACATCCATCTGCCAAATCTCATAATCCATATGAGCAGCAATAGATAAAAGAATCTGGACAGACTTTAAGCATGGCTTTCAGTGAAAAGGTTTTCTTATTATCGAACCCTTTTTCAACAAGCCTTACTTTGAAAGTTTCCACCTTCCCGTCTGTCCTTCTTTTTCTATTGTGGACCTAATGGCTTTTACACCATTTGGTGATTCTACAAGCTCCCAGACTTTATTAGAATACATATATTCTAATATTCAGTATTCATTGCTCTTTGCCAAGATGCTGCATCTTTATCTTGGAGTGCTTCATCATATGTCCGGGGATCAGGTTCATGTTCATCAGGGATCAAGTCCAAAGACTCTCCCAAAACATGAATCTTTTAGGTTGCCTAACAACCCTCCCACTACGACGAGGCACTTTCTGCAATTGTGTATCATATGTGGTACGTGTTGTAGTTTCTTGTGATATCTCATCTTGTACTGTTCGTACTAGATTAGACGTGTCCTTTATTATTTCCTTAAGAATAAATTTACTTATGGGCTTGTGGTTCATTACATAATCTTCTTCTAAAAATCGGGCATTGGTGCTAACCATGACCTTCTGATTTTTAGGACTATAAACCTTCTTTCGTTTCTCTAGGAGAACCCACAAACAAGTGAACTCCTGTTCATCTTATCAGTATCTCCCTTCAGCACATGTGCTGGACTACCCAGAATCCGAATTTACTTCAAATTAGGCTTACGCCTATTCTGTAATTCTATGTGAGTAGAGAGTTCTGACTTAGAAGGTACTATGGTCACTTCTGTTTCCAGAGTATATCCTCAAAATGATTTTGGTAACTCATCATCGATCTAATCATTTCCATAAGAGTCTTATACCTTCTTTCTACTACACCATTCTGTCGGGGTGTACCAGGTGCAGTTAGTTGGGATCAAATCCCTTCCTCTGATAAGTAACTCCTAAACTCTCCTAAGAGGAACTCGCCACTAAGATCTCACTATAGTGTCTTGATAATTTTACTTTGACGTTTCTCCATATCAGTCTTGTACTCTTTGAACTTATCAAAGCACTTAGACTTGCGGCGCATCAAGTAAATATATCCGTATCTCGAATATTCGTCTATAAAAGAGATGAAATATTCGAAATCACCTCTTGCCTGGATAGTCATAGATCCACACAAATCAGAATGAACCAATTCCAACACTTCTTTGGCTTTATACCCCTTAGACTTAAAAGGCCTCTTGGTCATTTTTCCTTCCAAATAAGACTCGCAGGTTGGAAAGTTTTCCATCACCAATGAACCCAAAAGTTCATTGGCTATTATCCTTTGAATCCTACTCAAGTCAATATAACCTAGCCTTAGATGCCAAAATATGATTGGTTCATCTCCGAAGGTTGCTTTCTCTTATTAAAGTTAGAAGATGTGTTATTAATTTCCATTTGCATCGTGAGAGTTATTGGATTTATAAATTGCCAACTAATGTACCAGAATAGATAACTTCCCTCTTTTCTTGATAACAACTTTGTTATCGAAAGTGACAGAATATCAAGTTCTTTGATAGTTTAGAAATCGAAATCAAATTCTTTCTAAACTTAGTATGTAAAGATAATTTCTAAAAATCCATATTTTATTCCTATCAGAGGATAAACATCTCCCACTGCAACAGCTGCTACTTTTGTAGTAGTACCCATGTAGACAGTGTTTTCCCTTTCATGTAGTTGTCAAGTTTCCTGAAATCCTGCAATGAATTGCAGACATGATTAGTGGCTCCTTGTATCTACACACCAGGTACTGGTAGATAACACCACTAAACATGTTTCAACAACTAATGAATAAAATATACCTATATTGTTCTCAGTTCTAAGAGGGCAGTCCATCTTAATGTCCAAGTCTTATTTCCAATCATTATAATTGGGACAACTAAGTCTATTATAGAGTATAACAGCTAGGGGATTGACAAACATTTGAAATCCTAAAAATCACAAAATTATTTGGTCAACACTAACACCTTAAAATCCTTGTGATTTATCCATTAATTTTATTATCTTGTCAACCTAACTTTATGACAAAATAAAATTAATAGTTGGTCTGTCTTTGATCAAATATTTTGTCAAAACTTTAACTGTAAAATAATATTGATTCCTCAAAATAATATCATTTAAATTCACCAACACCTTTAATACCGTGAATTTTGTATGCCACGTTAGTGTCGACGTATACAAAATCAAACATTTGTAAAAGGAGGGTCTTACCCATTAATTATCTTGTCAACCACAAACACCATGAATTTTGTATGCCACGTTAGTGTGGACGTATACAAATTCAATTGTTTGTAGGAGGAGGTTTTACCCATTTTATTTTGTCAACCTAACTTTATGACAAATAAAATTAACTCAAACACCGTGAATTTTGTATGCCACGTTAGTGTGGACGTATACAAATTTAGACATTTGTAAGAGGGGGTTTTTCCTAGCTTTATGACAAATTAATAGTTGGTATTCCTTTGGTCCCGCAAAACAATGGTAGTAACTCCGTTGGGGAGGATATTATTGAATGCGTCTAAGTGTATACCATTACTTGATACTTAGTCCATTAAATAGGATTATGCCCCTTCAATTGGAGAAGATCACACGGTCCTAAATAATTTCCTATAACCATCCATAAAGGAAGTTTGATCTAGTGATCCGCAACAAACTCATCCGTTGTGGAGGGAGGTACTAAGAGCCAACACGCAAGCTTGTTGCATCACTTACAAACCAGTAATGGAGACCGTGAAATTTATTTAAAAATCCCTCTCCCACTTAGCTATTTAAGGTGAGGAATTGTAACTATGCAAGCATACATCATATGCACACACACATCACAGTAAATAAAAGCAATAAATATGGAAATTAATTTTTCAACTATTATTGCCTTTTCCATCACTGTCCTTCACGTGCTGCCAGCCCTAGGGTTCATGTCGTCGGGTCCATCGAGCTTCCTTTTCCGCTGCGCCTCTGGTCCTTCAATAGCACCATGCCTCGCAAGGATACGATCCGTGACAGAAAAAATAAAATTTTACATACATCGATCCTATATTCCACAAGAGAATGTACATCAAGTCTAGATCGAACATAAATGTAAAATCCTAGGTCTAATACATCTCCTGCTGTATTAGTTAAATACAATCATGCACACACAATAAAATTCCCTTGACATGTCCAAGGGTCCAATCACACACAACATCTAAAAGCCATAATAGTTGGAGCCTGCAACCATAGAGTTAGCACATCCTACTATTATCCTGCATAAATTATGTATGACATGTGCATAATTAAACTGAAAACCAAACACACAGAGGCAAACCCTAGCTCTGATACCAATTGTTGGTTGGTCCTAGGAAGATCGTATCGGTTTCACTGTACAAAAATTTTGGATAAGTGTCAAACTTTTCCTAATCAACCTATTGTGTTCTTTAGAAATTAAATTAGGAATCGCAAATGAAACTTAACATTATTGATTCCAAATTTAACTTAACTGTTCTTAATGATTTAGATTTGGATCGCAAGCCGAACTTAACACTATTGATCCAAATCCACCTATGTTATAAAGTTGATTAAATATTTATTTCTAAAATTGTCTCCCAGGTCAAACATTGCGAGGCATTAGGCCTTCTTGGGTATGAGATCATCCACCACTGCCTCGACAAAGCCTTTAATAGAAATTCAATATTTAATTTTCTAAAATAACATTAGGTTTAACCGAAAAGAACAATCGAATAACAAATTTGAAAAACAAAAAAAACATGAACTCGAATCATAAATTTGAAACTCTAGAATCATATGCCTCTTGTTTTTGGAATTCATACAAAGAAAAACTAGCATGATGCGGAAAATAATTACAAGTTATACCATAACTTTGTATGCAACGACCTCTTGATCTCCTACCGTATTCCTCTTCTTATCTCGGGTATCGTGTGGGTGATGATCTACCAAGACGAGAACAACCCAAGATCCTTCTTCTCCAAGCTAGTTTCGGCCACCACAAAAAACTCCAAGAGATGTGAGGTTTGGCCATCACCACCAAGCTCCAAGGGATGATAGAAACAAAGCCACCTTTGTCTCCTTCTTCTCCAAGCAATATCTGACCACCTTCCAAGCTCCAAAGGATGAAGAGTTTCAGCCAAGGAGAATAAAGAAAAAAGGAGAAGGGAAAACTTAGAAGGGTCGGCCACACCACCAAGGAAGAGAGGGAGGAAAAATAGAATAGAGTTAATTGCCATGAAGGCACCCCTACCCTCTCTTTTATAATCCTTGGTCTTGGCAAATTATGAAAATTTAAATAAAACCTTCCTTAATTTCTTTGCCATGGAAAGGAAAATTTATTTAATTAAAATCAAATTCCTTTTCTTAAATCATATGGCCGGCTACCTCCCTATCTCAATCAAGGAAAGTTTAACAAGAATTAAAACTTCCTAATTTGTTTCCAGAAATTTTAGAATAAAAATTTCTGTAATAATTTATCCCTTCATGGTTGGTTATAAAAGGAAATATATAAATTAAAATTTCTCTATTAAAACATGTGGATGATTTCCAAAAAGGAAAGTTATCTTTAAAATTAAAATCTCCTTACAATCTACAAATAAGGAAAGATATCAAATCTTTTTTTAATCTTTTGTAGAAACTTATAAAAGGAAATATTTAATTTTAAACAATCTTTTTAAATCATGAATATGGTTACAAAAAAGGAAAGTTTTATTAAAATTAAAATCTTACTTTCAATCTACAAATAAGGAAAGATATCAAATCTTTTCTTAATCTTTTTTAGAAAGCTAAAAAAAGAAAGATTTAAATTTTAAACTCTCTTTTAAAACCATGGAATTTATATAAGAAAAGTTTTAAAAAATAAAATCCTTTTAATTTTATTGTGGCCGGCCACCTAAGCTTGGACTCAAGCTAGGGCCGATCACCACTTGGTTCATCCAAGGATTAACTTGGCCGGCCCCTTGCTTGGGCTCCAAGCAAGGCTTGGCCGACCACCTTAGGATGGGTATAAAGGTGGGTATAGGTGGGTATAATACTTTATAAATAAGAGGCTACGATAGGGACCGAGAGGAGGAATTGGTTTTGGTCTTCCAATGAAATTAAGCTTCCCGTGTTCGCCCCGAACACCCAACTTAATTTCATCAATAATAATTCATATCACTAAAGAATTATTATTGAACTACCGTACCAATCCCAAATTACGTTTTGGGCTCCTTATTATTATGAGTGTGTTTGTCTCCCTGTGTTTAAGATGTCGAATGTCCACTAATTAAATGAGTTATTGACAACTCTCTTTAATTAATATCTTAGTCCAAGAGTAGTACCACTCAACCTTATCGTCATGTCGGATTAAGTCTACCTAGTGGGTTTAACAAGAAAATCCTTATAAGCTCCTCTTGGGAGTATTATCAACATAGATTACTAGGACATAGTTTCCTTCTATATTCAATAACACACACTATAAGTAATATTATTTCCCAACTTATCGGGTCTTTTGATTTATCGAGCTAAATCTCACCCTTTGGTAAGTCAAAGAAATAAATACTAAATATATGTGCTTGTTATTATATTAGGATTAAGAGCACACATTTCCATAATAACTAAGGTCTTATTTTTTTTATTAAGTCGGTATAAAAAGAACTTACCTTAAATGGTCCTACTCAATACACTTAGAGTGTACTAGTGTAATTTATTAGTCAAGATAAACTAATACCTAATTACACTACGACTATTCCAATGATTTGTTGCTTTCCATCTTGTCGTGAGCAACTGTTTATAATTTATAAAGAACTGATAACATGATCTTCTGTGTGTGACACCACACACCATGTTATCTACAATATAAATTAATCGAATAACTATACTAATCATGTAGACATTTGATCAATGTGATTCTTATTTCTATATAAATGTTTACAAAAAGCTAGGCTTTTAGTATACATTCCAACACTTTCTTGCCCTCGGAGGGCAGATGTACTTCTCAGTTTTTATTTGGGGCCTTCTCCCAATGATTGCCAGATCATGTTCCTCATCCGGTGGCCTCCCATGAGTATGGAAATTCCAATTCTCCAATTTGCAATCATCTGCCCCGCAGCAAATGCTCACTAAGAAAGAAGAGGCATGGTTAGAAGAATTAGATAGATCATACTCTAACGTTTCCTTACCGATTACCAATAAAAGTTTATGGTTGTTCACATCAATTATAGCTCTAGCTGTTGCAAGAAAAGGTCTTCCCAATATTATTTGAATCATCGGGTCTTCTTCCATGTTAAGCATGACAAAATCTGTGGGAATAATGCTCCCACCCACTTCTACTGGCACATCTTCAGCAATACCCATAGGGTACCTGCAAGTATGATCAGCTAATTGTAGTATCATAGTAGTAAGTTCAAAGTTTTAGAGATCTAGCTTATTACAAATTGAGTATGGAATGAGGCTAACACTTACCCTCAAATCACAAAAAGCTTTTTCAATAAATTATGATCCTATAGTGCAAGGAATATAAAGCTTCCTGGGTCTTGGAGCTTGGACGAAGTGTTCTTCTCAAATAAAGTGTTGCATTCTTCAGTAAGAGCTATGATATCGATCTCTCCTTTTCTTCTTTTGTTGGACATAATATCCTTCAAAAATTTGGAAAACTTTGGCATTTGCTGAATGACATCTATTAGAGGGACCTCAACACAAATATCTTTAACCTTATCAAGAAATCTGCCAAATTCTTCATCCTTCTTCAACATGACTAATCTTTGAGGAAAAGTGATTACTTGGCTTTGAGGGTAGCATGGAAGAGTCTCTTCAACCTTCTTTGTATTCTCCTTATCATCTTTAAACTGAACTAGTTCAAGTGTTGGAGGAGAGAGCTCTTCTCAAATTTTCATCCCTTTTAGAGCAGTCACTTGAGGATCCCCCAAGGTTCGTCCGTTCCTAAGCTTAATTATGTTGCAGTGTTCCGTTAGATTTACATCAGATTTTATAGGAAATTATCCTGATGCTCTTGAAAATGAAAAAGCTATCTGGGTAATTTGGCTATCTTGCATTTTCTGGCATTTCTTTGAATTATCCACTCTCTGATTTAACAACTTGATTTCTTGCTTCAATTCATTTTGACTAAAAATGACATCTTCAAGCATTTTCTCCACTTTAGAAAATTGATAGCCTTGAGAAGGTTGTTATTGTTGAAAGTTCTATTGCCCAGGCTGGTAGCTCGGTCTAGCCCCCGTGGATGGTCCTTAATCTTGATTATTGCGATAAGAGAAGTTTGGATGATTTTTCTAACCAGGGTTGTATGTGTTGGAGTATGGATTGTTCTGTTTCTGATTGTGATTCATGATTGCATCACACTACTCAAGTTGATTGATATGTGAAGAGATGGTTCCCAATGGGCATGAGTCTTGAGCATGATCTGTGCTTCCACATGTTTCACAAACACACACTATGGCGTTGACCATGCTAAAATTTGTTCCCATATTTTCCAGCATTTTAGTAAGAGTATCTAGTTTTGAAACATCAAAGTAATTGCATCTACATCAAATTTTCCCGATGCTTTGACTGGGTTTGGATAAGAATAGCCTCCACTTATTTCTGTTGCCCGTTGATGATGGTTTTGTACTACACTTTCAATAATACTCTCGGCTTCATCTAGGCTTTTGTTCATAAGTGCCCCTCCAGCTGTAGAATCTAGAGACACCTTTGTATGATAGTTGATATTGATATAAAACGTATGTAGAACTAGCCATTTTTCTAATCCATGATGTGGGCATTGTCTAAGCATATTGTTGTATCTATCCCATGCTTCAAATAATGATTCAGAATCTGACTATCTGAAGCTTGCTATTAAATTTCTCATATGAGCAGTTTTGCTTGGAGGATAGAATTTGTCCAAAATTTGTTAGTAACATTGTTCCTAAGTTGATATACTATTTGCAGGCAAAGAATTTATCCATTGTTTGGCTTTGTCTCTCAAAGAAAACTCAAATAATAATAATCATACTACTTCTGCTGGAACACCATTCATTTTCATCGTACGACATATTTCATAGAAAACTTCAAGATGTTGATTAGGATCTTCGTGTGGTCTGCCTCCAAATTGATTCTATTGTACCATAGTGATTATCGAAGGCTTGATTTCAAAATTATTGGATTCAACAGCTAGCCTTGTGATGCTAGAACGAAGTCCTCTTGCATATGGTGCTGCATAGTCTTTCAGTGGTTTGTTTGCCATATTTGAGTGTTCTTGTTTCTCTAGATGTCTTTGGGAGGTTTTTCTTTTATGAAAAGTTCTATCAATTTCAGGATCAAAAGGTAGCAAATTTTCTGCAAGGTTAGATATTCGTATACAAAGAACAAGATCACAAATCACAAAATTTTCTCTTTACTTGAAAGGCAAAGAACAACTATACTGATATTTTGAAAATATAAAATACAGAATTTGAATTGCAACAAGACAAATTGTAGAATAAGTAATCAAAAATAAAAGATAAGATTGTGAAAACCAAATTTCCAAGACTAGTTACAACTATGTAATAGAAAAGAAAAGTTTAGTCTAACTCAAATGATTATCTCAAATGTTATAGACGCAGTCCCTAGCAACGACACCAAAAACTTGTTACACAACTGCAAGTGCACGGTTTCATTGTCAGTAATAAAAAGATATCGATCCCACCGGGACTGGTTATAAGCACAAGAGATGTCTCATGTAGAATTAGCTAAACAATCAACAAGGTAAGGAATGAAAAGTGTTGGTGCAGTCGACCTCTTGGGTTTCGATGTTTGACAATATACCTAATTCTAGTTAGTTTGGCCAAGGGTTGATCTAAACAAGAGTTGATGTTTGGGAGAGAGAAATCTAGTCAGGATTAGATGACTAGCAAATGTAAGTCCTAACCAAAGGATAGGCAGGTGAGAAGTCTACTGAGTGACTAGTCCTAATTGGAGGTTAGGCAAGGTGTATGTCCTAGTGAGTGAAGACAAACCCTTGTGAGTGAAGCTAGGTGGTGGAAGTCCTGGTGAATGAAGTCGGGCCCTAGTGAGTGAAGCTAGGTAGTGGAAGTCCTAGTGAGTGAAGCTAGGTGGTGGAAGTCCTGGTGAGTGAAGTCGGGCCCTAGTGAGTGAAGCTAGGTGGAGGAAGTCCTGGTAAGTGAAGCCAGACAATGAAAGTTCTAGTGAGTGAAGCTAGGAAACCCTAGGGGAGATAATCCTAGGTTATACTTGAATTCTGTTAACACTGTTTTGCCTTATCTATTATGCTAACTCAGTGTTGTAGGGGAGTTCAGTTAGGTCAACGGGCTGACCAAGTAGCTAGCATGAAGACCAAACAGGTCGACGGGCTGACCGGATGTATGACAGGTAAGTTAAGTTAAGTCACTAGAGGAGAGTGACTTGGTGAGGGCGCGTTCCTTGTTCAAGTGAACAATAGGTGTTGATCCAACTTAAATCCATTTCGGAAGTCTAAGTTGAGATCTTGACTAGATTCTGGTCTCAAGGAGATAGAATCTAATTACTACTCTGTTTGAATATAATTGTGCTAACACTTTGTTTTGCAGGGCAGTATAAATTATATTTTTACCTTGGACTTACATTTTCTTGTAGGAAAATGATTTTCTAGAAAATGGTGGTCCGGGCACCCGAAAGGCAAAACTCATACTCGTTGTACCATGTAGCGCGCTGATTGGCTGGGCCAACGTCACAGTCCAGCAGCCCGAAAGGGATCGAGCACCCGAAGCACTCCTATAAAAGGAGCCTTCCTCAAGAGCTAAACACAACACTTCTTGCTATGATTGCTCTCGTGCGCGGTGCTTCCAAGACGCTCTTGCTACGCTGCGAAGCTTCTCCGACAACTTACGGCTCAAGCTTATTTTCAATTTTTGTCTGTATTTCATTTAAAGAATTCCTATATTTTTTTCTATTATCATTTTGAGAACTGCTAGTGAATTGCCCAACGAAAGCATTCGACGAGTGCGGGTCTTGAAGTAGGAGTTGACGAAGGCTCCGAACCAAGTAAAAGTGGATTGTGTTGGTGTTGTCTTTCGTATTTCCTCTGCGTACTCAATTCGAATTTTTTGATTGCTATTCCCCCCCCCCCCCCCCCCTCCCTCTAGTGACTTCCAAGATCCAACACTAAGTAGCAACTAGAAATGGAACTAGGAAAGTAAATGAAGTATATGGTTTAGTGAGTGTTCTAGGAATTTAGTTTCATTGTGATATTCATTAATGTAGCATGGTTCTCCAATTCATATCCTTAATTAATATGCCTTTGTAGGAAGTTGCCAGTTTTCTCCTGCAGAAGAAAACTGGCAAGGGACTTCGATCTATACTTCTAGTGGTTAAATGGTTAGGATCCCTATGAAGTCTGTTAGCAGGGTAGCTTGTCACCAACACCCCTCAATCATACAATATAGAAACACAACACCACTCAATTCACATAAAAGTGCAGGAACTAAATGCATTCAACTATCCCACCTCCTTGTAGAGACTAGCTTCACCTTTCAAGGTGATCTCGTAGACGTCTGTTAGCAAGGCAGCCTATCACAAACACCCCTCAGTCATACAATCTAGGCTATCCCTCTACGGGATCCAAAAGCCTCACAAACATTCAATCAAATATGGTAATGAGATCCAAACACAAACATCCACACGAGATTAAATAGATACAAAACACATCAACATCATCTAAATAGGAAATTGACATATCCATGAGATTCATACATCAAATCACATCACAATTACTCCTTTAATCCTAGAACAATGAATCTACTCCATAATACAAAGATAGAGTGTCACGCCCTAAGTAGTCCTTGACAAAAGAAATTTTGGCAGCATCTCCCCTATACGGGTGACAATATGAAACTTTACTACAAGCCCTCTAGGCCACACAAACCTCGGCCAACACGGCCGAAATAATAATAATAAACATAACTAACAATCCACGCAGTTTATATATTTCATCATCTGGCTGACACAACCATGCAATTTATATTAACTAAAACCTACTTCACTACTACGACGGACAATGCATAACACAACAGAGAAATCAACGCAACAAAAAAATAAGTGTAGTAGACCAAAACTCGATGAAAATCCTCGAGTACAATCACAAGTACATAAATCAACAAGTAGATCATCACAAAAACAAGGAACCAAGTTCGTAAGAAGAAAATCATCGCGAAACGAAGTGGGGACTAGTGACTGGAATCTCCTAACGGCTTCAACCTAAAATAGATATAATCAACGGGGTGAGTCCAACCCTCAGCGAATACCAAGTTTACATGCATAGTAAGAAATAACCAATAGTTACAAATATGTGTACAGACTCCTAAAGTAATGGAAAATGAAAAATTGTAAGAAAAGGAGAAATTGTACTCACCAGGACCTCCTATCAGAATAATAAGGTCGTCATACCATAAATAACATGTCCCTGTATACATGTTAATCATATGCATCCATCCAATATACAACAAATAAAGTGCAGTAAACACAAGCAATAAATGCAATCATTCATATAATGCATATGACATGGTCACCCCTGACGCAGTCAGCCATCTCACACATAATGGTGAGACCGAATGGGTAGGGCTATGAAAACTGTGCACTCTGCCATCACTGCTCCTGATAAGTGACCGAGTAGACAGGATGTTGTCGGATTACACCTATCCTCCTACCCTAAATCATAAGTGGGGGAGCTCAATGCTCTCATCTTCCTGAGACGGTCCAGAGGAGGGATCCCTGGCGTGCTACCACGCTGTGTCACGCTACCTATGAGTGGACCAGCGGAGCACTGACAAAGCAAACTGCCACACACCCTACCTGCTATACCACTAACCCATGAGTGGTTATGTATATAGATCCATGCAACTGGTGATGAGCTTAACAATAATGGGACTACCAATAGCTCAACATGTAATCATGCAAAATGGTGCATGACACTAAACATGAAAATCCTGACCATATCTACCTCCATAAAACATGTACCAAAAATAGATGGATCAAATACGAAGATCTAGGTACACAGGTTAGATATGGTAAATGCCTAGTCTGGTGTATCGTAAGGTATGGTTTGTCACTACCTCTATGAGCATATATAATCAAGCAGATATGAATGCAAAATAGATAAGTAAAAACAAGCATACAACAGGTAACTAGTAGTGACATACCGATGTAGATATAAACATAATCATTACTACTTGTAAAAATTACTATGCATATCAAATGACAATATCTAAAGATAAGTCAAGGTACTCGTCTCAAAAAGTGGAGATCGTCTCTGAAATAGATCCCACGTTGACACGCTCGTCTCGAATCAAAGCCCTGTAACAACATACATATAATTAAGCCATGCTCGTAGATATCCAATAGCTTAATCAAAATTCCTATTAACCAGGATACCCTAATTTTATTCGTTGATTTCAGTTAATTAAATAAATCAGATCTAACCTGAAGCTTAGATTAGATCCAACATTTTAATCCTAATTAAATATAACTCAACGGTCAACTAGGGTTAGTTTCCTTAACCCTAATTATTCCATTTAGATTTAAATCTATACTTAATCAACCTAATTTAAGTAAATTCTAGTATAATTCATTCCTTACCTTTCCCAGTTCAAATCTGTGTACACTACAACAATAGAAACAATTTCTCTACATCTTACCTCAATTCAAATCCAAGTGACCGCTGGTGGAATACAGCCCGAGGGTTTCACCGGCGAAACTGGATTGCTGGAACTGTGGATCACCAATAATCAGTACTGACCGAAGCTATAATGACCAGATAAGCATGAAATCTAATATGAACCATACATACCCAATTCTATGCTGACCGCCCCTTCCACACTAGGGATCGGCAGTCGATCTCTACTGGCGATGTCTCCGATCTGGCTGTCGGCAGAATCCACTGCCTACTGTCGTCGACAGATCGAAGATGGCGGCTTGGATCGAGAAGAGGGCCTCGGCTACTAGCTTCTGTCTGAAACCAACTCGAGCAAAGGTGGCGTCTCAAAGTAGAGGGAGATGGCGATAGTGTAGGATTGGCAGTGATCAACTGGAGCAAGCGACGGCCGTGGCCAGTGGCAAGCAAGAGATGGCTAGGGCACGGATTGCTACCCTTGGTCAAAGATTATACCATGCAAAGGTGTGCCGGCTGGCGACCGATGTTTGCCGTTGCAACCGGGGCGACGCGAGGGAAAGGGAAAGTCGATGCTGCTCGGCCGGAAGAAAGGAAGATATGGGGAAGCAGAAGCTTGGTCGGCGTCGTAAGAGGGTGAGGGAGGAAGGATCGAGAGGGCAGCTCGGTCGGCACTGGCTCACACATCGTCGGCGCTTGGGTAGGGACGAAAGAGAAGAGAGGAAGAGGATTTAGGCAGAGGCTAGGAAGGCGATCGGTTTCGGCCATAAAGAGGAAGAGGAGGGGAAGAAGAGGAGATCAGGAGAACGAAGAGGTGTCGGGCACGGGTTTGGCGATGGGAGAAGAAAAATAAAAGAAAAAGAAAAATAAAACTTTTCCTCATTCAATGGGGTAGTCTAAACAGGCCTTCCTATGGCCCAATAATTGATTCCCTTGAACTCGTCATACGAGGTCCGAAAAATTCCCAGAAAATTTTTAAAAATTCTGAAAAAATTTGTTAAGGTTGTTCCTCTATTTAACCTTATTATTTAATTAATTTTTGTTACCGTATTTTATATTCTCCCCCACTAATAAAAATTTGGTCCCTAAATTTCGTTATCTACCATCAGCAAGTACTAGCATAAGCTAAATAGTATAAATGCTAAATGGAAGTTTAACCCACATACCTCAAGTAAAAAGATAGGGGTATCGAGCTCGGATCATATCCTTGAGCTCCTAGGTAGCCTCCTCATAGGTAACGTCAAGCTGAATGGGAACTAGTATATCTGACAGAACATGTGTTGGGTCGGCTACGTATCTCCTCAGCATCGACACATGGAAGACATTGTGAACGCCTGCCAGAGCTGGTGGTAGAGCCAAACGATAAGCTACTGCTCTAATCCTCTCCAAGATCTGGAAAGGCCCAATGTATCGTGGAGCTAGCTTACCTCGGAGTCCAAATCTCTTCTCCCCTTTCGTGGGTGAGACTCTCAGGAATACATGGTCGCCAGTAGAGAACTCCAGGGGTCTATGTCTCCGATCAACATAACTCTTATGGTGGTCCAGCGCCTATGACATCCTCCGTCTAATAGTGCGGACCAACTCTACCTCCTGCTGAGCTCTCTGAGGTCCTAACAGCTAGGTCTCCCTAACCTCCTCCCAGAGTGTGGGTATTCGACAAGGCCTACCATACAACTCTTCAAACGGTGCCATCTGGATAGCCGAGTGATAGCTATTGTTGTTGGCAAACTCTACTAATGGCAAGTGGTCCTCCCAATTGCCTCCAAAATCCATAACACAAGACCTCAGCAAGTCCTCTAGAGTCTGAATGGTCTTCATCGACTGTCCATCTGTCTACAGATAGAAAGCTATACTGAAATAGAGTTGTGTGCCTAAGGCCTGCTGCAGACTCTGCTAGAACAGGGACGTGAACTATGGGTCTCAATCCGATATAATACTCAATGGAACACCATGCAATCTGATGATCTCTCAATAATATAGATCTACCAATCGATTCAGAGAATCAGTCATCCGAATTGCTAAGAAGTGCATGGATTTCATTAATCGGTTAATGACTACCCAAATCACGTCATGGCCTCGTTGTGTCCTAGGCAATCCCACCACAAAATTCATAGTGATGTGCTCCCATTTGCACTCTGGAATCGGAATCCTCTGAAGTAATTTGGTAGGTCTCTGGTGCTCAGCCTTCACCTGCTGAGAGACAAGACACCTAGCTAAAAATTCCACGATATCTTTCTTCATGACTAATGTGCGTAGATTGTATACACTTGTTTTGCATGTTTTGACGCACATTCACATACTTTGTACATGCTTTATCTATGCATTTTCGTACTTCCAGCTTTCCTTTTGAGCATATTTACTCTCTTTGTTTGGAGATCTACTTTTGTGCATTTTTTATACACAGGAGTCGAATTTGGTGAAGGAGGCGTGTTCGAGGCCAAATCTGCAAGCAAAGCAATGGAGGAAGGAATTGTACCTTAACCCCACACGACCCTGCCATGGGGGTTTGCCCAGGTCATGTGGAGATGAGAGACCATGTAGCTACAGCAGAGAAAGGAGATGGCCTGTCCGTGTGAACCTCACACGACCGTGCCAAGTTTTGAAGCCCAATGAAGTCTAGGCCGTGTGCAGCACACGACCATGCCAGGTTTCCAGAGGAGAAGGCAGTACAAGCCGTGTAGATCTATACGACCGTGTAAGGGGATCATTGGTAGAGGCAAGCCACGGCCGTGTACCTCACACGGCCGTGTACCTCACACGGCCGTGTGAGGTTGGCAGAGAAGAGAATGGAGCAGGCCGTGTGAACCTCACACGGTCGTGCTTCGGGGTCGTGTGGCGCCCAATCCCCTCTTCTATATAAGGATTCCTTCAAGATTTGAAAGGGGATCTTCTCCCCTTTGGGAGAAAGGAAGATTTTGGCGATTCCTTCCATTCTTGGGTGGATTTCTGAGCGATCTAAGGGAAGATCTTCACTGATTCGACTTCGGGAGCGTGGATTGGATCTGAAGACCGTCTTCATCATAGATAAGCCTTCTTTCTTTCCTTTTCTAGGATTGGGATCGAGAATACTTGTAATCTTTATGTTTTCAGATCTCTTTCTTCGATTGATGGAGTAGTTTGTCTTTGTTCTAGGATGGAGGGAGTATTTGTAAGGATTTCTTGATGTAAACTCTTGTGGATTTGTCGATTCCCTATTTCTATGATTTTGCCCTATTTATATCAATTAAATCTTGGATGTATTGTTGTGATTTGGACCTAATGCACATTCTTGATTGATTATTTGAATGTCTTGTGGATCTTGTAGAGATTATCTCTCACTCGATTTTCCGAGGGAAGCATGCGTAAGATGCAAGCCCGTGTAAGGACGTTTGAGGGATGAGCTTTAGGAGGGAAATAGGATAATTCAAGAGGGTAGGATAGATTTATGCATTAATCTTTATATCTTATGGGTTGAGAGGTATTGATTTCTATGTTGATTTTTCGAGGGATCTTCATGACAGGAACATCCCCGTGTAAGGACAACATAGGCTCATATCTAGTTGATCACATTTAGGTATAAATTTCAGTCCTGTCTATTGCAAGAGAGAACCAGCAACCTTTTTCAAATGGTGGACAATTGAGAAATAAGATTTGGTAGATCATTTACATTGAGGAACCTTACAAAGAAATCAAAACTCCTAGAACATCCCTTATCATTGCCCTTGTTCTTGTTTCCTATTCTTTTATTACTTTGTTTACTTTTCATAGTTACACTTAGACTTTGTTAATCCATTGATTTATTGTCTAGCAAATTCGCGTTGAGATATTCTTAGTGCTTATTCCAGTCCCTGTGGATACGATAATCTTTTATATTACTTGCGATATTTTCGTACACTTGAGTAGGTTAACAAGTTTTTGGCGCCGTTGCTAGGGACTGGGCTATAACATTAGGGATTTTCAATTGAGTTAGACTAGACATAACTTTTCTTTTCTTTTCATTAACAAAATTGAAACTAATCTTTAGAATCCTATTTTCATCATTTGCATAACTTTCTAATTCTTGAAAATTCTTTTTGTTACAATTCTAATTCTAATTCTAACTTTGCATTCATGATTTCTAGCACTCTAATCTAACTTTTCTCTGTTTTCTCTTTTTGATCTAGTTTCTTTCTTATTTTATTTTGTAAACATATCTTGCAATCTTTAGCATATGAATTATTCTAGATATTTTTCTTTTTCCTTTTATCTTTTCTTTCTTGTTTTCATTATGCACTTTCTTTCTTGCAATTTAAATTCTGCATTTTCTTTCTTGCTTTTCATATTGCATTTTATTTCTTGTCTTTGATTCTTCATTTTATAATTTTTTCTTGAATATCCATGAGCACTAACAAGTCAACCAGGCCCATGAGAAATTTTTCTACACCCTTTTCTGCAAGATTTTTATCTCCTATTGTGCAACCTCAAATTGAAGCAGAAAGTTTCCAACTATACCCAGAGTTAATTTTTATGATACAAGGTCACAAGTTTGGAGGAGAAGTATCAGAAAGTCCTTATCTGCATCTTGAAACATTTTTAGAGATTTGTGATATGGTAAAATGTGAAGGAGTGTCAGCAGATGTAGTTCGATTGATGGCATTTCCTTTCAGTATCAAGGATAAAGCAAGGACTTGGTTATATTCTCTCCATCCCCAAAGTATCATAAGTTGGGAGCAATTGGAGAAGCAATTTCTGAATCATTTTTTCCTTCCAAGAAGAATAGTGTATATGAGGAATTGCATAACAAATTTTGCTCAGGCATATGGAGAATCATTGTTTGAAGCATGGGATAGATTCAATAGTCTTCAAAGACAGTGCCCTCATCATGGTTTTAAAAAATGGTTGATTTTGCACATATTCTATGGGGGAATTTCTTTCTCAGACAAGAGTTTATTGGATTCATCAACTGGAGGTTCTTTTATGGACAAAAGTGTAGATGAAGCATATATGTTAATTGATCAAGTGACATTGAACCTACAAGAAAGGTCGAATATAAGTTGGATGAAATCTCCCTCAAACATTCAAGGAGTGCAAGCCATAAATGCTATAGAGCCTGTCCAACAAATTGTAACTCAACCATCTATCAGTTTTGAAAATCACAAGTCACAGAACGGGGAGTTCAAAAATTTAGGGGCAAAGATTGAAAGTATTGTTTCAAATTAGTTTAAAGAAGATTGTAGATTTTTGAAGGTATATGAAGATGAAGACTCTTCAAATGAGGATTGTGAAGATAAAGCAGTGGTAAATAAGTTTTCAGATCTATCTCCAAATTTTACAGGGTGTTGTAGTGACATTAAATTTGTAGATGATGAATGTGATGTGGTAGATCTATTTAAAACTGCAAGTGATGTTATTGATCCTCATATAGTTGATTCTCCTATTGAGGATATTGATGTGGGTTTGTTTTTTGATGTTTGTGTTAATGATGTTGATATGGAACAATGTGTAGGGAGCTGTGTTGTGAAAGCAACATCTCAAGAATCACCTCCTTTGTCCACACAATCCTTAGATGTTGTAAGAGTTGCAAGGATTGAGCATGTTGTGGACCAATGTGTAGGGACTTATGTAGATATGGTTGAGTCTCAAGAATCACCATCTTTGATATCGCCAACACTTGAGCCTGAGCCAGAACCATCATTTGATTCAGAGGAAATCACATCCACATGTTTAGAAATATCAGGTATTTCTCAGCAAAGAAAGGTTAGTACTTCTTGTGATCTTTTGGAAAATTTATAGAGGTACCTATCATTGACTTTGTTGGATGTGATTCAGTTTTTATTTCTTATTCTGCTTATCTTAATATGGTTATGACTCTATCTTATCTAATATGTTTGTGGGAGATTTGTACTTTCTTTGCATGTGTAGATTTCACTTGGGCTAATGATTGGAAGCTCAATCTGAACCGTCTTCGACCACCTGAAAAAACTTTTAAGAAGACGAAGATGGAGAGAGTTATACTTTACTTTGTAGCTCCATTGATGAAAGCTCTCTCCATAATAAGAACCCCTGGTAGGAGGGTTCTAAAATATCTTACCCCTCCAAGAGCAAGATTTAGATGAATCTAATGAGGTGGTCAAGCTAATGACCTTAAACAAGCGCTTCTTGGGAGGCAACCCAAGTTCATTTTCCTTATTTTCTTTTATGTCTTTAGTTCTGAGTTTATAATAAACATGTATCCTCTACTTAATTTTTCTTGTCTATCTTATTGTTGTAGAATTCAAAGTTGTAGAGAAATGTGAGTATTGGATGGAGGAGTATCTTTAAAAACATGAATGCCAACCATTTGGAGCTCATCACTTGGTAACTTCTCTTAAAATCTCTTCAACATTGTTTTTAGTTTTCATTGGGACAATGAAAAGTTTAAGTCTGGGGGATGCATTACATGCATTTGAATTACTTTGTTTGTTTTTTTGTTTTTGCTTATGTCTTGCATTTTGTTTTGATTTCCTGTGGCATTCATCTTAAGAACATCAAACTTCATTTATATGCTTTCTTGTCTTCAAGATTAAATGTTAGCACGTTCATTATCTAGATTCATGATGTTGTAAATGATGCTAGTAGTATGCTTAATGTACCTCTTTTCTCTATCTTGGGTAGCATGAAATAAGCTAAGTATCATATGGAGATGAGTTTTAGTCTTGGCTTGACCTTAAGGATCTTATTTTCACTACACTTTGACTTGATGCTTGAATGGTTGATATCATTAAAATAGTTATGATTCATCTTGTTTGTTTAGTACTTGGTTTCCATCGTGATTTCTCAAACTTCATTTTGGTTACTGATGAGGCTCAACTCATGTAAGCTCATTTGGAAAAATCAAAATATCCCAACATTTGCGCTAAAAGTACACTTGTGAAATAAGATTTACACAATGCAAATATTTATGAAAAAGGAAAATGTGAAAAAAAAAGCAAAGTAAAAAAAAGAGTGAATAAGGGATATAAAAAATAGTTATCATGAGTGGAATCTAGCTAGTCACCCCTTTGAGACCAAGTTAGGTTACTGGGGAAATGACTGCTTAGCTTCTCTTGAGATTGAGCACGCCTTTGAGACTTTGGGTTGATTGAGGAATATAAACCAAGTGTGTGGCAAGTAAGTGCCTATCACTGATTACTTGTCTATTACTGGAAACACTAGGAATTCAAACTTGATGACAACTTGACTAGGACATAGATTGAAACTTGAAGAGTTTTGAGTTGTTTTTGCACTGTGCACAGGGTACTTATGCTTGAGCCAAACTTAACTTGTTTTCATGATCATTCTTACTAATGAAACTTTTTGATAGAGTTAGGAGAATGTATTAGGGATATGAGAGCATTGTAGAGCATATGAATTTAGATTGCAGCATTTTGCTTGAGGACAAGCAAAGGTTTAAGTCTAGGGGTGTGATGTGCGTAGATTGTATACACTTGTTTAGCATGATTTGATGCACATTCACATACTTTGTACATGCTTTATCTATGCATTTTCGTACTTCTAGCTTTCCTTTTGAGCATATTTACTCTCTTTGTTTGGATATCTGCTTTTATGTATTTTTTGTACATAGGAGTCGAATTTGGTGAAGGATGCGTGTTTGAGGCCAAATCTGCAAGCAAAGCAATGGAGGAAGGCATTGTACCTTAACCCCACACGGCCCTGCCATGGGGGTTTGCATGCCCAGGTCGTGTGGAGATAAGAGGCCATGTAGCTACAGCAGAGAAAGGAGATGGCCTGGCTGTGTGAACCTCACATGGTCGTGCCAAGTTTTGAAGCCTAATGAAGTCTAGGACGTGTGCACCACACGGCCATGCCAGGTTTCCAGAGGCGAAGGCAGTATAGGCCGTGTAGATCTACACAGCCATGTAAGGGGATCTTTGGTAGAGGCAAGCCACGACCGTGTACCTCACACGGCCGTGTGAGGTTGGCAGAGAAGAGAATGGAGTAGGCCGTGTGAACCTCACACGATCGTGCTTCGGGGATGTGTGGCGCCTAATCCCCTCTTCTATATAAGGCTTCCTTCAAGATTTGAAAGGGGATCTTCTCCCCTTTGGGAGAAAGGAAGATTTACGCGATTCCTTCCATTCTTGGGTGGATTTCTGGGCGATCTAAGGGAAGTGTTAGGATGTATACTAAAAGCCTAGCTTTTGGTATAAATATTTATCTAGAAATAAGAATCACATTGGTCAAATGTCTACATATATGATAAATGTAGTCGTTCAATTAATTTATATTGTAGATAACATGGTGTGTGGTGTCACACATAGAGGATCATGTTATCAGTACCTTATAAATTATAAACAGTAGCTCACGACCAAGATGGAAAGGAAAAAACCATTGGAAGGTCGTAGTGTAATTGGTATTAGTTTATCTTAACTATATAATTACACTAGTACACTTAGAGTGTATTGAGTAGGACCATTAGAGGTTGTCTATTTTATACTGACTTTATAAAGGGACAAAGACCTCAGTTATTATAGAAGTGTGTGATCTTAATCCTAATATAATAACAAGCACATATATTTGATATTTATTTCTTTAATTTATCAATGGGTGAAATTTAGTTCGATAAATCAATAAGCCCGATAAGTTGGGAAATGATATCACTTATAGTGTGTGTTGTTGATTATAGAAGGAAATTGTGTCCTAGTAATCTAGGTTGAAAATGTCCCCAAGAGGAGCTCATAAGGATTGTCATGTTAAACCCTGCAGGTGGACTTAGTTCCACATGACAATAAAGTTGAGTGGTACTACTCTTGGAGCTAGATATTAATTAAATGAGTTGTCAGTAACTTACTTAATTAGTGGACATTTGTTATCTTAAACACAGGGAGACTAACACACTCATAATAAGAAGGAACCCAAAATGTAATTTGGGATTGGTGCGGTAGTTCAATAATTGTTCTCTAGTGGAATGAATTATTATTGATAAAATTAAGTTGTGTGTTCGGGGCGAACACGGGATGCTTAATTTTATCGGGAGACCAAAACCAATTCCTCCTCTCGGTCCCTATCGTAGCCTCTTGTATATAGAGATTTATACCCACCATATACCCACCTTCTTACCCATCCAATGGGGCCGGCCAAGCTAGCTTGGAACCCAAGCTAGGGCTGGCCAAGACCAAGTGGATGAGCCAAGCTTGGGTCTCAAGCTTAGGTGGCCGGCCACTAGAATATTAAAAAGGATTTTTTATTAAAATTATTTCTTATGTGGATATCATGGTTTTAAAAGAGAGTTTAAAAAATTAAAAATTTCCTTTTATACATTTCTACAAAAGATTAAGAGAAGAGATTAATCTCTTTCCTTATTTGTAGATTAAAAGGATGGTTTTAATTTTTGGTAAAAACTTTCCTTATTTGTAAATCATCTACATGTTTAAAAGAAAGTTTAAAATTTGAAATCTTTCCTTATTTGTTGATTAAAAGGTGGATTTTAAATTTTAAGAAAACTTTCCTTTTTAACCATGTTCATGATTTAAAAAGAGTTTAAAAATTAAATATTCTCTTTTATAAGTTTCTACAAGAGATTAAGAAAAGATTTGATATCTTTCCTTATTTTTAGATTAAAAGATATTTTAATTTTTAGAGATAACTTTCTTTTTATCCACATGTTTAAAAGAAATATTTTAATTTATTAAATTTCCTTTTTATAAACCAATCATGAAGGGATAAAAATTATTAGAGAAATTTTATTTTTCCGGAAACAAATTAGGAAGGTTTTAATTCTTGATTGAATTAAATTTCCTTTGCTTAGATTATTGTGGCCGGCCATGTTGATTAATAAAAGGGAAATTGATTTTATATCAATTAAATTTATTTTTCATGGCAAAGGAATTAAGGAAGTTTTTATTAAAATTTCCTTATTTGCCAAGACCAAGGATTATAAAAGAGGGGGTAGAGGTGCCTTCAGGACAAGAACTCTATTCTATTTTTCTCCCTCTTTTTCTTCCTTGGTGTGGCCGGCCATCCTCTCCTCCTCTCTTCTCTTTGATGGGCGAACTTCATCCTTCTTGTGGAGATTCATATGGTGGCCGGATCAAGTTTAGAGAAGAAGAAGAAGAAGGAGAGAAAGAAAGCTTTGTTTCTAGCATCCTTTGGAGCATGGTGGTGGTGGCCGAACCTCTTCATCCTAGGAAAAGTTTTGATGGCTGAAACTTGCAAGGAAGAAGAAGGTGCTTGGTGGTTCTCGTTTTGGAAGATCGTTGCCCACACAACGTCCGGGATTAGAAGAGGAATACGGTAGAAGATCAAGAGGTCATTAAAAGTTCACAAAGGAAGGTATAACTAATATAGTTTTCCGCATCATGTTAGTTTTATCTCCGTGTAAAAATATCAAATACAAGAGGCATGCGATTCTAGTAGTTCGAATTTGTTTTCGATGTTATGTTCTTTTGTTTTTCTTTTCCTTGTAATTTGATTGTTCTTTTCGGTTGACCTAAAGTTATTTAAGGAAATTAAAAATTAGCTTTCCTTAAAAGGCTTTGTCTAGGCGGTGGTGGTTGTTCCCATATCCAAGAAGGTCATGTGCCTCGCCATACAGTCCTGGAAGCCAATTTTGTAAATTAATATTTAATGGAATTAATAACCTAGGTGATTTGGATCGAACGTGTTAAGTTCCGCAGGAGATCCAAGTCTAAACCTAAAAGAACAAATAAATTAAACTTAGGATCAAACGTGTTAAGTTCCACAGACGATCCAAGTTTAATTTAAAAGAACACATGGTAGCTAGGAAAAGGATCAGACCTTTGTATAAAATTTTTGTACAGTGGAACCATTAGGTTTTCCGAGTAGCAACCAACAGGAAGATCTTCACCGATTCGACTCTGGGAGCGTGGATTGGATCCAAAGACCGTCTTCATCATAGATAAACCTTCTTTCTTTCCTTTTCTTGGATTGGGATCGAGAATGCTTGTAATCTTTATGTTTTTGGATCTCTTTCTTCGATTGATGGAGTAGTTTGTCTTTGTTCTAGGATGGAGAGAGTATTTGTAAGGATTTCTTGATGTAAACTCTTGTGGATTTGCCAATTCCCTATTTACATGATTTTGCCCTATTTGTATCAATTAAATCTTGGATGTATTGTTGTGATTTGGACCTAATGCACATTCTTGATTGATTTTTTGAATGTCTTGTGGATCTTGTAGAGATTATCTCTCACTTGATTTTTTGAGGGAAGCACGCGTAAGGTGCAAGCCCGTGTAAGGACGTTTGAGGGATGAGCTTTAGGGGGGAAATAGGATAATTCAAGAGGGTAGGATAGATTTATGCATTAATCTTTATATCTTATGGGTTGAGAGGTAATGATTTCTATATTGATTTTCCGAGGGATCTTCGTGACAGGAACATGCCCGTGTAAGGACAACATAGGCTCATATCTGATTGATCGCATTTAGGTATAGATTTCAGTTCTAAGCCGGTTGTCTATTGCAAGAGAGAACCGGCAACCTTCTTCAAATGGTGGATAATTGAGAAATAAGATTGGGTAGATCATTTACATTGATAAACCTTACAAAGAAACCAAAACTCCTAGAACATCCCTTATCATTGCCCTTGTTATTGTTTCCTATTCTTTTATTACTTTGTTTACTTTTCATAATTACACTTAGACTTTGTTAATCCATTGATTTGTTGTCTAGCTAATTCGCGTTGAGATATTCTTAGTGCTTATTCCAGTCCCGGTGGATATGATAATCTTTTATATTACTTGTGATATTTCCGTACACTTGCGAAGGTTAACAATGTCGTTCCACCAATAGGAACGCCTCAAATCTCGATACATGCGAGTTCCACCTGGGTGGATCGCAAATCGGGAGCGATGAGCCTCCTGAAGTAGCTCCTGCAAGACCAGGTGAGATTGAGGTATGCATAACCTGCCTCGGAAATAAATAATGTCCTCGTCATCTCAGGTAAACTCGGTCTACTGCCCGGAAGCTATCTGGTTGCCACTGGACTGTATGTGCTTATCACCAGCTTGGGCCTCTCGGATCCTAATCCTGATCGACGACTTAGCAACCATGGTAACCAGAATACCCTGCTCTATCCATCCCTATTCCTTAAGGCCCAACTAGGAGAAACCCTGAATCAAGTCCGTGACTAATACTCGGTGGCAAGCTAAAGTCCCTCTGGACTTCTGGCTAAGTGCATCGGCAACCACATTATCTTTCCTTGGGTGCTAGCTAATAGTATAGTCGTAATCCTTCAGGAACTCCATCCATCTCCTCTGTCGGCGATTAAGCTCCTTCTGTGTGAAAAGATATTTGAGACTCTTATGATCAATGAGAATCTCAAATGTAATACCATAAAAGTGATGCCGCTAAATCTTCAAAGAAAATTTAATAGCGGCTAGCTCCAAATCATGTACTGGGTAGTTCTTCTCATGCTCCTTCAGCTGACGAGAAACATAGGAGACTACCCTGCCTTGCTAAATCAAGACAACACCCAAACCCTGAAGAGAAGCGTCGGTGTAGAGTACAAATCCATCCTCTCCAGAAGGTAAAACAAAAACTGGTGCTGACACTAATCTCCGCTTCATCTCCTGAAAGCTGGTCTCGCAAGCCTTGGATCACGTGAACTTGATGCCTTTCCTGGGCAGGTGTGTCAACGGCATAGCGATATGCGAGAAACCCTCGACAAAATGTCTGTAATATCCAGCCAATCCTAAGAAACTTCAGATCTACGGAACTTATTTCGGCTGTTCCCAACTGGTGGCAACCTCGATCTTCTGAGGGTCTACTGAAATACCTCGGCTAGACACCACGTGTCCCAAAAAACCAACTGAGGATAGCCAAAAAGCACACTTGCTGAACTTCACATATAGATGATGTCATCGAAGAATCTCCAAGACTATGCGAAGATGCTGTGCATGTTCCTCCTCGGAATAAGAGTAGATCAAAATGTCGTCGATGAAAATGACAACGAACTGATCTAGATACTCCAGAAAAATTTGGTTCATCAAATCTATAAACACTGCTGGAGCGTTGGTAAGCCCAAATGGCATTACCAAAAATTCATAATGTCTGTATCTGATACGAAATGCTATCTTCTGAATATCATATTCTTTGACTCTCAACTGATGATATCTGGACCACAAATCAATCTTAGAATATACTGATGTACCTCTGAGCTGATCAAATAAATCCTCGATCTGTGGTAAGGGGTACTTATTTCTGACAGTCACTGCATTCAGTTGTCTATAATCGATGCACAACCTTAGAGTACCATCCTTTTTCTTAACAAATAATACCGAAGAACCCCACGGAGAAACACTAGGGTGAATAAATCCCTTGTCCAATAACTCCTGGAGTTGGACCTTTAGCTCATCCAACTCTTTTGGTGTCATACGGTAAGGAGCTTTCGATGCTGGCGCGGTCCCTGAAATCAGCTCAATTGCAAACTCCACTTGCCTTCGGGGAGGCAAGCATGGTAGCTCATCTAGAAATATATCCAGATACTCTCGGACCACTGGAATGGCTGAGAGTTGGGAACTACTGCTGTCATCCGTATTAATCAAAGACATAAGAAATCCTTGACAGCCATGTGATAACAGCTTCTGAGCCTGAATTGCAGAAATGATCGATATACAATCATCCCTGGTGCAATGAAATCCCACGAGGGTTGGTTCCGAGGTCGGAATGTGACCACCCTCGTCTGGCAATCAACCGTGGCATGATATGCAGACAGCCAATCCATGCCAAGGATAATGTCGAACTCGACCATTTCCAGTACTAATAAATCAACCATGAGTATCATATTGCCAAAGTCTAACTGTTACCCTCTGACCTCCTGAGTGATGTCCAATGTATCACCGGACGGTAGGGAGACGGTCAGTCGCTGCGGTCTAAGAGTAGGTAGTCTACCTATGTCCCTCATAAAAGCATGGGAAATAAAGGAATGCGAGCTACCAGTATCTATCAGCATATCAGCGGATAATGCATAAAGTAAAATCATACCACGAAAAATGGATTCGTCGACCTGCTGCGCATCCTTTCTAGTAGCCGTGTGAATTCATCTTGTCTCTAGCCTACCATGCTCAGTGAATTAAATATCGGTGCTGAAACTTAACTTGGTAAGGGTCTGCTACAATGCATTTCATTTGATCCTAACCAAGTTATGTTTTCAATCCACTGTCAAAATGACACATTTCAAGTGTCTGAGGTGCTAGTATTGGTCCCTAGCACAACTCTAAGTGGAGGAAACCACTGAATTTTAGTGGTTGTACTAATCACCAATCCTAGACGTAGGAGGAGGAGGACTAGGCAAAGGAAGAGGAATCACATAACTCATGTAAGTGTGTTGTAGAGGAGGTAAGAAAGGGTAGGGAAAGCAAAGGAATGAATGGAAGAATCAAATACAAGAAGAAAAGGATATTTTAGGAAGTCCAACCGGTTATCCTTGTGGAATAGTATAGGTACAAGCCCGTACCAAATAGACCCAAATGAATGCATGGTCCATTATTCTAGATTTATATCATACTATAGGGTAGGAGGTAAGGTAGATGGTGGTACCGAAGGCGTAACTGGTACTGCTGGTACGAGTGTTGGGTATGCAGTAGTAGGCACAGGTGGCTGTAGTGTTGAGTACGCAGTAGGCGCAGGTGGTACTGTAAATACTGTAGGAGTGGGTATTGCGGGTACGATCAGAGTAGGTACCTATGAAATCGTCAGAGTCTAAGAGCCCGACGCGCTCGCAGTACCCTGTGGAGTTTGTCCCTGACCGACAGGCTCGACCCTAGTAGACATCTCTGGTGACTCCGTCGCCAAGGATTCCATCATCCTCTTACGAGAATGTCCTGAACCACGTCTCAGAGTGGGAAAATGTGCATTTCGCCTCATATCTATTAAATTATGTCCTAGATATTACTACAAGTACCAAAATTATAAAATGAATTATGATACCTATTTATCGTTTGGAGATGTTACGTCGCTGTTTAGTCCCCAATTATGACCTCGAAATTCTGAAATAAGAAAATCGATGGAAATCTATACAAATTTGAAAATAAATACCCAGATTAACTCGAATAACCTAGGCTTTGATACCAAATAAATAAATTGATATCATATTAACTCAAAAATCTAGAGCACGAAAAATAGGCATCATAAATCCACTCTGATACGAAAAATAAATGGATCAAATACGAAGATCTAGGTACACAGGTCAGATATGGTAAATGTCTAGTTCGGTGTATCGTAAGGCATGGTTTGTCACTACCTCTATGAGCATATATAATCAAGCAAATATGAATGCAAAATAGGTAAGTAAAAACAAGCATGCAACAGGTAACTAGTAGTGACATACTGATGCAGATATGAACATAATCATTACTACTTGTTAAAAACTACTATGCATATCATATGACAATATCTAAAGATAAGTCAAGGTACCCACCTCAAAAACTAGAGATCATCTCCGAAATAGACCCCACGTCGAGACGCTCTTCTCGAATCAAAGACATGTAACAACATACATATAATTAAGCCATACTCGTAGATATCCAATAGCCTAATCAAAATTCCTATTAACCAGGATACCCTAATTTTATTCATTGATCTCGGTTAATTAAATAAATCGAATCAAACCTGAAGCTTAGATTAGATCGAACATTTTAACCTCTAATTAAATATAACTCAACGGTCAACTAGGGTTAGTTTCCTTAACCCTAATTATTCCATTTAGATTTAAATCTATACTTAATCAACCTAAACTTAAGTAAATTCTAGTACAATTCATTCCTATCCTTTCTAGTTCAAATATGTGTACGCTATAACAAGAGAAACAATTTCTCTACATCTTACCTCAATTCAAATCCAAGTGACCACTAGTGGAATACGGCCCGAGGGGTTCACCACCAAAATTGGATCGTCGGAACTGTGGATCACCAATAGTCAGTACTGGTCGAAGCTATAATGACTAGACAAGCATGAAATCTGATACGAACCATACATACCCAATTCTATGCCAGCCGCCCCTTCCACTCTAAGGATCGGCAGCTGATCTCTACAAGCGATGTCTCCGATCTGGCCGCCGGCAGAATCCACGGCCTACTATCGTTGACAGCTTGGATTGGGAACAGGACCTCGACTGCTAGCTCCTATCCGAAATCAACTCGAGCAAAGGTGGTCTCACGCCCCAGGTAGTCCCTGCCAGAGAAAATTTCGACAGCATCTCCCCTGTACGAGTGACAATATGAAATTTCCTACAATGCCCTCAGGGCCACATATACCTCAGCCAACACTGCAGGAACAATAATAATATATAACAGTACAAATATAGCAAGCATTCATGAAGTTTAATAGTAACAACTAAACATAAGCAAAGATAAGGAAATTATCGCAAAAATCCTACTCAAATACACTCATAAAACATAAATCCAATATCCTACTCAACTACACTTATAAAATAGAAATCCGATATCCTATTCAACTACACTCATAAAACACAAATCACCAGCATACATCCAAACGAAAATCCATCGATAATAAGGAAACGTAAAAGATCCAAATACCATAAGACACAAGTCTGAAACAAAGTCCAACATAATAAGAAAACCAAAATGTGTGAACTCATCACGACGCGCGGTGGTGGGGGACTAGCGACTGGAACCTCCTGAATAGCCTCAACCTGAAAATAGTAATAACGGGGTGTGAGTCCAACACTCAGTGAATACCTAGTTGGCATGCACAGTAAAATATAACAAATAGTAAAATATAACAGTAAAATATGACATGCATACAGTCTCCTGATATAACATATAGAAAGTGCAAAACTGTAAGATAAAGAGTAACTGTACTAACCAGAACCTGGGTATAGTGATATCAATGTCGTCAGACCCAAAGTATCATAAATCCTGTATGCATATCAGACAATGCATCCATCTAATATGCAGCATATAAAGTGCAACAACCACAAGCAATAAATACAAATAATGCATATGATGCCAATAACATGTCCTGGTCACCTCTGACGCTAGTCAGCCATCTCACACACGATGGTGAGACCGAGTGGGTAGGGATGTGACAACCGTGCACTCTGTCGTCACTCCTCCTGATGAGTGTCCGAGTGGACGGGATGTTTTCGGAGTACACCTATCCTCATACCTCAAACATAGTGAGGGAGCGTAATGCTCTCATCTCCCGGTACGCGATAACGGGGAGGGATCCCTGCCGGCTACCATGCTGTGTCACACTACCCATGAGCGGACTAACGGAGCCAAATAGAGCAACCTGCTGCACACACCCTTCCTGAATAAAAACCACTAACCCATGAGTGGTTGTGTGTGCAGACCCATGTAACTGGCGATGCGCTCAACAATAATGGAGTCGTCTATCGCACAGCATGCAATCATGCGAGATGGTGCATGACACTAAGCGTAGAAATATCCTGATCCTGTCTACCTCCATAAAAACATGTACCATATACGTGGATCAAATTATATAATCTAAGTACACATGTCAGGTATGCTATCTAATCAGTCCAGTATATCATAAAGCATGGCATGTCACTACCTCTATAACATAAATAATAAACAGGGGCATGAATACTAATCTGGTAACAAACAAAACATGCTCGGAAATAAATAGTGACATGCCAATGAAGATATAAACATAATTATTACTACTTGTTAAAAATCTACTAAACATATCAACAAGACGTATCAAAATAGATAGGTCAAGGTACCGCATCCAATGTAGATCAAGCTAATCAACCTCTATGTCGATGTGCTCGTCCCGAATCGGAGTCCTACTTAAATTAACATATATATTTTGTTTAGCTAAATCCAAAAGAATAGCTAAATAAAATCCCTAATACTAAGTTAGGGAAAAACCCTAATCACATCATAACTAATTACAACCTCAAATCAAGCCTACACATGATCTATAACTAAGATCAAAAACCCAATATCTTACCTTAATTCCTAGCACTATTGTTGCTGGATGGATTTGCTGCCGGAACTAGAAAGTCCACAGAATATCCTTTCCTGTTGGAATCCTTCACTGAATGATACAAGATGAGATCCGGCAAGAAGATCACAAATCAAACAATACCTAATTCCGAAAACCATTTGTGTACCTTACCTTTCCCTCGACCATCGCAGGTAATAATCACAGGTCCGGCGATGCAAACTTCTAGCTAACAGTGATGGGAGCTGGAATCTAGCATCTTCTCTACCTCCAAGATCACTATTATCACCGTCCACTGGAGAGAAAAAGAAGAATTAGTGATAGTGCTAGGCACAGCGTGTTCTTGCGGATGAACAGAGAGGAGAATCGGGAAGAAATAGTGAAGGTAAGGGTTGTTACCTCACCCACACAGCCGATGCTGGACGGATCCGATGTCGGTTGCCCTGATTTCCCACAGATGGAAAGGATTTGGGTGGCGATGGTAAAACCTGTTGGACCGTGAAGAATCGATAGAGGGGGATGAATATTGAAAACAAAAATTTGTCGAGTAAAGTACGCAGTGGAAAAGTAAAAATAATGCTAACACAGTCGATTTACTAGGTTTGGAGCCTTTGACGACTCCCACTCCAAGGCCCGCACACAAGGGTGCTTTCGATGGGAAATTTACTAATAATTCAGAAAGTGATTACAACAATTAAGTACAAGAATTAATAGAAAAGAGAATACTGACAGAAAGTAAGAACTTGAAAAGCAAAGCGCGTTGTTGGAGAGCTTCGTATCGTCGCAGGAGCACAGGAGAGCGAATTCTGAGTTGTGTTGGAGCTTCAGCCTTGACCCTCCTTATATAGGAGGTTTGGGGGCGCCTGGAACCTTCAGGGCGCCTTGGTGTGACGTAGCTGACCCAACCAGGAGCCTCCATGTTGCGTTGACGCGAAGGGGATAAAACCTTGCCTCCAGGCGCCCGGGTACCTCCCGGGTGCCCGGATCCAAGTTTTCCAGCAGACTCCTTCCTGCAAGAAACACGTTAGTCCAAGGCAATTATACCCTACAAAATAGATTATTAGCACAATTCATTGTTTAACAAAAATGAGTATGACTTAGATTCCGTCTTTCCGAGACTGGAATCTAGTCACGATCTCAACTTAGATTTCCGAAATGGATCTAAGTTGGATCGATGTCTAAGTTCCCTTCCCGAGAATACGTCCTCATAGTCACTCCCCTCCAGTGACTTACCTTTACTTACCTGCCAGACGTCCGGTCAGCCCTTCGACCCGTCTAGACTTCATGCTAGCTATCCAGTCAGCCCGTCGACCTAGCTGGACTTCGTGTCAAACGTCTGGTCAGCCCGTCGACCCGTTTGGACTTCGTGCCAACTATCCGGTCGGCCCGTCGACCTAGATGGGCTTCGTGCCAAATGTCTGATCAGCCCGTTGACCCGTTTGGACTTCGTACCAGCTATCCAGTCGGCACGTCGGCCTAGCTGGGCTTCGTGCCAAACGTCCGATCAGCTAGTCGACCCGTTTGGACTTCGCCTGCATACTCGGTTAGAGTGTTAGACCAACAAAAAATCTAACTTAACCTATTTTGTCATTTATCAAAACTTGGGTTAGACCGTTAGTGCTAACTGCACCAACAAAATGTTCACTGTCGCTTGCCGAGGTCAAAGAGAAGAAAGAAGCTGGAGACGCGACAAGTTTCCCTCCTTCACGCTCCAAGATTGATCCGTGCCGGTGACGCCGAGTATCCCCGTCGGCATCGAGTCGTCCACGAGAGAAAGAACGAGAGGATGAATCGGGGAGATCACAAAAGGCTCGGCAGCAGCTATATATCTAAGGCGTGTACGTGTGAGGGAGATGAGGAAGATGATCGGGCTGGGGGAAACGGAAGGGAAATAGGTGGTCGGTGCCGAGAGGAAGGGGAAGAGGCGTCGGGTTAGGGGAAGAATCGGGCGGGTGAGGAGAGAAAATGGCGTTTAGGGGAGAAAGAAAAGAAAATAAAAAGAAATAAAATAAATAAACTTTTCCTCACTTAAATGGGGTAGCTTAAATAGGCTTTCCCCGGCCCAATATTTATCCCCATAAACTTGTCCATACAGTCTCCGAAAATTCCTAGAAAATTTCTAAAAATTTTGAAAAATTCCCTTATGGTTTTATGCCTTTTTCGGTATTTTACATTCTCCCCTACTAATAAAAATTTGGTCCCCAAATTTTCATTATCTACCATCAGCAAGTACTAACAACAGATAGAAAGTATAAATGCTGAACGAAAAATAACCCACATTCCTCAAGTGAAAAGATGGGGGTATCGAGCTCAGATCGTATCCTCGAGCTCCCAGGTAGCCTCCTCGTCCGAATGATGGTTCCATTTAACTTTAACCAGCCGAATAGTCTTGTTCCGTAGATGACACTCCTTTTGATCCAGAATCCATATCGGAACCTCCTAATAAGTGGCGTCTGACTGAAGGGAGACTGGTATAAAAAATAGCACATGAGCTAGGCCGACTATGTATCTCCTCAGCATAGATACATGAAATACGTTGTGCACGCCTGCCAGAGCTAGTGGTAGTGCCAGGCGATAAGCTACTGCTCCAATCCTCTCCAGGATCTGGAAAGGGCCAATGTATCATGGAGCTAGCTTACCTCTGAGGCCAAATCTCTTCACCCCTTTCGTGGGTGAAACTCGCAGAAAAACATGGTTGCTAGTAGAGAACTCTAAGGGTCTCCGTCTCTGATCAGCATAACTTTTCTAGCGGTCCTGCGCTTCTGACATCCTCCATCTGATAGTACGGACCAACTCTGCCTCCTGCTGAGCTCTATGAGGTCCCAACAGCTGGGCCTCCCCAACCTCATCCCAGAGGGTAGGTGTCCGATAAGGCCTACCATACAATACTTCAAACGGTGCCATCTGGATAGCCGAATGAAAGCTATTGTTGTAGACGAACTGAACCAATAGCAAATGGTCCTCCCAACTGCCTCCAAAATCCAATGGACAAGATCTTAGCAAGTCCTCTAGAGTCTGAATGGTCCGCTCTAACTGTCTATCTGTCTGCGGATGGAAAGCTGTACTGAAATGGAGCTGAGTGCCCAAGGCCTGCTGCAGACTCTTTTAGAATCGAGACGTGAACCGTGAATCTCTATCCAAAATAATAGTCAAAGGAACACCATGTAATCTGATGATCTCCCGGCAATACAGATATGCCAATCGATCCAGGGAATCAGTCTTTCGGATCGTCAAGAAGTGCGCGGATTTGGTTAATCGATCAATGATTACCCAAATCACGTCATAGCCTCGACGTGTCCTAGTCAAACCCACCACAAAGTCCATGATAATGTGTTCTCATTTCCACTCAGGAATAGGAATCTGCTGAAGTAATCCAGCATGTCTCTGTTGCTTAGCCTTCACCTAATGACAGACAAGACATCTAGCTACGAATTTTATGATGTCTTTCTTCATACCGTTCCACCAGTAGGAACGCCTCAAATCTCGATACATGCGGGTCCCTCTTGGGTGGATCGCAAATCGAGAGCGATGAGCCTCCTGAAGTAGCTCCTGTAAGACTGGGTGAGACTGAGGTACGCATAATCTACCTCGAAAGTATATAATACCCTCCTCATCTTGTGTGAACTCGGTCTGCTGCCTGGAAGCTATCTGGCTGCCAATGAACTGAAAATGCTGATCACTGGCCTGGGCCTCTCAGATCCTAGTCCTAATTGATGACTAAGCAACCATGGTAACTAGAATACCCTGCTATGTCTGTCCCTGCTTCTGAAGGCCCAACTTTAGAGAATCCCTGAATCAAGTCCGTGATTGAAGCTTGGAAGCAAGCCAAAGTCCCTCTGGACTTCCTGTTAAGTGCATCGGCAACCACATTAGCTTTACCTTGGTGATAGCTAATTGTACAATCATAATCCTTCAGGAACTCCATCCATCTCCTCTGTCGGAGATTAAGTTCCTTCTGGGTGAAAATATATTTGAGACTCTTATGATCAATGAGAATCTCAAATGTAATATCATACAGATGATGCCACCAAATCTTCAGAGCAAATATAATGGCGGTCAACTCCAGATCATGAACTGGTAGTTCTTCTCATGCTCCTTCATCTGATGAGACGCATAGGAGACTACTCTATCATGATGCATCTTAATAGGGCCCAAACCCTAAAGAAATGCGTCAGTGTACGAATCCAGTCCTCTCCATAGGGCAAAAAAATTGAACTAGAATCGACACTAATCTCTGCTTCAGCTCCTGGAAGCTGGTCTCACAGGCTTCTACCCATGTAAACTTCAAATATAGATATTTCCTACAAAACATCTCTAGAAGTATGTGAAGGGGGTGTATGTGATTCTCCTTGGATCAGAAATAGATTACAACATTATCAACAAAGACAATGGAAACCGATCCAAACAACTTAGGAATACCGAAATCATCGAGTCCATGAAAACATCTAGGGCTTTGTAAGCCAAAATGGTAAAACCCAGAACTCATAATGCCCGTACAACAGGCACACTCAACTATAAGATCTCCGACAACAAGTCTGAAATCTGATCACTAGCTACAAATCACCAAAGAAATAGATCATCGTATGTGAGAGTAACGCTCCATCACAAGAAATACTACATATGTGGGAGCAATGTACTACAACCATCAAAGCAACCTACATGGGAGCAGCGCTCCTCTACAAGCAATCTACAATATGTGTTGGGACCGAAAAGTGGCTAGGGGGGGGGGGTGAATAGCTTGTCGCGTGCTTCATGGTTGACGTTGCTTGTTTCTTCGAAGATGTGCAGAGGAAATACAAGAAAAAAAAACATACAACGCTAACACTTGGGATTTTACTTGGTATCCACCTCACAAGAGGTGACTAGTCCAAGGATCCACGCACACACACACACCTCCACTACGAAACACTCCTTTTTAGTAACTACCGAAGGCAGAGAAGCCCTACAAGACTCTCAATACAAGAAGAAAGGGAAGGGAAACAAAATATAAGCGCAAAGCTTACACTGAGTACAGAAAACCCTAACCCTAGCTTCTCTTCTTGACTTTGATCCGCCTCTTGACTTGGAAAACCTCCAAGATCCTTCAAGAACTGGCGATCTGAGCTTTGAGAGCGCTGTGGAGGAGCTGGTGAGAGATCTGAGATGAAACAGTGGAGAACTGCTGAAGGAGACGCCCGCCTGCAGCTCAAATACGACGCAACGGTCGGATCCTGATCGATTCGAAAACTCCCAATCGATCGGGGAGGCTTTGGATCGATCCACAGATCGATCCAGAGCACCTCTGTGCTCTGGAAAAATGCCTGGATCGATCCATGTATTGATCCAGCGCTTATCGCGCGAAGCAGCAGCATCCCAATCGATTCACTGATCGATTGGGACCTCTGGATCGATTCACCGATCGATCCAGAGGCTTTCTGTGCGCTGGGAAAAGCCTGGATCGATCCACTGATCGATCCAGCTCATGGTTTTTGCCCAAAACCAAGTCCAAAGGCTCTCAAACCAACATCCGACCAATCTTGACCTATTGGTACATCCTGCCTAGCATTTGGTCACTCCCTTGACCTGCCAGGACTCCCCACCAAGTGTCCGGTCAGTCCCTTTAACCTACTTGGACTTTTCTCCTCTTGCCAAGTATCCGGTCAATTCCTTTGACCTACTTGGACTTTCCTTCATCATGCCAAGTATCCGATCACTCTCTTGACCTACTTGGACTTTCACCTGATGTCTGGTCAACCTTGACCCATCTGAATTTTCCCTCGTGCCTGGCTTCACTCACCAGGACTTCCAATCTGCCTAGCTTCACTCACTAGGACTTCTCTTCTGCCTGGCTTCACTCACCAGGACTTCTCTTCTGCCTGGCTTCACTCACCAGGACTTCTTTTCTGCCTGGCTTCACTCACCAGGACTTCTCTTCTGCCTGGCTTCACTCACCAGGAGTTTCACCTAGCTTCACTCAATAGGATTTCTCTTCTGCCTGGCTTCACTCACCAGGACTCCCACTTCGCCTAACATCCCAGATAGGACTTCCCAGTCAAGTATCCGGTCAATCCTTGACCTATTTGACTCTTCTTCAATCCACCTTGTATTGTCAAACATCGAAACCCAAACCAAGACTCAAGCTTGGTCAACCAGGTCAACCTTGACCTGAGAGATGTTGCACCAACAATACAAGGTGGATTTAAGAAGAGTCAAGTAGGTCAAGGATTGACCGGATACTTGACTCGGAAGTCCTAACTGGGATGTTAGGCGAAGTGGGAGTCTTGGTGAGTGAAGACAGGCAGAAGAGAAATCCTAGTGAGTGAAGCTAGGTGAAAGTCCTGGTGAGTGAACCCAAGCAGAAGAGAAGTCCTGGTGAGTGAAGCCAGGCAGAAAAGAAGTCCTGGTGAGTGAAGCCAGGCAGAAGAGAAGTCCTGGTGAGTGAAGCCAGGCAGAAAAGAAGTCCTAGTGAGTGAAGCTAGGCAGATTGGAAGTCCTGGTGAGTGAAGCCAGGCACGAGGGAAAATCCAGATGGGTCAAGGTTGACCAGACATCAGGTGAAAGTCCAATTAGGTCAAGAGAGTGATCGGATACTTGGCATGAAGAAGGAAAGTCCAAGAGGGCGTTAAGGAAAAGCATGTGGCCCTACATGCCAAGACTACCCAACCTAAGGTTAGGGAGGTAGATAAAAATTTGGGCAAGAACACTAAGGATTATAGATACAACACCAAGAATAAAAATGCTCATGGATCAAATGAAAAATCAAATACTAAGGACTTAGTGAGGGAAAATCAAGTCTTGAGGTCAAGACTTGATAAGTTAGAAAAGACCCTAAAAAGATTGGGAAATATCCTATTATGGAAAAATGAGCATAACCTAGGTTTAGGGTACAAAAGTCATCCAATGGCCATAGAGGTTTGGGATACAAACCCAAAGCTAAAAAGGATGTGCCTAGTTATCATAGGGTTCCATATAGTTATGGAGCAAACCCTAAGTCTAGAGGTCAAGTCAAGGATACAAGGGAAGATATCCCTAGAAGTATCTTTGCAACCAAAGTGAATAAGACTTCTAAGAAGTCTAAGAAAGTCATTAACAAGGTCACAAGGGAGGCTATCCCTAGAGTTGACCTAGAAAATGTGACCAAGGCTTCTAAGAAGCCCAACAAGGTCACTAGGAAGGTATCTAGGGAAGTTATCCCTAGTGAGTACCTAGAGCATCCAAGGAGCACCAATAGGTGCTGGGTTCCTAGGAGCATCTTCTCTACCCCATAGATGGGTTAGAGAGTGTCAACTCCGATTAGAAGGGTAATTAACTCAACTTTGAGGAAATTGACACTCAAGGAGCATTTTCAAGGTTTTGTTAACCTTAAAATGAAATGGAATTATTATTTACTCCTTGAAAGAGTAAAATGTGCCTAATGGCGGAAAATTTGATTTTATCTTAAAATGGCATAAATTGGGAAAACCTAGAGAAATACCAAGTTGGGATTTTGGTATTCTCTTAGAAATTTAAGGCAATCCGGGCCTTGATTTATGTGATTACTCTTGAAGAAAAATGGAATGTGCCAACATTTAAGGATATGCTTGTAACGCCCGCCCTCCCTGCTAACCCTAAGGGACGGGGCTACGATACTCCATGTACAGATTTTTCTTTTTAAAACAGCAGAAGACTTAAAATAATTTTCTTAGTTTAATAAAAACTTTTCTTTTGTTTTTCTTTTCATCAAATCCGAACTACACTATCACGGCATCAATAACATGATATCAAAATTAGTAGAAACCTAACATCAAGTCACACATACGCTACTACAATTCATGATACCAAAGCATAGTTCTTTAAAAATTTTTAAAGCAGGTTCTTATTTGGTTGCCTAGCCACTGCCACACACATCTCCTGGCCTCTCTTGCTGCTCCTTTAGCTCATCCAGCTTTTTCCTTTATCTGTGGTACAAGGAAAGTAAGCTATGAGCACTCATGGCTCAGTAAGTTCCTTTCCTACTCACTAAAACCGAAAATCATCACATGATCAAAGAATGTCTCAACATAACATGATCTCAACTAGTCATGGCATAACATATCATACTCTTTAAGCATATCATGCAACATAACAAAATCATAACTAGTCATGGCATATCCTCTCTTAAAGCATAGCATGAAACATAACATAATCATATCTAATCATGGCATATCATAGTACCATCATAAGGTGGCATGGCATATCAAGCTCTTAAAGCATAGCATGAAACATAACATAATCATATCTAATCATGGCATATCATAAATCATAGCATCATCACAACATGATCATAAGGTATATGCAATATGATTTTGAAAACATGTATCCGAAAAACATGTGTATGGCTCATAATCTTTAAAACCATTTCTTCTTACATATATACTTGAACATAATATCAACATAATCAGGGCCCCGGCTTATACCACACATAGATAAATCACGTAGATATGCGCGCTTCCTAAGTATATCCAAGGTAGCAAGTCTTGAATCATACTAGGAACTAGGTCCGGATCACACAGCCATAGACCTAGGGGCGTACTAACTAGCCCATCCCTTTGTTTGTACTAGCCTGGATCACACAGCCAAAGGCCTAGGGGCTGATTAGGAGCCCACCCTTGTTACAAGTCTTACAAAGTAAAGTACCATGTATAAAAATGCATCATTTAGTCACATAGCATATCATAGAAGTATGCATCACTTAGGCATACATTATGTCATAAAAGTATGCATCACTTAGGCATACATCATATCATAAATAGTATGCATCACTTAGGCATACATCATGTCATAAAAAGTATGCATCACTTAGGCATACATCATGTCATAAAAAGTATGCATCACTTAGGCATACATCATGTCATAAAAAGTATGCATCACTTAGGCATACATCATGTCATAAAAGCATGCATATTTTCACCACATAGCATATCATGAGAGCATGCATATTTTAGGCACATAGCATATCATCAAAGCATGCATATTTCTATCCACATAGCATATCATAAAAGCATGCATATTTTAAGCACATAGCATATCATCAAAGCATGAATATTTCTATCCACATAGCATATCATGAAAGCATGCATATTTTAAGCACATAGCATATCATCAAAGCATGCATATTTCTATCCACATAGCATATCATGAAAGCATGCATTTTTTTTTAAGCACATAGCATATCCTCAAAGCATGCATATTTCTAAGCACATATCATATCATGGAAAGTATAAATCACAAGCATACATGTTTAAGCATAAGGGTGTATCATGTGATTATACTATCATAAGAAACATGGTAACATAGTTAGCTTGGGTTCTAAGCTTCCTAATCCCTTGGGTTCTTATCATGGCCGAACCCCCTTTAGATCTCAATTTAGGTAAAAACAACCTCCAAGCATGTGGAACCTAAATTATCATCACATCAATTTCATAGGAAGCATTATAAGCATGATTAACTTGGTTTCTAAGTTCTCCAAGTCCCTAAACTTCATGTGGCTGAACCCTATCAGGTGTGAAACAAGGTCCCAAATGTCATGAAAGTATGGAAACCTTAAACCATATTTATAGCATTTTTTTTTCAAGTAACATAGTAAGCATATTTGAGCTAGTTCCTAAGTTCTTCAAGCCCTTAACATATGTCATGGCCGAAATTTAACAAGTATTCATTAGGGCTAAAAGCAAGCATACAAGCATGTGAACTTGAACTAACATCATGTATAAATTCATAATAAGGCATCATACAATGGGTATGGCCGAAACTTACCCTAGCCTCATTTTAGGTCATTAAACAACATATAACATGAGAACTTTGGCTTTCTACTTATCATATTTCATGTAGAGTGACATGAGCATATTTAATTTTTGTTCTAGGGTTTCTAGGGCATCTATCCCTTCATGGCCGAAACATACAATGGTCCATTTAGGTCATGGAAAAATTATACAAGCATGTGACACAATCAACATATTATCATATTTCCATAAGAAGCATTTTTAACACAATTGGTTTCAATTCTAAGGCCTCTAGGTCATTTAAACCCTACTTGGCCGAGACTCATCAGTGTTTAAATTTGCTTCCAATAGCCTAAAAGCATAGGAAGTCATACAAGTTTCATAGCATGTATAAAGACAAACATAATAAACATACATGTGAATTGTGTCTTAGGCTTCCTAGGTTTCTTTCCTTTTTCTTTTATTTTTCCTCATGGCCGAAACCTACCAATCTCTAAACTAGGTTTTAAGTGGCCTAAAGCATGGAAAACCTAAGTAAGTTTCATGGTAAAAATTACTAAGAACATCATATACAAATTTGGTTCATCAACAAGCTAGGACCCTTGTGATCTTACATGTCATATATCATGTAACTAAATTCTCTATACCCTAATTAAGCATGAGAGCATTAAACAACTTTCATATCTTAATATCACAGAGGTCTTGAGCATGTTAAAATTTTGTTTAAGCTTTTCTAAGCTATCCATCTTATCATGGCCGAAAATCTTAATGAAGAGTTCATGAATTTCTAGCAATATTCGACATGCAATTCTTTAAGAGAACTCTATATTCTATCATATAAACATGGTTACCTAAATTTAAAGGTCTTCCTAACCCTAAGCTCTTTTCTTGGCCGAAACATATGAGTGGATTTCTTTTGGTTCCAAGTAACTTTCAAGCAAGAAAACCAATAAAAGACCCTTAGTAATTCATGGAGGGAATCTTGTACTAGTTTGGTTAAACAATGATTTCCCTAACCTCTTTAAAATATTTTTGGCCGAAATTCTAGGGTTAGGTACTCCTCTGACCAAGCATCATATAGGTATAAAAACATGAAGGAAAACCTTCCTACATAGCATAGAAAAATATCATGAAATGAGGACTTGTTTAAACCTTCCTAGATTTGAAAACTCTTCTTTGGCCGAATTTTTCTTAAATTCTATTCTAGGTTTTCTAATCCTCATAAAATCCGAAAATTACGCAAAACGCCTTGTACCACAGGTGAGGGGAAGCTTACATCCTTTTCGCTTGTGGATCTAAGGTGTGGTGATGGAAGAAGTAGCCTCTTCTTCTAGTTCCCTTCCCTTGATTCCCTTGCTAAGTCCTCCTTGTATCTTAGGCTTTCTTAGGAGAAAACCTTGGCTTGGGGCCGAAGATGGAGGAGAGGGGACTGAGGGTTCGGTGAGGGAGAGGGGAGAATGAGAGAAATGAGAGAAAAATAAAATCTTCTCTTTACATACTCTCTTTTATGTTAAGGGGGAAGAGGTAGCAAAATTGGTTTTTGCTTTCCTTCTCCTTTAACCCATTTTATATTTTCTTTTATTTATTTTATTTTCTAATTTATTCTCATCATTTATGATGAGAACAAGGGGGAATGAATCCCCTTCATTCTCCATTTAATGTCACAGCAAGAGAGGGAAAAGAGAGAGAAAGGGAGGAAGGCAAGTTGCCTTTCTCTTGCTCTTTTCTTGCTTTCTCTTTTTAGATCTTTACTCCTATCTTTATCATGCATTCCCTTTCCTTGCTATCAATATCTTCTCTCTATCCCAATTGGTTTCTACTAATTAATTCTATAATTTATAATATAAGAGGTTCAAGGTTCAATCCTTGACTACTCCCTATTTTTATTTCTTTTTATTTCTTTTTGGTTCAACATTCTACTAATATTTTTCTAAGGCAAATTCATCATTCTCTTATTCATCTTAAAAGCTTAGTGGGTGTTACAATGCTTAATTTTTAAGTGGCATAAACAAATCAAGAGAAATAGAAATGTCAATTTAGGTTTTGGCATTTCTTTGAAGCACTTAGGGCAATCTAGGTTTAACGTGTTAAGTTAAAACAAGTGATGTATTTTTAGTTAGCTAAATAGTTAAGGATACTTAGATAAGTAATTTAGGTATATTTTATTTATGCTAAACCTTGCCATGATTGTTTTCCCATTATATGTCATGACATCATGTTTTAGTTTTGTATTTTGCATTCATGACTTATTATGAAAAATACAAAAATACCATGTCATGACATTCATACATCATGTAGCTATAGGATATTTTCTTTTAAAAATTATCTCCTTTTGATGTATGCCATAACATAATCATGCATCATGTTTATTTCCTTATAATTAAGGACAAATGTTTTTACCAACAAGTGGTATAAACAAATGGCATTTATAAACAAGTGACATCCTAGGGGATGTCTAATGTCTCTAAAATGCCTAGATAGATATGCAAGATCCCTAGAATAGGGCAAAACCAAAATCTCACATCTCACAAGGAATATAAGGTGACTTATATGTGTTTTAGTGCACATTAGATACAAGTGAGATGTTAGGAAGATGAACAAAACTCAAGATGTTGATTTAGTGCATTCTTTTGAGTTTTAGGTTCATCAAAACACATAGTTATGTGTTTTCCTATCATTGGGAAAGCTAATGTACAAGTCTATGTACAAGTCATGTGCATTAAGCCCAAGGAATGTGATGGGATATTGGTTTTGAAAATTATTTTAAAATGCTTTTGGAAAACCTTGGTGAAGGCTAGCTTTTGACAATAATCACCATTGAATAGTTAGACACAAACTTGAAGAAAACGCTAAAGTTTTTAGCAAGTTTTCAAGCATGTGTCAATCTTTGAAAATATGATGTATTTTCATAGAAAACTATTTTTCCATGATAAAGTATGCCCTAAATAATGTCTACACGAAATTTCATGATTTCTGGATTTTTGTAGAATTTTCTAGGGATTTCTGAAGTTGGCTGAATTTAAAATTCAGCAACTATCAGAGCTCCGATCGATCCATGAATCGATTGGAGTGCCTGAATCGATCAGTGGATCGATTCAGAAGGAAATTCTCGCGAGTAGAAGCTCGCTGGATCGATCAGCCGATCGATCTACACATCTTGAATCGATCAGTGGATCGATTCAGCAAGGTTCAATCGATTGGAACCCAACTCCAATCGATCCAAGTTGCTGATTTTGGCTAGGAAGGCTTGATTTCAGTATTTTTGAACCTATGTTAGTCTAGGTAACCATTCCAAACCCCTCAAAATACATTTGTATACATAAAAGGGAGTTTTCATGTTGAAAACAAGGATGGATTGGTTAAGGAAGACTATATTGAAGATAGGTTGAGGTTTGTTTCCAAGTTTTGAATATTTGAACCTCACAACTTCAAAATTTGGGTTTCCTATAGGTTAGGGATTCCAGGTCATTGTTGGTGCAATGACAGAAGTTACCACCATGTCTTTAGGGGGAGAGACTCTTTAAAGACATGAACACTATTTTTTCATGAACCTTGGAAGGTGGTTAACCTTCTTTTCAGAAAATGCTCAAGGTTGAGTGTTTGAACTTTAATGGGGATTGGATATCCTCATTGTTCAAGTGGTTTAAGTTAGAAATGCTCTTGGATGGGTATTTGACTACATTAATGGGAGAATGTAGGGTTAAGGATAATGAAGGGTATGGGACTTTCATTGTCGTGTTGATCACACCGAGTGAAGTTGTGAACAACGATGAGCAACTTTTCAGGGGGAGAGTTTTCAACAAGTGGATTTGTTGATGTGTGCTCAAGAATGGGGCATGGTTTGATGTGTGTCAATAGGGGGAGAATGAAAGGACTTATGAAAGGGGGTAAGTTAGGCTTTCATTATCTAAGAGGAAGTTTGCCCTCTTAGGGGGTGAATGAAGAGCTTAACTTAAGCTTCCATTACCTAGTGGCATGAAGAAGGTTTAGGCTATGGGATTAGCCTAACTTACATGTGGTATTGCAAGTGTTATTGTGGTATTGTCAAACATCAAAAAGGGGGAGATTGTTGGTGCAACATCTCTCAGGTCAAGGTTGACCTGGTTGACCAAGCTTGAGTCTTGGTTTGGGTTTCGATGTTTAACAATACAAGGTGGATTGAAGAAGAGTCAAGTAGGTCAAGGATTGACCGGATACTTGACTGGGAAGTCCTAACTGGGATGTTAGAAGAAATGGGAGTCCTGGTGAGTGAAGCCAGGCAGAAGAGAAATCCTAGTGAGTGAAGCTAGGTGAAAGTCCTGGTGAGTGAAGCCAGGCAGAAGAGAAGTCCTGGTGAGTGAAGCCAGGTAGAAAAGAAGTCCTGGTGAGTGAAGCCAGGCAGAAGAGAAGTCCTGGTGAGTGAAGCCAGGCAGAAAAGAAGTCCTAGTGAGTGAAGCTAGGTGAAAGTCCTGGTGAGTGACGCCAGGTAGAAGAGAAGTCATGGTGACTGAAGCCAGGCAGAAAAAAAATCCTAGTGAGTGAAGCTAGGCAGATTGGAAGTCCTGGTGAGTGAAGCCAGGCACGAGGGAAAATCCAGATGGGTCAAGGTTGACCAGACATTAGGTGAAAGTCCAAGTAGGTCAAGAGAGTGATCGGATACTTGGCATGATGAAGGAAAGTCCAAGTAGGTCAAAGGAATTGACCAGATACTTGGAAAGAGGAGAAAAGTCCAAGTAGGTCAAAGGGACTGACCGGACACTTGGTGGGGAGTCCTGGCAGGTCAAGGGAGTGACCAAATGCTAGGTAGGATGTACCAAAAGGTCAAGGTTGACCGGATGTTGGTTTGAGAGCCTTGGGACTTAGTTTTGGGTAAAAACCAAGAGCTGGATCGATCCAGGATCTGGATCGATCAGTGGATCGATCCAGGCTTTTCCCAGCGCACAGAAAGCCTCTGGATCGATCAGTGAATCGATCCAGAGGTCCCAATTGAACAGTGAATCGATTGGGACGCTGCTGCTTCGCGCGATAAGCGTTGGATCGATGCATGGATCGATCCAGGAATTTTTCCAGAGCACAGAGGCGCTCTGGATCGATCCGTGGATCAATCCAAAGCCTCCCCGATCGATTGGGAGTTTTCAAATCGATCGGGATCCGACCGTTGCGTCATATTTGAGCTGCAGGCGGGCATCTCCTTCTGCAGTTCTCCACTGTTTCATCTCAGATCTCTCGCCAGCTCCTCCACAGTGCTCTGAAAGCTCAGATCGCCAGTTCTTGAAGGATCTTGGAGGTTTTCCAAGTCAAGAGGCGGATCAAAGTCAAGAAGAGAAGCTAGAGTTAGGGTTTTCTGTACTCAGTGTAAGCTTTGCGCTTGTATTTTGTTTCCCTTCCCTTTCTTCTTGTATTGAGAGTCTTGTAGGGCTTCTCCGCCTTCAGTAGTTACCGAAAAGGAGTTTTTCATAGTGGAGGTGTGTGTGTGTGTGCGTGGATCCTTGGATTAGTCACCTCTTGTGAGGTGGATAACAAGTAAAATCCCAAGTGTTAACGTTGTATGTTTTTGTTTCTTGTATTTTCGCTGCACATCTTTGAAGAAACAAGCAATGTCAACCATGAAGCACGCGACAAGCTATTCACCCCCCCTCTAGCTACTTTTCGATCCCAACAATATGTGGGAGCAATGCTCCACCACAACAATCCAAATCATGTGGGAGCAATGTTAGAGTGCCTACTGAAAGCCTAAAGTTTTGTAAACATTTATTTTGAATAAAGAATCACATTTGGTCAAATTGTCTACATCTATTTGTAGTTGTTCAATTAATTTATATTGTAGATAACTTAGTATGTCGTGTCACATACAGAAGATGATGTTATCAGTATCTTATAAATTATAAATAGTAGCTCACGACCAAAATGGAAAGGAACAAACCATTGGAAGGTCGTAGTGTAATTTGGTATTAGTTTATCTTAACTATATAATTACACTAGTACACTTAGAGTGTATTGAGTAGGACCATTAGAGGTCGTTTTCTTTTATACTGACTTTATATAGGAACAAAGACCTCAGTTATTATGGAAGTGTGTGCTCTTAATCCTAATATAATAACAAGCACATAAATTTGATATTTATTTCTTTAATTTATCAATGGGTGACATTTAGTTCGATGAATCAATAAGCCCGATAAGTTGGGAAATGATATCACTTATAGTGTGTGTTGTTGATTATAGAAGGAAACCGTGTCCTAGTAATCTAGGTTGATAATGTCCCCAAGATGAGCTCATAAAGATTGTCATGTTAAACCCTGCAGGTAGACTTAGTCCGACATAACGATATGGTTGAGTGGTACTATTCTTGGATGAAGATATTAATTAAATGAGTTGTCAGTAACTCACTTAATTAGTGGACATTCGACATCTTAAACACAGGGAGACTAAAACATTCATAATAATAAGTAGCCCAAAAATGTAATTTGGATTGGTGTGGTAGTTCAATAATAGTTCTCTAGTGGAATGAATTATTATTGATAAAATTAAGTTGTGTGTTCGGGCAGAACACGGGATGCTTAATTTTATCGGGAGACCAAAATCAATTCCTCCTCTCGGTCCCTATCGTAGCCTCTTATTTATAGAGTACTATACCCACCTATACCCACCTTCATACCCATGATGTAGGGGCCGGCCAAGCTAGCTTGTGGATCAAGCTAGGGCCGGCCAAGCCTTGGTTCATAGGTGGCCAGCCCTAGCTTGAACCGAAGCTTAGGTGGCCGGCCCCCATTAAATTAAAAAGAATTTTAATTTTAAATTTTTCTTATGTGAAAGATATAATTTAATTGGAGAGATTATAAATTAAAATATCTCTTAAAAGGATCTACAAAAGATTAAAGAAAGGGATTAGATCTCTTTCCTTATTTGTAGATTGGAAAGATATATTTTATTTTTCTTCTTTATAAATTATTTACATGTTGAAAAATTAAAATTATAGAAATTTCTTTTTATCAACCATGAAGGGATTTTAAAGGGAAAATTTATTTTTTAAAAATTTCCGAAGACAAATAAGGAATTTTAAATTGTTGATTGAAATTGCCTTGTTTGCTCTTATTGATGTGGCCGGCCATGACATGGAGGTTAAGGAAATTTTGTTTAATTTTTTCTTAATTTATTCATGTCAAGGAAAGTTAAGGAAATTTTATTGTAATTAAATTTCCTTATTTACCATAGCTAAGGATTATAAAAGAGGGGGTTGGGGTGCATTCGTGAGACACAACTTTTATTCTTCTCTCTCTTTTCTTCCTTGGTGTGGTCGGCCTCATCCTTTCTCTTCTCTCCATCTTTGTGGCCGAAATTCCCCTTGCTCTTGGAGAATAAGTGGTGGCCGGTTTCTAGCTTGGAGAAGAAGGAGAGAAAGCTTTCATCCCGTGAAGTTTGGTTGGTGTTTTCTCTTCTTCCTTGGAGGTGCTCTTGATTGTGGCCGAACCTTGCAAGGAGGAGAAGAAGGTGCTTTGATGATTTCTCATCTCAGAAGATCGTTGCCCACACAACGTCCGAGGTTAGAAGAGGAATACGGTAGAAGATCTAGAGGTTTTTGCTTGCAAAAGAAAAGGTATACTAGTATTTAATTTCCGCATCATACTAGTTTTATCTTCATGTAAAAAATACCAAATACAAGAGGCATGCGATTCTAGTATTTCGAATTTATTTTCGATGTTGTATTCTTTGTTTTTCTTTTCCTTGTGATTTGATTGTTCACTTCGGTTGACCTAAAGTTATTTAAGGAAATTAAATATTAGCTTTCCTTAAAAGGCTTTGTCTAGGCGGTGGTGGTTGTTCCCATATCCAAGAAGGCCATGTGCCTCGCCATGCAGTCCTGGAAGCCAATTTTGGAAATTAATATTTAATGGAATTAATAACTTAGGTGATTTGGATCGAACGTGTTAAGTTCCGCAGGAGATCCAAGTTTAAACCTAAAAGAACAAATAGATTAAACTTTGGATCAAACGTGTTAAGTTCCGCAGGCTATCCAAGTTTAATTTAAAAGATCACATGGTAGCTAGGAAAAGGTTCAGACCTTTGTACAAAATTTTTGTACAGTGGAACCATTAGGTTTTCCGAGTAGCAACCAACAATTGGTATCAGTGCTAGGGTTTTCCCTCTGTGTATTTGGTATTAGTTTAATTATGCACATGTCATACATAATTTAGGCAGGTTAATAGTAGGATGTGCTAACTTTGTGGATGCAGGATCAAACTATTATGGCTTTTAGTTTTTATGTGTGTGATTGGACCCTTGGACATGTCAAGGGCATTTATGCGTGTGCATGATTGTATTATAAAATACAGCAGGAGCTGTATTTAGTTTTATTAGGATTTTATTTTTGATCTAGTTACATGTACATTCCTTTTATGGAATATAGGATCGATGGATGTAAATTTTTATTTTATGTTCGATCTAGTTTACATGTATATTCCTTCGAGGAATATAGGATCAAAAAATGTAAAATTCTATTTATGTCGCGGATCGAATCTTAAAAGGCGTGGAACCTTTTGAGGACCAGAGGCGCAGCGGAACAAGGAGCAAGATGGATGCGACAACTAGACCCGGTGGCAGTGGCCAAAGATGGCAGCAGCTAGGGTTGGCGACACACGGAGGACAACAATAGATAAAAGCCATAATAGTTGAAAATTAGTTTTTCTATTTATTGCTTTTATATTGTGCTGTGTGTGTTAGTATACATGTTTAGTAGGCTAGCATAGTTAAAATTCCTCATTTATAAATAACTAAGTGGGAGAGGGATTTTAAATAAATTCCACGGTCTCCATTACTGGTTTGTAAGTGATGCAAACAAGCTTGCGCGTTGGCTCTGAGTGCCTTCCTCCATATCGGATGAGCTTGTTTGTGGATCGCTAGAACAAACTTCCATTTAGGATGACTTTAGGAAGTTAATTAAGAGTGTGTGATCTTCCCCATCGGAAGGGGCACAATCTTATTAATGGACTTAGTGTCAAGTAATGGTGTACACTTAGGCATGTCTAATAGTATCCTCCCCATCGGAGTCACTTCTATTATTCGTGTGACCAAAGGATACCAATTATTAATTTTATTTGTCAAAAAGTTAGGTTGACAAGATAATAAAATTAATGGGTTTAACCCTCCTTTTACAAATGTTGAATTTGTATACGTCCACACTATCATGGCATACAAAATTCACGGTGTTTTGAGGTGTTAGTTAATTTAAAATAGTATTGTTTGAGGAATCAATATTATTCTAAATTTAGAGTTCTGACCAAAAGTTATTTGTGATTCTTATGATGACTTTCAACCCACTGGTCATCATACTAAAAGAAAATAGACTTACTAGTCCTAACTACATAGATTGGAAAAGGAACCTGGACATTGTTCTTACTGCTGAAAGCTATAAGTTTGTACTGACTGAGCCTTGCCCTGATGCACCCACTGGGGAATCTACCCAAGAGGAGATTGAATATCATAGGAAATGGGTAAAAGCAGATGAGATGGCGCGGTGTTACATTTTGGCTTCAATGTCAAATGTGTTGCAACATCAGCATCAAGATTTACCAACAGCTTATGATATTATGAACAATCTCAAGGAACTCTTTGGTCATCAGGATCGGGCTTCTAGGCAAGAAACCATGAGAAAGATAATGATAGCCACCATGCAAGAGGGTACTCCTGTGAGGGATCATATCCTAAAGATGATGGCTTATCTGAACGAAATACAGATCCTTGGAGGAGTAATTTATGGGGAAACCCAGATCAATATGATCCTCCAAACACTACCTACATGTTTTGAGCAATTCCGCCTGAATTACAATATGAACAAAAGGGTATATTTATTGGCGGAACTACTGACAGAACTTCAGGCAGCAGAAGGTTTGTTTCGTCAAAATTCTCATATTCACTATGCTGAAAATGGTTCTACTTCTAAACCGAAAGGAAAGAAGAAGAAGAAACAAGTTGGTCCAGCAAAGAAAGTGAATAAATCTCAGAGTACAGGACCTAAAGCTGGAATGAAGAAGCCAAAGGCCAAGTGCTTCATCTGCAAGCAGTCAGGGCATTGGAAGGCGGACTGTCCTCGTAGGAATCAAAACAACAAAGGTATATCTCATGCTCTAGTTGTTGAAACATGTTTAGCGGTGTTATCTACCAGCACCTGGTGTGTAGATACGGGAGCCACTGATCATATCTGCAATTCCTTGCAGGGGTTCCAGGAAACCCGACGACTATCTGAAGGAGAGATTACCGTCTACATGGGCAATGCTACTAAGGTGGCGGCTATTTCAGTGGGAGACGTCTACTTATCTTTTAATAAAAATATAAATTTGGTTTTAAGAAATTGTCTTTATGTACCCAGTTTTAGAAAGAATTTAATTTCAGTTTCTAAACTATTTTCGGATGAATATTCAGTTTCCTTTAGTAACGATGTAGTAATTAAGAGAAATAAAGTGATTATCTGTTCTGGTGCATTAGTTGGCAATTTGCATACTTTAAATACAATTTCTCCCACAAAGCATAATATGGAAATTAATAACACATCTTCTAACTCAAATAAGAGAAAAGAACCTTCGGAAATGAACCAAGCATATCTTTGGCATCTAAGGCTTGGTCATATTAACTTAAGTAGGATTCAGAGGCATATAGCCGATGGACTCTTGGGTTCATTAGAGTTGGAAAATTTTTCAATTTGTGAATCTTGCTTGGAAGGTAAAATGACCAAGAGGCCCAAGGCCAAGGGGTATAGAGCCAAAGAAGTGTTAGAATTGGTTCATTCTGATTTGTGTGGTCCTATGTCTGTCCAGGCAAGAGGTGATTTTGAATATTTTGTCTCTTTTATAGACGATTATTCAAGATACGGATACATTTACCTAATGCGCCGCAAGTCCGAGTGCTTTGATAAGTTCAAAGAATACAAGGCTGATGTGGAGAAACGACTAGGTAAAAGTATCAAGACACTATGGTCTGATCGTGGTGGCGAATATCTCTTAGGAGAGTTTAGGAATTACTTATCAGAGGCCGGGATTCAATCCCAATTGTCTGCACCTGGTACACCCCAACAGAATGGTGTGGCAGAATGAAGAAATAGGACTCTTATGGAGATGGTTAGATCGATGATGAGTTATTCAGAATTACCAAATTCATTTTGGGGATACGCTCTGGAAACGACAGTGTACATTCTGAACTTAGTACCTTCTAAATCATTTTTTTCTACTCCCACAGAATTGTGGAATGGGAGAAAGCCCAATCTAATACATATACGGATTTGGGGTAGTCCAGCACATGTGCTGAAACCAGATCCTGATAAGTTAGAATCTCAAACAGAAGTTCGCGTGTTTGTGGGGTATCCCAGAGGAACGAAAGGTGGTTTATTTTATAGTCCTAAAGACCATAAGGTCATTGTTAGCACCAATGCCCAATTTTTAGAAGAACACTATATAATGGATCACAAGCCCAGTAGCAAAGTTGTTTTAGAAGAACTTAGAGAGGACACGTCTACCTTAGTACCAACAGTACAAGATGAAGTACCACAAGAGACTGCAACACGTGTCACACATGATACACAACCACAGACAATGCCTCATCGTAGTGGGAGGGTTGTAAGGCAGCCTGATAGATTCATGTTTTTAGTAGAGTCTTCGGACTTGATCCCGGGTAAACATGAACCTGATCCCCGAACATATGACGAAGAACTCCAACATATAGATGCAGTATCTTGGCAAAAGGCAATGAATTCTGAAATAGAGTCTATGTACTCTAATAAGGTCTGGGAGCTTATAGAACCACCATATGGTGTAAAAGTCGTTGGATGCAAGTGGATCTACAAAAGGAAAAGAGGGACAGACGGGAAGGTAGAAACCTTCAAAGCTAGGCTTGTTGCGAAAGGGTACACTCAGAAAGAGGGAATCGATTATGAGGAGACTTTTTCACCTGTAGCCATGCTTAAGTCTATCCATATACTCTTATCCATTGCTGCTCATATGGATTATGAAATTTGGCAAATGGATGTCAAGACAGCTTTCCTTAATGGAAGTCTTGAAGAGAACATCCATATGAAGCAACCAGAAGGGTTCATTGAAAAAGGCAAAGATCATCTAGTGTGTAAGCTCAATCGGTCCATTTATGGACTGAAGCAAGCTTCAAGGTCTTGGAACATCCGGTTTAATGAAGTAATCTAGTCATATGGATTTATTCAGTGTCTGGATGAGTCTTGTGTATACAAGAAGTGTAATGGAAACATGGTGGTATTTCGTGTACTATACATAGATGATATTTTGTTAATTGGCAACAATGTCAAGGTATTATCGGACGTAAGGGTATGGTTGTCCAAACAATTTGATATGAAGGACTTAGGAGATTGTGCACACATTCTTGGGATCAAAGTTATAAGGGATCGCAAGAAAAGAATGTTGTGTCTGTCCCAAGCTTCATATATAGATACAATCCTTGCTCGTTTTAGCATGCAGGATTCCAAGAAAGGTTTCTTACCTTTTAGGCATGGAGTAGCTCTATCTAAAGAGATATCTCCGAAGACATCAAAGGAGATAGAGGACATGAAAATAGTTCCTTATGCTTCGACTGTAGGAAGCCTAATGTATGCAATGCTATGTACGAGACCTGATATCTGTTTTGCCGTGGGCATGGTTAGCAGATATCAGAGTAACCCTGGACAAGGACATTGGACTGCGGTAAAGCATATATTAAAGTACCTGAGAAGGACTAGAGATTATATGCTAGTTTACCAAGCAGACGATTTGCTTCCTGTGGGTTACACGGATTCAGATTTCCAATCAAATAGGGACAACAGTAAGTCTACATCAGGCTATGTGTTTACTTTAGGAGGAGGAGCCATTGCATGGAGGAGTGTTAAGCAGAAATGCGTTTCGGAATCAACCATGGAAGCTGAATATGTAGCAGCCTCTAAGGCGGCTAAAGAAATAGTATGGCTCAGGAATTTTGTAATGGACTTAGATGTGATTCCTAGTTTGCCCAAAATCATCACAATTTATTGTGATAATAGCGGTGCAGTTGCAAACTCAAAGGAACCACGAGCCCATAAGGCAAGTAAACATATAGAGCGCAAGTACCACCTGATACGAGATATCGTGAAGCGAGGAGAAGTTGTCATCGCCAAGATTGCATCAGCAGATAACCTGGCGGATCCTTTCACTAAGGCCCTTCCGGCAAAAGCTTTCGATCGGCATGTGGAGGGAATGAGAATCAGATGTATGGCAGAAGATATGGCAGCTTAGTCATTAGTATAAGTGGGAGATTGTTAGAGTGTATACTGAAAGCCTATGCTTTTGTAAACATTTATTTTGAATAAAGAATCACATTTGGTCAAATTGTCTACATCTATTTGTAGTTGTTCAATTAATTTATATTGTAGATAACATAGTATGTGGTGTCACATACAGAAGATAATGTTATCAGTATCTTATAAATTATAAACAGTAGCTCACGACCAAAATGGAAAGGAATAAACCATTGGAAGGTCGTAGTGTAATTAGGTATTAGTTTATCTTAACTATATAATTACACTAGTACACTTAGAGTGTATTGAGTAGGACCATCAGAGGTCGTTTTCTTTTATACTGACTTTATAAAGGAACAAAGACCTCAGTTATTATGGAAGTGTGTGCTCTTAATCCTAATATAATAACAAGCACATATATTTGATATTTATTTCTTTAATTTATCAATGGGTGAGATTTAGTTCGATGAATCAATAAGCCCAAGCTTAGGTGGTCGGCCCCCATTAAATTAAAAAGAATTTTAATTTTAAATTTTTCTTATGTGAAAGATATAATTTAATTGGAGAGATTATAAATTAAAATATCTCTTAAAAGGATCTACAAAAGATTAAAGAAAGGGATTAGATCTCTTTCCTTATTTGTAGATTGGAAAGATATATTTTATTTTTCTTCTTTATAAATTATTCACATGTTGAAAAATTAAAATTATAGAATTTTTTTTTTATCAACCATGAAGGGATTTTAAAGGGAAATTTTATTTTTTAAAAATTTCCGAAGACAAATAAGGAATTTTAAATTGTTGATTGAAATTGCCTTGTTTGCTCTTATTGATGTGGCCGGCCATGACATGGAGGTTAAGGAAATTTTGTTTAATTTTTTCTTAATTAATTCATGTCAAGGAAAGTTAAGGAAATTTTATTGTAATTAAATTTCCTTATTTACCAAAGCTAAGGATTATAAAAGAGGGGGTTGGGGTGCCTTCATGAGACACAACTTTTATTCTTCTCCCTCTTTTCTTCCTTGGTGTGGCCGGCCCCATCCTTTCTCTTCTCTCCATCTTTGTGGCCGAAATTCCCCTTGCTCTTGGAGAATAAGTGGTGGCCGGTTTCTAGCTTGGAGAAGAAGGAGAGAAAGCTTTCATCCCTTGAAGTTTGGTTGGTGTTTTCTCTTCTTCCTTGGAGGTTCTCTTGATTGTGGCCGAACCTTGCAAGGAGGAGAAGAAGGTGCTTTGGTGATTTCTCATCTCAGAAGATCGTTGCCCACACAACGTCTGAGGTTAGAAGAGGAATACGGTAGAAGATCTAGAGGTTTTTGCTTGCAAAAGAAAAGGTATACTAGTATTTAATTTCCGCATCATACTAGTTTTATCTTCATGTAAAAAATACCAAATACAAGAGGCATGCGATTCTAGTATTTCGAATTTATTTTCGATGTTGTATTCTTTGTTTTTCTTTTCCTTGTGATTTGATTGTTCTTTTCAGTTGACCTAAAGTTATTTAAGGAAATTAAATATTAGCTTTCCTTAAAAGGCTTTGTCTAGGCGGTGGTGGTTGTTCCCATATCCAAGAAGGCCATGTGCCTCGCCATGTAGTCCTGGAAGCTAATTATGGAAATTAATATTAAATGGAATTAATAACCTACGTGATTTGGATCGAACGTGTTAAGTTCCGCAGGAGATACAAGTCTAAACCTAAAAGAACAAATAGATTAAACTTTGGATCAAACGTGTTAAGTTCCGCAGGCGATCCAAGTTTAGTTTAAAAGAACACATGGTGGGTAGGAAAAGATCCAAACCTTTGTACAAAGTTTTTGTACAGTGGAACCATTAGGTTTTCTGAGTAGCAACCAACATGCAACACTCCACCATAAACACGCCATAATATGTGGGAGCAATGCTCCACTACAACAATCCATAAATACCGCTGGAGCATTGGTAAGCCCAAATGGCATTACCAAAAACTCATAAAGACCGGAATGTGACCACCCTCATCTGGCAATCAACAGTGGCATGATATGCTGACAAACAATGCATGCCAAGAATAATATCGAAGTCGATCATTTCCAGTACTAATAAATCAACCATAAGTATCATGTTGCCAAAATCTAACGGGCAACCTTTGACCTCCTAAGTGACGTCCAAAGCATCACCGACCGGTAGAGAGATGGTCAGTCGCTGCGGTCTGAAGGTGGGTAATCTACCAATCTACCTTATAAGGGTATGGGATATAAAAGAATGTGAGCTACCAGTATCTATCAGCATATAAGCAGATAAGGCATAAAGTAAAATCATACCACGGAAAACAGATCCGTCGGCCCGCTGTGCATCCTCTCTGGTAACCGCATGAATATGCCTAATTTCTGGTGGTGTTGGAAGTGGTAGTGCTGCCAAAGGCTGCTGCGCCTAAGTCTGAGTCTGCCACTGTGACGGTGTCGGGTACTGAGCTAGAGACAGATAGGTAGACTGAGAGTGATACTGGACCGGCGGTTGGAGCTGTGACTGGAACTGGACCAGTGGTTGTGGCTGCAACTGATATTGCCCCTGAGTCAGATATTATGGTCCCAGAACAAAACTTTGTGGTACTATGAGGGTACTAGAGTACTCCTGTCCGAGCATGCCAAATGCAGATGCTGCAGGGGGAGCTATCCTTTGCTGACGATGTGAGGATTGGGCTCTGTGCCCTCCTTGCTGAGTCCCTATCTGACTGAGCTGAACTCCTTGACCAGAAACTCTGGAAGCAATATGCTGAGCCTTCAGTGAACAATCTCGGCTCAGGTGCCCGAGCAGTTTGTAATAATAGCAAACCTGTTGGTTGCAACTGGGAATATCGTACCGGTTCACCTGTACAAAAATTTTATACATGTCCTAAACCATTCCTAACAACCTATTGTGTTTTTTAGAAATTAAATTTGGAATCGCAAACAGAACTTAACATTATTGATTCCAAATTCAGCTTATCTGTTCTTAGAGGTTTAGACTTGGATCGCAAACGATGCTTAACATTATTGATCCAAATCCACCCATGTTTCAAATTTGATGAAATATTTATTTCAAAGTTTGACTTCCAGGTCAAACGTGGTGAGGCATTAGGCCTTCTTGGCTATGGAATCATCCACCATTGCCTAGATAAAGCCTTACAAAGAAAACCAATATTTAATTTCCTTATAGTAACCCTAGGTTTAACCATAAAGAACAATCGAATCAAAAATTTGAAAAACAAAAGAAACACAAACTTGAAAACATAAATTCGATAACCTAGGTTCATTAGCCTCTTGTGTTTAGTATTTCAAGATCTAAATAAAAGGATGAACTAGTTATGATGCGGAAACTAATAACTAGTTATACCTTTTATAGCTTATATACCTCACGATCATCTGCCGTATTCTTCTTCTTATCTCGGACGTCGTGTGGGCGACGATCTACCGAGATGAGAATCCACCCAAGCTTCCTTCTTCTCCAAGCAAGTTTCGGCCAACAAAAAACTCCTTGAGTTAAAGAATTTCGGCCACCAACCAAGCTCCAAGGGATGCTAAGAAGCAAAGCCTCCTATCTCTCCTACTTCTCCAAGCAAAATCCGGCCACCAAGACCTCTCCAAGAAGATGCCGCCGGCCACTTAAGAAGAGGAATAGGGGAAGAGGAAGAAGAGACGGCCAGCCTCCACAAGGAAGAGAGGAATAGAAGATAGATTGTAGGAGGTGAGGCACCTCTACTCTCTCTTTTATATTCCTTGGTCTTGGCAAATAAGGAAAGTTTTAATTAAAACTTCATTAATTTCCTTGCCAATGAAAAGGAAATTTTAATTAAAAATTCCTTTTATTTATTAATGTGGCTGGCCATATCAAATCCTCCAAGGAAGGAAAGTTTTAAACACAAAATAAAAACTTCCTAATTTGTTTCCAAAAATTTTTAAAATAAAAATTTCTCTTTAAAAAATTCCCTTCATGATTGGTTATAAAAGGAAACTTTTATAAATTAAAATATCTCTATTTAAATATGTAGATGATTACAAAAAAGAAAGTTTTCTATAAAATTAAAATCTTCCTTTTAACTACAAATAAGGAAAGATATCAAACCTTTCTCTTAATCCTTTGTAGATAATTATAAAAGGAAAGATTTAATTTTAAAACTCTCTTTTAAATCATGACTTCCACATAAGAAAAGATTTTAAAAAAAATAAAATAAAGTCCCTTTTATTTAATTGTGGCTGGCCACCTAAGCTTTGGTTCAAGCTAGGGTTGGCCACCAACTCACCTTGGTTTAGCCGACCCTAGCTTGGGCTCCAAGCTAGGCTTGGCCGGCCACCTTAAGGTGGGTAAGAAGGTGGGTATGAGTGGGTATAAGACTTTATAAAAAAGCGACTACGACAGGGACCGAGAGGAGGAATTGGTTTTGGTCTCCCGATGAACTTGAGATTCCCGTGTTCGCCCCGAACACCCAACTCGAGTTCATCAATAATAACTCATACCACTAAAGAGTTATTATTGAACTACTGCACCAATCCCATATTACTATATGGGCTCCTTTTTATCATGAGTGTGTTAGTCTCCCTATGTTTAAGATATCGAATGTCCACTAATTAAATGAGTTACTAACAACTCACTTAATTAATATCTAGCTCCAAGAGTAGTACCACTTAACTTTATTGTCATGTCGGACTAAGTCCACCTGCAGGGTTTACATGACAATCCTTATGAGCTCCTCTTGGGACATTATCAACCTAGATTCCTAGGACACAGTTTCCTTCTATAATCAACAACACACACTATAATAATATCATTTCCCAACTTATCGGGCCTCTTGATTTAACGAGATAAATCTCACCCATTGATAAGTCAAAGAAACAAATACTAAGTATACATGTTTGTTATTATATTAGGATTAAGGGCACACACTTCCATAATAACAGAGGTCTTGTTCTTTTATTTAGTCTGTATACAAAGAAGCTACCTCAAATGGTCCTGCTCTATACACTCATAGTGTACTATTGTAATTTTATAGTCAAGATAAACTAATACCAAATTACACTACGACTATTCCAATGGTTTGTTCCTATCCATCTTAGTTGAGAACTACTGTTTATAATTTATAAGGAACTGATAACATGATCTTCTGTGTGTAACACCACACATCATGTTATCTACAATATAAATTAATTGAACAAAAACACTTAGCATGTAGACATTTGACCAATGTGATTCTTTTATTTCAAAAATAAATGTTTACAAAAACCTAGGCTTTTAGTATACACTCTAACAAAACCGACTGTCCCAGGGAGCAGGCTTTGGTGACATGGTCTCTGGACCCACATCTGGTGCAGTGAGTGTCGCTGGCGGGCTGTTTCAGGTTCTGCTGAGAAGACCGAGAACGTCCTGATGAAGATCACCTTGACTTTTGAGGCTGACCAGAAGCCCCAGAAGTACCCTGACCTGGCCGCCCACAACCACTCTGCTACTGTCTGGTAGCCTGTGCCTGCTGGATCTATCCTGATGTCTGACCCGTCTGCTTCCTCTTCCTGTCTCGAAACGCTCTCTACTGAGTTGACTCAATCATGAGGGCTCTATCCAACATCTCTAAATAGGATGAACTCCCGAAACCAGCAAGCTTTATGTGTAGATGTCCATCTAGTCCCTGGATAAACTGATACATATGGGAACTATACTCTGCAACCAGTTCTGGATAAAATCTGGCCAATCGGTTAAACTCTGTATTATACTCGGTCACTGAGCAGTTGTTCTGTTGCAGACTCAGAAAATCCTACCAACGAGTTATCTGATATGCACATGAGAAGTAGCAGCTCTCAAAAGCCTCTCTGAATCTAGCCCAAGTTATGTTCTGCTCGCCTATGATGGATCGCTGCGTAACCCACCAGGTGTCGGCCTCATCCCGTAAATGGAAAGTAGCCAGCTCTGCTTTCTCCCACTCGGAGCAAGCCATGTAGAAGAAGGTCCGCTCCATGGTCTCTAACCAGGACTGAGCCACACTCGGATCAGTCTCTCCTCGGAAGAGTGTGAATCGACTCTTCATCGACTCTGCCATTGCTGGGATCCAGGCTCGTGTCGCGACTATATCAGTGAGGGGAGTAGGGATGGCTACAGGAACTGGCAGAACCACTGGAGCTGGTATAACAAGGGGTACCACTGCATAGACCGGGCGAGGCATCCCCGGTGCTACTGCATAGACTGAGGCAGGTGTCATTGGCGGCACTATAGGGTCAGCATAGGTAGGCGCGGCAGAAGGTACGGTGGGTGGTGGTACCGGAGGTGGAGCAACTGCTGCTGCTGGTGCGGGTACCGCGTATGCAGTGGGCACCGGTGGCAGTGGTGCCTGGTATGCCGTAGGCACTAGTGTTGGTAGTGCCGAGTATGCCGGTGGTACCGCTGGAGGTACCGTAAATACTATAGAAGTGGGTACGGCGGGTACGGTCGGGGTAGTTACCTCTGAAACCATCGGAGTCTGAGAACCCGACGCCCCCGCAGTACCATGCGGAGTCTGTCCCTGACCGGTAGGCTCAACCCCAGTAAATGTCTCTGGCGACTCTGCTGCTAGGGACTCCAACGTCCTCTTACGTGGTCGTCCTGCACCATGTCTCGGCACGGGAGCACGTGCACCTCGCCTCATATATTTTGAATTATAACACACAAATATTACTACAAGTATAACACTATAAAATTAAACATCATAGATGTTCCGTCGTTGTCCAGTCCCCCCATATATAACCTCGGAATCCCGTATGAAAAAATCAATGGAAATCCGTACAAATTTGAAAAAAAAATACCCAAGTTAACTAGCAAACTTGGGCTAACTCACAAATCGAAAACACGAAAAGCAATTATCATAACCCGCTCTGATACCAAATAAATTGTCACTCCCTAGGTAGTCCCTGCCGGAGAAAATTTTGGCAGCATCTCCCCTGTACGGGTGACAATATTAAATTTTCTACAATGACCTCAATGCCATATATACCTCGGCCAATACGGCCAGAACAATAATAATATATAACAGTACAAATATAGCAATCATCCACGCAGTTTAATAGTAAAAACTAAACGTAAGCAGAGATAAGGAAATCATCACAAAAATCCTACTCAACTACACCCATAAAACATAAATCTGATATCCTAATCAACTACACTCATAAAATACAAATCCGATATCCTATTCAACTACACTCATAAAACATAAATCACCAGCATACATCCAAATGAAAATCCATCGATAATAAGGAAACGTACAAGATCCAAATACCAGAAGACACAAGTCTGAAACATAGTCCAACATAATAAAAAAACCAAAAATGTGCGAACTCGTCGCAACGTGCAGTGGTGGGGGACTAGCGACTGGAACCTCCTGAACAGGCTTAACCTGAAAATAGTAATAGCGGGGTGTGAGTCCAACAGTCAGCGAATACCTAGTTGACATGCATAGTAAACTATAACAAATAGCAATAACTATGCGTACAGTCTCCTGATATAACATATAGAAAGTGCAAAACTGTAAGATAAGGAGTAAGTGTACTAACCAGAACCTGGGTATAGATATATCAAGGTCGTCATACCTAAAGTATCATAAATCTTGTATGCATGTCAAACAATGCATCCATCCAATATGCAGCATATAAAATGCAACAACCACAAGCAATAAATGCAAATAATGCATATGATCCCAATAACATGTCCTGGTCACCCCTGACGCCAGTCAGCCATCTCACACACGATGGTGAGACCGAGTAGGTAGGGATGTGACAACCGTACACTCTGTCATCACTGCTCCTGATGAGTGACCGAGTGGACGGGATGCTATCGGAGTACATCTATCCTCCTACCTCAAACATAGTGAGGGAGCGCAATGCTCCCATCTCCCGGTATACGATGACGAGGAGGGATCCCTGCCGTCTACCACGCTGCGTCACACTACCCATGAGCGGACCAACGGAGCCAAACAGAGCAACCTGCTGCACACACCCTGCCTGAATAAAAACCACTAACCCATGAGTAGTTGTGTGTGCAGACTGATAAGCTATGAATTGACACATTAATTTTGGGTTATTATTTGGTATTCTTTATATATTTGCATATGTTTAATTCCAATTTTGATCATGTTTCCCCAAACAAGGTTTTTATGAGCTTTATGATGTTTTTCCATCTTATGCATGATTTATTTCTCATTATGTGAATTTGGTCTTGTAGGGTACTAATGGGTTCATGATTCAAGTGGAGGCATGGTTCACTCAACCAAATGGAGCCCAAAACCCTAACTGACCCCAATTGAGCTTGGATTCGAGTCAAACCCCAGCTGAAGCAAACCCTAGGTATAAAAGTGAATTTTTGGCACGGTGAACAGGGAGCTCGAGCTACTGTTCATCGTGTCAGATTCTTGACGGCGCGGTCGCGACTCCTCCCTTCTTCCAGATCTTCGAATCAAGTTGTCATCATCGGAGTGGAGTTCCTCAGCTTCCAGCAACTGGTTTCCAACCTTCGGCGCATCTCCAGTGAGCATTTTTACGGGCAAACTACTGTAGCTGCGAGGTGCGATTTTCTGCTCAGACCAGCGGTGTTCTTCTGGTCTAGGTTTCCATTCCTTCATTGGATTATCGGCGGTGGTCCTCCGGTGATTCTGAACCCTTTCCGACAACACCTCAACGTTCCTAGCTTCATTTCTCAGCTCGCGACTCCAGTTCAGAAAATGCAGCAGCGTGCAGCAGAGAATCATTTCAGAAACTGACAACGCTGAAGATTTGTGAGCTGGTACAAGTGAATCTAAGGTTGTATTGAAGCTTGAGGACACCAGACCGATCTTTGTTGGAGTGTTCTCTGCAGGTTCTTTGTGTGACGACAAAGAGAAGACAAACTGATTTCAGATTTGAGTTGTAGGGATGTTAGATTTTATTTGTAGTTTGTTACTAGCTTAGGTTTCCTTGTTTTTACGCTTTTGTTTCTGAATCTGATAGTTTATAGCTTGGATTTAGTTGTAGTTTCATTTTCTACATGAATCTGATATGCTTAGTTTTGTTTTTGTGTGCTGTTTAGTTCTGTTCGTGCAGCAGAACTGCTGCAATTTTGTTTTCTTTGTTTGATATCAGCATTTCTGTTTTAACCTTCTATCCATTGATAATTTAGTTGGAGTTATAGAATAGAGAATTTGAGTGTGATGAGTTAGATGTGATGTTAAGCTCTTGAACATTTTGTTCTGCAGTTAATTACATTGAATTCTGCAACGTGGTTCCCATTTGGTCAATCTAATTAGTTAAGTGCATTTAGTTCAAATTAATTTCTAAGAACCTAAGGTTAGTTCTTAAGTTTGTTTAGGAATAATTTAGAATCTGTGGTTTTCATAAGTGCAATTTGGTTGAATTCCATTTAATGCAAATGTGGGTTAAGTGTTTCATTCCTTGCTTGTTTTAAAATTCATTGCTGTGGAAATTAACTATTGCCAGCAAGTTCAATTTTGTTCTCTTTTGCATATTAATACCAAACCCCCATTTTATATCTAGAAAACCTAAAAAGAGTGTTCTTAATTCAAGACAAGCATGTTTCTAGCATAATCCTTGAAAAATTTGACTCAGGCCTTATACTAAAACATTTCCTTGTGTAGTCGTGGGTTTTCAATCATAACATTAATTTGGGAGTTTATTTGTGACATCAATTTTGATAGCTTACCACAGACCCATGTAACTGGCGATGCGCTCAACAATAATGGAGTCGTCTATCACTCAACATGCAATCATGCGAGATGGTGCATGACACTAAGCATAGAAATATCCTGATCCTATCTACCTCTATAACAACATGTACCGTATACGTGGATCAAACAATATGATCTAGGTACACATGTCAGGTATGGTATCTAACCAGTCCAGTATGTCATAAAGCATGGCATGTCACTACCTCTATAACATAAATAATAAACAGGGGCATGAATGCTAATCAGGTAACAAACAAAACATGCTCGGAAATAAATAGTGACATGTTGATGCCGATTAAAAATCTACTAAACATATCAACAAGACGTATCAAAATAGATAGGTCAAGGTACCCGCCTCCAATGTAGATCAAGCTAATCAACCTCTATGTCGATGTGCTCATCCCGAATCAGAGTCCTACGTAAAACAACATATATATTTTATTTAGCTAAATCCAAAAGAATAGCTAAATAAAATCCCTAATACTAAGTTAGGGCAAAACCCTAATCACATCACAACTAATTACAACCTCAAATCAAGCCTACACATGATCTATAACTAAGATCAAAAACCCAATACCTTACCTTAATTCCTAGCACTGCTGCTGTTGGATGGATTATTTGTCTGAACTAGAAAGTGTAGGTGCAGCGGAGGCGGCAAGAGGGGGGTGAATTGCCTAAAAAATAAAAACTATACCCTCCTCATGATTTTAACTCAAAAATGTAATAGCAATAATAAAATAACAGAAATAAAGAAATAGAAATAAAACAGAGACTCAGCAGTTAACCTGGTTACAACCAAGAAGGTTGTTAATCCAGGGCGATGAAAAGCGAACTAGAAAAAGTCTCCTTTACTGAAGGCGGAGAAGCCTTTTACATTCTAACAGCTCAGAACTATTGCTAGGAATGACTACAGAGTATATTGAACAATTGATATCTAATTCCTAGGTCCAGGAGTCCTTTTATAGGCCCTGGAAACTCTACCTCGTAGGTCTAAGGCACCTCCAACAGAGGTCCAAGGCGCCTCCAATGAGTTGTTCGGATAGAACTCTATCTGATGTTAGCATTTTGAGCCACAAAAACTGCTTTTTGCGTTGCGGAAACCCTGAAGCTAGCCACGGATCCGTGCGAAAATATATATAATAATCTTGTACATGTTTGTCTAGACTAGATCTACCTTAGATCTACATGAAAATAGCGTTACCCTTGTAGCGATGCCCTTCGCTTATCCCGCTCGTCCAAAGGTTGTCGGATCTCGTAGAGTGTCAAGTGAACACTCCTCTACATGTATCCACACGGACAAAAAGGTGGAGAGAACAACTTAGAGTGTGCTAGCACCCTTGAGAAGTCTCGGCAATGGAGGATAGGGAGAAGGAAGATGAGAGGAGGAAGAGGAAGAATTGAATGAGCACACACTTTGCTTCAATTCACCATAAAGTGGTTGACCATTCATTGTGTGTTATATACCTCCATGTAATACCAAGAGTCATGGCTCTTGGTCTTCCTCATGACGTGGCACACAATGATGTAGCCATGATGATGTGGAACATCATCATTGGTCGGCCCCATGCCAAGTCACAATGAGGTGGCATTTGGACAAGTCAAACTTGACCCTTCATCTTCCCTCTCAAGTCAAGTCAAACTTGACCTTTTTATTTCCCATGGTTAATCAAATCTAACCTTTGATTCAAATTAATTTAATTTAATGAATCTCTATTCATTGGTTTAAATTGACTCAATGAATCATAGTCTAAACTAGACTCATTCGAAACATGAATCAAATTGAGTCCAACTCAATCAGTTTAATTTGAATTACTCTTAATCCAATTTGGTTCATCATATGAACCTAATCCTCTTGGTCCATCATATGAACCTAATCTTCATCTAATTGCCCTTTGTGTGTGACCCTATAGGTTCTTGTAACATTGGCAATGCTCCTAAACCCATTTATAAATATAAGTAATGAGTGGTATCTAGCAAAACATCATTACTACCCAAGTTACAAGAATGTTGAGATCCAACATCACCTTTGTGACTACTAATTGTGGCTCTCACAATATGTGACAATGTCCTTCTATCCTTGACATCTAAATTGATCAATTGAGGCATAGACCATGTCATCCTCTAATCAATTTAAGTCTTGAACTCCAAGTAGACTCACTCTAATCAAATGAGCTCAATATCTCATATTGACTCATTTGGGCATGGCGATGCACTTAGTGGTCTCACTCTATCAAGAATCATGATGTCACTCCCGTCATATAGGAGGGATAGATCTCATCTACATCACTCACATCCCTCCGCATAATTTGTTACATACTCAGTAGTCGCCTTTATAGTCCACCCATTTATGGGTGACGTTTGACGAAGTCAAAGTATGCAACTCCTTATGTAGGGATCCAAGGTGACTTCAGGTCCAAGGACTGATAGTCATACTAATAGTCACATGAGAAAGTATATAACACTCATATAACGATTCATGATACTTTCTCATGGCGGATCATTTAGTATACATTCTCCAATGCATACCCATGTGTCAACTTGATATATCTATATCCATGACTTGTGATACCAAGTCATCGAGTTTACCTACATGCTAGTCTCATTGTATTAACATTGTCCCTGAATGTTAATACTTGACTAGGAATGATTAAGAGTAGTGTTCTCTATATCATCTCATTATCAATTCAACCAATCGATTGATATAGATAAGAACATTCTACTCAAGGACGTTATTATACTTAGTTATTTGGCACCAATACAAGTAAGTATAATAACCATAAAGAAATGTCTTTATAAATATATAGGAATATGATACATCGAGTTCATACAACAATCATCACATGATTGGCTCTAGGGCTCTCACTAACAATCTCCCACTAGCACTAGTGTCAATCAGTGTAGGGTCTAATACCCAATGACCTTGTGTGACCATCATGCTTTCTCTGTGCCAAAGCCTTGGTCAAGGGATCAACGACGTTAGCCTCTGTGAACTCTTCCAGCTCACAGCACCACCATTCAAGCAAAACACGAACCCATACTACGATATATAATCATTCTGGTCAGTTTGGAAATTGGCATCACTGTAACCCTTTACAGCTAGCTCACCATCACCTCCAAATATCACGAAATATTCTTTAGTCCTTCTCAAGTACTTAAGAATATTCTTGACCGCTATCTAGTGACGCTCACCTTGATCTGACTGGTATCTGCTCGTTAAACTCAAAGCATACGAAACATCATGACGAGTACATAGCATGGCATACATGATAGATCCTATGGCTGAAGCATAAGGGATCTTATCCACACAGACTCACTCCTCTCTAGAAGAGGGACTTTAAGTCTTCGAAAGACTCACACCATGTGACATCGGCAGAAATCCTTTCTTGGAATTTTGCATCGCAAACCATAGTAATACCCTATCAATATATGTACTTTGACTTAGGCAAAGCAACCTCTTACATCTATCTCTATAGATCTTTATACCTAGAATACAGGCTGCTTCACCTAAGTCCTTCATTAAGAAACAATTCCCCAGCCAAGTCTTTATAGACTGCACCAAAGGGATGTCATTTTCAATGAGTGGTATGTCATCCACATACAATACAAGGAAGACAACTGTATTCCCAACAACCTTCTTGTAGACACAGGGTTCATCTTCATTTTTGATGAAACCAAACTGTTTGATCGCATCATCGAATCGAAGATTCCAGCTCTGAAAAGCTTACTTTAGTCAATAAATGGACTTATGCAGCTTGCATACTCTTCCAATATGCAGTGGATCTACAAAACCCTCAGGTTGTATCATGTACACATCCTCGAGCAAGTTTCCATTCAGAAACACGATTTTGACATCCATCTCCCAGATCTCATAATCGTGGTATACTGCAATAGCAAGCATGATCCGAATGGACTTAAACATCGCTACTGGAGAAAGGTTTCATCATAGTCAATACCATGAATTTGCTTTAAACCTTTAGCTAGCAAACGACCGTTATAGGTAATAAGTCCATCCATGTCAGTCTTTCTCTTAAAGACCCACTTACACCCAATGGGTTTGACGCCTTCAGGTGGATCAACCAAAGTTCATACTTGGTTGGTGTACATGGATTCCATCTCGGATCTCATGGCCATTAGCCATTTCTCAGAATCTAGTCTCATCACAGCTTCCTGATAGGAGGTAGGCTCATTCTCAACGAGCATAACGTCGTCATGGTCAGGCAAGAGAAATGAGTATCTCTCAGGCTGACGACGTACCCTATCAGACCTGCGAAGAGGTAGGTCTACTTGAACTGGTTGTTGTTCCTCAACTCCTTGTGGAACAATCTCATCATCCACAACACTTTGTGGTTCCAGTTCAACTTCCATTAAGGCTTCAGTGCTATGGTCCATATCTTGAACTTCTTCAAGATCGAACGTACTCCCACTAGTTTTTTCTAGAAACAAAGTCTTTTTCTAGAAATACCCTAGTCTTAGCCACAAACACTTTGTGTTGACTGCTAATGTAGAAGTAATATCCCTTCGTTTCCTTGGGATATCCTATGAAATAGCACATATCGGATTTGGATCCCAGTTTGTCCGAGACTTGATGTCGAACGTAAGTCTCACAACCCCAAATCCTCATAAAAGATATCTGGGCATCTCTCTCAGTCCATATCCTATATGGTGTCTTTATCACAACTTTGGATGGAACACGGTTAAGTGTGAAGGTTGCTGTGTCTAGAACATATCCCCAAAAAGATATAGGAAGATCTATGTGACTCATCATAAATCACACCATATCTAATAGGGTACGATTCCTCTTTTCGGATACACCATTCCACTGTGGCGTTCCAAGAGGATTGAGTTGGGATAGAATCCCACACTCATCTAGATAGTCATGAAACTCATGGCTAAGGTATTCACCACCTTGATCTGATAGAAGTATTTTAATACTCTTGCCTAGCTGGTTTTGTACTTCATTCTTAAATTCTTTGAACTTTTCAAAGGATTGTGACTTATGTGTCATCAAATACACATAACCATATCTACCGAAGTCATCAGTAAATGTAATGAAGTACTTATAACCACCTCTGGCAGTGACATTGAAAGGACCACATACATCACTATATATAAGTCCTAACAAGTCAGTTGCTCTTTCGTTGTGTCCACTAAAGGGAGTCTTGGTCATCTTGCCCAATAAGCATGACTCGCATGTCTCATATGATTCAAAATCAAATGAGTCCAACAAACCATCTTTATGGAGTTGGGATAAGCGATTCTCATTTATATGACCTAAGCGGCAATGCCAGAGATAGGTTCGGTTCATTTCATTTGACTTGAACCTTTTGGTACTTATGTTATAGATGGTGTACTCTAAGTCTAGAATGTACAGTCCGTTCATCAGAGGTGCACTATAATAGAACATATCGTTTAAATAAACAGAACAACATTTGTTCTTTATTATAAACGAAAAACCTTTCTTGTCTAAACAAGAAACTGAAATGATGTTCTTTGTATAAGCAGGCACATAACAACATTCATCAAATTCTAGTACAAGCCTAGAGGGTAGAGATAGATAGTAAGTTCCTACAGCAACAGCAGCAACCCATGCTCCATTGCCTACTCGTAGGTCCACCTTGCCCTTCGTCAATATCCTGTTATTTCTCAGTGCCTGTACATTAGTATAAATGTGAGAAGCACATCCGGTATCTAATACCCATGATGAAGAAATAGAGAGATTGACTTATATAACATATATACCTGAAGTAGAAACCTCATTTCTCTTCTTCTTAAGATCTTCCAGGTATATTTTGCATTTCCTCTTCCAGTGCCCAGTCTGACCGTAGTGGAAGCAGGTAGCATCCTTGGCAACCCCTCCTTTAGGTTTCATTACCTTGCCTTTGCCCTTGGCTTGGGACTTTCCCTTACCTTTAGGCTTGCCCTTACCTTTATGTTTTTGCACCATCAAAATGGAGTTGGGCTTTACCTTCTTAAGGTTGAGCTCAGCAGTTCTCAACATGCTTAGCAGCTCAGGCAATGGCTTATCAATTTCGTTCATGTTGTAATTCATGACAAATTGACTGTAGCTCTCTGGCAAGGATTGCAAGATCAAGTCAGTGGCCAGTTCTTGGCCAAGTGGGAATCCCAACCTCTGTAGGTTCTCTATGTACCCAATCATCTTGAGTACATATGGACCCACGGGAGTACTATCTTGCATCTAGCACTAAAACAGTGCCTTAGAGATCTCGAATCTCTTGTGTCTTGCTTGTCCTTGATATAGTTGACGAAGATGTCCAACCATATCATAAGCAGTCATCAACTCGTGTTGCTTCTGAAGCTCAGAGTTCATGGTTGCGAGCATGATGCATGACACATCTAATGCATCATCTTGATGCTTCTTATAAGCATCTCGGTCAGCTCGCGTGGCAGGGGCAGGAGGTGCCTCGGGAATGGGCTGCTCCAGGACGTACAGTTTTCTTTCTTGTGTGAGAACGATTCTCAGATTCCTGTACCAGTCCAGGAAATTAGCTCCATTGAGCTTGTCCTTGTCAAGGACAGAATGCAGGGAGAAAGTGTTTGTGTTTGTCGAAATGGCAATCTACAACATAAATAAAGCAGAGAGTAAATATCATATTCCATTTATCATTTAATTAGTCCTTTAACTAAATGATGCTCCCACTGAATTATAGAACTTTTGTAATATCAAGTCATGGATGTGGTCAAACGACACTACTAGATTCATACTAATGGGCTATAATTCATGCGGGACAAGATCCACATCATACTACGCCTTGAGTTAGCTTTGGCTAAATCGCCCAAGACTTAGTATGATCGGTAGATAACTAATTATCAATTACATCTCTATGCAACTCTTGTTTATAGGATCAAGATCCTCATTTATATTTAAACTTGAGTTAGCTCTGGCTAAATCGCCCAAAATTTAGTATAAATGTGATTTTTATCCTATCTTCCAACCGTTGGAAAAATGCCTATAGTTATACCCGATCAAATTGAGTTAACTAGTTATACTCAATCTAATTGAGTTTATACTCACCCAAGCTTTGATAGGCGGGACCAAGATTGTCCCTCCGCACCCTACCAAGATAATATGCGTTGCTATGCTTTGGCAGATTCAACAACAACAAATGATCGAGGTAGTGATGGGTATCAAAACCTGGTAGGTATTTTGAGTTGTCTTGATTAAGATCTAATCTAATCATGAATGTGTATCATATACGCATTAAGGCACTAATTACCCTACATTAGCATGCATCACATACCCACAAGCAATCATATATACTAATTAATTAAATTGTGATGAGGTCATGGCCCTACTACGATCTTCTCAAGCCAATGAAAAGATCGGACGGTCAACCTAGGGTCAACGGCTTCTTCAAGCGCCTCCCTTTGACCGCCATGTGTGGAAATCACCCTCCTCATAACTCCTTCTTGAGTAGACCTTCCACCGCTTCATTTTATACATTACACATATGAAACTCGAGTTACATTCGAGTCTAAAATCTATTTACATTAGGAACATAATGTTGGATCATGAATTTCGATAGAGGGGGGTGAATATCAATCTAAAATTTTGAACGAGTATGTAGCGGAAAGTACACAAATGAGATAAAGCTAACATAAACCAATTTTACTTGGTTCAGAGCTTTTGGCAACTTCTACTCCAAGGCCCACACACAAGGGTGCTTTCATTGGGCAATCCACTAGTAATTCGAAGAATGTTACAATAATGAATTACAGGAATGCTAATAAGAAAATAAATATCGACAAAATGAAAAGAAATAAACTGAGAACAACGCTTTGTCGGAGTAGCCTCACGGCGTCGCAAGAGCACAAGAGAGCAGTCTAAGAGTTCTAAGTTGTTTTGAAGCTTCAGCCTTGACCCTCCTTATATACGAGGGTTCGGGGCGCCTGGAACCTTTAGGGTGCCTCGATCATGACATGGCTGACCCAACCAACATGCTCCACGTGTCGATGTCGCGTCAGAGGATAAGACTAGCCTTCGGACGCCCAGACCTACCTTTCTCCAAAACTCCGTCTCCTGCAAGACAAAGTTAGTCCAAGGAAAATATAAAATGTATATCCTGCAAAATAAAGTATTAGCGCAGTTTATAATTCAACAGAAAATAGTATGACTTAGATTCCATCTTTCCGAGACTGGAATCTAGTCACGATCTTGACTTAGAGTTCCGAAATGGTTCTAAGTCGGATCAGTGCCTAAATTCCCTTCCCGGGAATGTGTCCTCACAGTCCCTCCCTTCCAGTGACTTACCTTTACTTACCTGCCAGACGTTCGGTCAGCCCTTCGACTCGTCTGGACTTCGTGCCAGCTATCCGGTCAGCCCATCGACCTAGCTGGACTTCGTGCCAAATGTCTAACCAGCCCTTCGACCCATTTGGACTTCGTGCCAGCTATCCGGTAGGCCCATCGACCTAGCTGGGCTTCGTGCCAGACATCCGGTCAGCCCGTCGACATATCTGGACTTCTCCTACACACTCAATCAGAGTGTTAGACAATGACATGTTAGCTAGAGCCCTAGAGCCAATCATTTGTTGATTGTATTTTTTGACTTATTGTATCATATTCTATATATATAAAGGCATTTGGTTTTTGGTTATTATACTTGTAGGACCGTTAGATTCGATAGAGGGGGGGTGAATATCGATTCGAAAAGTCGAGTAAAAATACGCAGCGGAAAAGTAAATGAACACAGTTGTTTTTACTTCGTTCGGAGCCTGTGACGACTCCTACTCGAAGGCCCGTGGTCCTTGACCACTTTCGTTGGGCAATCACTAACAATTCGAATATAATTACAAAATGAATACAGGGAATGCTAGTGAAACAAAGTAATACCGACAAGAAAATTAACTAAAAATCGAAGGAGCACTTTGTCGGAGCTTTGTTGGCGTCGCAATAGAGCAGCAGGACCAGCAGTAGAAGAGTTCTCAGATTGATGATCCTGAAGCTCCTGCCTGGGGCTTCTTTTATATGTTGCTCCGGGCGCCTGGATTCCTTCCGGGCGCCTGGAATGTGACGTAGCTGCTCAAACCGAGATGCTCCACACGGCGACGACTTGGCTGGATATAATTTACCTTCCGGGCGCCCGGATACCTTCCGGGCGCCCGATCCCTTCCGGGCGCCCGGACCACCTTGTTCCAGAAAACTCCCTTTTCCTGCAAAACAAAGTTAGTCCGAGGCAATATATATCCTGCAACATAGATTGTTAGCACATTTTATAATAGTATGAATTAGCACAAATAGTATGACTTAGATTCCGTCTTTCCGAGACCGGAATCTAGTCACGATCTCGATTTAGACATCCGAAATGGATCTAAGCCGGATCGACGCCTAATGTTCCCTTCCCGGGAACGCGTCCTCGCAGTCACTCCCCTCCAGTGACTTACCTCACTTACCTGCCAGACGTCCGGTCAGCCCTTCGACCCGTCTGGACTTCTTGCCAGCTATTCGGTCAGCCCGTCGACCTAGCTAGACTTCTTGCCAAGCGTCCGGTCAGCCCGTCGACCCGCTTGGACTTCTCGCCAGCTATCCAGTCAGCCCGTCGACCTAGCTGGACTTCGTGCCAGAAATCCGGTCAGCCCGTCGACCTGTCTGGACTTATCCTGCACACTCGATCAAAGTGTTAGATAACGACGAACCTAACTTAACCTGATTTGTCATTCATCAAAACCTGAGTTAGACCGTTAGTGCTAACCACACCAATAATCTCCCCCGTTTTGATGGAATGACAACCTGGTTAAGTTAGTGATAAATATATGCAAAAATCAAGCATGATTTTCGAGGTTTTTAAGGTTTTAAGTTAGTTTTTCAAGTTTGCATTTAGTTGCTCTAACTTAACCACCTAACCCTCCCCCTTTGGCATTCATCCAAAAAAAATAAGGGTAAACAATCATAGTGTAGAGTTACTGTAACAAGTAATCAAATTAAAAAACAGCTAATTTTGAAAAATATCTTCAATTTTTTAAGACAAAGTTAAAAATAGTCAAGTTGACTTGGGGAAGACATGTTGAATTTGCCAAAAAAAATTTTAAGGCTAATTTGATAAAAGCTCAATTTGGAAAGTTTAATTTTCAAGCATATGTTTCAAAACTGAATAAATTTAAATTTGCAATAGTCAACTTTTTAAATCAGGTTTAAAAATTAGGTGGGATTAAACTTCCAAGTTTTTCAAACACTTAGTTAACTTTAACTTTTTGAAAACTGGTGTTTTAAAAAAGTTAGTTTTATAATAGATGTACAAAAGCATTTTTCAAACACACAAAATTTTAATTAATTTCTCCCCCTAAACTTGATACTTAAATTTAAATAGCTGTCTAACCAATTAGGTACTAACTAGCTATCAGAAGATAGTAGCTTTCACTTGGTTAGTCAGATTAAGGTGATTATAAACAGTCAGTGTTTGACTTGACTGATGATCTTAATCTGATTACTGTCTGATTTATATTTAACGTCCAGACTTATGCTGATGCACTGAAATAAGCATCTTAAGTCCAGACAGTTGGCCTATGCATCTCACCCCTTTCTATGTTTGTCAAACACAAGCACGGTAAACCTAAGGTGTTGGTGAGATGCTCAAAAACTAGTCCTATGGGTACATGCTTTCTAAGAATTCAAAACTAGTCTAAGGCCAAAACTGTTTTTGAAAATCTAAAAATGGAAAGTTTTGAAAACACACAATTTTAACTTAAAATTTGAAAGAATTATTTTTTAAAACAATTTTGAAATTTAAAATTCCTAGGCTACCAAGATAGAACATAATCAATGCAGGTCTGAAATATCACTAGATAAATCCAAAATATTTTACAGGTAGGTAGTGTAGCTACAGAAGTGAGTAATAACTAGAGCTACTGAGATGATGAAGGGGGTGGTCCAGATCCCAAGGATCGGAGAAGCGCCATCAGCTCAGTGTGTCGGGTGTCCCCGGCAGCTCGTAACTCGGCAACCTCTCGCCGTATGTCCCGATGAAAATCAGAGTTCTCCTGCTGGAGACTCGCCATAGCTCTCTCTAGTCCGGTCATACGGTCGGCCAGAGTGCGGGGAGCGTGACGTGGTGCTCGAGCTGGGGGCGGTGGTGGAGCCGGTGCGGCTTCCTCTGGAAATAGTGCGAGCATGAACTCGTCCCCCTGTGCGGATGGTGCTGTGCCCCCCTCCGCCAAGACATAGTCCCGTCATCCCTATCTATCTGGACACCAGCTAGGGAGAAGTTCCGAGCTGCTATAACATCGAACTCGGTCATATGGGCAATGTCTCCTCTAGTGACATCAATGTGCAACGAGGACATATAGGCTGTCAGAATGTGACAAAATGGCATGTGGACTCGTCTATCAGTCACGAATCCAGCCGAGTAGATAATGGTGGAGAAGATATGTAGGCTGATGTCAATATATAACCTATGACTAAGGGCATAGAGTAAGAACGAATGGAATGGGCGCATCACAGCGATGTCCCGAGTAGTCAGTGGTAAAATGCAAAGGACTAAAACCCTATAAAGAGCGTAGTCCTGGACCCGAAGTTCTACCGACCTAAACTGTGTCACAGTGGGATCTCTCTCTCCCCCCAAAAAATACGAATAAATCGTATCGAGAGTAATATGTTAGTAGGGATCTCCGAATGGTAGATCCCTCGGAGGATAGCACAAAAAGGAACAAGTAGATGGACGCAACTCTAAAAACTCTCGGATAGTCGTAGGGGAAAATGTGATATCAGTGCCCGCTGCCCTAGTGGTATAGGTGAGATCGTCTACTTTCACTAGGTTATTGCAAAATTCGGCACACAGACTTATGTTTATTGGACTGATACATTCGACAAGGTTCCTTAAGTTATAGTGGTCTATAACCTCTAAAACGGAGGGACATGACCCTAGAAAGAACGATCTATCTATGCAGGTAGTCCTAATGGCCATATAAATGGTTGACTCAAACTTAATCCTTAATTCTTCTGTGGGAAACCTAGGGTCAGTGCTAGCATTAGAGAATCCAGCACCAGTATTTGTTCGTTTCCTACTGTTTTAAAAAAAATATTCTAAGAAAGGTTTCAAAGATAACTTCAAATAAATTTTCAGATAGGGGAAGAGGATTTACCGAAGAGACATCGATAAGATATAGATCTGACGACCTCGGTTGAATCGCAACAGCGTCTTCACCGCAAGAAAATTTGATTTAAAATACTCTCGCACTTAGGTTCGGAGTGAACCTTGGCAAAAGTGAAGTTGTTGTGGGGCAAGGATTGTGTGCGCCTGCTGCCCCCTATTTATAGGGAACTCCGGGCGCCCGGGGTTGATTTAGGGCGGTTTTTTTTTTTTTTTTTGATTAGAGATTAGGTTTGAAGTTAAGTTTTAAAATTAAAATTTTTGAAATTAAAATTTTGAGTTAAATAATTTTTGAAATTAAATTTTGAAAAAAAAAATTTAAGTTTAAAATTAGAATTTTGAAATTAATTTTTAAGTTTAAAATTAGAATTTTGAAATTAATTTTTAAGTTTTTTTTTTAAATTTTAAAATTAATTTTTAAGTTTAAAGTTCAAATTTTGAAATTAATTTTAAAGTTTAAAAATTGAAATTAATTTTTTAAGTTTTAAAATTGTAATTTTGAAATTAATTTTTAAGTTTTAAAATTGGAATTTTGAAATTAATTTTTAAGTTTTAAAAATTGAAATTTTGAAATTAATTTTTAAGTTTTAAAATTGAAAATTTGAAATTAAGTTTTAAGTTTTTTTTTTTTAAATTTTGAAATTAATTTTTAAGTTAAAAGTTCAAATTTTGAAATTAATTTTTAAGTTTAAAATTAGAATTTTGAAATTAAATTTTAAGTTTTAAAAATTGAAATTTTGAAATTAATTTTTTAAGTTTTAAAATTGAAATTTTGAAATTAATTATTTAAGTTTTAAAAATTGAAATTTTGAAATTAATTTTTTAAGTTTTAAAATTGAAATTTTGAAATTAATTTTTTAAGTTTTAAAAATTGAAATTTTGAAAATAATTTTTTAAGTTTTAAAATTAAAATTTTGAAATTAATTTTTTAAGTTTTAAAAATTGAAATTTTGAAATTAATTTTTTTAGTTTAAAAATTGAAATTTTGAAATTAATTTTTTAAGTTTTAAAATTGAAATTTTGAAATTATTTTTTTAAGTTTTTTAAAATTTTAGCCTTATTCATCTCACCCGATCTATATTATCAATCAGGGAATCCTATGATTTTGTGATATGAAATTGGATTGTTAATTGTGGAGTTTTGGTTTAACTTGTGTTAGATTCAGATTTAGCTTTGATTTCCACAAATAGGCAATCTTCGGATAAACTTCTAAGCTTGGTGAGTCACATGGACGTCATTAGAAGTAACCAACCTTTCGAGATTTTTCGAATAGTCCTATCCACGGAGCTTAGTACTAAATCTTGGTCTAACTGATTAGGATCCATTTAAGGGTAGCTTCGGTCAATTCCACTTGACCAAATGCACCAGATCGAAGCCATATCTTTCTAGACATGCGATGCCCAAGCTTCCCTAACGTACTATCATCCAAAAATTTCACCAGTACCATGATTCAAGTTAAACTTGGTCTCTAATCCTAATTACCCTGCCGGGTTAGTTTGTTTTGGGTTACCCTGTCGGGTAAGTTAGTTTTGGAGGTGCCAGCTATTCTGGAGCCTCCCCCTGAATTATTGGCCATTAATTTAAATTTTGGTTTTAGGTTTGTGTCGATTCTTTTTATAGTTATGGTTAACTTGGTGATAATTTTGTTGATTTTTAAAGTGTTTAGATTTTGAATTTGATTTAGGTTTGTATTTTGGATTTTGGTTTGGTTTATTCGATTTTATATAATGTATTTTTTCTTTAGGTATATAATATTGATTAAGTCCTATTTGCGTGGTTAAGCACGCTTTCGGAACCCAAGCTAGATTGGTTGATTTGTGTTGGGTTATTAATGATTTGAAGGTTTTATTTGAATTCGACTTATATCCTAGTCCGGTTTTATTATAGCATGCTTTTTGATTATTTAGGATTAAGTCTAGATTTTTTGATCTTGTTGTGAATTTTTCTAACATTTCTTTTAAATTGTTAATCTCATTTTTTAGTGATAAATTCTCCTCCTCAAGTGTTAGATCTTGAGTTGGATTTGAATTTTTGATTTGTTCCTTGAGGTTTTGATTTTCCTCAATAAGTGATTTGTTTTCATTTTCTATTTTAGTTAATTTACTATTTAAACAGGAAATAATTCTAAAAAACTTTTTGTTTAAATTAAAATATACCTAATTCGGGCCTTCGGAAACGAGTACGGACTCGTGGCTTGTTTCGGGTTCAGACCCGTCTTCATCTTCCGACTCGTCTTCTGTTTCATCTTCGCGGGCCATCAGTGCGAGGTGGCTCTGATGTTTCTTCTCTTCTTCCTCCGATTCGTCCGAGGAGTCGTCCCACGTTGCTTTGAGTGCCTTCTTTTTGGTTGACTTTGGTTTGTCGAACTTTAGTTTTGGGCATTCGTTCTTGTAGTGTCCCTTTTTATTGCAGCCGTAGCAAGTCACGTTCTTTTGTTCTGAGGGAGAACTAATCTTTTGAAGGTCCTTTTTGCTGAAGCTCCTTTTTCTCCTGGTGAACATTTTTCTTACCAAGTTCACCAGGTGTTCTTCGTCTTCAGAATCTTGGTCGGAATCTTCTTCAAATTCAGGCTTGGTTTTCTTTTCTTTGGTGGAACATGCAAATAAAGCTATACCTTTCTCGGCTCCAGCATTAGTTTCTTCATGTAATTCTAATTCACAGAAAAGCTCATCTAACTTTAACTTTGAAAGATTTTTAGAAATTTTATAGGCATCCACTATTGATGCCCACAAACTATTACATGGAAAAGCATTTAATGCGTACCTTATTAAGTCTCTATTTTCCATCTGGTGGCCTATCGCATGAAGCCCGTTGAGGATGTCCTTGATCCTCGCGTGGAGCTGATTCGCCGTTTCACCTTCCTGCATTTTTATATTAAAAATTTTATTTAAGAGCAAGTCTCGTTTGGTTACCTTGGCGTCGCTCGCTCCCTCGTGCAGCTCGATCAATTTGTCCCACAGTTCTTTAGCGTTTTTGTGTGGACCGACTCTGTTTAGTTCTTCTCTTGTTAATCCACACGGTAGAGTGTTGATTGCTTTATTTTCTGTTGACGCCTTCTTCTTCAAATCAGCTGTCCAGTCTTCAGGATCCAGTATATTCCCGGAAGTGTCTGCTGGAATTTTATAGGGTCTCGTAACGCTCATCCACTGGTCGAAGTCTGTTTTGAGGTAGACCTCCATGCGCTTCTTCCAGTACGGAAAATCGTCCCTGTTGAAGAGTGGAGGTCGTACTGTGCTGAAGCCTTCTTGTTGAGACATCCTGAACACAGGTAAATAATCGAAAAAATATCCCAAGACTTGGTCTTGGATTAGTAGTGCGGGAAGAGAAAATAGTAGAAAACCTAGATTGGTGTTGCACCAATTTAGATTTAATTGCAACAAAAAAAATATTAAAAAAAATGATAAACCAGTTTGGAGTTTAAGTGTAAAACTGAAGACCGGAAAAAAAAGGAAAAAATTTTCACCCCCAGTCTGATTGGTGGTTGCACTAAATCGGAGCGGTACCTGCGCTGATACCACTTGTAGGACCGTTATATTCGATAGAGGGGGGGGGTGAATATCGATTCGAAAAGTCGAGTAAAAATACACAGCGGAAAAGTAAATGAACACAGTTGTTTTTACTTCGTTCGGAGCCTGTGACGACTCCTACTCGAAGGCCCGTGGTCCTTGACCACTTTCATTGGGCAATCACTAACAATTCGAATATAATTACAAAATGAATACAGGGAATGCTAGTGAAACAAAGTAATACTGACAAGAAAATTAACTAAAAACCGAAGGAGCACTTTGTCGGAGCTTTGTTGGCGTCGCAGTAGAGCAGCAGGACCAGCAGTAGAAGAGTTCTCAGATTGATGATCCTGAAGCTCCTGCCTGGGGCTTCTTTTATATGTTGCTCCGGGCGCCTGGATTCCTTTCGGGCGCCTGGAATGTGACGTAGCTGCTCAAACCGAGATGCTCCATGTGGCGACGACTTGGCTGGATATAATTTGCCTTCCGGGCGCCCAGACCTCCGGGCGCCCAGATCCCCTCCGGGCGCCCGGACCATCTTGTTCCAGAAAACTCCCTTTTCCTGCAAAACAAAGTTAGTCCGAGGTAATATATATCCTGCAACATAGATTGTTAGCACATTTTATAATAGTATGAATTAACACAAATAGTATGACTTAGATTCCGTCTTTCCGAGACCGGAATCTAGTCACGATCTCGACTTAGACATCCGAAATGGATCTAAGCCAGATCGACGTCTAATGTTCCCTTCCTGGGAACGCGTCCTCACAGTCACTCCCCTCCAGTGACTTACCTCCCTTACGTGCCAGACGTCCGGTCAGCCCTTCGACCCGTCTAGACTTCTTGCCAGCTATCCGGTCAGCCCGTCGACCTAGCTGGACTTCTTGCCAAGCGTCCGGTCAGCCCGTCGACCCGCTTGGACTTCTCGCCAGCTATCCGGTCAGCCCGTCGACCTAGCTGGACTTCGTGCCAGACATCGGGTCAGCCCGTCGACCTGTCTGGACTTATCCTGCACACTCGATCAGAGTGTTAGATAACGACGAACCTAACTTAACCTGATTTGTCATTCATCAAAACCTGAGTTAGACCGTTAGTGCTAACCGCACCAACAATACTTACTTGTATTGGTGCCAAATAAACTAAGTATAATAACATCCTTGAGTAGAAGGTTCTTACCTATATCAATCGATTGGTTGAGTCGATAGTGAGATGATATAGGGAACACTACTCCTAATCATTCCTAGTCGAGTATTAACATTCAGGGACAATGTTAATGCAATAAGACTAGCATGTAGGCCAACTCGATGACTTGATCTCACAAGTCATGGATATAGAGATATCAAGTTGACACATGGGTATGCATTAGAGAATGTATACTGAATGACCCACCATGAGAAAGTATCATGGATCGTTATATGAGTGTCATATACTTTCTCCTGTGGCTATTAGTATGACTACTAGTCCTTAGACCTGAAGTCACCATGGTTCCCTACATAAGGAGTTATGTACTTTGGTTTCGTCAAACGTCACCCGTAACTGGGTGGACTATAAAGTGTTGGTTGCTACTCGGAAAGCCTATAGGTTCCACTGTACAAAAATTTTGTACAAAGGTCTGAACCTTTTCCTAGCTACCATGTCTTCTTTTAAATTAAATTTTGGATCGCCTGCGGAACTTAACACGTTTGATCCAAAACTTAATCTATTTGTTCTTTTAGGTTTTGACTTGGATCTCCTGCGGAACTTAACACGTTCGACCCAAGTCTCCTTAAGTTATTAATTCCATTAAATATTAATTTCCATAAAAGGTTCCCAGTACTGACGTGGCGAGGCACATGACCTTCTTGGATATGGGAGCAACCACCACCGACTAGACAAAACCTTTAATAGAAAGCTAATATTTAATTTCCTAAAATAACTTTAGGTTAACCAAAGAGAACAATCAAATCACAAGGAAAAGAAAGAAACAAAAGAACACAACTTCAAAAAACTATATTCGAAAGGCTAGAACGTAAGCCTCTTGTATTTGGTATTATTTCCATAAATAACTAGCATGATGCGGAAATAAAATTTACTAGTTATACCTTGTAGAAAAACCTCTTGATCTTCTACCGTATTCCTCTTCTAACCTCGGCCGTTGTGTGGGCAACGATCTTCCGAGACGAGAAACCACCAATCACCTTCTTCTCCTCCTAGCTAGGTTCGGCCAACAAAGAGGAAGCTTCACCAAGGAAGAAAAACAAAATACTAACCAAGCTCCAAGAGATGCTAGCTTTCTCTCCTTCTTCTTCTTCTTCTTCTCCGAGTAGTATCCGGCCACCACAAGAGCTCCAATAGAAGGGTAGGGTTCGGCCACCACAAGAGGAAGAGAGGGAGAGGTTGGCCGGCCACACCAAGGAACAAAAGAGGGAGAGGAATAATAGATGTTGTGTCTTGTGAAGGCACCCTCACCCCTTCTTTTATATTCCTTGGCCTAGGCAAATTAGGAAATTTAATTACAATAAAATTTCCTTAATTTCCTTGACATGATTTAATTGAGAAAACTTAAATAAAATTTCCCAATTTAATCTCTAATGGCCAGCCACTTCTAGAGGAAATAAATTAGACAAGTTTTAATCAACAAATTAAAACTTCCTAATTTGTTTCCGGAAATTTTAAAAATAAAATTTCTCTTTAAAAATCTCTTCATGGTTGATAAAGGAAATTTCTATAATTTTAATTTTATTAACATGTGGATAATTTTTAAAGAGAAAATAAAATAACTCATCAATCTACAAATAAGGAAAGAGATCTAATCTCTTTCTTTAATCTTTTGTAGATCTTTTACAAGAGAGATATTTTAATTTTAATTCTCTTTAAAAAATTATTTCTTCCACATAATAAAAACTAAAATTAAAATCCCTTTTTAATTTAATTTGGCCGGCCCCACTAGCTTGGGTTCAAGCTAGGGCCACCAATAATATACCTAGGCCGGCCCTAGCTTGGTTCCCAAGCTAGCTTGGCGGCCCCTTATTAGTGGGTATAGAAGGTGGGTATAGGTGGGTATAAAACTTCTACAAATAAGAGGCTACGATAGGGACCGAGAGGAGGAATTGGTTTTGGTCTCCGATAAAATTACATCCCGTGTTCCCGAACACACAACTTAATTTTATCAATGATAATTCATTCCACTAGAGAATTATCATTGAACTACCGCACCAATCCCAAATTACATTTTGGGCTCCTTCTTATTATGAGTGTGTTAGTCTCCCTGTTTAAGATATCAAATGTCCACTAATTAAGTGAGTTACTAACAACTCATTTAATTAATATCTAAGTCCAAGAGTAGTACCACTCAACCTTATTATCATGTCGGACTAAGTCCACCTGCAGGGTTTAACATGACAATCTTTATGAGCTCCTCTTGAGGACATTATCAACCTAGTATCTCTAGGACACAGTTTCCTTCTATAATCAACAACACACACTATAAGTGATACCATTTCCCAACTTATCGGGTTTATTGATTCAACGAACTAAATCTCACCCATTGATAAATTAAAGAAATAAATATCAAATATATGTGCTTGTTATTACATTAGGATTAAGAGAACACACTTTCATAATAACTGAGGTCTTTGTTTCTTTATAAAGTCAGTATAAAAGAAACGACCTCAAATGGTCCTACTCAATACACTCTGAGTGTACTAGTGTAATTATATAGTCAAGATAAACTAATACCTAATTACACTACGACCTTCCAATGGTTTGTTCCTTTCCATCATGGTCGTGAGCTACTGTTTATAATTTATAAGCTACTGATAACATGATCTTCTGTGTGTGACACCACACACCATGTCATCTACAATATAAATTAATTGAACAACTACATTTATCATAAATGTAGACATTCGACCAATGTGATTCTTATTTCTAGATAAATGTTTATACCAAAAGCTAGGCTTTTAGTATACACTCCAACAATCTCCCACTTATACTAAAAGAATAAGTTGCACATCTTCTAACCTTCAACATGCCCATGCTTCAAAAAGCTCTTGCCTTAAGGACCTCAATAGGTCATCACCTGATGCAATCTAGGCGGCAACAACTTTTCCTCGTTTATATGATTTCTCGTATTGGGTGGTACTTGCGCTCTATTGTGTTTACTTGCCTTATAGACTTATGGTTTCTTCGAGTTTGCTACTGCACCAATATTATTACAATAAATTGTAATAATCTTTGGACAAACCAGAAATCATATCTAAGTCTATCTTGAGGTTATTGAGTCATTCAACTTTTATGGCCACCTCAGAGGTTTGCCATATACTAAGCTTCTATGGTGGAGTCTAGAAAAACACCTATGCTTATCACTCTTCCATAGTTATGACTTTACCTCCTAAAGTAAACACAAAACCCCGAGGTTGACTTATTATTGTCCCTATCCGATTGGAGGTCAAAATCCATACAACCCATAGGAACCAAATTAATCGCCTTGTAAGCTAGCATATAATCTTTAGTGCCTCTAAGGTACTTTAATATATACTTTACTGCAGTCCAATGTCCTTGTCTAGGGTTACTTTGATATCTGCTAACTATGCTCTTAGCAAAACAGATTTCTGATCTCGTGCATAGCATACATTAGGTTGTCTAACTGCCGAAGCATAAAGAACTGCCTACATGTCCTTAATCTCCTTTAATGTCATCGGAGACATCTCTTTAGATAAAGACACTCCATGCTTAAAAGGTAAGAAACCTTTTGAGGAGTTTTGCATGCTTAAAACGAGCAAGGATTTTTTCGATGTATCAAGCTTGGAATAAATATATTTTTTCTTGTGATCCCTTATTACTTTGATCTTAAAAAATATATACATTCTCCCAAGTCCTTTATATCGAATTATTTGGACAACCATACCCCTACTTCTGACAACATTTTGATATTGTTTCCAACTACCAAAAATGTTATCTACGTATAGTACAAGAAATACCACCACATTTCCATCACATCTTTTGTATACACAAAACTTTATCCGTTTACTCAATAAATCCATAGGTGTGGATTACTTTGATAAACTGGATGTTCCAAGACCTTATCAGTCCATAGACTGATTGAGCTTGCACACAAGATGCTCTTAGCACTTTGCAATGAACCCTTCTGGTTGCTTTATATGGATGCTTTCTTCAAGACTTCTATTAAGGAATGCTGTCTTGACATCCACTTGCCAAATAGATAAAAGAATCCAGATAGACTTAAGCATGGCTACCAATGAAAAGGTTTCCTTTTTCATCAAGCCTTGCTTTGAAGGTTTCTACCTTCCTGTCTATCCCTCTTTTCCTATTATAGACCTTTTTACACCCAAAGGCTTTTACACCACTTGGTGGTTCTACAAGCTTCCAGATTTTATTAGAATACATATATTCTAATTCTATTATTCATTACTCTTTGCCAAGATGCTTCATATTTATCTTGGAGTGCTTCGTCATATGTCCGGAGATCAGGTTCATGTCCTTCAGGGATCGAGTTCAAAAACTCTCCCAAAACATGAATCTTTTAAGGTTGCTTAACAACCCTCCCACTACGACAAGGCATTTTCTGCAATTGTGTATCATTTGTGATACGTGTTGCAGTTTCTTGTGGTATCTCATCTTGTACAGTTGGTACTAGATTAGACATGTCTTTTATTATTTTCTTAAGAACAAATTTACTTATGAGCACATGGTTCATTATATAGTCCTTTCTAAAAATCAGTCATTGATGTTATCAATGACCTTCTGATTTTTAAGACTATAAACCTACTTTTGTTTATCTAGGATAACTTACAAACAAGTGAACTCCTATCCAACTTATCATTATCTCTCTTTAACATATATGTTGGATTACTTGAATCCGAATATACTTCAAAATAGGCTTACGCCTATTCAGCAATTCTATATGAGTAGAGAGTTATGACTTGGAAGACACTATGTTCAGTTTCATTTTCAGAGTTTATCCTTAAAACAAATTTGGTAATTTTCTGAATAACTCATCATCTATCTAATTATTCCATAAGAGTTCTTTACCTTCTTTCTACTACACCATTCTGTTGGGGTGTACCAGATGTAGTTAGTTGGGATTGAAATCAACTTCTGATAAGTGACTCCTAAAATCTCTCAAGAGGTACTTGCCACTACGATCTTCCATAGTGACTTTTTACTTTATTCCTCCACATCAACCTTGTACTCTTTGAACTAATCAAAGTACTTAGTCTTGCGGTACATTAAGTAAATTTATTTGTATCTTGAATAGTTGTCTATAAATTAGACAAAATATTCAATACTACCTCTTGTCTGGATAGTCATAGGATCACACAAATCAGAATGAACCGATTTCAACATATCTTTGACTCCATACCCCTTGGACTTAAAAGCTTCTTGGTTATTTTTCTTCCAAGTAAGACTCACAGGTTGGAAAGATTTCCACTACCAATGAACCCAAAAGTTCATCAGCTACCAATGAATCCTACTCAAGTATAACCTAGCTTTATATGCCAAAGATATAATTGGTTCATTTCCGAAGGTTGCTTTCTCTTAAAATTAGAAGATGTGTTACTAATTTCCATTTGTTGCATCGTGGGAGTTATTGGATTATAAATTGTCAACCATCATACCAGAATAGATAACTTTCCTATTTTTCTTGATAACAACTTTGTTATCAAAATAGACACAATATCTATAATAGTTTAGAAACTGAAATCAGGTTCTTTCTAAACTTGGTACGTAAAGACAATTACTTAAAATCCATATTTTATTCTTATCAAAGGATAAACATCTCCCACTGCAACAGCTACCACTTTTACAGTAGTGCCCATGTGGACGGTGATTTACCTTTCATTTAGTTGTCGGGTTTCCTGGAACCCTGCAATGAATTGCAGACATGATTAATGGCATCTTGTATCTACACTCCAGGTTCTGGTAGATAACACCACTGGACATGTTTCAACTAATGAATTAAATACATCTAAATTGTTCTTAGTTCTAAGAAGACAGTCTACCTTAATGTCCAAGTCCTATTTCCAATCATTACAATTGGGACTAATAAGTCTTTTCTATAGTATGACTACTAGGGATTGACAAACATCCTAAGAATCACAAAATATTTGGTCAAGATCAACTCCTTAAAATCTCCATGAATTTTGTGTATACAAAATCGAAGAGGAGATTTTATTCATTAATTTTATTATCTCGTCAACTTTACTTTATGACGAATAAAATTAATAGTTGATCTGTCTTTGATCAAATATTTGGTCAAAACTCTTTGAATTTAAAATAAAATATTGATTCCTCAAACAATATTATTTAAATTCACCAACACCTCAAACACCGTGAATTTTGCATGCCACGTTAGTGTGGACGTATACAAATTCAACATTTGTAAAAGGAGGGTTTTACCCATTAATTATCTTGTCAACGTATCTTTATGACAAATAAAATTATCTCAAACACCGTTAATTTTGTATGCCACGTTAGTGTGGACGTATACAAAATCAATCATTTGTAAGAGGGGTTTTAACCCTTTAATTTTATTATCTTGTCAACCTAGTTTTATGACAAATTAATAGTTGGTTTCATTTGGTCACACAAATAATAGCAGTGACTCCGATGGGGAGGATACTATTAGATGTGTCTAAGTGTATACCATTACTTGACACTAAGTCCATTAATAAGATTATGCCCCTTCCGTTGGGGAAGATCACACGCTCTTAATTAACTTCCTATAGTCATCCAAAAATGGAAGTCTGTTCTAGTGATCCACAAACAAGCTCATCCGTTATGGAGGAAGGCACTCAGAGCCAACGCACAAACTTGTTTGCATCACTTACAAACCAGTAATGGAGACCATGAGATTTATTTAAAAATCCCTCTCCCACTTAGTTATTTATAAACGAGGAATTTTAACTATGCTAGCCTACTAGTCATGTATACTAACATGCACACACAGCACAATATAAAAGCAATAAATAGAAAATCTAATTTTCAACTATTATGGCTTTTATCTCTAGTTGTCCTCCGTGTGTTGTCATCCCAAGCTGCTGCCATATTTGGCCACCGCCACCGGGTCTAGCTGTGCGCCTCTGGTCCTTAGAAGGTTCCACGCTTTGCAAGATTCGATCCACGACATACATAGAATTTTACATTTTGATCCTATATTCCATAAAAGGAATGTACATGTATCTAGATCAAAAATAAAATCCTAATAAAACTAAATACAGCTCCTGCTGTATTTTAATACAATCATGCACACACAGATAAATGCCCTTGACATGTCCAAGGGTCCAATCACACACATAATAACTAAAAGCCATAATAGTTGGATCCTGCATCCACAAAGTTAGCACATCCTACTATTAACCTGCCTAAATTATGTATGACATGTGCATAATTAAACTAATACCAAATACACAGAGGCAAAACCCTAGCTCTGATACCAATTGTTGGTTGCTACTCGGAAAGCCTATAGGTTCCACTGTACAAAAATTTTGTACAAAGGTCTGAACCTTTTCCTAGCTACCATGTGTTCTTTTAAATTAAATTTTGGATCGCCTGCGGAACTTAACACGTTTGATCCAAAACTTAATCTATTTGTTCTTTTAGGTTTTGACTTGGATCTCCTGCGGAACTTAACACGTTCGACCCAAGTCTTCTTAAGTTATTAATTCCATTAAATATTAATTTCCATAAAAGGTTCCCAGTACTGACGTGGCGAGGCACATGGCCTTCTTGGATATGGGAGCAACCACCACCGACTAGACAAAACCTTTAATAGAAAGCTAATATTTAATTTCCTAAAATAACTTTAGGTTAACCAAAGAGAACAATCAAATCACAAGGAAAAGAAAGAAACAAAAGAACACAACTTCGAAAAAACATATTCGAAATTCTAGAACGTAAGCCTCTTGTATTTGGTATTATTTCCATAAATAACTAGCATGATGCGGAAATAAAATTTACTAGTTATACCTTGTAGAAAAACCTCTTGATCTTCTACCGTATTCCTCTTCTAACCTCGGACGTTGTGTGGGCAACGATCTTCCGAGATGAGAAACCACCAATCACCTTCTTCTCCTCCTAGCTAGGTTCGGCCAACAAAGAGGAAGCTTCACCAAGGAAGAAAAACAAAATACTAACCAAGCTCCAAGAGATGCTAGCTTTCTCTCCTTCTTCTTCTTCTTCTCCGAGTAGTATCCGGCCACCACAAGAGCTCCAATAGAAGGGTAGGGTTCGGCCACCACAAGAGGAAGAGAGGGAGAGGTTGGCCGGCCACACCAAGGAACAAAAGAGGGAGAGGAATAATAGATGTTGTGTCTTGTGAAGGCACCCTCACCCCTTCTTTTATATTCCTTGGCCTAGGCAAATTAGGAAATTTAATTACAATAAAATTTCCTTAATTTCCTTGACATGATTTAATTGAGAAAAATTAAATAAAATTTCCCAATTTAATCTCTAATGGCCGGCCACTTCTAGAGGAAATAAATTAGACAAGTTTTAATCAACAAATTAAAACTTCCTAATTTGTTTCGGAAATTTTAAAATAAAATTTCTCTTTAAAAATCTCTTCATGGTTGATAAAGGAAATTTCTATAATTTTAATTTTATTAACATGTGGATAATTTTTAAAGAGAAAATAAAATAACTCATCAATCTACAAATAAGGAAAGAGATCTAATCTCTTTCTTTAATCTTTGTAGATCTTTTACAAGAGAGATATTTTAATTTTAATTCTCTTTAAAAATTATTTCTTCCACATAATAAAAACTAAAATTAAAATCCTTTTTAATTTAATTTGGCCCCACTAGCTTGGGTTCAAGCTAGGGCTCAACCTAGGCCGGCCCTAGCTTGGTTCCCAAGCTAGCTTGGCCGACCCCTTATTAGTGGGTATAGAAGGTGGGTATAGGTGGGTATAAAACTTCTACAAATAAGAGGCTACGATAGGGACCGAGAGGAGGAATTGGTTTTGGTCTCCGATAAAATTAAGCATCCCGTGTTCGCCCCGAACACACAACTTAATTTTATCAATGATAATTCATTCCACTAGAGAATTATCATTGAACTACCGCACCAATCCCAAATTACATTTTTGGGCTCCTTCTTATTATGAGTGTGTTAGTCTCCCTGTGTTTAAGATATCAAATGTCCACTAATTAAGTGAGTTACTAACAACTCATTTAATTAATATCTAAGTCCAAGAGTAGTACCACTCAACCTTATTATCATGTCGGACTAAGTCCACCTGCAGGGTTTAACATGACAATCTTTATGAGCTCCTCTTGAGGACATTATCAACCTAGTATCTCTAGGACACAGTTTCCTTCTATAATCAACAACACACACTATAAGTGATACCATTTCCCAACTTATCGGGTTTATTGATTCAACGAACTAAATCTCACCCATTGATAAATTAAAGAAATAAATATCAAATATATGTGCTTGTTATTACATTAGGATTAAGAGAACACACTTCCATAATAACCGAGGTCTTTGTTTCTTTATAAAGTCAGTATAAAAGAAACGACCTCAAATGGTCCTACTACATACACTCTGAGTGTACTAGTGTAATTATATAGTCAAGATAAACTAATACCTAATTACACTACGACCTTCCAATGGTTTGTTCCTTTCCATCATGGTCGTGAGCTACTGTTTATAATTTATAAGTTACTGATAACATGATCTTCTGTGTGTGACACCACACACCATGTCATCTACAATATAAATTAATTGAACAACTACATTTATCATAAATGTAGACATTCGACCAATGTGATTCTTATTTCTAGATAAATGTTTATGCGGAGGGATGTGAGTGATACACTCCAACATAAAGGTGATTACTAGGTATGTAACATAAAGGTGATTACTACTAGGCTTTTAGTATACACTCCAACATAAAGGTGATTACTGGATATGTAACAAATTATGCGGAGGGATGTGAGTGATGTAGATGGGATCTATCCCTCCTATATGATGGGAGAGACATCGGTATTCTTGATAGAGTGAGACCACGAAGTGCATGGCCATGCCCAAATGAGTCAATATGAGATATTGAGCTCATTTGATTTAGTGAGTCTACTTGGAGTTCAGGATTTAGATTGATCAGAGGATGACACGATCTATGCCTCACATTGATCAATCTAGATGTCTAGGATAGAAGGACACTTTTCATATTTTGTGAGGAGCCACAATTAGTAGTCACAAAGGTGATGTTGGATCTCAACATTCTTGTAACATTGGGTAGTAATGATGTGTTGCTAGATACCGCTCATTACTTATGCGCCTAAATGGGTTTAGGGGCATTGCCAACGTTACAAGAACCTATAGGGTAACACACTAAGGATAATTAGATGGAGATTAGGTTCATATGATGAACTAAGAGGATTATATTCATTTGATGAATCAAATTGGATTAAGAGTAATCCTAATTGGGCTAATTGAGTTAGACTCAAGTTGATTCATGTGTTTAATGAGTCTAATTTGGATTATGACTCATTAAATCAATTTAATTAAATGAATTAGATTCATTATATTAAATTGGCTTGAATTAAATGGTTGGATTAGATCAACCATGAGAGAGATTAAGTCAAGTTTGACTTGACTTGAGAGGAAGATGAAGAGTCTAGTTTGACTTGACTTTATGCCACCTCATTGGTGAGTTGGCATTGAGTGGGCCAATGATGATGCTCCACATCATCATGGTTACTTAAGTGGGATGCCACCTCATGGGAGTTACCAAGAGTTGTGACTCTTGGCATTCCATGGGAGTTACACACCCTCTTAATGTGGTCGGCCACATGAATGGGTTGATGAGTTTCATTTTGTGAATTAATCTCATTCATTACTTGATCTTCTTCCTTGCTCCAATTTTGCTCTCCCTCTCCTCTCTTGTCCGAACCATCCAAAGGTGCTAGTACACCTTTTGTGTGGTTTTTCTCCACCTACTTATTTGTGTGGATACGTATAGAGAGTTGTCTACGTTGACAACTTCGAGATCCGGCACCATTTGGACGAGCGGGAACGCAAAGGGCTTCGCTTCAAAGGTATAACCTTTCTTTTGTAGATCTAAGTGTAAATCTAGGTAGAAACTCATATTCGTTTGTATTTCTTTGCACGGATCCGTTGGCTAGGGGCTTTCTGGGTTTTCACGACGCGAAAAAGCGGTTTTCGCGGCCCGAAAAACCCAACAGTGGTATCAGAGCCACGTGCGAAGATGAATACGAGTTTATTTTATGTTTTATGAAAAATTTTCAGTTCTGTAATATTCTGTAAATTTATGTTTTTATAGTTTTTAAGGGTATTTTTCTCGTAGAAGCGAAGCACACATGTTTCGGCACTTGTAGGCTTTGACTACCGAGAAGTTTTTCCCAAAACGGCTAAGTTTCACCCCAAAATTTTTTGGGACAGTGGGCTAAGGCGTTGTTAGATCGCAAAGGAACCCTTGCGATGGTTAGATCGTAGGTAGGGGCGCTGCCCCTGGCCCCATAAGGGGATTCGTTCCACGATTACGCCCGAAAATCGCTAAACGGAATTGCCGGGAAATTGTACTCGTAAAAATTGTAAAAATTATAGAAAAAATTATAGAAAATTATAGAAATATATAATTTCGAATTATATATTATTTTTGTGATAGTCATGGCCCAAAGACCCAATTTGATTGGATAATTTGTGTTGTAATTCATAATACGGCCTGTGTGTCGTGATGTGATGTGCGTGTTGTATTTTTTTTTTATTTTTCACGACCTGCGCGTCGTGCCTTTCTCTTTTATTCTTGTTGTAAATTAGTTTAGACTCGAATGTAACTCGAGTTTCAAAATGTAATGTACAAAATTTGAAGCGGTGGAAGGTCCACTCAAGACGGAGTTACAAGGAAGGCGCGAGCAATACAAGGTGGTCAAAAGGAAGGCGCTTGAGAAGCTGTTGACCTTAGGTTGACCATCCGATCTTCTCATTGGCTTAAGAAGATCGTAGTAGGGCCATGACATAATAACAAAATTTAGTTAATTACTTGTGTATGTGATGAATGTTTAATTAAGTAATTAATTAGTGTCTAACGATTAAGATTAGATCTAAATCGTGCACAAGATGCACCCTTACGATTAGATTAGATCTACATCGTGTACAAGTTACACCCTATTGATTAGATTAAATCTATATCATGTATATGATACAACATCGACGTTTAGATTAGATCTAAATCACGTCAACTCTAATGCCTACCGTGCCGTGATACCTACCACTACCTCGATCTCATGTTGTTGTTGAATCAGCCAAAGCAGAGCAACACATACTATCTTGGTAGGGTACGGAGGGACAATCTTGGTCCCGCCTATCAACGCATGGGTGAGTACAACTCAATTAGATTGAGTAACTAGTTAACTTAATTGGATCAAGTTTAACTATAGGCATTCTTCCAACGGTTGGAAAGGTAGGACAAAATCACGTTTATATTAATTCTTGGGCGTATTAGCCAAAGCTAACTCGAGTTTTAATATCAATGCGGATCTTGGTCCTATAAACAAGAATTGCATAGAGATGTAATTGGTAATCGTTACCTACCGATCATACTAAGTCTTGGGCGTATTAGCCAAAGCGAACTCAAGGGTTAGTATGATGTGGATCTTGTCCCACATGAATTATAGAATTTAGTGGGAGCATCATTTAGTTAAAGGCCTAATTAAATGATTAAGAATATGATATTTATATCTGCATTTATTTCTGTTGTAGATTACCATAACGTCGAATACGAACACCTTCTCCCTGTGATCTGTCCTCGAGAAGGACAAGCTCAATGAAGCAAACTTCCTGGACTGGTACAGGAACTTGAGAATAGTTCTCACCCAAGAACGTAAACTGTATGTTTTGGAGCATCCCATTCCGAAGGCTCCTCCTGCCAATGCCCTGCGAGCTGACAAAGATGCTTACAAGAAGCATCAAGATGACGCATTAGATGTGTCTTGTCTAATGCTCGTGACCATGAACTCTGAGCTTCATAAGCAACACGAGTTAATGGGCGCTTACGATATGGTTGAACATCTTTGTCAACTGTATCAAGGACAAGTGAGGCATGAGAGATTTGAGATCTCAAGGGCACTGTTTCAGTGCAAGATGTCAGACGGGGCTCCTGTAGGCCCATATGTACTCAAAATGATTGGGTACATAGAGAACCTACAAAGGTTGGGGTTCCCACTTGGCCAAGAGCTAGCCACTGACCTGATCTTACAATCCTTGCCGGATAGCTACAGTCAATTCATTCTAAACTACAATATGAATGAGATTGACAAGCCACAGCCCGAGCTGCTTAGTATGTTGCGAACTGCTGAGCTGAACCTTAAGAAGGCTAAGCCCAACACTGTTCTGATGGTTCAGAAACATAAGGGCAAGGGCAAGCCCAAAGGCATGGGAAAGCCCCAAGCCAAGGGCAAAGGGAAGGCACTGAAGCCTAAAGGAGGGGTCGCCAAGGATTCTACCTGCTTCCACTGCGGTCAGACCGGGCACTGGAAAAGGAACTGCAAGGTATACTTGGAGGATCTTAAGAAGAAGCGAAGTGAGACTTCCACTTCAGGTATATATGTTATAGAAGTCAATCTATCTATTTCTACATCATGGGTATTAGATACTGGATGTGCTTCTCACATTTGTACTGATGTGCTTCTCACATTTGTACTGATGTGCAGGCGTTGAGAAATAGCAGGGCATTGACAAAGGGCGAGGTGGACCTACGAGTAGGCAATGGAGCACGGGTTGCTGCTGTTGCTGTAGGGACTTACTTTCTATCTCTTCCCTATGGGCTTGTGCTAGAGTTAGTCGATTGTTGTTATGTGCCTGCATTAACTAAGAACATTATATCAGTTTCTTGTTTGGACAAGAAAGGTTTCTCGTTTACAATAAAGAACAAATGTTGTTCCGTCTATTTAAACGATATGTTCTATTGTAGTGCACCTCTGATAAACGGACTCTATATTCTAGATCTTGAAAGCCCTATTTATAACATAAATACCAAGAGGTTCAAGTCTAATGACCTGAACCAAACCTATCTCTGGCACTGTCGCTTAGGTCATATAAATGACAGGCGCTTATCCCAGCTCCATATGGATGGTTTGCTGGACTCATTTGATTTTGAATCATATGAGATATGTGAGTCATGCCTCTGAGGCAAGATGACCAAGACTCCCTTTAGTGGGCACAGCGAGAGAGCGACTGATTTGTTAGGACTTATACATAGTGATGTATGTGGCCCTTTCAATGTCACTGCTAGAGGCGGTTATAGATACTTCATCACATTTACTGATGACTTCAGTAGATATGGTTATGTGTACTTGATGACACATAAGTCTGAATCCTTTGAAAAGTTCAAAGAATTCAAGAATGAAGTACAAAACCAGCTTGGCAAGAGTATTAAGATACTTCGATCAGATCGAGGTGGAGAATACCTTAGCCATGAGTTTCGTGACTATCTAGCTGAGTGTGGGATCCTATCCCAATTCACTCCTCCTGGAACACCACAGTGAAATGGTGTATCCGAAAGGAGGAATCGTACCTTATTAGATATGGTACGATATATGATGAGTCACACAGATCTTCCGACTTACCTTTGGGGTTATGCTCTAGACACGGCAGCTTTTATACTCAACCGAGTTCCATCTAAGGCCGTGATAAAGACACCATATTGGATATGGACTGGGAGAGATGCCCAGGTGTCTTTCATGAGGATTTGGGGTTGTGAGGCTTACGTTAGACGTCAAGTCTCAGACAAATTAGAACCCAAATCTGACAAGTGCTACTTTATTGGATATCCCAAGGAAACTAAGGGATATTACTTCTACATTCCTAGTCAGCACAAGGTAGTTGTGGCAAAGACTGGGGCATTTCTAGAAAAGGACTTTGTTTCTAGAAATACTAGTGGGAGCACGTTCGATCTTGAAGAAGTTCAAGATGCGAACAATAGCACTGATGCCTCGATGGAAGTTGAACTGGAACCACAAAGTGTTGTGGATGATGTTGTTCCACAAGGAGTTGAGGAACAACAACCAGTTCAAATAGACATACCTCTTCGCAGGTCTGATAGGGTACGTCGTCAGCCTAAGAGATACTCATTTCTCTTGTCTGACCATGATGGCGTTGTGCTCATAGAGGATGAGCCTACAACCTATCAGGAAGCTGTGATGAGACCAGATTCCGAGAAATGGCTAGAAGCCATGATATCCGAGATGGGATCCATGTACACCAACCAAGTATGGACTTTGGTTGATCCACCTGAAGGGGTAAAACCCATAGGGTGTAAGTGAATCTTTAAGAGAAAGACTGACATGGATGGACTTATCTATAAGGGTCGTCAAACAGATTCATGGTATTGACTATGATGAAACCTTTTCTCCAGTAGCGATGTTTAAGTCCATTCGGATCATGCTTGCTATTGCAGCTTAGCACGATTACGAGATCTGGCAGATGGATGTCAAAACCGCGTTTCTGAATGGAAACCTACTCGAGGATGTGTACATGACACAACCTGAGGGTTTTGTAGATCCAAAGCATACTAGCAGAGTATGCAAGCTGCATAGGTCCATTTATGGACTAAAGCAAGCTTCTCGGAGCTGGAATCTTCGATTCGATGATGCAATCAAACAGTTTAGTTTCATCAAGAATAAAGATGAACCTTGTGTCTACAAGAAGGTTGTAGGGGACATAGTTGTCTTCCTCATATTGTATGTGGATGACATACTACTCATTGGGAAAGACATCCCTTTGCTACAGTCTGTCAAGACTTGGATAGGGACATGTTTCACAATGAAGGACTTAGGTGAAGCATCCCGCATTCTAGGGATACAGATCTATAGAGATAGATCTAAGAGATTGCTTGGCCTAAGTCAGAGTACATATATTGACTAGGTACTCCTTCGGTTTGCCATGCAGAACTCCAAGAAGGGATTTCTGCCGATGTCACATGGCGTGAGTCTTTCGAAGACTCAAGGTCCCTCTTCTAGAGAGGAGAGAGACTGCATGGATCAGATCCCTTATGCTTCAGCCATAGGATCTATCATGTATGACATGCTATGTACTCGACCTGATGTCTCGTATGCTTTGAGCATGACGAGCAGATACCAGTCAGATCCAGGTGAAAGTCACTAGATAGCAGTCAAGAATATTCTTAAGTACTTAAGAAGGACTAAAGAATATTTCTTGATATATGGAGGCAATGATGAGCTAGCTGTAAAGGGTTACAATGATGCCAGCTTCCAGACCGATCAGGATGATTACCGATCGCAGTCAAGGTTCGTATTTTGCATTAATGGTGGTGCTGTCAGCTGGAAGAGTTCGAAGTAGGACACAATAACTGATTCTACAATAGAGGCCGAGTACATTGCTGCATCAGAGGCAGCAAAGGAGACAGTTTGGATTCACAAGTTCATCACTGAACTTGGGGTGGTTCCTAGCATTGCTGACCCGATTGAGGTCTATTGTGACAACAATAGAGCTATAGCACAGGCGAAGGAACCTCGCTCACACCAGCGGACCAAACACATACTACGACGCTTCCATCTCGTTCGAGAGATCATCGAGAGAGGAGATGTGAAGATTTGCAGAGTACCTACAGAGGCTAACATCGCAGATCCCTTGACCAAGGCTTTGGCACAGAGGAAGCATGATGGTCACACTAGGTCATTGGGGCTTAGAGCCTACACTGATTGGCACTAGTGCTAGTGGGAGATTGTTAGCTACAGCCCTAGAGCCAATCATTTGATGATTGTATTTTTGGACTTGTTGTATCATATTCTATATAAATAAAGGCATTTGGTTTTTGGTTATTATACTTACTTGTATTGGTGTCAAATAAACTAAGTATAATAACGTCCTTGATTAGAAGGTTCTTACCTATATCAATCGATTGGTTGAATCGATAGTGAGATGATATAGGGAACACTACTCTTAATCATTCCTAGTCGAGTATTAACATTCAGGGACAATGTTAATGCAATAAGACTAGCATGTAGGTCAACTCGATGACTTGATCTCACAAGTCATGGATATAGAGATATGAAGTTGACACATGGGTATGCATTAGAGAATGTATACTGAATGACCCGCCATGAGAAAGTATCATGGATCATTATATGAGTGTCATATACTTTCTCATGTGGCTATTAGTATGACTACTAGTCCTTAGACCTGAAGTCACCATGGTTCCCTACATAAGGAGTTATGTACTTTGGTTTCGTCAAAGGTCACCCGTAACTGGGTGGACTATAAAGGCGATTACTGGGTATGTAACAGATTATGCGGAGGGATGTGAGTGATGTAGATGAGTTCTATCCCTCCTATATGACGGGAGAGACATCGGTATTCTTGATAGAGTGAAACCACGAAGTGCATGGCCATGCCCAAATGAGTCAATATGAGATATTGAGCTCATTTGATTTAGTGAGTCTACTTGGAGTTCAGGATTTAGATTGATCAGAGGATGACACGATCTATGCCTCACATTGATCAATCTAGATGTCTAGGATAGAAGGACACTTGTCATATTTTGTGAGGATTCACAATTAGTAGTCACAAAGGTGATGTTGGATCTCAACATTCTTGGAACATTGGGTAGTAATGATGTGTTACTAGATACCGCTCATTACTTATGCTTCTAAATGGGTTTAGGGGCATTGCCAATGTTACAAGAACCTATAGGGTCATACACTAAGGACAATTAGATGGAGATTAGGTTCATATGATGAACCAAGAGGATTAGATTCATTTGATGAATCAAATTGGATTAAGAGTAATCCTAATTGGGCTAATTGATTTAGACTCAAGTTGATTCATGTGTTTAATGAGTCTAATTTGGATTATGACTCATTGAATAAATTTAATTAAATGAATTAGATTCATTATATTAAATTGGTTTGAATTAAATGGTTGGATTAGATCAACCATGAGAGAGATTAAGTCAAGTTTGACTTAACTTGAGAGGAAGATGAAGAGTCAAGTTTGACTTGACTTTATGCCACCTCATTGGTTAGTTGGCATTGAGTGGGCCAATGATGATGCTCCACATCATCATGGTTGCTTAAGTGGGATGCCACCTCATGGGAGTTACCAAGAGTTGTGACTCTTGGCATTCCATGGGAGTTACACACCCTCTTAATGTGGTCGGCCACATGAATGGGTTGATGAGTTTCATTTTGTGAATTAATCTCATTCATTCCTTGATCTTCTTCCTTGCTCCAATTTTGCTCTCCCTCTCCTCTCTTGGTCGAACCATCCAAAGGTGCTAGCACACCTTTTGTGTGGTTTTTCTCCACCTACTTGTTTGTGTGGATACATATAGAGAGTTGTCTACGTTGACAACTTCGAGATCCGGCACCATTTGGACGAGCGGGAACGCGAAGGGCTTCGCTTCAAAGGTATAACCTTTCTTTTGTGGATCTAAGTGTAGATATAGGTAGAAACTCATATTCGTATGTTTTTCTTTGCACAGATCCGTTGGCTAGGGGCTTTCGGGGTTTCCGCGACGCGAAAAAGCGGTTTTCGCGGCCCGAAAAACCCAACATGACAAACCTAACTTAACCTAATTTGTCATTCATCAAAACCTGAGTTAGACCGTTAGTGCTAACCGCACCAACAATCTCCCTCTTGTTGATGGAATGACAACCTAGTTAAGTTAGTGAAAAAAATGCTAGTAAAACAAGCATTTATAGGGTTTTTTAAGTTAGATTTTAAATTTGATATTTTTGTTGCACTAACTTAGCCACCTATCCCTCCCCCTTTGGCATTCATCAAACATGAACATAGAAAGAAATGCAAATAAAGGAATACAGCCAATGTAAACATTGCACAAAATAAGGTCAAGTTGACTTGGGGGAGTTTAAGTTTTAAAACATAGTCAATTTAACTTTTATTTCTTAACTTTTGTAAAATGACTAAGATTTGAAAGATAGCTAATTTAGCAACATAACTTAGTATTGATTAATTTTCAAAAGATAATTTTTGCAATATAAAAGCTAATATTTCAAGTATAAGTTTAAAGTTAACCAAGTTTTAAAATTTCAAACTTTCAAAACATAAGTTTGTATGTTCCAAAATTTAATTTTTCAGAACTTGAAACTTTCGAATATAAGTTCTATAAAGATAATTTTACAAAAGTAAAGTTTTCAAAGACCAGGTAAAATTCAATGTTCAAATTTAAGTAAAATTCAATTTTCAAAGTTAAGTAAGTTTTTTTTAAAAAAAAAATTTAAAACCGAGTGAAATCTATTTTTCAAACCTAAGTTTGTAACGTTCAATTTTCAAGACTAAGTTGTTAAATCAAATTTTCAAAATTAAGTTCTTATACATAAAAGACTTGATTTTAAAAGGCTAGTTTTCAAAAATAGGTGTATCAAAAAAAACAAAAACAAGTCAGATTTAAAGGCTAAGTTTTGAAACACAATAGCTAAGTTTTGTGAAAAATAGCTAATTTGGTAAAATAGCCGAGTTTTGAAAAATAGCTAATTTATAAAGATAACTTTGGAAAGTATAATTTTTAAAACTTAAGAGTTAATTTTTAAATAGCAGTTTTACAAAATTAACTTAATTTTTCAAAATCTAGTTTGTAGACTGGAACAAGAAAATCTAATTTTGAGAAATTTAATTTCTAAAATAATTTTTCAAAGATAACTTAGAGAGGAATTTTCAAAATCACATCTTGCAAACTTAAAACATTTTAAAATATTTAAAACAGAGTAGAGTTCAACTTTCAAATTAAATTTTCAAAAGAAAGTAAACTCTGATTTTCAAAACCAAGAAAAAGAATTCAATTTGCAAAATTAAGTTTGTAAAATCTGGTTTACATAACTTAGTTTGTAAAATATAATTTTTAATTTTAATTTTCAAAGAAACTAAGTAAAAACATTTAAAATTTAAAAACAATTTAGTTTTTAAAAGTAAGAGAACGTTTTTCAAATAGTGATTTTAAAATAAATAATTAAGTCCTCCCCTGAATTCGAAAATTGTTTAAAATAAAGCTTTTGAAAATATTTTCTAAAAATAAGATTTTTGAAGTAATTTTTTTAAAATAAATTGAGGTAGAATTTTCTAAAGAGATTTAGAAAACAAATTTGAAAAACACTTAAGGAGATAATTTTTTAAGAAAAAAATAAACCCCCCTGAATTTGATACTTCTTTAATTTATTACTCTCCCTTAATTTATTAATCTTCCTTATTTTATTACTCCCCCTTAATATAATGCTAAGGTTTGGGTGTGTAAAATTTCAAAGCCCTAATACATTTTTCTAATTTAGTAACACTTATATTATTTACATAATTATCTCTGTACCCTTGATATAATTTGTTATTTGAGTTTGATTAATAATTAATTTTAGATTGAGACATTTAAGCTTTAGTTTAAGGTTAAATAAGATAAGATTTTATTAATTAAATAACAATTAATCGTTATCGCTAATTGGTTAACTTTTACTTGATTCAATAATTTAATACTTATTTAAAATAATTTAACCTTTGTATTAATTAATTGTATTGATTAATGAAAGTATTAGTTATAATTTAACTTTTTATTTCCTTCCTTTTAAAGGGATTAATATAAGGCTAATTAAGTACACTAAAGTACAGTTAATGTATAAAATTTTTACTTTAATTGTTTAATTATTAATTATTTAATCAAATTTTAATTATTTGTTAAAATTTTAATTAGTTTAATCTAGTTTAATTTATTTTAGGTGGAGTTTCAAGTTTAAGTTTGAAATAATTTTTTTTAAAATGATTTTCAAAAGCTTTTAAAACAATTTTTTAAAAGAAATTTTAGAATGATTTTTAAAGTTTTTAAAATGATTTTTAAATGTTTTTAAAAGAATTTTAAAATGATTTTTCATGTTTTTAAAAGAGTTTTTAAAAGAATTTTTAAAATGATTTTTTTAAATTTTTTAAAAATAGTTTTTTAAAATGATTTTTAAGATTTAAAATATTTTTTTAAAAAAAAATTAAAAAGATTTTTTAAAAGTTTTTAAAATAATTTTTAAAAGTTTTTAAAAGAATTTTTAAAATGATTTTTTAAAAATGTTTTAAGATAATTTTTTTAAAAGAATTTTTAAAATGATTCTTTAAAAGTTTTTTTTAATAATTTTTAAAAGAATTTTTAAAATGATTTTTTAAAAGTTTTTAAAATGATTTTTTAAAAGCTTTTTAAGATAATTTTTAAAAGAATTTTTAAAATGATTCTTGAAAAGTTTGTTTTTAAATATTTTTTAAAATGATTTTTAAAAGTTTTTAAAATTATTTTTAAAAGAATTTTTAAAATGTTTTTTTAAAAGTTTTTAAAATTATTTTTAAAATTATTTTTTTAAAGTTTTTAAAAGAATTTTTAAAAGAATATTTTAAAATTATTTTTTTTAAAAGTTTTTTAAAATAATTTTTAAAATAATTTTTAAAATGATTTTTTAAAAGTTTTTAAAAGAATTTTAAAAGATTTTTTTAAAACAATTTTTTTAAAAGTATTTTATAATAATTTTTAAAATGATTTTTTAAATGTTTTTTAAAAATAATTTTTAAAAGAATTTATAAACTGATTTTTTTATAAGTTTTTTTAAAAAAAATTAAAATAATTCTATAAAAGGATTTTTAAAATGATTTTTTCTAAAAAAAATATTTTTTAAAATATTTTAAAATAATTTTTGGAGAAAGTTTTTAAGTTAAAAATTTAAATTAAAAAGAATTTATGAAAAAGTTTTTTTTTAAGTTAAAATAATTTTTAAGTTAAAATAGTTTTCAAATAATTTTTAAGTTAAAATAATTTTTAAGATATTTTTTAAGTTTAAAGTTAGTTTTAATTATAATTAATTTTAAGTTTAAAGTTAAAAATAATTTCTAAGTTTAAAGTTAATTTAAAAAATAATTTTTAAGTTTAAAGTTATTTTTTAAAATAAATTTTTAAGTTTAAAATAAATTTTTAAATTTCAAGATTTAATTTAATTTTAATTTTAATTTTAAACTTAAATTTTAAGTTAAAATTTAATTTTGATCCTTAGTCATTTCACCCGATCTAAATTTTCAATCAGGGAATCCTATATTTTTGTGAGACGAATATGATTCAATTATAGGGTTTGGTTTAATTTTGTGTTAGATTCAGGTTTAGCTTTGGGCTCAACAAATAGGCATTCTTTGAATAAACTTCTGGGCTATGGTGAGTCACTTGGACATCATTAGAGTAACCATGCCTTCGAGGTTTCCAAATAGTCCTATCCACTGAACTTAATACAAAACCTTGGTCTAATTAGTTAGGATCCGTAAGGGGTAGCTTCGGCTAGCTCCACTTAGGCAAATGCACCAAGTCGAAGTCATATCTTCCTAGACATGCATAGACTAAGCTTTCCTAACGTACTATCATCCAAAACTTCACCAATACTATTTTTCAAGTTAAACTTTAGTCCCCTTTTCTAGTTAATCCTGAGTACCCTGTCGGGTAGATTAGTTTGGGTTACCCTTCCGGGTAGGTTAGTTTTGGAGGTGTCAGCTATTCTGGAGCCTCCCCCTGAATTGTTGGTCATTAATTTAATTTTTAGTTTTAGGTTTATGTTTATTTCTTTTATAGTTATAATTTACTTGGTGATAGTCTAAGTTTTGGTGAGTTTTAAAATATTTAGATTTTGAATTATTTTGTTTAGGTTTGTATTTTGGGTTTTGATTTGGTTTATTCGAATTTATATAATATATTTTTTCTTTAGGTTTATAGTATTGGTTAAGTCCAACTTGCGGGATCAAACACACTTTCGGAACCTAGGCTTTACTCGTTGATTTGTGTTGGGTTATTAATGATTTAAAAGTTTTGTTTGAGTTTAACTTATATCCAAGTCCGGTTTTGTTATAACATGCCTTTTGATTTGTAATGACCCGCCCCTTTGGCCTCTTGGGCGGCCCTTGCGGCGGCCCACTGGCGGCACTTATGTCGTCGGCTCATTTAGCTACCTCTAATGTCGTCGACCGACGACCCTTGGCCGTGTCGTTACTCACTAGGTCTTCCCACCCCTGGCCAGTGGATTTTTGCCTTCCCCAGGATTCAAACTCTAGACCTCCAAGATAAATACTAGAGTTTATGAATCCTGGTAGCCAAGTGAGCGGCGCTCACTTGGCTACCAGGATTCATAAACTCTAGTACTCATCCTGGAGGTCTAGAGTTCAAATCCTGGGGAAGGCAAAAATCCACTGGTCAGGGGTAGAAAGTCCTAGTGAGTAACGACACGACCGGGGGTCGTCGGTCGACGACATAAGGGTTCGTCAATTGGGCCGCCAAATGGGCCGCCAGTTGGGTCGCCCAAGGGGTCGAGGGGTCGGGTCGTTACATGATTATTTAAAATTAGATCTATGTTTTTTGATCTTGTTGTAAATTTTTCTAACATTTCTTTTAAATTATTAATTTATGATTTTAGTGTTAGATTCTCCTTCTCAAGTGTTAGATCTTGAGTTGGATAATCATTCACAATTTGTTCCTTGAGGTTTTGATTCTTCTCAAGGAGTGATTTGTTTTCACTTTCTAATTTATCTAATTTATTATTTAAGCAAGAAATAATTTTTAAAAACTTTCGATTTAAAGTTAGGTATACCTCTTCGGAACCTTCGAAAATGAGTACGGACTCGTGGCTCGATTCGGGTTCGGACCCGTCTTCCGATTCGTCTTTCGACTCAGCTTCGTAGGCCATTAGCGCAAGATGACTCTGGTGCTTCTGATCTTCGACCTCCGATTCATCTGAGGAGGAGTCATCCCACGTCGCTTTGAGGGCCTTCTTTTTGGTAAGCTTCATTTTGTCGATCTTCAATTTCAGACACTCATTCTTTTAGTGCCCCTTCTTGTTGCATCCGTAGCATGTCACGTTCCTTAGTTCGGTTGGAGAACTGATCTTTTGTAGATCCTTCTTGCTGAAGCTTTTCTTTCTCCTGGTGAACATTTTTCTTACCAAGTTCACCAGGTACTCTTCATTTTCGGCGTCTTGGTCAGAGTCTTCTTCAGGTTCAGGCTTGATCATCTTTTCTTTGGAGGAACCTGCAAATAAAGCAATACCTTTCTCATCCCCAGCGTTAGTCTGCTCATGTAACTCTAATTCACAGAATAATTCATCTAATTTAAGTTTAGAGAGGTTCTTAGAAATTTTGTAGGCATCCACGATGGATGCCCACAAATTGTTGCGTGGAAACGCGTTTAATGCATACCTGATTAGGTCTCTGTTGTCCATTTGGTGGCCTATCGCGTGGAGCCCGTTAAGGATGTCTTTGATCCTCGCGTGGAGCTGACTTGCTGTTTCTCCTTCCTGCATTTTTATATTAAAAATTGTATTTAACAACAAATCCCTTTTTGTTACCTTAGCATCGCTAGTTCCTTCATGCAGTTCTATCAATATATCAGTTCTTTCACTTCAGGAGCTGCTTGACAAGGGTTTCATCCGCCCTAGTCATTCACCCCGGGGAGCTCCAGTGTTGTTCGTTAAGGAGAAAGACAGATCTAAGCGGATATGCATGGATTTTAGAACGCTGAACAGAGAAACAGTTAAGGACAAGTACCCTCTTCCCAGAATAGATGATCTATTTGATCAGCTAAAGAGGGCAATAGTGTTCTCTAAAATAGACCTGCGCTCTGGGTACCATTAGCTGAAAGTGAAAGAAAGTGTTATACCAGAACAGTTTCCAGGACCAGATATGGACACTACAAATTTGTAGTCATGCCATTTGGAGTGACTAATGCACCTGCAGTCTTCATGGACTTAATGAACAGAGTGTTAATAGAATACCTCGACAAATTTGTCATCGTGTTCATCGACGACATTCTGATCTATTCAAGAACCCCAGAGGAGCATGACACACACTTGAGGATACTACTGCAGACCCTACAGCAGAAACAGGTTTATGTCAAATTCTCGAAGTGCGAGTTCTGGTTAAATCAGGTGGCGTTTCTAGGTCACATCATTTATAAGAAGGCATCCAAGTGGATCCAACCAAAATAGATGCGGTCAGCAATTGGAGTAGACCCAAGAATGCCAGGGAGATCAGAAGCTTCCTTAGTTTATGTCACGCCCCAAGGGAGTCCCTGTCCGAAGAAAGTTCGTCAACACCTCCCCTGTACGGGTGACAATCTGAAGCATTTCTATAGACACAATATACATCAGCCACATGCGGCTGGAATATACACACAACCACGCAGTTTATATCATCATCCCACTCGGTCGGTACAAAATAAACAACCACGCAGTTATATATATATTTAACAGCCTACTCGGTTGTACTAAAACCAAAAACACAGCAGAAAAAGACAACACATACAACCCAAAACGAAAACTGCAAGCCGTCTAGGCTTACACAACACAACAATATAACAACTCCAGGAACAAAATCGGTATACAATGCTAAATACACGAATTATAAATACCGAAGTAAAAATACACCAAAAGCGTAGACATGTCTTCTGATGTGATGTGGGGACCGGCAGCCAGGATACTCCAAGCGTCTCCATAAACAACCTAGTACCTGAAAAAAAATAGTACCCACGGGGGTGATTTCAACAACTCAGCGAATACCAATAGACATGCCTAGTAAGATATATCTAACAGCAATAAACATGGAATACAGCTTCCTAATCATATATAGAGAATATGCAAAACTGAAAGGTAACTGAGGAAGCTGTACTCACCAGGAACTCCTATCCAGACAAAAGGGTTGTCAAACCGAAAGTGTCAATAATCCTGTATGCAGGTCAAACGTATGCATCCAACCAAAATGCAGCAACCAAATGCAGAAAACACAATCACAAGAAATAAATGCATCAATGCGTATGATGCTAATGATGCGTCCTGGTCACCCCTGAAGCAGTCAGTCATCTCACACACAAATGGCGAGACCGAGTGGGTAGGGCTGTGACAACCGTGCACTCTGCCGTCACTGCTCCTGCTGAGTGACCGAGTGGATGGGATGCTGTCGGAGTACTCCTATCCTCTTACCCCAAATCATAAATGGGGGAGCTCAATGCTCTCATCTCCCGGTACACGAGGACGGGGAGGTATCTCTGCCGGCTATCACGCTGAGTCACCTGACCAACGGAGCCAAACAGAGTTCACCGTCTGCCGGCTACCACGCTGCTACACTAAATGCCAGCGGAGCCAAACAGAGCGGAACTGTCTGCTGGCTACCACACTGAGTCACCTGACCAACGGAGCCAAACAGCAGAACCGCCACACACCTGCCTGATATACCACTAATCCATGAATGGTGGTGTGTGCAGTACAAGTAACTGGCGATGTACTCAACCATAGTGGAGTCGATAATCGCGCAACATGCAATCATGATGTATGACACTAAGCATAGCAATAAACTGATCAGCATAACCATATCCATATATATATAATATGGGTACCACAGTATCAGTAAGTCAAATCCATGGATCTAGGGTATACAAGTCCTCTATGGTATAACAACCTAGATCCTGAACATATCCCCCTCCATAACATATGTACCAACAATATGCATAGATCAAAGAAAAAGGGTCGAGGTACACCAATCAGATATGATATACAAATATAGGTACACAAGCCAGGTATGATATAAAAACCTAGGTATCAGATAATCTAGATACACATGCCAGAAATAAAATCCATAACCTAGTCCTAACCTCAGTAGAGCATGGAATGTCACTTACTCCAGGAACTAAGATACTCATGGTAATAATCATGAGGTATAAACGTGGATACATAACAAACGACAAAACCGAGCATGCTATGGGTATCAAACCGTGACATACCAAAGGAAAACATGATTATTGCTTGTAGCTATAAAATACTATGCATATCCAATTGACAATATCATAAAAGATAAGTCAAGAGGTACCCGCCTCAAATGTAGATCGTGTGCCCTCTAATCAGAGCTCTTGTCTTAAATCAGAACCCTGAAATAAATATACAATCAATCACTTAGGTTTATCGTAGATCGGATAATGCAAGCCAAAACCTCAATAAATCCAATCTAACGATCTCATCCTATTCTTCCAAAATCCATCCAACACTTGATAATCATTTTCTGTTAATATAATCCACCTTAACAATTCCTCAAGTAAATGATTACTAATGAATCTAAATCTGTAACTAAACTCCAATCATACAGTAAAAGATTTGTTGAAACCCTAATCCTCAGTACAAAAACTCACCCCAACAGATGAATTGTGGTTAATCCACAATTGAAAAGCTGCAACTGTATGCTGGACAAGAACACCTCAGCGCGAAAACCACCTTGCTGGATTCTCCCCTTCTGGTCAAAAAAATCAACCATAAGATCAAGAGTGGAGATCACGAATCATATCAAGAAATGAAAATCACTAGTCCAACCATAACCTAATTCCAACCAAATCTATTTATCTTACCTCTTCAATCGTCAGGTCAAGATCACCTCATCTCGAGAACCACCTCATCTCCCCTCCCTCAAACGCCAGCTGATCAACATACACAAAGAAGATTCAATTGACTTAATGACCTCCTTGATCACAGCTAGGGCATGGTATGTCCTCGCCGACAACGAATAGAGAGGCAGATCAGACAATAGTCGGTGAAGACAATAGTTGTCCCTTCACCCAATGGCTGGTGCTGAGAAGAGCAGTCCGTGCCTCAATTCCGACCGGAGAATTAAGGCAAAAAAAATGGTAGCAGTGGAAACTTTAGCACCGAAAGAAGAAAGAATCAAGGAGACCATAGAAATGAACAAGTTTTTCCCCCTTCAAGGCTCCAAGACCGACTCCTCACCGGCGACACCGAGAGAGACAGAGAGAAGAATCACCGATCGCAAGGATTCGCATGCGCGAGGAACAGAGGAGGAGTCGGGTAGAGAAAGGATTCATCTCCTTCGCCACTGCTATTGTACGCGGGGAAGAGGAAACATCACGAGCTGCGGCAGCGACAGCGCTTCGGTTGGGGAAGAGGAAGAAGAACCGGCGCCGCGCGAGAGGGGGAAGGAGGAGAGGGATCGGGCGAGGCTTAGGGCACGGGTCAGAATAAGAAACGAAGGTAAAGAGAGAAAATGAAAACAAAATATAAAATAAAATTAAGAAAATAAACATTTCCTCGCTTAAATGGGTAGCCTAAATAGGCTTTCCTCGGGGCCCAGTTTTCATCCCCGTAAACTCGTCCATACGAACTCTGAAAAATTTCCAGAAAATTTCCAAAAATTTCGTAAAATTCCCTTATTATTATTGGCCTTTTTTTTCCTAGTATTTTACAGTTTAGCTGGGTACTAGAAGAAATTCGTGGAGGACTTTTCTAGGATAGTCTCTCCACTAACAACCCTCACTAGGAAGAACAAGAAGTTTGAATGGTCAGACAAATGTGAGTAGAGTTTCCAAGAGCTAAAGAAGAGACTAACCAATGCTCCAATCCTGACAGTTCCAGAAGGTGACAAGAATTTTGACATCTATAGTGATGCTTCCAAGATGGGCCTAGGAGCTGTACTCATGCAAGAAGGAAAAGTTATAGCTTATGCTTCCAGACAACTCAAAGACTACGAGAAGAACTACCCCACTCATGATCTTGAGTTGGCAGCTGTGGTCTTTGCACTGAAACTCTGGCGACACTACTTGTATGGAGTCCAGTGTAGAATCTTCACAGACCATCAGAGTTTAAAGTATTTCTTCACCCAGAAGGACTTAAACATGAGACAGCGCAGGTGTCTAGAGTTGGTCAAAGACTATATCTGTGAAATCCTCTACCACCCAGGTAAAGCTAACAAAGTGGCAGATGCACTAAGCAGAAAGTCCAGTGCACTCCTAATGTCCTTGTCATCATTAGCCCTGCCACTGCAGAAGGAGTTGTCAGATTTTGGAATGGAAATTATTTATGGGCAACTCTCTGCATTGACCTTAGAGTCAACCCTACTTGAGGATATACAGAGAAAGCAAAGTGAAGATCCAGATATCCAGAAAATCAAGCAAGGGATACAAAAATAAGAAAATTCAGAGTTTCGAGTATTAGACAGTGGAATTCTTTATCAGTGGAGCCGTCTTTGTGTCCCCAATGATGAAGAACTGAGAAAGAAAATTTTAGAAGAAGCTCATAGTACACCTTACTCCATGCATCCTGGTTCCACCAAGATGTATCAAGATGTGAAACAGAGATTCTGGTGGTCTGGACTCAAAAGAGATGTTGCAAAATATGTCAGTACCTGCCTGACATGCCAGAGAGTCAAAGCAGAGCACCAGAGACCAGGAGGAATGTTACAACCTCTCCCAATACCAGAATGGAAGTGGGAAGACATATCCATGGACTTTATAACAGGTCTTCCAAGAACCACGAACGGATATGATGCAATATGGGTAATAGTGGACAAATTGACCAAGTCTGCTCATTTACTAGACATTAAGGTGTCCCACTCTATAGAGCAGTTGGCACAACTGTATGTTAAGGAAGTGATCAGACTTCATGGAGTTCCAAAATCTATTGTGTCTGATAGAGATGGGCGCTTCACCTCTCACTTTTGGGAGTGTGTTCAGAATCCACTAGGCATCAAACTCAAATTCAGCACAGCCTTCCATCCTCAGACTGATGGACAGACAGAGTGGGTAAATCAGATTTTAGAAGATATGCTCAGAGCTTGTGCACTATATTTCAAGGGAAATTGGTGCAAGTATCTATGCTTAGCTGAGTTTGCCTATAACAATAGCTATCAGGCCACCATCAAGATGACACCATATGAGGCGTTGTATGGCAGGAAGTGCAGATCACCCATTTGCTGGCAAGAAGTAGGTGGAAGAAAAGAAATGGAAGTAGAGCTGGGCATTCAGGCAGAGATGATAGATGAGACCATTCAAGTTATCCAGAAGATCAGACAGAGAATTGAGACTGCTCAGTGTAGACAGAAAAGTTATGCTGACATATATCGTAGGTGTTAGCTAGAGCCCTAGAGCCAATCATTTGATGATTGTATTTTTGGACTTGTTGTATCATATTCTATATAAATAAAGGCATTTGGTTTTTGGTTATTATACTTACTTGTATTGGTGCCAAATAAACTAAGTATAATAACGTCCTTGAGTAGAAGGTTCTTACCTGTATCAATCGATTGGTTGAATCGATAGTGAGATGATATAGGGAACACTACTCTTAATCATTCCTAGTCGAGCATTAACATTCAGGGACAATGTTAATGTAATAAGACTAGCATGTAGGTCAAATCGATGACTTGATCTCACAAGTCATGGATATAGAGATATCAAGTTGACACATGGGTATGCATTAGAGAATGTATACTGAATGACCCGCCATGAGAAAGTACCATGGATCGTTATATGAGTGTCATATACTTTCTCATGTGACTATTAGTATGACTACTAGTCCTTAGACCTGAAGTCACCATGGTTCCCTACATAAGGAGTTATGTACTTTGGTTTCGTCAAACGTCACCCGTAACTAGGTGGACTATAAAGGCGATTACTGGGTATGTAACAAATTATGCGGAGGGCTGTGAGTCATGTAGATGGGATCTATCCCTCCTATATGACGGGAGAGACATCGGTATTCTTGATAGAGTGAGACCACGAAGTGCATGGTCATGCCCAAATGAGTCAATATAAGATATTAAGCTCATTTGATTTAGTGAGTCTACTTGGAGTTCAAGATTTAGATTGATTAGAGGATGACACGGTCTATGCCTCATATTGATCAATCTAGATGTCTAGGATAAAAGGACACTTGTCATATATTGTGAAGAGTCACAATTAGTAGTCACAAGGTGATGTTGGATCTCAACATTCTTGTAACATTGGGTAGTAATGATGTGTTGCTAGATACCGCTAATTACTTATGCTCCTAAATAGGTTTAGGGGCATTGCCAACGTTACAAGAACCTATAGGGTCACACACTAAGGACAATTAGATGGAGATTAGGTTCATATGATGAACCAAGAGGATTAGATTCATTCGATGAATCAAATTGGATTAAGAGTAATCCTAATTGGGCTATTTGAGTTAGACTCAAGTTGATTCATGTGTTTAATGAGTCTAATTTGGATTATGACTCATTGAATCAATTTAATTAAATGAATTAGATTCATTATATTAAATTGGCTTGAATTAAATTGTTGGATTAGATCAACCATGAGAGAGATTAAGTCAAGTTTGACTTGACTTGAGAGGAAGATGAAGAGTCAAGTTTGACTTGACTTTATGCCACCTCATTGGTGAGTTGGCATTGATTGGGTCAATGATGATGCTCCACATCATCATGGTTGCTTAAGTGGGATGCCACCTCATGGGAGTTACCAAGAGTTGTGACTCTTGGCATTCCATGGAGGTTACATATCTCTTAATGTGGCCGGCCACATCAAGAGGAGGATGAGTTTCATTTTGGTGAGTTAATCTCATTCATTCCTTCATCTTCTTCCTTGCTCTAATTTTGCTCTCCCTCTCCTCTCCTTGGCCGAATCCCATAAGGTGCTAGCACACCTTGTTTTGGTCATCTCCACCTAGTGTGTTCATGTGGATACGTATAGAGAGTTGTCTACGTTGACAACTTCGAGATCCGGCGAATCATGGACGAGCGGGATACGAAAAAGGGCACGCATCGAAGGTATAACCTTTTCTTTTGTAGATCTAAGTGTAGATCTAGGTAGAAACTCGTATTCGTATGTTTTTCAAATTTTTCTTTGCACGGATCCGTTGGCTAGGGGCTTTCGGGGTTTCCGCGACGTGGAAAAGCGGTTTTCGCGGCCCGAAAAATCCAACAGTGGTATCAGAGCCACGTGCGAAGATGAATACGAGTTTATTTTATATTTTATGAAAAATTTTCAGTTCTGTAATATTCTGTAAATTTATGATTTTTATAGTTTTTATGGGTATTTTTCTCATAGAAGCGAAGCACAAGTGTTTCGATACTTGTAGGCTTCGACTACCGAGAAGAATTTTCCAAAACGACCAAGTTTCGCCCCAAAACTTTTTGTGACAGCGGGCTAAGGTACTGTAAGATTGCAATGGAACCCTCGCGATGGTTAGATCGCCGGTAGGGGCGCTGCCCCTGGCCCCGCAAGGGGATTCGTTCCGCGATTGCGCCCGAAAATCGCTAAACGGAACCGCCGGGAAATTCTACTCGTAAAAAAATTGTAAAAACTATAGAAAGATTACAGAAAAATTATAGAAATATATAATTTTGAATTATATATTTTTTTTGTGATAGTCATGGCCCAAAGACCCAATTCGATTGGATAATTTGTGTTGTAATTCATAATACGGCCTGCGTGCCGTGATGTGATGTGCGTGTTGTATTTATTTTTAATTTTTATTTTCACGACCTACGCGTCGTGCCTTTCTCTTATATTTTGGTTGTAAATTAGATTTAGACTCGAATGCAACTCAAGTTTCAAAATTGTAATGTAAATTTTGAAGCGGTGGAAGGTCCACACGAGACGGAGTTACGAGGAGGGCACGAGCAACACGAGGTGGTCAACGGAAGGAGCTTGAGAAGCTGTTGACCTTAGGTTGACCATCCGATCTTTTCATTGGCTTGAGAAGATTGTAGTAGGGCCATGACTAAATCACAAATTAATTTAATTAATTGCTTTTGTGTGTATGTGATGCATGCTAGTTAATTAAGTAATTAATTAATGCCTAACGATTAGATTAGATCTAAGTCGTGCACATGATGCACCATTCGATTAGATTAGATCTATCGAGTATATGATACGCATCATCGTTTAGATTAGATCTAAATCACGTCAACTCATAATGCCTACCATGCCGTGATATCTACCACTACCTCGATCGCATGTAGTTGTTGAATCTGCCAAAGCAGAGCAACACATACTATCTTGGTAGGGTACGGAGGGACAATCTTGGTCCCGCCTGTCAACTCATGGGTGAGTACAACTCAATTAGATTGAGTATTCCTAGTTAACTCGGTTGGATCGAGTATAACTATAGACATTCTTCCAACGGTTGGAAAGTTAGGTCAAAATCACATATATATTAATTCTTGGGCGTATTAGCCAAAGCTAACTCGAGTTTTAATATAAATGCGGATTTTGATTCTATAAACAAGAGTTGCATAGAGATGTAATTGGTAATCGTTACCTACCGATCATACTAAGTCTTGGGCGTATTAGCTAAAGCTAACTCAAGGGTTAGTATGATGTGGATCTTGTCCCACATGAATTATAGAATTCAGTGGGAGCATCATTTAGTTAAAGGTCTAATTAAATGATTAAGAATATGATATTTATTTCTGCTTTTATTTCTGTTGTAGATTACCATGACGTCGAATATGAACACCTTCTCCCTGCGATCTATTCTCGATAAGGACAAGCTCCACGGAGCAAACTTCCTGGACTGGTACAGGAACCTGAGAATAGTTCTCACCCAAGAACGTAAACTATACGTTCTGGAGCAGCCCATTCTGGAGGCTCCTCCTGCCACTGCCCCGCGAGCTGACCGAGATGCTTTCAAGATGCATCAAGATGACGCATTAGATGTGTCTTGTCTAATGCTCGCGACCATGAACTCTGAGCTTCAGAACAACACGAGTTAATGGGCGCTTACGATATGGTTGAACATCTTCGTCAACTGTATCAAGGTCAAGCGAGGCATGAGAGATTTGAGATCTCAAGGGCACTGTTTCAGTGCAAGATGTCAGACGGGGCTCCAGTAGGCCTATATGTACTCAAAATAATTGGGTACATAGAGAACCTACAAAGGTTGGGGTTCCCTCTTGGCCAAGATCTGGCTACTGACCTAATCTTGCAATCCTTGCCGGATAGCTACTGTCAATTCGTTCTAAACTACAATATGAACGAGATTGACAAGCCACTGCCCGAGCTGCTTAGAATGTTAAGAACTGCTGAGCTAAACCTTAAGAAGGCTAAGCCCAACACTGTTCTGATGGTTCAGAAACATAAGGGTAAGGGCAAGCCCAAAGGCAAGGGAAAGTCCCAAGCCAAGGGCAAAGGCAAGGCATTGAAGCCTAAAGGAGGGGTCGCCAAGGATGCTACCTGCTTCCACTGCGGTCAGACCGGGCACTGGAAGAGGAACTGTAAGGTATACTTGGAGGATCTTAAGAAAAAGCGAAGTGAGACTTCCACTTCAGGTATATATGTTATAGAAGTCAATCTATCTATTTCTACATCATGGGTATTAGATACTGGATGTGCTTCTCACATTTGTACTGATGTGCAGGCGTTGAGAAATAGCAGGGCATTGACAAAGGGCGTGGGCAATGGAGCACGGGTTGCTGCTGTTGCTGTAGGGACTTACTTTCTATCTTTGCCCTCTGGGCTTGTACTAGAGTTAGTCGATTGTTGTTATGTGCCTGCATTAACTAAGAACATTATATCAGTTTCTTGTTTGGACAAGAAAGGTTTCTTGTTTACTATAAAGAACAAATGTTGTTCTGTCTATTTAAATGATATGTTCTATTGTAGTGCACCTCTGATAAACAGACTCTATATTCTAGACCTTGAGAGCCCTATCTATAACATAAATACCAAGAGGTTCAAGTCAAATGACATGAACCAAACCTATCTCTGGCACTGTCGCTTAGGTCATATAAATGACATGCGCTTATCCCAGCTCCATAAGGATGGTTTGCTGGACTCATTTGATTTTGAATCATATGAGATATGCGAGTCATGCCTACGAGGCAAGATGACCAAGACTCCCTTTAGTGGGCACAGCTAGAGAGCGACTGATTTGTTAGGACTTATACATAGTGATGTATGTGGCCCTTTCAATGTCCCTGCTAGAGGCAGTTATAGATACTTCATCACATTTACTGATGACTTCAGTAGATATGGTTATGTGTACTTGATGACACATAAGTCTGAATCCTTTGAAAAGTTCAAAGAATTCAAGAATGAAGTACAGAACCAGCTTGGCAAGAGTATTAAGATACTTCGATCCGATCGAGGTGGAGAATACCTTAGCCATGAGTTCCGTGACTATCTAGCTGAGTGTGGGATTCTATCCCAACTCACTCCTCCTGGAACACCACAGTGGAATGGTGTATCCGAAAGGAGGAATCGTACCTTATTAGATATGGTACGATCTATGATGAGTCACACAGATCTTTCGACATACCTTTGGGGCTATGCTTTAGACACGACAGCTTTTATACTCAACCGAGTTCCATCCAAGGCCGTGATAAAGACACCATATAGGATATGGACCGGGAGAGATACCCAGGTGTCTTTCATGAGGATTTGGGGTTGTGAGGCTTACGTTCGACGTCAAGTCTCAAACAAATTAGGACCCAAATCCGACAAGTGCTTTTTCATTGGATATCCCAAGGAAACTAAGGGATATTACTTCTACATTCCCAGTCAGCATAAGGTAGTTGTGGCAAAGACTGAGGTCTTTCTAGAAAGGGACTTTGTTTCTAGAAAGACTAGTGGGAGCGCGTTTGATCTTGAAGAAGTTCAAGATGCGAACAATAACACTGATGCCTCGATGGAAGTTGAACTGGAACCACAAAGTGTTGTGGATGATGTTGTTCCACAAAGAGTTGAGGAACAACAACCAGTTCAAGTAGACATACCTCTTCGCAGGTCTAATAGGGTACGTCGTCAGCCTGAGAGATACTCATTTCTCTAGTCTGACCATGATGACGTTGTGCTCATAGAGGATGAGCCTACCACCTATCAGGAAGCTGTGATGAGACCAGATTCCGAGAAATGGCTAGAAGCCATGAGATCCGAGATGGAATCCATGTACACCAACCAAGTATGGACTTTGGTTGATCCACCTGAAGGGGTAAAACCCATTGGGTGTAAGTGGGTCTTTAAGAGAAAAACTGACATGGATGGACTTATCTATAAGGGTCGCTTGGTAGCTAAAGGTTTCAAGCAGATTCATGGTATTGATTATGATGAAACCTTTTCTCCAGTAGCGATGTTTAAGTCCATTCGGATCATGCTTGCTATTGCAGCCTACCATGACTATGAGATATGGCAGATGGATGTCAAAACCGCGTTTCTGAATGGAAACCTGCTTGAGGATGTGTACATGACACAACCTGAGAGTTTTGTAGATCCACAACATACTAGCAGAGTATGCAAGCTGCATAGGTCCATTTATGGACAAAAGCAAGCTTCTCGGAGCTGGAATCTTCGATTCGATGATGCAATCAAACAGTTTGGTTTCATCAAGAACGAAGATGAACCTTGTGTCTACAAGAAGGTTGTAGGGGACATAGTTGTCTTCCTTATATTGTATGTGGATGACATACTGCTCATTGGGAAGGACATCCCTATGCTTCAGTCTGTCAAGACATGGCTAGGGAGTTACTTCTCAATGAAGGACTTAGGTGAGGCATCCCGCATTCTAGGGATACAGATCTATAGAGATAGATCTAAGAGATTGCTTGGCCTAAGTCAGAGTACATATATTGACAAGGTACTCCTACGGTTTGCCATGCAGAACTCCAAAAAGGGATTTCTGCCGATGTCACATGGCGTGAGTCTTTCGAAGACTCAAGGTCCATCTTCTAGAGAGGAGAGAGACCGTATGGATCAGATCCCTTATGCCTCAGCCATAGGATCGATCATGTACGCTATGCTATGTACTCGACCTGATGTCTCGTATGCTTTGAGCATGACGAGCAGATACCAGTCAGATCCAGGTGAAAGTCACTAGATATCGGTCAAGAATATTCTTAAGTACTTAAGAAGGATTAAAGAATATTTCTTGATATATGGAGGCGATGATGAGCTAGCTGTAAAGGGTTACAGTGATGTTAGCTTCCAGAGCGGCCAGGATGACTATAGATCGTAGTCGGGGTTCGTATTTTGCATTAATGGTGGTGCTGTCAGCTGGAAGAGTTTGAAGCAAGATACAGTAGCTGATTCTACAACAGAAGTCGAGTACATTGCTGCATCAGAGGCAGTAAAGGAGGCAGTTTGATCCGCAAGTTCATCACTGAACTTGGGGTGGTTCCTAGCATTGCTGACCCCATTGAGCTCTATTGTGACAACAATGGAGCTATAGGACAAGCGAAGGAGCCTCGCTCACACCAGCGGACCAAACACATACTACGGCGCTTCCATCTCATACGAGAGATCATCGAGAGAGGAGATGTGAAGATTTGCAGAGTACCTACAGAGGCTAACATCGCAGATCCCTTGACCATGGCTTTGGCACAGAGGAAGCATGATGGTCACACTAGGTCATTGGGGCTTAGAGCCTACCCTGATTGACACTAGTGCTAGTGGGAGATTGTTAGCTAGAGCCCTAGAGCCAATCATTTGACGATTGTATTTTTGGACTTGTTGTATCATATTCTATATAAACAAAGGCATTTGGTTTTTGGTTATTATACTTGTATTGATGCCAAATAAACTAAGTATAATAACGTCCTTGAATAGAAGGTTCTTACCTGTATCAATCGATTGGTAGAATCGATAGTGAGATGATATACGGAACACTACTCTTAATCATTCCTAGTCGAGCATTAACATTCAGGGACAATGTTAATGTAATAAGACTAGCATGTAGGTCAACTCGATGACTTGATCTTACAAGTCATGGATATAGAGATATCAAGTTGACACATGGGTATGCATTAGAGAATGTATACTGAATGACCCGCCATGAGAAAGTATCATGGATTGTTATATGAGTGTCATATACTTTCCCATGTGGCTATTAGTATGACTACTAGTCCTTAGACCTGAAGTCACCATGGTTCCCTTCATAAGGAGTTATGTACTTTGGTTTCGTCAAATATCACCCGTAACTGGGTGGACTATAAAGGCGATTACTGGGTATGTAATAAATTATGCGGAAGGATGTGAGTGATGTAGATGGGATCTATCCCTCCTATATGATGGGAGAGACATCGGTATTCTTGATAGAGTGAGACCACGAAGTGCATGGCCATGCCCAAATGAGTCAATATAAGATATTGAGCTCATTTGATTTAGTGAGTCTACTTGGAGTTCAAGATTTAGATTGATTATAGGATGACATGGTCTATGCCTCATATTGATCAATCTAGATGTCTAGGATAAAAGGACACTTGTCATATATTGTGAGGAGTCACAATTAGTAGTCACAAGGTGATGTTGGATCTCAACATTCTTGTAACATTGGGTAGTAATGATGTGTTGCTAGATACCGCTTATTACTTATGCTCCTAAATAGGTTTAGGGGCATTGCCAACGTTACAAGAACCTATAGGGTCACACACTAAGGGCAATTAGATGGAGATTAGGTTCATATGATGAACAAAGAGGATTAGATTAATTTGATGAATCAAATTAGATTAAGAGTAATCCTAACTGAGCTAATTGAGTTAGACTCAAGTTGATTCATGTGTTTAATGAGTCTAATTTGGATTATGACTCATTGAATCAATTTAATTAAATGAATTAGATTCATTATATTAAATTGGCTTGAATTAAATGGTTGGATTAGATCAACCATGAGAGAGATTAAGTCAAGTTTGACTTGACTTTAGAAGAAGATGAAGAGTCAAGTTTGACTTGACTTTATGCCACCTCATTGGTGAGTTGGCATTGATTGGGTCAATGATGATGCTCCACATCATCATGGTTGCTTAAGTAGGATGCCACCTCATGGGAGTTACCAAGAGTTGTGACTCTTGGCATTCCATGGAGGTTACACATCTCTTAATGTGGCCGGCCACATCAAGAGGAGGATGAGTTTCATTTTGGTGAGTTAATCTCATTCATTCCTTAATCTTCTTCCTTGCTCCAATTTTGCTCTCCCTCTCCTCTCCTTGGCCGAATCCCATAAGGTGCTAGCACACCTTGTTTTGGTCATCTCCACCTAGTGTGTTCGTGTGGATATGTATAGAGAGTTGTCTACGTTGACAACTTCGAGATCCGACGAATCTTGGACGAACGGGATACGAAAAAGTGCACGCATCGAAGGTATAACCTTTTCTTTTGTAGATCTAAGTGTAGATCTAGGTAGAAACTCGTATTCGTATGTTTTTCAAATTTTTCTTTGCACGGATCCGTTGGCTAGGGGCTTTCGGGGTTTCCGCGACGTGGAAAAGCGGTTTTCGCGGCCCGAAAAACCCAACAGTAGGCCACTTGAATTCCAAGTAGGTGATTCAGTTTTTCTCAAGGTTGCTCCGATGAAGGGAGTGATGAGATTTGGCAAGAAAGGCAAGTTAAGTCCTCGCTACATAGGACCTTACCTGATCATGGAAAGGATTGGGAAGGTAGCTTACAAGCTGGATCTATCACAAGACATGTCAGCAATACACAATGTATTTCATGTCTCTATGCTAAAGAAGTGTATTCACGACCCTAGTCAAGTGATTCAGCCTAAGACAGTGCAGATCCAAGAGGATCTTAGCTATGAGAGTAGACCTACACAGATAGTGGATAGAGAAGTCAAGAGACTAAGAAACAAAGAAGTGCCACTAGTGAAGGTCATCTGGCAGAACCAGAAGAACGAAGAAGTCACTTGGGAGCGTGAGGACAGTATGAGACAGAAATATCCAGAGTTATTCTAAGTTCGACGATGAACTTTTTATAAGGTATGGAGAATTGTAACAACCCAAATTTCCTCATTTCAAGTCCTAAAAGTAATTTAAAAATATTTTAAAATGCCTTAGAAATATTCTAGATATTTTTAGAAATTTTTAGAGTATTTTTATGCAATTTTTGGAGGTCGTTTGGTATTTTTACTAAACGAAAGAAGTTTCGACAAAAAAAATGTCCAAGCCGAGATTCGAACCCGGGACCTCCGGTCGAACCAAGTTTTAAGCGGATCCGGCTAACCAAGTGTGGAGCGGGCGATGTTGATCAAGTAAGGGACAATATATATTTAAAGGATAGTTGATAATAGAAATATTTAAGGTTATAAAAGGATAAGTTAAGAGAGGGATTAGGTTATTTTCTTTTCTCTCAAAATCTTCTTCTCCCTCACGTGTGCGCGGCGTCGGCGACTTCTCTCGGGCGAAAAATGAAGCCGAGTTAGGGCTTCTCTCCGGCGGCCGGCGAGGGTCTAGATCCGAGAGTCCTTTGTCTCCTCACGATCCTTTCGTCGAGGAGAGTTCGTGGGCACAAGGAAGGGCCGAGTCTTGCGGTTTCTCTGAAACCCTAAAGGTCTTCCTCGGCTATAAGTCCAAGAAATAGCATTGTAAGTTGCTACTCACCTGGAGTAGAGTAGTTCCGGAATCTTATTCCTTGTGTTTTCGAATTTTCTGTGAAGTTTGTTGGTTGTGCTTGCTGCCGTGAGCTTTTATAGGAAGATGAGAAGGGGTTTTAATGGATTTGGCATATAGTTGGGCTTTTAATTACTGGTTTAAAGTAATTCATATTGAGGTTGCTCCACATTGTATTGTTTTAGATGATTGCTGCTATGAATATGAAACCACCTCATTGTTGAGTTATTCGGGTTTGTGACTTTGCTGTGCAAATCAGATTGGTGTTAGGAAAAAGGGGCGTGAACAATTCCTTAAAGCTTGTTGTACGGATTTGGCTTTGTGCCATGCATTGGGTGTGGATAACCTTAATTTGCACTACAAGAAAAACCCTCATAGACATCAGCGGAAAAACAACGGTTTTAAGCAAAAACCGATGTCTTTGACTATTTTACACCGGTTTTTCCAAAAATCGGTGTCTATGAGCGCAGATTTTCGCTCATAGACATTGGCTTTTTTAGCCGATGTCTATGAGCGTCTTTTTTTCATTAATAGACATCGATTTTAACTGCGGTTTTTAAAACCCGGTGTCTATGAACTAAAATTCTGGCGGACTTTCTTAGCGCGATTTCTTTTGGGCTTCTCCTCGCCCACCATAAATCAAAACCCTAATCCTCCGTATCCTCCTGTTAGAAGTTACCATTTGAAAGACGAGCAATGAATCTCTCAACGGCGATGTGGACGGCGGCGGTCGTCGGCGCTGTCACGGTCTACTGGTTCGTGTGGGTGATGGGCTCGGTGGAAGTGAAAGGCAAGCAGACAGGAAACCTTAAGATGGGATCGATCATGCGGGATAAGGTGAAGGTGTACTGGTCCTTCTTTCTCCGCTCCAAGGAGGGCCTAGCACCATTACTATATTAGTGAAGTGAGAGCTAGATCCCCTCGTTTCCCCGATCTAATCGCCATCCGAACTCCTAGGGTTCGACGCCCAGCTACTCCTTGTTCCGGTGGCCTCTCCGACCCTTCCTCTCCCCCTGCATGTCTTCCATTCTTGATGCAGGACAAGGCGGCCGCGGAGGACGGCGAGAAGGAGACTTTTTCGAAGAAGCTGCGCCACTGCGAAGCCGAGATGCCCCTTACTGATTCCGAGGAAGACTCTTTCCTCTTTCCCGTCGAGGAGATCGTCCAGTACCCTCTTCCGGGATACGTCGCTCCCTCTTCCATCAGCTTCAGCCCCGATGGGCGCTTGATCTCCTATCTCTTCAGCCCCGATGGTACCCTCCACCATAAAGTCTTCGCCTTTGACGTTGCCTCACGGCGGCAGGAGCCCTACTGTTCCTCCTAAGCGCCGATTCTTTCTCTCGCGCAATCCCTAATTTTCGTCGTCGTTGTTCCTCCTGAGCACCAATTCTTTCTCCTCCCTAACTTGCTCTTGCCGTCGCCTCTCCTCTCACCCACGCTCATCATCTCTATCGCTGCTCCTCACCCTTTTTCCTCCCTAATTGACCCGCTCTCGCTGTCGCCGCTCCTCTCACCAACGTTCATGCATCTTTGTCTGTGCCGCCTCCATGCGCAGCCAACCGCCGGCCTCCAACCACCTAAGCATCCTTGTCGCCACTGCCTCCAGCCGCCTAAGCAATCTGAGGTTTTTTAGGTATTTCTTTGTTACCTGATACCTTTTGTTTTTGTGTACTTTTGATTTTGTCAATCTGAACCCTAGAGAGAAAGGCAAGAACATTTGGAACCCTAGAGAGAACATTTTGATCCGCCTCCAGCAGCCTAAGCATCCTTGTGTACTGTTAATTTTGTTAATAAGGTCCTTGGATAATTACTGATATGGCAAGAACATTTGGATATTTTTTTTTATCATTCAGACGATTAAAACGTTCACTATAGGATATTCAGACCCTCCATCACTGCATTCTGTGCAAGCTGGAAGATATGCACTAGGAGGAAGCTTTGATGGTAAGGCAGATATATGAGGATTTTGATGCTTTAGCAGGGTTTGATTTATGCTTAATGAATTCCAATTTTCATAATGCAAGTCTTAGAACTGTTGCTAAGGTGGCGATCCACCTTTTTTTCAATCAGGCCGACTCTCCTTGGCAAGCTTGCAAAACAATAGATTTGTAGATAGGGAGATTGACACTAGAGCTTCAACTAAGCTATTTTTTTCATTGTACATTTGTTAGCCTGACCCCTAACATGCAAGTTGTATTCCAAAAATTTGCTAGCCAAATTCTAGCCTAACAACATTTTTTTTATTATACATGTCTTCAGATACAGGTTGCCATCTGCAGTCAATCTGTTTACTAGCGCATATTTGAATACTATGGCATAAGTACTAAAATTGCAACTTCATTACCGTACTAAGCCCATGATGACCGGTCATGGCCGGTCCCAAGCCCGGATAAAGGAGGAGGGTTGCGTTAGGTTGCCAGCCAGCGTCAAACTATGGCAAATATTCAATGAATGAATCCATTAAACTATTGTGATAATGCTAGGTTGTTCCCCGGAAGGAACGCGTTGCAGGGTCCGACTGTAACGTCTCGGCAAGGACCGCTACATCTCCAGAACTCGGGTGTAGTGATAAATATGCAAGAGTTCGCGTTACAGGGTCCGACTGTAATGTCTCAGCAAGGACCGCTACATCTCCATGAGAACTTGGGTGTAGTGTTAAATAGGCAAAAGTTCTCCCACCATAGGTTAGATAAGAACAAATATGATAGGAAAACTAATAATCTAAGATTTGGAACATGGAATATAGGAACTCTCACTGGTAAATCAATGGAGGTAGTAGATATGATGATTAGGAGAAAAATTAGTATTTTGTGTGTACAAGAGACAAAATGGATAGACGAGAAGGCAAAGATGATAGAGAACTCGGGTTTTAAGTTATGGTACACTGGAAAGAGTAAAGCAAGAAATGGAGTGGGTATCATTGTAAATAGTTTGTTAAAGGATGAAGTTGTAGGAGTAGTTAGAAAAGGGGATAGAATTATAGCCCTTAAGATAATAGTGGCGAAAGAAACTATGAACATAATTAGCGTATATACACCACAAGTAGGATTAGATAAAGCTACCAAATCAAGGTTTTGGGAGGACTTAAATGAAATATTACAAAATATTCCACCAAATGAAATGATTTTTATAGGAGGTGATCTAAATGGGCATGTCGGAGTGAAAAATGAGGAATATAAGAGAGTACATGGGAATTATGGGTTTGGAACGAGGAATGAGGAAGAGAAAACTATATTAGATTTTGCGATAGCATATGACCTTATATTAGCTAATACGTTTTTTAAGAAAAGAGAAGAACACTTAGTCACATTCAAAAGTGGGAATAATAAATCGCAAATTGACTTTCTTATGGTTAGAAAGAAAGATAGAAAGATTTGTAAAGATTGCAAAGTCATCCCTGGAGAAAGCTTAACTACCCATCATAGGGTAGTAGTGTTGGATATACGCCTCAAACATAGTATCAATAGAAAGAAAATATATACAATTCCTAGAATTAAGTGGAGGAAGTTAAAGGATGGGAAACAAAATATATTTAAGGAGAAGGTAGAAGTACAAGTATTAGGTGAAATATACGATGACTCTAATACAACATGGGATAAGATGGTATCAAAGTTGAAAATAGTAGCTAAGAGTGTACTCGGTGAGTCAAAGGGACATGCACCACTAAGTAAAGAATCTTGGTGGTGGAATGAGAAAGTACAAGAGAAAGTGAAGGAAAAACGAATAGCTTATAAGGAATTATATATTTGTAAGAACGAGGAAAACTTAAAAAAATATACAATAGCCAAGAAAGAAGCTAAGAAAGTAGTGAGAGAAGCAAAAAATGAAACTTTTGAACGCTTATATCAAAAATTGGATACAAAAGAAGGGGAAAGAGACATTTATAGAATAGCTAAAGTGAGAGAAAGGAAAACAAGAGATCTTAGCCAAATAAAATGTATTAAAGATGAATGTAATAGGGTATTAGTAAATGATGGAGAAATAAAAGAGCGGTGGAAGAGGAATTTTCATCAACTTTTTAATGAAGGTTTAGGTGATCAACTTAACTTAGGTAATTTAATTAGGTCAAATGAGCATAGAAATTTTAATTTTTATCGTAGAATTCAAACTTCAGAAGTAAAACAAGCTTTAAATGAGATGCACAATGGAAAAGCCGTTGGACCAGATGATATTCCGATTGAGGTATGGAAGTGCTTAGGGAAACAAGGCATTGAATGGCTTACAAAATTATTTAACATGATATTGAAAACGAAAAGAATGCCTGATCAATGGAGGATAAGTACTCTAGTTCCCTTATATAAGAACAAGGGAGACATACAAAATTGTGCAAACTATTGGGGTATTAAACTAATGAGTCATACTATGAAACTTTGAGAAAAAGTAATAGAAAAAAGATTAAGGAAGGAGACCACAGTGACAGAAAATCAATTTGGGTTCATGCCTGGAAGGTCGACAATAGAAGCTATACATCTCCTTAGACAATTAATTGAAAAATATCGGGAGCAAAAACAAGATCTACACATGGTATTCATTGACTTAGAAAAAGCTTATGATAGAGTCCCAAGAGAAATTATATGGAGAATTTTAGAAAAGAGAGGTGTTAGCGTAACATATATTGAACTAATTAAGGATATGTATGAGGATGTAACGACCAGAGTAAAGACTTCAGGCGGAGTAACTGAAGCATTTCCAATAAAGATAGGGTTACATCAAGGATCAGCCCTAAGTCCCTATCTTTTTACACTAATTATGGACGAACTCACTGCGCACATTCAAGACACGGTATCGTGGTGCATGTTGTTTGCAGATGATATTATTTTGATAGATGAGACACGTGAAGGAGTAAATGCTAAGCTAGAATCTTGGAGGGAAACACTAGAAGGGAAAGGTTTTAAGCTTAGTAGATTAAAGACAGAATATATGGAATTTAAGTTTAGCAATATTAGAAGTAAAGAAACAATTGTTAAGATAGGAGAGGACGAGTTGCCTGGAACTGAGAGATTTAAATATTTAGGATCATTTTTACAAAATGATGGAGGGATTGAGAGAGATGTCTTACATAGAATACAAGCAGGATGGGTGAAATGGAGGGGAGCGTCGGGTGTTTTATGTGACCGTAAAGTACCTCTTAAACTTAAAGGTAAGTTCTATAAAACCGCAGTTAGACCTTCTATGTTATATGGAGTTGAATGTTGGGCTATGACTCGAGCACATGAGCATAAGATGAGAGTTGCAGAGATGAGGATGTTAAGGTGGATGTGTGGGCATACGAAGATGGACAAAATAAGGAATGAGAGCATTAGAGAGAAAGTCGGAGTTACATCTATTCAGGACAAACTCCGAGAGACACGTTTAAGATGGTACAGACATGTACTTAGACGACCAATAAATGCTCCAGTTAGGCGATGTGAAACTCTGATAAACATGCATATCAAACGAGGAAGAGGACGACCAAAAAAGACTTGGTTAGCAACAATAAAATAAGATAAAATTTATTTAAATATAGATGATGATATAATAGGAAATAGGGCTCAATGGCGTAAAAGGATTCATACAGCCGACCCCACCTAGTGGGAAAAGGCTTGGTTGTTGTTGTTGTTGTTGTTGTATTACCGTACTAACACTGTAACTAAGCTATTTTTTTAATTGTACATGTGTTAGCTTGATCCCTAACAACATGTATGTACTGTTCTAGTCAAATTCTAGCCAACACATGTTAATTTGCTTGATCCCTAACAATCCTTATTTCTACGAATAAATAGCTAGCCAAATTCTTAAGTTTCAATAAAAGTTGCACATAGACTTAGTAGCACATAGACTTAGCACATAGACTTGCTTGTTTTCTATGCTTCTTCAGCAACTCACTTTAAAACCTCAATTGCAGGAATAGAAGGAAGCAGTGAGTGGAGGTTTTGGTCTAAGACATCGGAAGCTTAAGCTTTAAAGGTCTTTCCTTGTTACCTTTCTTATTATACTTGAATTTCACTTGTAACTTAGTTCTTTATTTATGAATGTTAAATTTAGTATATATGCATTTTAAAATTCAACAATTTGTCATAATGTTAAATTGATTTTAAGAACATCCATAATGCCAACTATAGATATGCCAACACTTGGAAATTGAAGTTAGATGAACGATAGATAATAATCACACAAACCAAAATGATAAAATGAAGAACATCCATAATGCCAACTATATGAATAGAAATTACATGTTAAATTGCCCAGGAACATCAACAAAGGACCATGAAGTATTATAGTACCATGATATATTATTGACAAATTGACTATATTGATTATGTATTTATGATAAATATTGCAATGCTTATCATCTGACAAACAAAGTTGCCCTGACTCCATATGAATCTTTCACATTTCCTGGTTCATCAAAATAGTCAAGTGGTTAATGTTTTAAGTCTCAATTATTTTGTCAAAGATGAAATCTAACCGAAGCATATCTGTAAGTTGGGGTTTTGACTAAAACATGATAAAGAACAATATTGATTTGCTCACATTTCTCTTATCATAGAGATAGAAAAAGAACTGAGATGGTGAAGAGTACTCCTCAGAGTCCATGTTATGTGCCATGGCAACAGCTCCATACACAGAAAGAGGAAGCACAGGCAGCTCTTCGTCCTATCATTACCAAATTCAAAAAGATGATCTAAGCAAGAATTGAATAACCCATTAACCAATTATCACCAATGAATCGAATTGATCGATCTATGAGAGAAATCTTTCAGCTCATGTTCTAGTGTTGTGATTTTGGTTTGAGATTCTAAACTTCGATTTGATAGCAGGAACTCCGAGGATGTTTAGTAGGCTTTTAGGAAAGCCCAAAGAGCAAACCAGCACCTTGGCAACTATCAAGAAATTATATGAGGTACTTCGATCTTCCCATCTTGTTTCCCGTTTCTTGACTACGAATCGTAAGCTAAAACTTGATTGGTTGGGCTTCGTGGATTGTGAAGCTTTTTTTATGTTTGTTTGGATACATGATGTGGAAGCCCAACTTCAACCTGTTCATGAAAAGAAAACAGTTCTGCTTTGCCTAATAGAATGGTTTAATCTGTGAATAGTATTCATAAGAGCATGAACACATGTTTTGGGCCACAAGTTTAGGGTTTTTTTTGTTGTTGTCAGAGTATCAGTGGATGATACATTTCTAATCATCACTCTATATGTTTCAGACACTTGAAATGCTCGAGAAAAAGGAGAAAGTTCTCCTTAAGAAGTCTGATGTTGAGATCGAAAAGGCAAAACAATTCACCAAAACTAAAAACAAAAGAGGTGAGATTTATCATCTGGCCGTACAAGTTTATGGTTCACTTTTTTGTCCATGACACAATATGTTTTTCAACAAAGGCGATCTAGCCAAAATACCAAATTGTTCTATCACAAATTATTTATCCTGTGTGACAAGTATTTGTCTGTGTATGAAGCTTCATACTTATGCTACGACATACACTTGTTGTCATATGTTTTAGGTTATAATTTTGTCATACTAATTAGATAGAGTAGATTGCTTTGGGTCGTATTTTTACCTTTTTTTGGTCATTTGCTTAGTATGATAAGTTTCTTTTTATCTATAATATTTGGATATCTGAACTTGTTTATTTGACATACTATATGCTCTTCTTGATTGTTCTTTGGGTAAGATTTTTTTTTTTAATTTCTATTTTATTATATATTTTACTCATCTTGAAAAAATTTTGCTATATTTTTCACATTCATGTAGATTGAAAAAATTTATGCCACCTCAGTTGACCTAGATTCTCCTTTGTATCATAGACTCGAGTTTACTTGATACTAGAATATGCAGCTAAAGGTGAACTCTACAAGGAACTACAGAATCCAAATTCTTCAGTGAGAGGCGAACTGCTACAGTGAGTTCAAATGCACCTCATTTTTTTTAGGAGAGATGATTTAGGCGTGTTTAAGATCTTGCTGGATGATTCATTGGATTCGTGGTGTTGGATATTGTCAGGTAGGTCTTGTAATTCCCTGTGGTTGACCATTTTGAAGTGGAACTGGAGGTATATTTGGAAGTCAGTGTTTAGGGTTGCTGTAGAATGATGCTTTGAATTTTTGTTATCTGGAGCTTTGATCTTTTGCTTCACTGAACTTATGCAGGAATGCAAAACATTAAGGATCCTGAGATATAATTTTCCCATGTTATCTGGAGCTTTGATCTTTTGCCATGAATTTTCCCATGTTATCAATGTAAGTAACATGATACTTTCTTATGTGATGTATTTTTTTCTTTTCTTCTATTTATTTACTTATATATATGGTTGCATCTATATATGGTTGAAATTCATGTTGACTAGTTAGCATTTTAGCTATTTTCCCCTTGAAATAAAAATTTGTTTTGATGTTATTGTATCATTGGAAATCATATAAATGAATTGATGTTACTCATCTTTATTACTGCTGAGGAATTTATTTACTTTTCATGTACTCTTAGTGATAAACAGTTATGTCATTTGGGTCGACTACTAATGAATTGAATTTCCATGTACTCTTAGTGATAAACAGTTCCTAGGAATGATAGATCTATCACTATATGATGTGGTTGAGATAATTGATGAATGTTTCTCTTTTTAAGCATTCCAATTAGTCATCTTGTTACCTGGTGCTCTTATTGCTTTTCAACTATGATTTTTAGTCTTGGTTTACTAATATATTATTTATGTGTTTTTACAGTTTACAAATCTCAAGTACTCCAGAGTTGAAATTGATGAAGTGTTGTTTGAGTGGGCTGAATGCATGCTAGATTATATTTGAAGTGCGGTTCTACCTTGATGTGTTGTTAAAAGAATGTTCTACCTTGATTCTGATATCTATTAGCTTTTGATGTAAAAAGAATGTTTGTGTATTTTATGGATACTGTTGTAAGAAGAATATTTATGTAATTTATGAATATTTGTGTATTTTATGGATATTGTTGAATGAAGAATATTTGTGTAATTTGTGAATATTTGTGTATTTTTTTGGTTATTTTTTCGGAAATCAAATTTGTACTGTTAAAAAATACTGATATTACATCGGTTTTCCACCGTTGCAAAATCGGTGTTATTAACTAATATTACATCGGTCGTATACCGCTGCCAAAACTGGTGTTATTAACATATAATATTACATCGATTTTACATCGTTGATGAAATGGTGTCGTTAAGTGATACTACACCGGTTAATAACCGATTCAAACACCGGTGTCGTTAAGTGATACTACACCGGTTTTAAACCGATGTCTAAAATGGCAAACTTTTTACATCGCCTTCATAGACATCGGTCGAAAATGTAATACACACCGATGGAAAACCGATGTCTATGAGGGTTTTTGTTGTAGTGTTGGGAGTTCTGTTTGATTTTAATAGCTTGTTTTCTTGCTTCGATTTTTGTACAGCATTAGGATGGTTTGAAATGTAAGAGTAGTAAGTGTTCCTTGTTGTCTTGCTTCCGGATTTTCCTTCATGTATAGCATTAGGATAGCTTGGAATTAAAGAGTAGTTTAAGGAATTATTCAGCATTGCATTATGTTTTGGTTCCTTGTATGTTCTAGTATATTATCATGTTCACGTATTAACTTTTGATAGCAGTAGCATTATTTTAGTAGATGACATTTCTTTTGCTTGAGCTAATTGACTTGTCTTTACAAAGGGGATTTGACTGTTCCTTTTTAGTGTTGTTGTAGCAAGATATAAGATAACGTAGTGCAGATTTTTGTTTGTTATATATGCAGATTTCTATTTAAGCTTGAAGGCAGATTCTGTTAAAGCTTATATAGTATGCAGAATTTTGTAGCATAGTATGCAGAACTTTAGTACAGTTTAGACTTCTTGGTTGTGCAGTTTAGTATTTCAATGTTAGAAATTGTTTTAAACATTTCAGTTTCTTTTTAAGAAGCATTCTTTTAGAAGTATTAACAAGTATAAGAAAGATAAAGAAAATAAAGAAAAAGGCCAAGGCCTTAAGTAGATCCCCAAAGTCAAGACTTTAGGGATTTTGGCACACAAGGTGCTTATTAAAATGCCGAGGCATTATATATCAGAAGTAATAAAAGATAACAAGTATTTTACTTTTTAAGAGGCTAGTACCCGACTTCCGAGGTTGTCGTTAAACAAATCCAGGTGTCCAATTCCGAGGTCTTGGCCCTGGTAGACCGAGGTCTGCTCTTTTAGGATTGGTGGCTCGCTACCCCAACCTATTAGGGAACGCACATAAGATGGTACTATGCATGGGCCCAAGAAGAAAGTTGATTATTATTTTAAAGTATTAAAGTATAAGTTTTCAAACAAGTGAAATAAAAGAATAAGTTTAGAACAAATAAAATACGTTTCACTTTGCTTTAAAATCAGCAAGTTTAGTTCTTTATGCTAGCATGACTGTATAGATTTGTTTTACATGTTTAGCATTTCAGTATGTTTCTTTACTAGTAGATGAGCATGAGTAGTTTTCCTGTTGAGCATTCAATTTTTAGATTTCAGTATATTCACATGCATATTCGAGTTTTGTGAGATAGATAGCGCTTACTAAGCATTTTGCTTATAGATTGCATTTCCTCTTACTGCAGATAAAGGAAAGGAAAAGCTATAGAAAAGGAAGACGGCAAGGAGGTGCAGAAGGATGTGTGATACCAGGACTATGGAAGTCTTGGGGCTAGAAAGGAGTTCTTTTAGTTTTCCTTCCTTATTGCTATGTTAATAGTAATTTGGGATCGTGTATGTTATCTTGTTGTTATTAGGACATGGTAGATGGATAGTTCTCTTCTGTTTTTGGATTATTTTTTATGTGAGTGGTGTTTGACACTTATTTAATTGCGTGGGTGTTTGATATATGTTCCAACAACCTGTGGCTGATGTATACTATATATGTATCTCAGTTTATGGTCACCGGTATAGGGGAGATGCTGTCGAAATTTTTCGGTAGAGAATCCTCGTGGTTTCGATCATACCGGTTAAGTAGAGTTAGTAGTTAAGTAGCGTCCACCTCTAGTGAGTAGTAGGGAGGTTTGGTCGTTTACTATACTAGTTAAGTAAGAATTTTATAGTAGTTAAGTAACGGTCACCCTTAGAGAGAGTAGTAGTAAGAAAGGTGGTCGTTATAGTTTATAATTCAACAGAAAAGAGTATGACTTAGATTCTGTCTTTTCGAGACCGGAATCTAGTCACGATCTCGACTTAGAGTTCCGAAATGGTTCTAAGTCGGATCAGCGCCTAAGTTCCCTTCCCGGGAACGCGTCCTCACAGTCACTCCCTTCCAGTGACTTACCTTTACTTACCTGCCAGACGTCCGGTCAGCCCTTCGACCCGTCTGGACTTCGTGCCAGCTATCCAGTCAGCCCGTCGACCTAGCTGGACTTTGTGCCAAATGTCTGGTTAGCCCTTCCACCCATTTGGACTTCGTGCCAGCTATCCGGTCGGCCCGTCGACCTAGCTGGGCTTCGTGCCAAACATCCGGTCAGCCCGTCGACATGTCTGGACTTCGCCTGCACACTCGATCAAAGTGTTAGACAACGACAAACCTAACTTAACCTAATTTGTCATTCATCAAAACCTGAGTTAGACCGTTAGTGCTAACTGCACCAACACATAAAAGGGTAGGCACGACACGTAGGTCGTATATCATATACAACACGCACAATACAAAAAATGGCGCGCAGGCCATATTATGAATTACAACACAATTTTATCCAATCAAATTTGGGGTTTTTGGGCCATGACCATCACAATATCATACATAATTCTAAATTATGTATTTTACATAAATTTCTATAATTTTACTACTGTTTTTATCAATTTTATGAGTCACAACTTCCCGGCGGTCCCGATTAGCAATTTTCGGGCGCGATCGTGAGACAATGCCCCTTGCGGGGTTAGTGGCAGCGCCCCTTCTCACGAAATGAATATCATGAGTGTCCCATCTTGATCTAACAGCGCCTTAAGTAGCTATCCCAAACAAAAATAATTTTGTTTGGGCGAGACCTTGCCGTTTTGGAAGGTTTTTCTTGGTAGATGAAGTCTACAATTGTCCAAGCACTTGTTGCTTCGCCTCTACAAGAAAAATACTCATAAAAATAGAAAAATTACAGAAACTTACAGATATGAAACCTTTTCATAATAACAAAAACAAAACATGTACAAGCTTCGCACGTGGCCCTGATACCACTGTTAGCATTTCGAGCCGCAAAAATCACTTTTTGCATTGCAGAAACCCTGATGCTAGCCACGGATCCATGCGAAAATATATATAATAATCTTGTACATATATTTCTACACTAGATCTACATGAAAAGAGCGTTACCCTTGTAGCGATACCCTTCGCTTATCCCGCTCGTCCAAAGGTTGCCGGATCTCGTAGAGTGTCAAGTAAACACTCCTCTACACGTATTCACACGGACAAAAAGGTGGAGAGAACAACTTAGAGTGTGCTAGTACCCTTGAAAAGTCTCGATAATGGAGGATAGGGAGAAGGAAGATGAGAGGAGGAAGAGGATGAATTGAATGAGCACACACTTTGTGTAACACCCCACCCTCCTCACTACTAGTCTATGAGGATGGGGCGCTACTGGACTACTAACTTATCTTAACTAACGTTGCTCACATGAAAATAACTATACTTAAAACTCTCAAAAATGTGAAACATACAATATGTAACAGCGGAAGACATAAATAACTCATCTATACATACTACTCGAGCATATGTTCACAACTAATATCAATACATGAAACTCTTTAAACATGCAATTAGTCACAGCGGAAACATGAATAACTTATTCTCTACATTCTACTCCAGCATATATACATAAACAAAACATATCAATCTGTATATACATGTTAAAAACATATCTATTAATATGAACATGCATGCAACATTAACACAACTCAATAGTGAGACTAATATGCATAGCAATTCTAATGAGAAAATTCTAAATAAATAAAGTCATTCTATGAATTAAATCATCTACATAAATAAACAATCCCAATAGTCTAAATACAAAATATCTTAATAAAATCTTTAACTAAATCCCAAGGCTTCTATTGTCCAGGCAACACACATCCATCCGCACCTCTTTGTCCCCTTCTTTTGTTATAGCTTTTCCATTCCTTTATCTGCAGTAAGAGGAAAATGCAACTATAAGAAAAATTGCTTAGTAAGCGCTATCTAACTCACAAAACTCGAATATGCATGTAACTAGAAGAAATCTAAAACTGAATGCTCAGAAAGAAATACAACTCATGCTCATCTAATATCAAAAGAAACATAGCATACTGAAATACTAAACATGTAAGCAAATCTAAACAACATGTCAGCATATAAGAAAACCAAACTTGCTGAATTTTAAACTTATGTGAAGCTTGTTTCACTTGTTTAAAATTTATACTTTAAGACTTCAAAATAATAATCAATTCTTTCTTGGGCCCAGGCGTAGTACCAAAGCGCGCTCCCTAATAGAGACTGAGGTAGCAAGCCACCAGTCCTATGAGGGTAAAGACCTTGGTCTTACCAGGGCCAAGACCTCGGAATTGGTCACCTGGATTTGTTTAACGACAACCTCGGAAATTGGGTACTAGCCTCTTCAAATAAAATAACTTTTATTTTTTAGTACTTCTAGTATATAATGCCTCGACATCTCTTCAAGCACTAGACGTGCTGCTGCTCCTCAAATGCTGGAATTTGGGATCAAAATTAAGACCTTGGTCTTCATTTACTTTTAATTACTCATAAACGTATATGTTCAAAAATCCGGAGCAAGATAAGAAGCTATTTTTACAGCAATTGACTCCAGATACAAAAATATAAAACTGAAGCCTACAACTAAGATATCAAACACTGCATGCTTATAAATAAAATCGTTCATGCATATTGAGATAACAAGTAACTTAAATCTGTATGCTTATTGGAATGGTAGCAAGGAAGCATATCTAAACCTCATGCTAGAATAAAGAAACTCAAATCTGTATACTTGAGTGAAAATAGCAAGGAAGCATATCTAAACCTCATACCAAAACTAAATTTGAATGCTTTAACAAACTAAAATTGAATACTTAAACAAACTAAAATTAAATGCCTTAACAAATCTACACCGCAGTGTTGAACATAATCTAAACTACAATGCTTAAACAAAGTAAAAACATACAGATTGGACAATTTAAAACTCAAATGCTTGAATAAAATCTTAGAATGCAACCTTCAAGCTTAACATATAACGATTGCTACTGTAAGGAAATTGCTACTGTAAGGAACCAAATGAAAATTGCTACTGTAAGCTTAACCTTAATTGTTCTTCATGCTATGTGCCACGGCAACAAAAGGAAACAGAAGGTTGCCAACTTCCATTCAACCCAACATGCTCACCAAGTCACAAATAACAAATCTAATGGAACTTGCTACTGTAAACTTAAAACATAATTATTCTTCTTGCTATGTGCCACGGCAACAAAAAGGAAACAGGAGATTGCTACTATTTCAGTCCACGGCAAAGAACCAAAAGGGAAATTGCTACTGTAAACTCAAACTATAACTGTTCTTCACACTATGTGCCACGGCAATAAAAAAGAAACAAAAACATAAAATTTGCTACTGGAAACCTAAAGATCATAATTGTTCTTCATGCTCATTGCCTAGAATAACAAAATCTGAATTCCAGCTACAAAGCTTGAGGTATAAAACCCACATGCTTGAACTTTACCCATCATGTTCTTTCTTTGAAAGTCACGACAGCAAACCCATCACAATGACTTTGACAGCATAATTCGAAAACAAAAACAAGAAGCTAACATGAATCTGAAACTACTCTACTGCAGGTGAGGAAGCACTTACCTTCGTGCTTGGACATACAATATGAACAAAAGACCTCTAGGGTTTCGGAGATTGCAAGTTTTCGGCTTCTTCTTCGTGCCTATAGATTCTTCTCGACGAGAGGATCGTGAGGACGGAAAGAACTCTTGGATTTGACCCTTGGTCGGCCACCGGAGATGAAACCTAGCTCCGGCTTCGTTTTCGCCCGAGCAGAGACGCCGCGCGCAGTCGGGAGAAGAGAAAAGGATTTAGGTCATGGGGAAACCTAAGTTCTCTCTTTATAACTCGGGTATCTTGTTATCTACTATTGCTTAAATTAATTTCGCCTGATATTTTCTCAGCACGGCCCGCTTGGGCACTTGGTCATCGCGCTTCGCTTAAGTCTTGGACCGAGTCGGAGGTCGCGGGTTCAAACCTCGGCCGAAACTCTTTTATACTTAATATTTTCTGTTTTCTATTACTTCTTAAGTTTATTTCGCTATATATTTAATCAGCACGGCCCTGCTGGGTTCCTGGTCATCTGAAACAACTTAAGGCTTTGCTTAACTAAAGGTCTCCGGTTCGATCCTTGGTCGAACCTCTTTATTTTTCGCAACTTCTTTCTTTTGGTAAAAATACCAAACGAACTCCAAAAATTACATAAAAATACTCTAAAAATTTCTAAAAATATCTAGAATATTTCTAAAGCGTTTCTAAATATTTTTAACCACTATTAGAACTCGTAATGAGGAAATTTGGGTTGTTACAATTGCCCATACCTTATAAAAAGTTCATCCTCGAACTTAGAATAACTCTGGATACTTCTGTCTCATGCTGTCCTCACGTTCCCAAGTAACTTCCTCGTGCTTCTGATTCTGCCAAATGACCTTTACTAGTGGTACTTCTTTGTTCCTTAGTCTCTTAACTTCTCTGTCCACTATCACCTATATCGCATCGTACCCATTAGTGGTCCTTGGAAGACCTGTTCTGGGTGTAACACTTCCTTTCACTTTCAACTGATGGTACCCAGAGCTCAAGTCTATTTTAGAGAACACTATTGTCCCCTTTAGCTGATCAAATAGATCATCTATTCTGGGAAGAGGATACTTGTCCTTAACTGTTACTTTGCTCAGTGCTCTAAAATCTATGCACATCAGCATAGATCCATCTTTCTTCTTAACGAACAACACTGGAGCTCCCTAGGGTGAATGACTAGGGTGGATGATACCCTTGTCAAGTAGCTCCTGAAGTTGTTCTTGTAACTCTTTTAGCTCAGCTGGAGACATTCGGTACGGAGCTTTTGAAATTGAACTAGTGCCAGGAACCAACTCCTCTGTTAGGAGGTAGTCCAGGTAACTCTTCTAGGAATACCTCTGGGTACTCCCAAACTACCCAAACATCCTCCGGCTTGAGTCCTTTTCGTTCTCCTGTATTCACTATGTATGCAAGAAAACCAGCATACCCTTTAGCTAACATCTGGTGAGCTGTGAGGGAAGAGAGGAACTTTTGGGTCTTCCTCTTCGCCACTCCCGTAAACTCAAAGGATGGTTCACCTTCTGGGCTGAAAAATCACTTTCCTTCTGCGGTAGTCCACTGAAGCGCTGTACTTGCTGAGGAAGTCCATACCCAGAATGACATCGAAATCTTGCATCGCAAGGGTTACTAGGTCAACTTATAGCTCTCGGTCTGAAATTTTGACTGGTACAGCCCGAAGCCACTGGTTGGACTCCATGACTTCCCCAGAAGGTAGGGTTGTCAAGAACTTGGAGTTCACGCTCTCTGTTACGACCGTGGAGGCACTAGCAGCTTCCTCTTTAGTGAGGGAGAATACTCTGGCACTGGCTGGAATTGGTGGGGCTCCCAATCTTCCTTGACTGAGCTGAGGTCCGTCCAGAGTCGCAGGCATGTAATATAGCTGAGGCTTGTTCCCGTATTGTGCTGCTTGTTGCTGAGGTGCTTTAAGCTTGTTAGGACATGCCTTAGCTAGAGGTCCTTCTTGACCACACGAATAACATCCAGTCATACCCAAAAGATAGGCTCCTGGATGCGCTCTCCCACATTTGGGACAAGGAGGGAACTTAGCCTGCTTGTCTGTAGAACCTCCCTTTTGGCTTCCTCCTGTATTCCATCTCTTTGTCTTGTTATCTTTCCCCTTCCAGTTCTGCTTACTTGCCTGGGGCTTCTAACTCCCTGCTGTCTTGTCCTCTATCTTGACTGGCTTGAGTTGCGTTTGTTGTGCCTTGTTGCTGTTCAGATAGTGCTCAGTGACTAATGCCCTGCTGACCATCTCTTCACCAGTCTGTGACCGGTGAGTTCCACTACTCACATTAAGTGTTATTTCTGGCCTTTTAAAGTAAAATATTTTAATTACTTCTTCTTTAAATGCTTTGACATTTTAACAAACACCTTGTGTGTCAAAATCCCTAAAGTCTTGACTTTGGGATCTACTTAAGGTCTTTGCCTTTTTCTTTCTTTTCTTTATCATTCTTATACTTTTCTTAAACTCAAAATACTGATAGGGTATTTTTTCCATATGCATCTATAAGTGAAACTAACTAGGTAACACACAATCATGCATAGAATACAAAAGAAATCTGCACATAGATAATAAAGGAAAAGCATAAAAGAAAGTATAAATGCATTCTTACTTAAAGACGGCAAGGTTGGTGCTGATGTGTAATGCTGGAGAATAGGAACTCCTCTGATACCAACTTGTAACACCCCACCCTCCTCACTACTAGTCTGTGAGGATGGGGCGCTACTGGACTACTAACTTATCTTAACTAATGTTGCTCACATGAAAATAACTATACTTAAAACTCTCAAAAATATGAAACATACAATATGTAGTAGCGGACGACATAAATAACTCATCTATACAGACTACTCGAGCATATGTTCACAACTAATATCAATACATGAATCTCTTTAAACATGCAATAAGTCACAGCGGAAACATGAATAACTTATTCTCTACATTCTACTCCAGCATATATACACAAACAAAACATATCAATCTGTATATACATGTTAAAAACATATCTATTAATCTGAGCATGCGTGCAACATTAACACAACTCAATAGTGAGACTAATATGCATAGCAATTCTAATGAGAAAATTATAAATACATAAAGTCATTCTATGAATTAAATCATCTACATGAATAAACAATCCCAATAGTCTAAATACAAAATATCTTAATAAATTCTTTAACTAAATCCCAAGGCTTCTATAGTCCAGGCATCACACATCCATCCGCACCTCCTTGTCGCCTTCCTTTGCTATAGATTTTCCTTTCCTTTATCTACAGTAAGAGGAAAATGTAACTATAAGCAAAATTGCTTAGTAAGCGCTATCTAACTCACAAAACTCGAATATGCATGTAACTGGAAGAAATCTAAAACTGAATGCTCAGAAAGAAATACTACTCATGCTCATCTAATAGCAAAAGAAACATAGCATACTGAAATACTAAACATGTAAGCAAATCTAAACAACATGTCAACATATAAGAAAACCAAACTTGCTAAATTTTAAACTTATGTGAAGCTTGTTTCACTTGTTTAAAATTTATACTTTAATACTTCAAAATAATAATCAAATCTTTCTTGGGCCCAGGCGTAGTACCAAAGTGCGCTCCCTAATAGAGACTGAGGTAGCGAGCCACCAGTCCTACGAGGGTAAAGACCTTGGTCTTACCAGGGCCAAGACGTCGGAATTGGTCACCTGGATTTGTTTAACGACAATCTCGGAAGTCGGGTACTAGCCTCTTCAAATAAAATAACTTTTATCTTTTAGTACTTCTAGTATATAATGCCTCGGCATTTCTTCAAGCACTAGACGTGCTGCTGATCCTCAAATGCTGGAATTTGGGATCAAAATAAGACCTTGGTCTTCATTTACTTATAATTACTCATAAACATATATGTACAAAAATCCGGAGCAAGATAAGAAGCTATTCTTACAGCAATTGACTCCAGATACAAAAATATAAAACTGAAGCCTACAACTAAGATATCAAACACTGCATGCTTATAAATAAAATCGTTCATGCATATTGAGATAACAAGGAACTTAAATCTGTATGCTTATTGGAATGGTAGCAAGGAAGCATATCTAAATCTCATGCTAGAATAAAGAAACTCAAATCTGTATACTTGAGTGAAAATAGCAAGGAAGCATTTCTAAACCTTATACCAAAACTGAATTTGAATGCTTTAACAAACTAAAATTGAATACTTAAACAAACTAAAATTAAATGCTTTAACAAATCTACACCGCAGTGCTGAACCTAATCTAAACTACAGTGCTTAAACAAATTAAAAACATACAGATTGAACAATTTAAAACTCAAATGCTTGAATAAAATCTTAGAATGCAACCTTCAAGCTTAACATATAACGATTGCTACTGTAAGGAACCAAAAGAAAATTGCTACTGTAAGCTTAACCTTAATTGTTCTTCATGCTATGTGCCACGACAACAAAAGGAAAGAGAAGGTTGCTAGCTTCCATTCAACCTAACATGCTCACCAAGTCACAAATAACAAATCTAATGGAACTTTCGACTGTAAACTTAAAACATAATTCTTCTTCTTGTTATGTGCCACGGCAACGAAAAGGAAACAGGAGATTGCTACTGTTTCAGTCCACGATAAAGAACCAAAAGGGAAATTGCTACTGTAAACAATTGCTACTGTAAACTCAAACTATAACTGTTCTTCACACTATGTGCCACGGCAACAAAAAGGAAACAAAAACATATAATTTGCTACTGGAAACCTAAAGATCATAATTGTTCTTCATGCTCATTGCCTAGAATAACAAAGTCTGAATTCCAGCTACAAAGCTTGAGGTATAAAACCCACATGCTTGAACTTTACACATCATGTTCTTTCTTTGAAAGTCACGGCAGCAAACCCATCACAATGAGTTTCACAACATAATTCGAAAACAAAAACAAGAAGCTAACATGAATCCGAAACTACTCTACTGCAGGTGAGGAAGCACTTACCTTCGTGCTTGGACTTACAATCCAAACAAATGACCTCTAGGGTTTCAGAGATTGCAAGTTTTCGGCTTCTTCTTCGTGCCTACAGATTTTTCTCGATGAGAGGATCGTGAGGATGGAAAGAACTCTCGGATTTGACCCTTGGCCGGCCGCCGGAGACGAAACCTAGCTCTGGCTTCGTTTTCGCCGAGCAGAGACGCCACGCGCAGTCGGGAGAAGAGAAAAGATTTAGGTCATGGGGAAACCTAAGTTCTCTCTTTATTACTCGGGTATCTTGTTATCTACTATTGCTTAAATTAATTTCACCCGATATTTGCTCAGCACGGCCCGCTTGGGCGCTTGGTCATCGTGCTTCGCTTAAGTCTTGGATCGGGTCGGAGGTCGCGGGTTCGAACCTCGGCCGAAACTCTTTTATACATAATATTTCTATTTTCTATTACTGCTTAAGTTTATTTCGGTATATATTTAATCAGCACAGCCCTACTGGGTTCCTGGTCTTCCGAAACAACTTAAGGCTTTGCTTAACTAAAGGTCTCCGGTTCGATCCTCGGCCGAACTGTTGGAGTGTATACTTAAAAGTTTAGCTTTTGTACACATTTATTTTGAAATAAAGAATCACATTGGTCAAATGTTTACATTTATTTGTTAAATGTAATTGTTCAATTAATTTATATAGTAGATAACATGGAGTGTGGAGTCACACTTAGAAGATCATGTTGTCGGTTCTCTATAAATTATAAACAGTTGCTCACGACTAAGATGGAAAGGAACAAACCATCAGAATAGACGTAGTATAATTAAGTATTAGTTTATCTTGACTAATAAATTACACTGATACACTTTAAGTGTATTGAGTAGGATCATTTGAGTAAGTTCTTTTTGTACTGACTTAGTAAAAGAACTAGACCTTAGTTATTATGGAAGTGTGTGCTCTTAATCCTGATATAATAACAAGCATGTATATTTAATATTTATTTCTTTGACTTATCAAAGGGTGAGGTTTAGCTCGATAAATCAATATGCCCAATAAGTTTGGAAATGATATTACTTATAGTATGTATTGTTGATTATAGAAGGAATCTGTGTCCTAGTTATCTAGGTTGAGAATGTCCCCAAGAGGAGCTTATAAGGATTGCCATGTTAAACCCTGCAGGTGGACCTAGTCCAACATGACAATAAATTTGAGTGGTACTACTCTTGGAGCTAGATATTAATTAAATGAGTTGTCAGTAACTCACTTAATTAGTGGACATTCGTAATCTTAAACACAGGGAGACTAACACACTCAAGATAAGAAGAAGCCCATAATGTAATTTGGGATTGGTGCGGTAGTGAGGGAATAACTCTCTATTGGAATGAGTTATTATCGATGAACTTGAGTTGTGTGTTCGGGGCGAGCACGGGATACTCGAGCTCATCGGAAGGCCGAAACCAATTTCTCCTCTAGGTCCCTGTTGTAGCCTCAATAAAGCCTCAAGTCCATCCAAAGAAAAGCCTATCTTGGTGTCCAAGAAGGGGCCGGTTCATTGCTTGGTGACCAAGCAATGGCCGGTGACATATTCTCTAGAAGTGGCTGGCCCTTGCCTTGGGCAAAGGGGCCAGCCGCAATATTTAAATTAGGAAGGTTGTTTTTGAATTTTTAAATTTTCTCAGATATTTATAATTTGTAAAAAGAGAGATTTTAAAAATTTATAAAATTTTCCTAATTTAAATTAGGCCACAAGGTTTTAAAAGAGGGTTGTAAAATTTATAAAACTTTCTTTTAAAAAGAAATATTATTAGAGATGTTTTAAATTTTAATACTTTGTTTTAAATTTTAAAACTTTCCTTTTAATATCCACATTAGAAAAAAGAGAGTTTATAAAATTTTATTAGAAGTTTTCTTCTTTTAAAATTTTATAAAAATTTTTATTTCTTTCCCTTTTAATAAGTGGTCGGCCACCTTGCTTGGTGCCCAAGCAAGGGGCCGGTCAAATAATTAAATATCAACAAATAGTTGTTTAATTAATAAATCAACCTAGGATTGATTAATTAAAAGGAAAGAAAAAGAAAAAATTAAAAGGAAATAGGAATGAGTCTAATTTTTTATAAAACTCTTTCCATAATTTTCAGTTGGGAAACTAATATAAAAAGAGGGGAAGGAAAGGCCTTGAAAAACATAACAATTGATATTGTGTTGTTGGAGATCATCAAGTGGCCGGCCCGTCTCCCTCTCTTCCCTTTGCTCTATTTTGCTCCTTTGTGGTTGTGGTGGCCGAATTCTAGAGAAGGAGGAGAAGCTTTTCGGGTGATGTTCGTCTTGGAGGATTGTCGCCCACACGACGTCCAAGAGGAGGCGAGGGATACGACAGAAGATCTCGAGGTTTTTAGCATACAAGGAAGAGGTATAACTAGTATTTAATTTCCGCATCATACTAGTTAATTTTTCTTTGTATCAATATCAAATACAAGAGGCATTCGATTCTTGTTTTTTGAATTTAATTTCGATGTTGTGTTCTTTTTCTTTTTTCCTTGTGATTTGATTGTTCCTTTTGGTTAACCTAGAGTTATATAAGGAAATTAAATATTAACTTTCCTTAAAAGGCTTTGTCTAGTCGGTGGTGGTTGCTCCCATATCCAAGAAGGCCAAGTGTCTCGCCATGCAGTACTGGAAGCCAATTTTGAAAACTAATATTTAATTGAATTTATAACCTAGGTGATTTGGATCAAACGTGTTAAGTTCCGCAGGAGATCCAAATCTAAACCTAAAAGAACATATAAGTTAAACTTGGAATCAAACGTGTTAAGTTCCGCAGGATATACAAGTTTAACTTAAAAGAACACATGGTAGCTAGGAAAGGTTCAGATCACGTACAAAATTTTTGTACAGTGGAGCCATTGGGTTTTCCGAGTAGCAACCAACACGAACCTCTTTATTTTTCTCAACTTCTTTCTTTTGGTAAAAATACCAAATGAACTCCAAAAATTGCATAAAAATACTCTAAAAATTTCTAAAAATCTCTAGAATATTTCTAAAGCATTTCTAAATATTTTTAACCATTATTAGAACTCGTAATGAGGAAATTTGGATTGTTACACTTTGCTTCAATTCACCATAAAGTGGTCGGCCACTTCATTGTGTGTTATATACCTCCATGTAATACCAAGAGTCATGGCTCTTGGTCTTCCTCATGAGGTGGCACACAATGATGTAGTCATGATGATGTGAAACATCATCATTGGCCGGCCCCATGCCAAGTCACAATGAGGTGGCATATGGTCAAGTCAAACTTGACCCTTCATCTTCCCTCTCAAGTCAAGTCAAACTTGACCTTTTTATCTCCCATGGTTGATCAAATCTAACCTTTGATTCAAATCAATTTAATTTAATGAATCTCTATTCGTTGGTTTAAATTGACTCAATGAATCATAGTCTAAACTAGACTCATTTGACACATGAATCAAATTGAGTCCAACTCAATCAGTCTAATTTGGATGACTCTTAATCCAATTTGGTTCATCATATGAACCTAATCCTCTTGGTCCATCATATGAACCTAATCTTCATCTAATTGCCCTTTGAGTGTGACCCTATAGGTTCTTGTAACGTTGGCAATGCTCCTAAACCCATTTAGAAACATAAGTAATGAGCGGTATCTAGCAACACATTATTACTACCCAAGTTACAAGAATGTTGAGATCCAATATCACCTTTGTGACTACTAATTGTGACTCTCACAATATGTGACAATGTCCTTCTATCCTTGACATCTAAATTGATCAATTGAGGCATAGACTGTGTCATCCTCTAATCAATTTATGTCTTGAACTCAAAGTAGACTCACTCTAATCAAATGAGCTCAATATCTCATATTGACTCATTTGGGCATGGCCATTCACTTAGTGGTCTCACTCTATCAAAATCATGATGTCACTCTGATAACGAGTCTATCACACTCGTAAATCAAATTAACAATGTATTTCCACTGAACCCCTTACTTTCGCAATAATATTGTAGAAACGAGCCCAGGATCGAATCTCTCGAGGAACTAGCGGTCGGATGATAACCTATGATTGTACGTTATTTCTATTTTTCGGGTTTTTAATATGAAAATGGGGGGTTTAACTTGAATTTAAATCTAACAAAAGTAAAGCACGGCAATAAAGAAATTAATCTAAAGCAATAGTGAAATCTAACTAGGTGCCAATGATCAAACCATAACGCATTGTCACCCTACGTCATAATTAAACCATCAACACACTTAAACTAAATATGAAATGACGATACGCAATTAAAATCTAATCGAAGCATTGAATTAAATCGGGAATGAAATAACAAGAAGCATTTAAATTTGATTTAAACAGAAATTAAACCCTAGCTTAAAACATAAACACTAAACAATTAACCTAACATCAAATAAAACTTAAACTAATCTTCAACAAGGTAATGAAATGCTAAACTAGTTGCTAAAAACAAAAAAACATAAGTGAAATCTATTTAAGCTATAAAACAGTAACAAAATGAACTAAAAAGTAAACCAATCCATTCTCATAATTTATCTAACAAGCAACACACTCTTGCCATCACACAAGAATGCCGAAGTCGAGAACACCCAACTCCGGACCTCAATGGAGTATCTCAGCTACGTCTTAGTTCAAGGTATGCTCAACTACGCCGGCGGACCACCTCCGACGAGCTAGAACAACCCTAAACCGTATAAATGGCCCGAAATCTGAAAATCTGGTCTCAGAATCTGGATGGAGGCTGTGGTCTATGGATGGTCATCGAAAGAAGCTCAGTAATGCCGGAGGACCATCGCCGAACGTTGCTAAATTGAATCGAAGCTCAGATTTGGAGGAACACCTCCAAATCTGGCGAAAACAGAGGCTTGCCGAGATAAGAATTCCGCCGGAGAGAACACCCACCAATGGCTCCTGATGATCGGGATGAAGCTGCCAAGAAGCTCTCCACCTAGGTTGAAGCTTGAGTGAATGATCGGAGAAAGGAAAGGGGTCAGAATCCACCGGTGGCACTCGTACGACGCCAGACTGTGTGGAGGAGTCAACGAAGCCACGAAGGTACTATAGCTTCTCTTTTGAATCTGATCCAGATCTGAACGGACGGCTGAAATTGATTTGGAGCTTGATTAACAATGGAAAGTCACCTAAAATCCGATCTGGAGGTACTGATCTTCATCTAGGGTCTAGATCTACTCTCCCTTAGGTTGGATCGACCAGATCTTCACTGGATGGTTCAGATCTGTCCAATCTTTGATGAACAGTCCATAATGCTCTACAGCTTGATCTTCTCGTTTGAACTCCGATTCGAGCACAATTTCGGTTCGAATAGATCCAAATCCAAGATCCTTTGATGCCTACAAAATAAAAATCAAATATTAGCATCAAATAGCACCAAAAATAAGATAATTTGCAATTAAGCCCAAAATAAAGACAATGCACGAAATGTGATGTAACCATGATTTAAACCTATGAAATCAACATCAAACCATACATATATGAATCAAAATAATACAGTAAAATCATGGTTATCAAATCCCCCACACTTAGTCTTGAACGTCCCGTGCAAGTAAAGAAAACTAAAAATCATCTCCACAGAAAATTCCCTAGCAATACCTAGAAGATAGTAAAAAGAATTTAACTAAGACCATCTAAAGATCACTAACAATCATGAATACAATTCAAACAATAATCAGTAGGTATGGTAGTTTCAATCCAATTGAAAAAATTAAGCAAGTTGCAATCTCACAAGGTATTTACCTATTCTATCTCTCACACTCAAAAATGCATATAAGTGGATCTCACTCAATGCAACTCACAACATTTCACTACCATAAGCTTGCTTATTTTCTAATTCTCCACCACTATAAATATAGCATACATGAATCAAAAGGATTTTTCAACAAGAATTGAAATGGAATCAAAAAGAATAATTAAAGTGGATGAAATAGGCAAAAGAAAAGGCATTAATGAAGAAAATTGAGAAGATAAGAGTATTGGAGGAATATACTTGATGAGTTTACCATTTTGATGTGAAAAGATATGAATACCATTTGTCATTACCAATTCAAAGTATCAAGCTAACCTCCCCTTCAATTTGATGGAAATCCAAGATTCTTGACACTCAACTCCACACTTCATACACTTTTGTTTTGTCACTGTTTTTCCTTTCTTCTTCACTGTTTTTGCACTTCAATTTCAGAATTTTGAAACTAAAATAATCTCACATCAACTTAAAGAAGAACCCTCCTCGCCCACACTTAAAATATTGACCGTCTCGGACAATGAAACATATCATGCCATCCAAATGCTTGATATACCTCGAACTACTGTTTCCCACTTATTCTGCAGGTTGACAATTCTGCTAGGCTCAGTTGCAAGAACTCCATTTTACACCCAAAAATCAATTTCAGAACTAGCACTGAATTCTACATTTCTGGTTTTACTGGACTGGTACTATTCAGAACTCAAGTGACCAAGCAATTCGATTCAAAACCATAATCCAGCAGGAACTCAGATCATTGCAACTATCAAAGAATAAGAATTTCAGCAACTTGCATATCCAGATTGTGCAGAAATCACACTGTCTTAGAACCGAAATTTCAAGATAACTTCTACTTAAATCATATAGAATTTTATTTACCAAAGAATAACAATCAATATTAGTCTAACAATTCATTTCCAAATTAATTCAATCCAATCCAAGTTGATACATCATAGTATCAGAAATCTGAAATCTGTTGAAATTTAATCTGTTTCCAAATTAATCTGTTGAACATGTTCAACTGAATTGAGCAGAATTCACAGAATTGCAGCATAAAATTCAGATTCTGCAACTTTTCCAATCAGCAACTACTTCCTGTTTTTCAGTCAAACAGATTTGACCTTTTCACATACTCAGCTCCAGAATATGGCTCTAGGGTCTATTTTCACGGATTTTGCAAGTTCTGTAAAAATCTGTTCTTTAGTGTCTGTCACGCTCCGTAAGTGTATGGAAATGTCGTAAGTAATATAAAAGATTATCGTATCCACAGGGACTTGAATAAGCACTAGAAATGTCTCAATGCGAATTAGCTAAACAACTATCCAATCGTTTCAAATGCAAAGTGAAGGTAAACAAATCTAATATTATAGATCAACAAACAAGAGTTTAGTGTTTTGGGTTATGATAAGGGAGATTCTAGGAGTCTCGGTTTCTTTGTAATATTTCTTGAATGTAAATGGTTCACCAATTCTTATCCCTCAATTGCCAAACACTTGTAGAAAGTTGTCGGTTCTCTCTTGCAATAGATAACCGGCTAAGGTCTGAGAAATGTATCTAAATATGATCAATTAGACGTGAACCTACGTTGTCCTTACACAAAAGCGCACCTATTACTATGCCTTCCTCGGATATCAACATAGAAGCCCACAACTTATTAATCTATCAAGATACAAGAAACTAATCACAAAATCCATCCTACTCTCTTGAATATTCCTATTTCCTCTTCAAGATTATCTCTCAAACGTCCTTACACGGGCTTGCACCTGTCACGTGGATCCCTCGGATGATCGAGTGAGAGTTTATCTTTACAAAGTCCACAAGAAATCCAAACAATCAATCAAGAATGAGAATTAAGCACAAACCACCATTAATCATTCAAGATCTAATTGATACAAGCAAGACAATGTCATTGAAACAAGAAAATGGCAAATCCATAAGAGATTACATCTATCCATCATACAAATACTCCCTTAATCCTAGAATACAAGATCTACTCCATGAATCGAGGAAGAATATCCGAAGAAACGAAGATTACAAGCATTTCTTAAATCCCCAATCCAAGAAACCAAGAAAAGGGGGAAAGAGAAAACTTATCTACGAAGAAGCCTCGTCTTCGGATCCAATCCTCGCTCCGGAGTCGAAATCGTCAAGAACTCCCTTAGAATCACCTAGAAATCCTCCCAAGAATGGGAGAAAACCACCAAATCTTGCCTTCTCCCAAAGGGGGAGAGATCCCCTTTTAATTCATGAAGGAGGGTTTAAATAGAGGAGGGAATCGGGCGCCACACGACCCCGTGACACGACCGTTTGAGATTCACACGGCCATGTCTAGTTCCTTCTCTGCCAAAGCTGCACGACCGTGTGACTCACACGGCCAGGACCCTTCTGCTCTCTGGAAATGCTACACGGCCGTGTGGTGCACTCGGCCACCTTTCTGGAAACCTCACACGAAAGTGTAGATCCACACGACCATGTAAGGCTTCTGCTCTGGTTGACTTCAAATCTTGACACGGCCGTGTGAAGTTCACACGGCCATGTCATCTTCCTCTTCTATTGGTGCCAAACTCCACACGGCCCGAGCTCCATCCCAGTGCATGGCCTGGTGCTTTCTCCCTTTGTTTCCTCCAAGGCTTGCCCAAAGATGTAGATTCTTCAACAAATCGACTCCTGTGTACAGAAAATACACAAAAAAGCAGATCTCCGAACCAAAAGAGTAAATATGCTAAAAGGAAAGCTGGAAGTATAAAAATGCATAGATCAAGCATGCTCAAAGTATGTAAATGTGCGTAAAAACATGCATAAAAGAGTATATAATCTACGCACATCACACCCCCAGACTTAAACCTTTGCTTGTCCTCAAGCAAAACGTCGCAGTCTAAATTCATATGTTCTACAACACATTCATAAAACCTAGTGCACTTTCCTAACTCTATCAAAAAGTTTCATTAACAAGCATGATCATGGAAACAAGTAAAGTATGGTTCAAGCATAAGAATCTTGTGCACAGTGTAAAAGTAACTCAACACCCTTCAAGTTTCAATCCATGTCCTAGTCAAGTCGTCATCAAATTTGAATTCCTAGTGTTTCCAGTGAAAGACAAGTAACCAGTAATAGGCACTTACTCACCATTCACTTGGTTCATATTTCTCAATTAACCCAAGGTCTCAAAGGTGTGCTCAATCTCAAGGGAAGCTAAGCAGTCATTTCCCCAGTAACCTAACTCGGTCTCAAAGGGGTGACTTGCTATATTCCACTCATGACAACTATTTTTTATATCCCTTATATATATATTTTTTTTTATTTTATAAGTGTTTGCATTGTGCAAAACTTATTCACAAATGTACTTTTAGCACACATGTTGGGATATTTTGATTTTTCCAAATGAGCTTTAATGATTTGAGCCTCATCCAGTAACCAAAATGAAAGTTGAGAAATCACCATGGAAACCAAGTACTAAGAAAACAAGATGAATCATGACTATTTCAATGACATCAACTATTCAAGCATCAAGCACAAGTGTAGTGAAGATAAAATCCTTAAGGTTGAACCAAAACTAAAACTCATCACCATAAGATTCTCAGCTTATTAATGCTTCCCAAGATAGAAAAAAGAACTACACAAAGTTTACTACTAGCATCATTCGAACACCATGAATCAAGACAATAATCGTGCTAACATTTCACTTGAATCCAAGAAAGCATATAAGTGAAGATTGATGTTCTCAATTTTTTTTTTTACCATGATTATTTCAAAAACAAGCAAAATAAAGCAACAAGAACCAACATGAAAAACTAACAAAAACTAAAAAATGAAAATGAAAACCAAACTAAACAGTACATGACACCCCCCCCAGACTTAAACTTTTCATCGTCCCGATGAAATCAATATGGTGGAGGAGGTGGAGGTGGACGAGGGAAAGGAGGTCTACGACGTGGTTGTCCAATAGGAAAACTAGGAAAACCTGGAATCTCACCCAAAGATCTATGATACTCATATAAAGCATCTACTTGTTGGCTAGTAAGCATCATGCTCTGCATAAAATCTCTCATCCTAGCCTGATCAGTATCATAATCCTGCACAAACTCGGCCACTTGACCTTGAAAATTCCTCGTAAACTGAAAATGATTTTGTACCTCCCTAAACTGATCATCAGATAAAGAGAAGCGCCCCTCCAACATTTTTCGTTGGGAATCTTGCTTCTCATGAAGCGATTCTAGAGACGTACGAAAATCTGAAAAATAAAACCTAGAAGATCCCGTGCCATATACAAAAGAATGCCTAGCGGGCTCCATAAAACTAGAAGGCTGCGGGTGTCCATATGACGAGGGCTCATGATGTGGCTCAGTGTCTCCAGTATAGAAGGGTTATCCTCAAAATCTAACTCAGAAATTACCCAATTAGCCGGGTTACGAATAGTAGTTCGTTCAGGAAAAGGAAGGGGTAAAGGAGAACCACTCCTCCTAGGAAACGCGAAACCATTCTCATCCCGAACGATCATTTTCATAGCAAGACATGCATCAATGTCAATCATGTCATTACCATGAATTATTTCCAACCCATCAACATCAAGATTTAAATTATAAGCTATTCGGGTAATCAAACCACCAAAAACAATTGATCCCGATGATGCCCTAGCAGATCTTAATAAGGTTTGAACAAAATGAAAACCAGAATCAAATTCAACCTTATAAAGCATAGCCCATAAAGCATAAAGCTCTATCTTTTTAACCACCCCATCACTCTCTCCCCTACCAAAAATAGTTTTACCCATGACTCTATGTAGATACCTAAAGATGGGGTTTTGCATATGGGAGGCCTTAGCTCTTGAAGGCTCATAAGGTTGATCTAACCCAGTTATTGAATTCCAAAAATGATTCCAATTAAACCTTGGATCAAACCTATGAGGGCTACCGGTGGTTAATCCAAAACAAGAATTAAAGTCACTAAATGCCCATAGAAATTCTTGATTCATTAGTCTAAAAGAGATTTTTCCAAAATAATCATCTTCATTAGTAAAATGGACATCCAATGAACTTAAAAATTCCAAAACAAGACGAGGATATGTAGGCAAATGCGAGTACATAATATCACTCCAATCCAAAAGCCCAATCATCAAATCTACATCTTCCCTAATTCCAAGCATATCAAGAACAGTTGGGTCCATATATCTAGTACACACTATCTTTCTATTGACAAGATTTGCAAATCTAGTTACTTGATCATCATTTCTAAACACAATATTGAATTCATTGTCATTACCTTCGTTGCGTGAAGTCCTTTTGCCTTTGCCCTTCACTGGTTGTTTTCCTTTGTCCCTTGACGGCTCCTTCTCTTTGTCTCCACTGGATCCACCACCTCCTTTGCGAAGTTTCTTCAAAATATTGGACATCTTGATGAGTTTAGATAGGGGAAGAATTATCTAGAGTTGGAAAAATGGAACTCAAAGAACAAAGATCTTAGGTTAGGAGAACAAAAAGTCCAAGTCTTAGAAAGGAGGAGAATCGGATCTAAGAGATCTTGAGAGATTAGAGAGGAGTTTTTAAGAGATTGGGAGAGAAAGATGTGTTTTGGAGAGTTGGGGGTGTGCGGAACACGGCCAAGATCTGGCCGTGTAAGGTAGAAAGAAGACTTTAATAACTCTCCTACACGGGATGTGCAGATCCACACGGCCTCCCCCTCTTCTCTCTCTGGATTCTTCGCACGGCCGTGTCTGGGACACGGCCTCTCCATCCTTCTTCTCGGGATTCTTTACATGGTCGTGTCTGGGACACGGCCTATACCTTTTTCTCCTCGGGAGATCCCACACGACCGTGTCTGGATGACACGGCCCTAACACTTCCCTTCTCTGCAACCTTTACCTGGCCGTGTATAGCACACGGTCTGGCTCTGTTTTGCACCTAACCTGAAAACAAAATCAAAAGAATGCATCAAACTAAATGAAATTAAAATACAAATCAAAACTAACTAAAAGAACCCTTGGGTTGCCTCCCAAGAAGCGCTTGTTTAAGGTCTTTAGCTCGACCAAACTTGATCATTCACTTCTTTTCCTCACCCTTGGAGGACAAATATACTTTTCGTTTTTGTTGGGAGATCTTCTCCCAACATCTTCCACCACATTGTCTCCTTCGTTTGGTGGCCTTCCATGAGGATGGAAATTCCATTCCTCAAGTTTATAAATGCTTGTCCTGCTACAAGCATTTAAAAGAGATGAGACATGGTTAGAGATATTAGATAGATCATATTCCAACCTTTCCTTACCAATTACCAAAGAAAGCTTATGATTTTTGACATCAATTATAGCTCCAGCTGTAGCAAGGAAAGGTCTTCCTAATATGATAGGAATCCTGGGGTCCTCTTCCATGTCCAACACGACAAAATCTGTGGGAATAACATTCCCATCCACCTCTACTAGCACATCTTCTATAATACCCAAAGGGTACCTACAGGAATGATTGGCAAGTTGAAGTGCCATAGTAGTAAGTTTAATGTTTTTGAGACCTAATTTATTACAAATTAAATAGGGAATGAGGCTAACACTTGCCCCCAAATCACAAAAAGCTTTTTCAAAAAATTCTTTTCCTATGTTGCAAGGAATATAAAAGCTCCCTGGGTCCTTTAGTTTTGGGGAAGTGTTCTTCTCCAAAATAGCACTACATTCCTCACTAAGCGCAATTGTCTCAACCTCTCCCCTTCTTCTCTTGTTTGACATGAGATCCTTCAGGAATTTGGCAAATCTAGGCATTTGAAGAATAGCATCAATAAGAGGTACCTCTACACAAAACTTGTCACGCTCAGCAAGTGTACGGAAATGTCGCAAGTAATATAAAAGATTATCGTATCCACAGGGACTGGAATAAGCACTAGAAATGTCTCAATGCGAATTAGCTAAACAACTATCCAATCGTTTCAAATGCAAAGTGAAGGTAAACAAATCTAATATTATAGATCAACAAACAAGAGTTTAGTGTTTTGGGTTATGATAAGGGAGATTCTAGGAGTCTCGGTTTCTTTGTAAGATTTCTTGAATGTAAATGGTTCACCAATTCTTATCCCTCAATTGCCAAACACTTGTAGAAAGTTGCCGGTTCTCTCTTGCAATAGATAACCGGCTAAGGACTGAGAAATGTATCTAAATATGATCAATTAGACGTGAACCTACGTTGTCCTTACACAGAAGCGCACCTATTACTATGCCTTCCTCGGATATCAACATAGAAGCCCACAACTTATTAATCTATCAAGATACAAGAAACTAATCTCAAAATCCATCCTACTCTCTTGAATATTCCTATTTCCTCTTCAAGATTATCTCTCAAACGTCCTTACACGGGCTTGCACCTGTCACGTGGATCCCTCGGATGATCGAGTGAGAGTTTATCTTTACAAAGTCCAAGAGAAATCCAAACAATCAATCAAGAATGAGAATTATGCACAAACCACCATTAATCATTCAAGATCTAATTGATACAAGCAAGACAATGTCATTGAAACAAGAAAATGGCAAATCCATAAGAGATTACATCAATCCATCATACAAATACTCCCTTAATCCTAGAATACAAGATCTACTCCATGAATCGAGGAAGAATATCCGAAGAAATGAAGATTACAAGCATTTCTTAAATCCCCAATCCAAGAAACAAAGAAAAGAGGGAAAGAGAAAAATTATCTACGAAGAAGCCTCGTCTTCGGATCCAATCCTCGCTCCGGAGTCGAAATCGTCAAGAACTCCCTTAGAATCGCCCAGAAATCCTCCCAAGAATGGGAGGAAACCACCAAATCTTGCCTTCTCCCAAAGGGGGAGAGATCCCCTTTCAATTCATGAAGGAGGGTTTAAATAGAGGAGGGAATCGGGTGCCACACGGCCCCGTGACACGGCCGTGTGAGATTCACACGGCCATGTCCAGTTCCTTCTCTGCCAAAGCTGCACGGCCATGTGACTCACACGGCCAGGACCCTTCTGCTCTCTGGAAATGCTACACGGCCGTGTGTGCACACGACCACAGCCTGCTTGGTTTCTGGAAACCTCACACGGCCGTGTAGATCCACACGGCCATGTAAGGCTTCTGCTCTGGTTGGCTTCAAATCTTGACACGGCCGTGTGAGGTTCACACGGCCATGTCATCTTCCTCTTTTGTTGGTGCCAAACTCCACACGGCCCGAGCTCCATACCAGTGCAAGGTCGTGTGAGATACACGACCTGGTGCTTTCTCCCTTTGTTTCCTCCAAGGCTTGCCCAAAGATGTAGATTCTTCACCAAATCGACTCCTGTGTACAGAAAATGTACAAAAAGTAGATCTCCGAACCAAAAGAGTAAATATGCTAAAAGGAAAGCTGGAAGTATAAAAATGCATAGATCAAGCATGCTCAAAATATGTAAATATGCGTAAAAACATGCATAAAAGAGTATATAATCTACGCACATCAGTGTCCATAATCCTATACAATGAAATTTAAACACCATGTGAAGCATTGAAAGATATTCAATTGATAACGAATCAAGATGGCTTTAATATCAGTCATTTCTGATCAGAAATAGCCAGAAAACTTGGCACACAGCAATAAAGGATTCATGCATCAATCACAGCTTCCTCCAGCAGATTTCTAAATTTGGACTTCTAGAAATTTTTAGCTAAAAGTTGCTGTTCAGAAATGTGGAATTGACATCAAGATTCAAACCCTTATTCCTTCTTGGCAGTCAGAAATTTACTTACAAATTTAGCTGTTCAGAATTTTTACTGAATATAATTCAGTTTCTGCATTCACTAAACTTGAAACTGAATTCTGCAAACAGATTGTCAGAAATTCATTTTCATTAACATAGAAGTAGAATTTGATTCACTTCAGCACTCTTCAATTCTTGCTTTCAATTTATTTCTTTTATTCGAGCTTGAGCAAATTTAATATCCAAACTAGAACTCAGCTTAATTGTTAAATACAGAAATTTTACTCTTCAAGACAGATTTTGAAACAAATTAGGAATTGGAACCCAAGTTACTGATTAAAATATTTGTATTGCTTCAGTTTCTTTGTTCATGGCTGTCATCATTTGAATACTCTTCAAGACTTAATGATAGTAGAAAATAAAATTTAGCTCGAAATTGAATTCCTGGTAACTACAATTTCAGTAATCAGAAATAGCTTCAAAACATATCTACAGTTCCCAGTTTCATCCATTCCTAATTCATCTCCACATGGTGCTGATATCACTGATCTCCACAGCACTCATATGCCCTCCTTAATTTTCAGCAATCCCTAAAACTTCCCTGCTTCTTTGAAATCTTTTCTAGCAACAACATATTTAGATTCTGAAGTTGATTTCTGAACTCCAGTTCCAGAATTTGAAAGGCTAAAGTTGTTAATTTGATAATTTCTGAATTTCTGAATCACAATTTCAGCAGGGTTTCCAAAATTCAGATTCCAAGTTTAGTATCAGAACTCTGATCCCTTGAAAACTCAAAGTTTTGCACTCAAGAAACTTGAAAAAGGTAGAGCATCAAATAACAATCCAAGACCAACAACTTAACATAGCTCCTCACTAATTCAAAATTTGCAAATAAAACTTGGCACAAACATATACACTGCTGTAATTTTCAGCTTTCTTCATTCATATTTCATCTTAGTATTTAACTAGTCAAGAACTTGCAGCAAGATATTGACACAACAACTGAACAAGAACAAATTCCATTTGAAATCTGGAATTTTTTAACTAAACAATTTCAGCACTTGATAATGTTCCAGCAGTTACAGAAACTTGAAAAGTCTTAACATTACAGCTTCTATTAGACAGCTTCAAAAGATCTCAAGAAGGTTGTTTCAGATTTCAGATTTAAACTAAAAAATTTCCTGCATTACAAAACTCAAATTTCAGTTCCCTTTCATATTCAACAGCAGATTTCAGAACTTGCAGCTAGAGATTTCTGAAACTGACAGAAGTGAAACTGATTTTCTGAAACTATTCAGGAACTTGCAGCATCATGATCTCTGATCTGTAACTCTTTAGACAACTAGTGTAGTTACTGTGAAGAATTAGTCTCTCCAGCAGATTCCAATTGCAACATTTTCAGGTTTCAGCAACACTAGCTCTTCTCTGGAAATGCATACTCATGATATTCCACCAAGTTACTGATTATTTCAGTTATGCAGTATCAAATCCAGTTCAGCAGAGTATTGAACTTTTCACAAATGAAATATCAGTAACCAAATCTCAGACTACAGAATCATTTCAGTTTTCAATTCTCATCTTTATATTTCTGTTTGGTATCAAATTTCTTAATCTTAAATCTTGTAAACACAGAATTCGCAGGTTTCTAAAACATCTATTCACCTTCCTGCCTTTGTGCCAACTAGCTCCTCTTAAGATCCTTACCAATTCATTCTCCAAACATTTCCAAGTTTAAGAAACTCTAGCTTGTTATAACTCACTCTCTAAAAGGGCACCGAAATGTTTCATTAGCTACAATTTTGCATTTTTTTTTCTGATCTACTTGGAAATTCCGGCCAAACATTAAAGTTGTAACCTTCAAAAGACTATCTACATAGCATTCAATCATAATTAGCTTGCCCTTTTTGACTTTTGAATTTCTGAACCTTAGTTTCAGAATTTTTGTCCTGTTGTTTCAGAATTTCAGCAATGCTACCATCATCAATTAAGAGGTCTCTACATGGATTTAATCTCTGCAAATTCTAGCACGACTGAGATTGGACCTTCACTGATCAAAAGCTTGGTACCAAAAACTTTAGCATTCAGCTTTCACAGCAACAACAATTTCAGTACTCAATCATGTCTGGTGATGTTCTCACTGCTTCAACTTACTGCACACTACATTTCTGTTGTTAAGCATTCTCTGGTTTTTTTTCCAAGCTTAGATAATGCTTCGTAGTCATCAGATGTTGCATTTTGATTCATTCCTGCATTTAGCATTAGCCCTTCATCCAATTTCCAGACAGTCACTGTTTTTATGCACAGAAAATGTTTTGAAATTCTTCATTTCAGTTCTAGAGTTCAGCATGGTCATGAAAAGTTTGAAATACCATTTTTTTTACATCTTGCAAGTCTTCCCTTGAACGTTTCAGTCATTAAAATGTTGCATATGACTTTTGATACACTTTGATACCGAATTCCAGCTCTTCATTTTTTTTTCTCTCTACACAGATTCTTCATTTTTGCAGCAATCTTTGAATGAAGTATCATTTCATAACTTGAAATCCATCTTGTTTCAGCTTTAGTCATCAATAAAATAGCTTACTGCAACTTCACAATTTCAGCAACTTGATACTATCACAATCTTGTCCAGCAAGTTTGTAGAGTATGGAAAGAAAATAAACAACCATTGCTACAGGGAATACAAGATTTTCAATTCATTCCCAAGGGTTTCAAGGGCTGATAATGAAAGATTTGCACAACTTGATACAAATGTAGACTGGATTCTGTTTCCAGAATTTCCCTCACTATTCAAGGTACCAATTTCTGCCCTTGTTGGTTGCTACTCGGAAAACCTAGAGGTTCCACTGTACAAAAATTTTGTACAAAGGTCTGAACCTTTACCTAGCTACCATGTGTTCTTTTAAATTAAATTTTGGATCGCCTGCGGAACTTAACACGTTTGATCCAAAACTTAATCTATTTGTTCTTTTAGGTTTTGAATTGGATCTCCTGCAGAACTTAACACGTTCGACCCAAGTCACCTTAAGTTATTAATTCCATTAAATATTAATTTCCATAATTGGTTCCCAGTACTGACGTGGCGAGGCACATGGCCTTCTTGAATATGGGAGCAACCACCACCGACTAGACAAAACCTTTTATGGAAAGCTAATATTTAATTTCCTAAAATAACTTTAGGTTAACCGAAAAGAACAATCAAATCACAAGGAAAAGAAAAACAAAAGAACACTATATCGAAAACAAATTCGAAACTCTAGAATCATATGCCTCTTGTATTTAGTATTATTTCCAAAAATAACTAGTATGTTGCAGAAAGAAAAAATACTAGTTATACCTTTTAGAAAAACCTCTTGATCTTCTACCGTATTCCTCTTCTAACCTCGGACGTTGTGTGGGCAACGATCTTCCGAGATGAGAAACCACCAAAGCACCTTCTCCTTTCTTCAAATTTCGGCCAAGCACAAAGCTTCCAAAAGATGAAGATCTTTTCCACCAACCAAGCTCCAAGGGATGTAGGCTTTCTCTCCTTCTTCCTCAAGCTAGATCCGGCCACCAATTAAAACTCCATAAGCATGAAGAGGTTCGGCCACAAAGAGAAGAAGAAGAGAAGAAGGAAGGGCCGGCCAAACCACCAAGGAAAAGAGGAAGAAAAATAGAATAGAGTCGTTCACCTTGAAGCCTCCTCTACCCCTCTTTTATAATCCTTGGTCTTGGCAAATAAGGAAAATTTAATAAAAAATTTCCTTAATTTTTTTTCCATTGAAAAGAAAAAATATTTAATTAAAAATAATTTTCTTTTTCAAATACAATGGCCGGCCACCTCAAGCCCCAAATCAAGGAAAGTTTCAATTAAAACAAGAATTAAAAATTCCTAATTTGTTTCCGGAAATTTATAAAAATTTCTCCAATAATTTAATCCCTTCATGATTGGTTTATAAAAAGGAAATTTAATAAATTAAAATATTTATTTTAAACATGTGGATAAAAAGAAAGTTATCTCTTAAAATTAAAATCACTTTTAATCTACAAATAAGAAAAGATATCAAGTCTTTTCTTAATCTTTTGTAGAAACTAATAAAAGAGAATTTATTAATTTTTAAACTTTCTTTTAAATCATGAACATGGTTAAAAAGGAAAGTTTTCTTAAAATTTAAAATCCTCCTTTAGTCAACAAATAAGGAAAGATTTCAAATTTTAAACTCTCTTTTAAACATGTAGATGATTTACAAATAAGGAAAGTTTTACCAAAAATTAAAACCATCCTTTTAAACTACAAATAAGGAAAGATATTAATCTCTTCTCTTAATCTTTTGTAGAAAGCTATAAAAGGAAATTTTTATTTTTTAAACTCTCTTTTAAAATCATGATATCCACATAAGAAATAATTTTAATAAAAATCCTTTTTAATATTCTAGTGGTCGGCCACCTACGCTTGGGACCCAAGCTTTGGCCGACCACCTACATGACTCATCCACTTGATCTTAGCTGGCCCTAGCTTGGGTTCCAAGCTAGCTTGGCCGGACCCATTGGATGGGTAAGAAGGTGGGTATGTGGTGGGTATAAATCTCTATATACTAGAGGCTACGATAGGGACCGAGAGGAGGAATTGGTTTTGGTCTCCCGATGAAATTAAGCATCTCGTGTTCGCCCCGAACACACAACTTAATTTCATCAATAATAATTCATTCCACTAAAGAACTATTATTGAACTACCGCACCAATCCCAAATTACATTTTGGGCTCCTTCTTATTATGAGTGTGTTAGTCTCCCTATGTTTAAGATAACAAATGTCCACTAATTAAGTAAGTTACTGACAACTCACTTAATTAATATCTATCTTCAAGAGTAGTACCACTCAACTTCATCATCATGTCGGACTAAGTCCACCTGCAGGGTTTAACATGACAATACTTATGAGCTCCTCTTGGGGACATTCTCAACCTAGATTACTAGGACACAGTTTCCTTCTATAATCAACAACACACACTATAAGTGATATCATTTCCCAACTTATCGAGCTTATTGATTCATCGAACTAAATCTCACCCATTGATAAATTAAAGAAATAAATATCAAATATATGTGCTTGTTATTATATTAGGATTAAGAGCATACACTTCCATAATAACTGAGGTCTTTGTTCCTTCATAAAGTCAGTATAAAAGGAACGACCTCAAATGGTCCTACTCAATACACTCTAAGTGTACTAGTGTAATTATATAGTTAAGATAAACTAATGCCTAATTACACTACGACCTTCCAATGGTTTGTTCCTTTCCATCTTGGTCGTGAGCTACTGTTTCTAATTTATAAGGAACCAATAACATGATCTTCTGTGTGTGACACCACACACCATGTTATCTACAATATAAATTAATTGAGCAACTACATTTATCATAAATGTAGACATTTGACCAATGTGATTCTTATTTCTAGATAAATATTTATACCAAAAGCTAGACTTTTAGTATACACTCTAACAATCTCCCACTTATACTAAAAGACGAAGCTGCCATATCTAGTGCCATACATCTGATTCCCATGCCTTTCAAAAAGCTCTTTCCTTAAGGACCTTAGGTTATCATCTGATGCAATCTAGGCGGCAACAACTTCTCCTCGTTATACAATTTCTCGTATTGGGTAGTACTTGCACTCTATTGTGTTTACTTGCCTTATAGACTCATGGGTTCTTCGAGTTTGTTACTACACCATTATTATTACAATAAATTGTAATAATCTTTGGACAAACTAGAAATCATATCTAAGTCTGTCTTGAGGTAATTAAGTCATTCAGCTTTTATGGCTACCTCAGAGGCTTGCCATATACTCAGCTTCTATGGTGGAGTCCAGAAAAACACCTATGCTTATCACTCTTCCATAGTTATGACTTTTCCTCCTAAAGTAAACACAAAACCCCGAGGTCGACTTATTATTGTCCCTATCCGATTAGAAGTCAAAATCCGTGTAACCCACAGGGACCAAATTAACTGCCTTGTAAGCTAGCATATAATCTCTAGCGCCTCTAAGGTACTTTAATATATGTTTTACTGTAGTCAAATGTCCTTGTCTAGGGTTACTTTGATATCTGCTAACTATGCCCTTGGCAAAACATATTTCTGATCTCGTGCATAACATACATTAGGTTGTCTAACTGCCGAAGCATAAAGAACTGCCTACATGTCCTCAATCTCCTTTGATGTCATCGAAGACATCTCTTTAGATAAAGACACTCCATGCTTAAAAGGTATGAAACCTTTCAAGGAGTTTTGCATGCTTAAAACGAGCAAGGATTTTCCGATGTATCAAGCTTGGGATAAGTAAAATATATTTTTTCTTCCGATCCCTTATTACTTTGATCTCAAAAATATATACATTCTCCCAAGTCCTTTATATCGAATTTATTTGGACAACCATACCCTTACTTCTGACAACATTTTGATATTGTTTCCAACTACCAAAAATGTTATCTACGTATAGTACAAGAAATACCACAACGTTTCCATCACACCTTTTGTATACACAAGACTTATCCGTTTACTCAATAAATCCATAGGTCTGGATTACTTTGATAAACCGGATGTTCCAAGACCTTGAAGCTTTGCCTCAGTCCATAGACTGATTGAGCTTGCACACAAGATGCTCTTAGCCCTTTGCAATAAACCCTTCTGGTTGCTTTATATGGATGCTTTCATCAAGACTTCCATTAAGGAATGCTGTCTTGACATCCACTTGCCAAATAGATAAAAGAATCCAGATAGACTTAAGCATGGCTACCAGTGAAAAAGTTTCCTTTTTCATCAAGCCTTGCTTTGAAAGTTACTACCTTCCTTTCTATCCCTCTTTTCCTATTATAGACCTTTTTACACCTAAAGGCTTTTACACCATTTGGTGGTTCTACAAGCTTCCAGATTTTATTAGAATACATATATTCTAATTCTGTTATTCATTATTCTTTGCCAAGATGTTGCATCTTTATCTTGGAGTGTTTCGTCATATGTCTGGAGATCAGGTTCATGTCCTCCAGGGATCGAGTCCAAAAATTCTCCCAAAACATGAATCTTTTTAGGTTGTCAAACAACCCTCCCACTACGACAAGGCACTTTCTGCAATTGTGTATCATTTGTGATACATGTTGCAGTTTCCTTGTGGTATCTCATCTTGTACAGTTGGTACTAGATTAGACAAGCCTTTTATTATTTCCTTAAGAACAAATTTTCTTATGGGCACATGGTTTATTACATAGTCCTTTTTTAAAAATCGGTCATTGATGCTAACAATGACCTTCTGATTTTTAAGACTATAAACCTACTTTCATTTTACTAGGATAACCCATAAACAAGTGAATTCCTGTCCAACTTATCATTGTCTCTCTTCTGCATATGTGCTGGACTACCCGAATCCGAATATGCTTCGAAATAGGCTTACGCCTATTCAGCAATTCTATATGAGTAGAGAGTTTTGACTTTAGAAGGTACTATATTCACTCCCGTTTCCAGAGTATATCCTTAAAATGATTTTGATAATATTCTTAATAACTCATCAATCTACTTATTTCCATAAGAGTCCTATACCTTCCTTTTCCTACACCATTCTGTTGGGGTGTACCAGGTGCAGTTAGTTGGGATTGAATCCCTACTTCTGATAAATGACTCCTAAATTCTCCCAAGAGGTACTTGCCACTACGATCTTACCGTAGTGTCTTGATACTTTTACTTTGTCGTTTCTCCACATCAGCCTCGTACTCTTTGAACTAATCAAAGCACTTAGACTTGCGGCACATCAAGTAAATATATCCGTATCTCAAATAGTTGTCTATAAAATAGATGAAATATTTGAAACAACCTCTTGCCTGGATTCTCATAGGATCACACAAATCAGAATGAACCAATTCCAATATATCTTTGACTCCATACCCCTTAGACTTAAAAGCTTCTTGGTTATTTTTCCTTCCAAGTAAGACTCGTAGGTTGGAAAGATTTCCACTACTAATGAACCCAAAAGTTCATCAGCTACCAATGAATCCTACTCAAGTTAATATAACCTAGCCTTAGAAGCCAAAGATATAATTGGTTCATTTTCGAAGGTTACTTTCTCTTAAAGTTAGAAGATATGTTACTAATTTCCATTTGTTGCATCGTGAGAGTTATTGGATTTATAAATTGCCAACCAACGTACCAAAACAGATAACTTCCTTCTTTTTCTTAATAACAACTTTGTTATTAAAAGAGGCAGAATATCAAGTTCTTTGAATAGTTTAGAAACTGAAAACTAGTTCTTTCTAAACTTGGTGCGTAAAGACAATTAATCAAAAATCCATGTTTTATTCTTATCAAAAGATAAACATCTCTCACTGCAACAGCTACCATTTTTATAGTAGTGCCCATGTAGACAGTGTTTTAATTTTCGTTTAGTTGCCGGGTTTCCTGGAACACTGCAATGAATTGTGGACATGATTAATGGCATCTGTATCTACACTCCAGGTTCTGGTAGATAACACCACTAAACATGTTTCAACTAATGAATTAAATACACCTATATTGTTCTTAGTTCTAAGAAGACAGTTTACCTTAATGTCCAAGTCCTATTTCCAATCATTACAATTGGGATTACTAAGTCTTTCTTATAGTATGACTACTAGGGGATTGACAAACATTTTAAATCCTAAGAATCACAAAAATACTTGGTCAAGATCAACTCCTTAAAAATCCCCATGAATTTTGTATGCCACGATAGTGTGGACGTATACAAAATCGAAGAGGAGATTTTATTCATTAATTTTATTATCTCGTCAACTTTACTTTATGACGAAAAAAATTAATAGTTGATCTGTCTTTGATCAAATATTTGGTCAAAAACTTTTGAATTTAAAAAATATTGATTCCTCAAACAATATTATTTAAATTCACCAACACCTCAAACACCGTGAATTTTGCATGCCACGTTAGTGTGGACGTATACAAATTCAACATTTGTAAAAGGAGGGTTTTAACCCATTAATTTTATTATCTTGTCAACCTAAATTTTTGACAAATAAAATTAATAGTTGGTATTATTTGGTCACACAAATAATAGCAGTGACTCCGATGGGGAGGATACTATTAGATGTGTCTAAGTGTATACCATTACTTGACACTAAGTCCATTAATAAGAATATGCCCCTTCCGTTGGGGAAGATCACACGCTCTTAATTAACTTCCTATAATCATCCAAAAATGGAAGTCTGTTCTAGTGATCCACAAACAAGCTCATCCGTTATGGAGGAAGGCACTCAGAGCCAACGCGCAAGCTTGTTTGCATCACTTACAAACCAGTAATGGAGACCATGGGATTTACTTAAAAATCCCTCTCCCACTTAGTTATTTATAAATGAGGAATTTTAACTATGCTAGCCTACTAAATATGTAAACTAACATGCACACACAGCACAATATAAAAGCAATAAATAGAAAATCTAATTTTCAACTATTATGGCTTTTATCTCTTGTTGTCCTCCGTGTGTTGTCATCCCAAGCTGCTGCCATATTTGGCCACTGCCACCGGGTCTAGCTGTCGCATCCATCTTGCTCCTAGTTTCGCTGCGCCTCTGGTCCTTAGAAGGTTCCACGCTTTGCAAGATTCGATCCACGACATAAATAGAATTTTACATTTTGATCCTATACTCCTCAAAGGAATGTACATGTAACTAGATCAAAAATAAAATCCTAATAAAACTAAATACAGCTCCTGTTGTATTTTATAATACAATCATGCACACACAATAAATGCCCTTGACATGTCCAAGGGTCCAATCACACAGATAATAACTATAAGCCATAATAGTTGGATCCTGCATCCACAAAGTTAGCACATCCTACTATTAACCTGCTTAAATTATGTATGACATGTGCATAATTAAACTAATACCAAATACACAGAGGCAAAACCCTAGCTCTGATACCAATTGTTGGTTGCTACTCGGAAAACCTAAAGGTTCCACTGTACAAAAATTTTGTACAAAGGTCTGAACATTTTCCTAGCTACCATGTGTTCTTTTAAATTAAATTTTGGATCGCCTGCGGAACTTAACACGTTTGATCCAAAACTTAATCTATTTGTTGTTTTAGGTTTTGACTTGGATCTCCTGCGGAACTTAACACGTTCGACCCAAGTCACCTTAAGTTATTAATTCCATTAAATATTAATTTCCATAATTGGTTCCCAGTACTGACGTGGCGAGGCACATGGCCTTCTTGAATATGGGAGCAACCACCACCGACTAGACAAAACCTTTTATGGAAAGCTAATATTTAATTTTCCTAAAATAACTTTAGGTTAACCGAAAAGAACAATCAAATCACAAGGAAAAGAAAAACAAAAGAACACTATATCGAAAACAAATTCGAAACTCTAGAATCATATGCCTCTTGTATTTAGTATTATTTCCAAAAATAGCTAGTACGATGCGGAAAGAAAAAATACTAGTTATACCTTTTAGAAAAACCTCTTGATCTTTTACCGTATTCCTCTTCTAACCTCGGACGTTGTGTGGGCAACGATCTTCCGAGATGAGAAACCACCAAAGCACCTTCTCCTTTCTTCAAATTTCGGCCAAGCACAAAGCTTCCAAAAGATGAAGATCTTTTCCACCAACCAAGCTCCAAGGGATGTAGGCTTTCTCTCCTTCTTCCTCAAGCTAGATCCGGCCACCAATTAAAACTCCATAAGCATGAAGAGGTTCGGCCACAAAGAGAAGAAGAAGAGAAGAAGGAAGGGCCGGCCACACCACCAAGGAAAAGAGGAAGAAAAATAGAATAGAGTCGTTCACCTTGAAGCCTCCTCTACCCCCTCTTTTATAATCCTTGGTCTTGGCAAATAAGGAAAATTTAATAAAAAATTTCCTTAATTTTTTTTCCATTGAAAAGAAAAAATATTTAATTAAAAATAATTTTCTTTTTCAAATACAATGGTCGGCCACCTCAAGCCCCAAATCAAGGAAAGTTTTAATTAAAACAAGAATTAAAACTTCCTAATTTGTTTCCGGAAATTTATAAAAATTTCTCCAATAATTTAATCCCTTCATGATTGGTTTATAAAAAGAAAATTTAATAAATTAAAATATTTCTTTTAAACATGTGGATAAAAAGAAAGTTATCTCTAAAAATTAAAATCTCTTTTAATCTACAAATAAGGAAAGATATCAAGTCTTTTCTTAATCTTTTGTAGAAACTAATAAAAGAGAATTTATTAATTTTTAAACTTTCTTTTAAATCATGAACATGGTTAAAAAGGAAAGTTTTCTTAAAATTTAAAATCCTCCTTTAATCAACAAATAAGGAAAGATTTCAAATTTTAAACTCTCTTTTAAACATGTAGATGATTTACAAATAAGGAAAGTTTTTACCAAAAATTAAAACCATCCTTTTAAACTACAAATAAGGAAAGAGATTAATCTCTTCTCTTAATCTTTTGTAGAAAGCTATAAAAGGAAATTTTTAAATTTTAAACTCTCTTTTAAAATCATGATATCCACATAAGAAATAATTTTAATAAAAATCCTTTTTAATATTCTAGTGGCCGGCCACCTAAGCTTGGGACCCAAGCTTTGGCCGGCCACCTACATGACTCATCCACTTGATCTTGACCGACCCTAGCTTAGGTTCCAAGCTAGCTTGGCCGGCCCCATTGGATGGGTAAGAAGGTGGATATGCGGTGGGTATAAATCTCTATATACTAGAGGCTACGATAGGGACCGAGAGGAGGAATTGGTTTTGGTCTCCCGATGAAATTAAGCATCCCATGTTCGCCCCGAACACACAACTTAATTTCATCAATAATAATTCATTCCACTAAAGAACTATTATTGAACTACCGCACCAATCTCAAATTACATTTTGGGCTCCTCCTTATTATGAGTTTGTTAGTCTCCCTGTGTTTAAGATAACAAATGTCCACTAATTAAGTAAGTTACTGACAACTCACTTAATTAATATCTAGCTCCAAGAGTAGTACCACTCAACTTCATCATCATGTCGAACTAAGTCCACCTGCAGGGTTTAACATGACAATCCTTATGAGCTCCTCTTGGGGACATTCTCAACTTAGATTACTAGGACACAGTTTCCTTCTATAATCAACAACACACACTATAAGTGATATCATTTCCCAACTTATCGAGCTTATTGATTCATCGAACTAAATCTCACCCATTGATAAATTAAAGAAATAAATATCAAATATATGTGCTTGTTATTATATTAGGATTAAGAGCATACACTTCCATAATAACTGAGGTCTTTGTTCCTTCATAAAGTCAGTATAAAAGGAACGACCTCAAATAGTCCTACTCAATACACTTTAAGTGTACTAGTGTAATTATATAGTTAAGATAAACTAATACCTAATTACACTATGACCTTCCAATGGTTTGTTCCTTTCCATCTTGGTCGTGAGCTACTGTTTATAATTTATAAGGAACCAATAACATGATCTTCTGTGTGTGACACCACACACCATGTTATCTACAATATAAATTAATTGAGCAACTACATTTATCATAAATGTAGACATTTGACCAATGTGATTCTTATTTCAAGATAAATATTTATACTAAAAGCTAGGTTTTTAGTATACACTCTAACAGCCCTTTTCTTCATTTTTCCCAATAAATGATACTTTTCTTCAAGTGCTTCATTGGTGAAATATTAACCACCATTTGAACTCCGAATCATACTTCCCAATGTCATATTCCAATAGCTATAAAATTCAGTTCTATTACTGAATTTCCTTGCATTATTTCAGTAATTTTCAGCTCTGAAATTCTAATATGGAGTTTGTAGATGTTGGAAGCAAGAATACCATTTGTTTCTACACCCAGAAGAGCTTCACTTGGTCCATTCTCTGATTAAACTGCTACTCTTGAAGCTTGATACAAACTTGATACACAATCAGATTTCAGCAACATATTTCTTTTTTTCTACAGATTCTTGCTTCTACAGCCTACTCTAAATAAGTCTTTCATTAGCATTCCTTCAATCTTCCATTGCTCCATAGTTATAGTGTTTATTTCTGCAGAATGCAGCACAGCACAACAACTCCAACAGAAAGTTAAGATTTCAGCATTTCCAAAACCTTCTTACCACATATGTCTCTTACAATTTTGAATGCATCAACATAATATTTAGTCTTAACTTCAAAACAATTGTAGCTCACTCTTGATATGATAAAACTCAAGATATGGATACATTTAGTATACAATCTAAAGAGTACTTAATTCATAACAGCATTCTTCCAAAACACCATCATTGGCTTCAATTTTCTCATCCATTAACAAGTGCATCCAAAAATTCAAAAACACTACACACCTCCCCCACACTTAATCATTTTTCATCTTGCAAAATCTAACTCATCAAGTACTCAACCAAAACACTCAATTAAAGAATGAAAAGCAAGGATTATCAAGAATTAAAATGCTAGATGAGAATGTAATAAGAAAATTGTGCAGAAAGGAATTTGTGTTGGGTTTTTCGGGTCGTGAAAACCGCGTTTTCGCATCGCGGAAACCCTGAGTCACCCTAGCCAACGGATCTCGTGCGAAGAAAAGATTTAAAAAAAAAATTACGTGTACGAGTTTCTCCTTAGATCTACTCCTAGATCTATATGAAAAGAGTTATACCTTTGAAGCGAAGCCCTTCGCGTTCCCGCTCGTCCAAACGGTGTCGGATCTCAAGAGTATCAAGATAGATACTCCTCTAGAAGTAACCACACGGACAACTTAGGTGGAGAAGACCTAAACAAAGGTGTGCTAGCACCTTGATAGGTCACGGCAAGAAGAGGAGAGGGAGAGGAAGAGAGCTCCAAAAGGAAGAAGAAGGAATAATGCACTTGAATGAGGAAAATCAATTTGATTCCCATTCAAAAGTGGCCGACCACTTTCAAGTTGTGTAACTCCCAAAAAATTGCATTAAGTGCAATTAATGTGAAGCTATTAAAGAAAATGGCTTTGTAACTTCCATGAGGTGGCACCCATGATGATGTGGAGTAACATCATTGGTCCACATCAATGCCAACTCACCAATGAGGTGGCATAAAGTCAAGTCAAACTTGACTTTTAATCTTCCTCTCAAGTCAAGTCAAACATGACCAAATCTCTTCCATGGTTGATCTAATCTAACCATTTGATTCAAGCCAACTTAATATAATGAATCTAATTCATTAAATTAAGTTGATTTAATGAGTCATAATCTAAATTAGACTCATTGAATACATGAATCCACTTGAGTCCAACTCAAGTTAGCCCAATTAGGATTACTCTTAATCCAATTTGATTCATCAAATGAATCTAATCCTCTTGGTTCATCATATGAACCTAATCTCCATCTAATTGTCCTAAGTGTGTGACCCTATAGGTTCTTGTAACGTTGGCAATGCCCTAAACTCATTTAGGAGCATAAGTAATGAGCGGTATCTAGCAACATATCATTACTACCCAAGTTACAAGAATGTTGAGATCCAACATCACCTTGTGACTACTAATTGTTGTTGGTGCGGGAAGCATCCGACGATCGAACCTTAGTTTTGATAATGGCAAAGGATTCAAAGTTAAGTTAGTGTGTGATCTAACATGTTTGAATAAGTGTTTCAGGAAAGTCCTAGCTGCGGTTAGGCAAAGGGAAAATCCTAAGGGGTGGTAACATTAGGTCCTAGGGGGCGGTAACCCTAGGTGAGGGAAAACCCTAAGGGGTGGTAACCTTAGGTCCTAGGGGGTGGTAACCCTAGGTGGAGGAAAACCCTAAGGGGCGGTAACCTTAGGTCCTAGGGGGTGGTAACCCTAGGTGGAGAAAAACCCTAGGGGGCGGTAACCCTAGGTCCTAGGGGCTGGTAACCCTAGGCGGAAAGTCCAGTCGGTCTGGAGGACCGGACTGGCATTAGGTAATCTCTCCTGAGGGGAGTAGGTGAGGACGCGTTCCCCGTAGAGGGAACAGTAGGCGTCGGGTCGACCTAGGATTTCCGGTTGGGAATCCGAAGTCAAACTCGGACAGTCCGAAGACTGTCAGTTATTCCTTACTGTGTTTTATCAGATTCTAACACTGTCTTGCAGGGGATTTTGCTCGGACTAACCTTGTTTTGCAGGTGAGGAACCTGCTGGAAAAAGGTGGTCCGGGCGCCCGGGATGGATCCGGGCGCCCGGGACCAAACTTTATCCCTACCGCGACTTCGCCACGTGGAGCATCCTGGTTGGTTGGCCACGTCACACTCCAGGTGCCCGGAAGGGATCCAGGCGCCCGGAACCGCATATAAAAGGAGGGTTGAGGTGCAGCTTCAAAGAACAACGAATTCCAAGCTTTCTTTTGTGAAGTGCTGCCAACGAGACGACCTTGAAGTGCTACTACTCGACCTCGACAACCCGAAGCTCAGACTCTTCAATCTTTTATTGTCGGTATTAGTTTACTTATTGCATTAATTTTAATTCTAATTGTAATCTTTCCGATATATAGTTGTTGCCCACCGAAAGCGGTCAAGGACCGCGGGCCTTCGAGTAGGAGTTGCCATAAGCTCTGAACGAAGTAAAACACCTGCGTCTCTGTGTGTTTGATTTTACTTTCCACTGCGTTTCTATTCTGTGTTTAAAATCGTTAAAATAGCCACGAGCGTTATTCACCCCCCCCCTCTAGCGCTTTCGATCCATCAATTGGTATCAGAGCGGGGTCATTTTGAATCGGTGCAACCACCATTCAAAATATTTTTTCGTGGTATTTTTTTTCGGAGTCGATTAGAATTTAGCCTCATAGCTATATTCTAATTCTTTTTCCTTCGAATCGGTTTTTCTCGGAATTGGTGCAACACCACCCGAGTTCGAGATCCATTTTTTCTTCTACCGCACTACTAAGCTAGGACCAAGTCCTGGGACATTTTTTTGTGGTTGTTTTTCGCTTTAGGTAAAACTGAAATGGCCCTTCAAGAAGGCTATAGTATTGCCCGCCCTCCGCTATTCACCGGAGACGACTTCGGGTACTGGAAAGGTCGGATGGAGGCATATCTCCAGACTCACTTTGAAGTCTGGATGATTGTCAAAACCGGATTCAAACTACCATCTGACAGCGCCGGCAAACCACTACCGTACGAGAACTGGGATGCAACTTTGATCAAGAAAGTAGAAGCTAATGCCAAGGCAACCTGCACCCTCCAGTGTGGCCTATCAAAAGAAGAATTCAACCGCGTCGGCCCCTTCAACAGTGCCAAAGAACTATGGGAGAAGCTTATTGAACTTCACGAAGGGACATCCGACACCAAAGTAAGTAAAAGAGACTTAATTTTTAATAAATTATTTTACATCAAATTTCAGGAATGTGAAACAGCTGCCCAACTCCATGCCCGGATTCAAGATCTGCTCAATGGTCTTCATGCAATTGGACAGAAGGTAAACAACCGGGACATCATAAGGTATTCTCTAAACGCCTTTCCAAGGAACACCTTGTGGGCATCCATGGTAGATGCCTACAAGGTCTCCAAGGACTTAGCTACCATTAAATTAGATGAACTGTTTGCTGAATTCGAACTTCATGAACAGACTAATGCACGCCCGACCGAGAAAGGGTTGGCTTTGGTTGCAGGAACAGGGAGATCGCGTGAGTCAAAAATCAAGCGAAGAACCGAACTTGAGTCAGAAGAAGAACCAGATTCGGAAGACGATGATGAACTTTCAACCGAGATAGTCAACTTAGTAAAGAAGCTCTGCAAAAAGAATGGCTTCAACAAAAAGGATCTCAGAAAGGCCATTCAGTCTAAAGAAGCCCAACCAAACTCGAAGGTTAAATTCGAAGTGACCTGCTATGGGTGCAATCAGAAGGGTCACATCAAGGCAAATTGCCCGAACCAGAAGGATTCAAAGAAACCCAAAAGAAAGAAGGCATTGAAGGCAACATGGGACGAGTCTTCTTCCGAGGAATCTGACGACGAAGAACTGGAACAGACAAACTTTCTCGCCTTGACAGCCAGGGACTACGCCAACGGATCCGGACGTGAGGACGAATCGGAAGCCGAGTCCGAGAGAAGCCACGGATCCGCATCCGTTTCCGAAGGGCCGAACCCCTCTGTAAGTAAAAGTCGTTTATATAGTTTAATTAATTATTTAATGCATAAAGTAGCTAAGTCTAAGATTCGAATTAAAGCGCTTCTAAAGGAGGTAACACTCCTCAAAGAAACGACTAACAACGAATCCTTAACTGATCAAGTTCAGACTGGAACCTCAACTCAAGTTCAAAAACTTGAGGAAGAGAATTCTAATCTGAAAAGTCAAGTCAAGGATTTGAAAACAACTCTAGAGCGATTCTCCTTGGGATCCAAGAATCTTGACTTAATTCTTGAAACTCAAAGGGCAATCTACAATCGAACAGGACTAGGATATAAAAAGAAGTATAAATCTTACCTATCCTTAATAAACAAACCAAATAGAAAAATGGTCCAAGCATGGGTTGCCAAGTCCAACCTGATCAATCAAGTTGGACTTGGACATTATTGGGTTCCTAAGGATCAAATACATTACCTCAATAAACCTTATCGAGGCTATGATCCAGGGGGAGCTAAAACAATAAAAATTCGAAATTAATCAAAAACTCAAAATTAAAAATTCGAAATTAATCTAAAAACTCAAAATTCGAAATTAATCTAAAAAGTTCAAATTTCAAAATTCAAAATTCAAAATTCAAAATTCAAAACTCAAAATTAAAAATTCAAAATTAATCTAAAAAATTCAAAATTCAAAATTCAAAATTCAAAACTCAAAATTCAAAATTCAAAACTCAAAATTCAAAATTCAAAACTCAAAATTCAAAATTTAAATCTAAAACTCAAAATTCAAAATTCGAAATTAATCTAAAATTCAAAACTCAAAAATCAAAGAGAAAGAGAGTCCAGAATAGCTGGCAACTCCAAAATCTATTTACCCGACAGGGTAACCGAACTTAATCTACCCGAAATGGGTAAACAAGAGTAGATTACCCGGATGGGTAAATAAGGATAGATTAAAAAGGGTTAAATTTTAACTTGAAGCACAGTACTGGTGAAGTTTTTGGATGATAGTACGTTGGGAAAACTTGGGCATCGCATGTCTAGGAAGATATGGCTTCGACTTGGTGCATTTGGCCAAGTGGAACTAACCGAAGCTACCCTTAAATAGATCCTAACTAGTTAGACCAAGGATTAGTATTAAGCTCAATGGGTAGGACTATTTGGGAAACCTCGAAGGCATGGTTACTTTAATGAGCTCCGTGTGACTCACCATAGCCCAGAAGTTTATCCAAAGAACGCTTACTTGTTGAACCCAAAGCTAAACCCGAATCTAACATAAAGTTAAACAAAACCCTATAAATTGAACTAATTCATCTCACAAAATAATAGGATCCCCTGATTAAAAACAAACATCGGGTGAGATGACTAAGCAAATTAAAATATTCCTCCAAATTACTTAACTTAAACATCTTTAAATCAAAGTAACTTAAACATTTTCAAAATTGAATTAATTTAAATATTTCATAATTAAACATCAAATCACCAAACTAACCCCCATAGAATTAACTCAGATTAGGTAAGATGCAAAATTAGGGATTTACTTCAATCAAACTGTCTTTTGATCCATCAACCACTTTATGTGTAGGAATTGGATCAATGGATGTTGGACAGTGGATGTTCCAGACATATGACTGGAGATCGGTTGAAGTTCACTAAGTTAAAACTAAAGAACCTAGGATCAGTTGCATTCGGCAACGATGGAAAACTGAAAGTAATCGGAAAAGGTAACATCGAACTTAATTTTGATTTTATAATTCGAAAAGTACTGTTAGTTGAAAATTTTAATTTCAATTTATTAAGTATAAGTCAACTATGTGATACTGGTTATTCAGTCAATTTTACCATGTCTGAATGTATAGTCAAACATGTCGATAATCCAAAAATCATACTTAAAGGCACTATAAAAGATAATGTCTACACCGTCAATCTACCGTCATCCTCAATAAAGTGTTTTCTAACACAACAAGAGGAAACTGAGTTATGGCACAGAAGACTCGGTTACACGCACACAAGACTCATTTCAAAAATGAGTCAAAATGGACTAGTTAGAGGGTTGCCCAAAATAAAAGTTATTAAAAACTCAATCTGTAATGCATGTCAACAAGGAAAACAAACCAAGTCCACCCACAAGTCAACCAATATGATTAGAACTACCCATCTACTTGAGCTCCTTCACCTAGATCTATTTGATTCACATGGAGCCAAGTCACTAAGCAAGAACCAATATTGCTTAGTTATAATTGATGACTACTCCAGGTTCACCTGGGTAAAATTTCTAAAAACAAAAGATGAAACCTTTGAAATATTTAGTAATTTTTGCAAATTAACAGAAAATGAAAAAGATACTAAAATTAAAAGGATAAGGAGTGATCATGGAGGAGAATTTGAGAATCACAACTTCACTGAATTTTGTGAGATAAATGGGTACAAACATGAATACTCCTGCCCTAGAACCCCCCAACAAAATGGTTTAGTAGAACGTAAAAACAGAACCTTACAAGAAGCTGCTAGAACCATGTTAAACGAATATAATCTATCTAATCAATTCTGGGCTGAAGCAGTTAGTACAGCATGCTACATTCAAAATAGAATCTTAATTAATAAATTTCAAAATAAGACCCCCTATGAAATTTATTATAATAAAATCCCTAACTTAAACTATTTAAAAGTATTTGGGTGTAAAGTCTTTATTTTAAACACTAAAGACTACTTAGGAAAATTTACATCAAAAACAACCCAGGAATAATTTTAGAGTACTCAACCACTAGTAGAGCATATAGAGTATATAACAAGAATACCCTAAAAGTAGAAGAAACAACAAATATAAAATTTGATGAAGACACTATAGATGAAACTGAAGATACAGAAAATGCTAATCCAATAAACAGAGAAGATGACGAAACTCAACCTGAACCAATTGAATCTGAAGAACAAATCACTAATTCAAGTGACATACGACCAATCAGAACAAGCACAAATTACCCATCTGACCAAGTCTTGGGTGATCCAACTACAGGAGTAAGAACTAGGTCATCCTATAGAAACTAGAGTCAAATAGTCCTAATTTCAAAAATTGAACCCAAAACCATAGAAGAAGCCATACCAGACCCAGATTGGACTATAACAATGCAAGAAGAATTGGCCCAATTTGAAAGAAATCAGATATGGGAATTAGTGCCTAAACCCATTAACAAAACCATAATTGACACTAAATGGGTTTTTAGAAACAAATTAAATGATCAAGGTGAAATAGTAAGAAATAAAGCCAGGTTAGTAGCCAAAGGGTTTAATCAAATAGAAGGGCTAGACTATGATGAGACCTATGCTCCTGTACCAAGACTTGAATCCATCAGGATGTTGTTGGCCTATGCAGCACACAAAGGATTCAAGCTATTTCAAATGGATGTAAAATCTGCATTCTTAAACGGATTCATAAAAGAAGAAGTATACGTAGGTCAACCCCCAGGATTTGAGGACATAGAACATCCAAATTATGTCTTCAGATTAAAAAAGGCCATGTACGGACTAAAACAAGCACCTAGAGCTTGGTATGAATGACTATCCAACTATCTAATATCAAAAGGGTTCAACCAAGGTCAAATAGATCCAACCCTTTTTGTAAAAACCTTTGAAAACGATATCTTTATAGCCCAAATTTACGTTGACGATATTATTTTTGGATCAACCAACTCAAAATTTCTAAAAGAATTTACCAAACTAATGGAAAATGAATTTGAAATGAGTCTAGTGGGTGAACTTAATTTCTTCTTAGGGTTACAAATTAAGCAAACCAAAGATGGAATTTATATTTATCAAACCAAATATGCTAAGGAATTAATTAGTAAATTTGGAATGGAAAACTCAAAAATTATTAATACACTAATGGCTACTAATGTTAAAATTGACTCAGACTTAGAAGGTAAACCAGTAGACTTGAAATACTATCGAAGTGCGATAGGAAGTCTACTGTACCAAACTGCAAGTCGACCAGACATCATCTTTGCAGTAGGTATGTGCGCAAGATACCAATCTTGTGCAAAAGAGTCTCACTTAACCCTAGTAAAAAGAATCCTCAGGTATGTTAAGGGAACCCTAAACGTAGGACTTTGGTACCCTAGATCGTGCACCTTTGATCTAACCGGCTACTCTGACTCTAACTATGCCAGGTGCAAGCTAGATAGAAAAAGTACAAGTGGCAGTTGTCAATTTTTAGGGCACTGCCTAGTAAGTTGGTCAAGTAGAAAGTAACACTGTGTTGCCTTATCTACCACTGAAGCTGAATATATAGCACTAGGTGAATGCACATCTCAATTACTATGGATGATGCATACCCTTAAAGACTATCAACTTGAATATCAAAAAATAAAAATCTCAATCGATAACATAAGTTCAATAAATCTAACAAAAAACCCAATTCATCACTCAAGGACTAAACATATAGAAGTAAAACACCACTTTGTAAGGGATCATGTAGCTAAGGGTGGCATTGTACTCAACTATGTTGAGTCAAAATCAAACTTAGCTGACATCTTTACAAAACCCTTACCTGAACTTGAGTTCAGTACACTTAGAAGACAAATAGGAATGTGCTGGGTAGAATAGATACTTTCAATTCAGTCCTTTTTAATGTTTTGTTTCATTTTTTATAACTTCTAGGCAAAACTGATTTTCCAAAATCCCTACTTTACTAGACTTTCGAAAGTTGGATTTAGCCTAGGATTTCCCCCTAGAAATCATGTTCCCCCAGGACTCAGCCAGAGCATCTTACAAACACCTAGGTTTACCTTGATTGTGTTTGTAAACATAGAACGGTGTGAGATGCATAGGGTACAACCTGGACTCGAGAATGCTTATTTCTGTGCATCAATATGAGTCTGGGCGTTAAATACATGATTAACAGTAATCAAATCAAGTCTTCCAGCCTTAGTCAAATCTAACTGGATCAATTGACTTGACTTGACTAACCAAGTGAACACTGTTGCCCTCTAGGCAATCAGCAAGTAGCTAAATGGTTAGACAGTTGGTGAAGGAAATAATAAGTTTAAGCATGTTTGTACTTAAGGGATCTGATACCTGATCAAAACAAATCTTTACTCATGCTTGGACTTTAGGGCTCTGATACCTTACTAAAACAAAATGACAAGCTATTAACAAATAAGGTTATCGCTTCTCCTTTGCCTTAAGTATTTTTGAAACACATTTCAAAGCCTTTTCGAAATTTTCAAGTGTCCTCTATTCTGAAATTTTTTTTTCTTCTTGTTAGAAAGTTATTTAAGCTGAAACCTTTTCGAAAATTCGTCAAGTTAAATTTTTTTTTTAAAATTATTTAAAACTTTGAATTTTTTTTTTAAAAGTTGAAAATCTTCCCTGGAAATTTTCTTTAAAAACCTGAATATTTTCTTCCAGAAAATTTCTGAAGCTGAAAATTTTGTTTGAAAATTTTTTTTAGGTTGACATTTTTTGTTTAAAAATTTCTGAAGTTAAACTTTTGTTTGAAAATTTTTCTGTGAAAATCTTGGAAACTCCTAAAACACACTAAGAGTTCCTCTTTGCAAATCACTTCAAACAAAATCAATTGACAAAATTTTGAAAAATATTGATATTCTAAAATGTTACCTTGCTCCTTGCCTAAGTTAAAATGTTTTCTGCTAAAATTTGTGTTGAAAAATTAAGTTTTTCAAAACTAGCTCATTCTTGATATATGGCAAAGGGGGAGAGTAGAGAAATTCAAAGAAAGAAATAAAATATAAATTCAAATTCAAAGAAAATATTTTAAAGGGAGCTTGTATAAAGGGGGAGCTATGTTTATGCTTATCTTGCTATCACGCTTATCTTGTGTCTTGTGCTTATACATAACAGCATATTTCTTTTACTTAACATTGAATTTCGGTTGCCATTATCAAAAAGGGGAAGATTGTTGGTGCGGGAAGCATCCGACGATCGAACCTTAGTTTTGATAATGGCAAAGGATTCAAAGTGAAGTTAGTGTGTGATCTAACATGTTTGAATAAGTGTTTCAGGAAAGTCCTAGCTGCGGTTAGGCAAAGGGAAAATCCTAAGGGGTGGTAACCTTAGGTCCTAGGGGGCGGTAACCCTAGGTGAGGGAAACCCCTAAGGGGTGGTAACCTTAGGTCCTAGGGGGCGGTAACCCTAGGTGGAGGAAAACCCTAAGGGGCAGTAACCATAGGTCCTAGGGGGCGGTAACCCTAGGTGGAGAAAAACCCTAGGGGGCGGTAACCCTAGGTCCTAGGGGGTGGTAACCCTAGGCGAAAAGTCCAGTCGGTCTGGAGGACCGGACTGGCATCAGGAAATCTCTCCTGAGGGGAGTAGGTGAGGACGCGTTCCCCGTAGAGGGAACAGTAGGCGTCGGGTCGACCTAGGATTTCCGATTGGGAATCCGAAGTCAAACTCGGACAGTCCGAAGACTAACAGTTATTCCTTACTGTGTTTTATCAGATTCTAACATTGTCTTGCAGGGGATTTTGCTCGGACTAACCTTGTTTTGTAGGTGAGGAACCTGCTGGAAAAAGGTGGTCCGGGCGCCCGGGATGGATCCGGGCGCCCGGAGGTCCGGGCGCCCGGGACCAAACTTTATCCCTGCCGCGACTTCGCCACGTGGAGCATCCTGGTTGGTTGGCCACGTCACACTCCAGGCGCCCGGAAGGGATCCAGGCGCCCGGAACCGCATATAAAAGGAGGGTTGAGGTGCAGCTTCAAAGAACAACGAATTCCAAGCTTTCTTTTGTGAAGTGTTGCCAACGAGACGACCTTGAAGTGCTACTACTCGACGTCGACAACCCGAAGCTCAGACTCTTCGATCTTTTGTTGTCGGTATTAGTTTACTTATTGCATTAATTGTAATTCTAATTGTAATCTTTCCGATATATAGTTGTTGCCCACCGAAAGCGGTCAAGGACCGCGGGCCATCGAGTAGGAGTCGTCATAGGCTCCGAACAAAGTAAAACACCTGCGTCTCTGTGTGTTTGATTTTACTTTCCGCTGCGTTTCTATTCTGTGTTTAAAATCGTTAAAATAGCCACGAGCGCTATTCACCCCCCCCCCCCCTCTAGCGCTTTCAATCCATCAATTGTGACTCCTCACAATATATGACAAGTGTCCTTCTATCCTAGACATCTAGATTGGTCAATGTGAGGCACAGACCGTGTCATCCTCTGACCAATCTAAATCTTGAACTCCAAGTAGACTCACTAAATCAAATGAGCTTAATATCCTATATTGACTCATTTGGGCATGGCCATGCACTTCATGGTCTCACTCTATCAAGAATACTTATGTCTCTCCCGTCATATAGGAGGGATAGATCCCATCTACATCACTCACATCCCTCTGCATAATTTGTTATATACCCAGTAATCGCCTTTATAGTCCACCCAGTTACGGGTGGCGTTTGACGAAACCAAAGTACATAACTCCTTATGTAGGGATCCATGGTGACTTCAGGTCTAAGGACTAGTAGTCATACTAATAGCCACATGAGAAAGTATATGACACTCATATAATGATCCATGATACTTTCTCATGGCGGGTCATTCAGTATACATTCTTTAATGTATACCCATGTGTCAACTTGATATCTCTATATCCATGACTTGTGAGATCAAGTCATTGAGTTGACCTACATGCTAGTCTTATTGCATTAACATTGTCCCTGAATGTTAATACTCGACTAGGAATGATTAAGAGTAGTGTTCCCTATATCATCTCACTATTGGTTCAGCTAACCGATTGATATAGGTAAGAAACTTCTACTCAAGGACGTTATTATACTTAGTTTATTTGGCACCAATACAAGTAAGTATAATAACAAAAAATCAAATGCCTTTATTTATATAGAATATGATACAACAAGTCCATAATACAATCATCAAATGATTGGCTCTAGGGCTCTAGCTAACAATTTGAAAGTATGAAGGGGAACAAAATTGACAAAATCCTCAATTTCCATGCACACAAATGCTATTGTGACTTTGAAAAGAAACTAAGCAAGTTCTAGAGTTTCAATTGCTATGAGTGCATGCCACACAAGAAAAAATAATAGTGTATAGGCTTAAAGTGGTCATCTCTAGGTAATTTTCATGCAATCTAACTTAATTAATCAAATTGGAATCCACCACCAAATTAACCAATAACATGCAAGAAAAGTATCCAATCATGTCACATGACCTAAAATTGATGATCAAATTTAAGAAACTTTTACCATCTTAAAAATATTAATAAACAATTCATGGAGACTTTTTATTCAAATGACATGCTATGTATACCAAACTAAATACAAAGTATGTAAGTAAAATACAAAATGCAAAGTATAAAACTAAAGAAACGTATAAAGAATTTATTAGACACAAAGAATGAATTAAAATGCAAGAAAAAACAAAATTAGAACCAACTCCCCTTGAATTCCCGGTGGTTGAAGAAGATTCAAAAGAAGAAGCCACCCCGGAAGTGGAGTAATCATGGTTCCACTTAAATTCTTTTTATTCATCCTTTTTCCCTTGAAAACTTTTTCCGGAGGTCGAAGGCGGTTCAGTGTAAGTACTCACTCTAGAAGCTTAATTTCTCCTACAACATCATTAAAAGAAAACACCTCTCACACACATGTGGGGTAAAAAGAAAATAGGAGAATATTAGTGTGGGTAGAATATATATCAATGAATGAATCACATCTAATAAAATCAATGAATGGTACATCTATGAAATTCTCTAATGTATCACAAGAAATGCTCACCTTATCATGTTGAAAGATACCTGGAGTGGTGATTGTTACCTCTTCCTCATCAACTAATGGTTCAAACTTCAGTTCTAGTGAATGTACAACTTAATGTAGTGATTCTTGGGTGCTTGGCTCCATAGCACAAGTCCCTACACTTACATCTTCAATTCTTGGTGATTTTTGAGGTAATGCTTCCAGTAAGCATTCCCTTACACATAAATCATCTTCAAAATCAATACCTGCATCATTCACAACATCTAGAGCAACAACATTAGTAGAATCAGAAATTTGAACAACTATATCATCATCACAAATTAAACTAGAAAATTCTTGTGAAGAAATAGATGTAGTGTCAAGCCTGACAAGATCACTACTCTCCATCTCTCCACTAGAGTTCTGTACTTGTAACTGATTGATGGATGATGTAATTTGATCCAATTGACTCTGAATATTCTGTATCCTTGCAAATTGTTGCTCTTGATGCTCTCTCATTTGATGCATAACTTCATTGAATTTCCAAACTGACTCTGTAAATTGTTCTTGTACAACCACATACTGATATTCAGGCACATAAATTCCAGTCTGAGGCTGATAATAATAACTATGATTCTAATCTCCAAAATGCTGATAATATGGATCCATGGTCACATAGATTTCCTGTTCTTACACTGAAAACTAGCAAATAAAATCAGAAACTCAGGAACATATAAAATCAAACACATGGATATAACATGAAAGCAATCAAAACAATAATTTTTTTTTTAAGTTTTCAAAATAAAAAACAATCCTAAAATTACCAAACACTGCATATCATATTCCTCGGCAACGGTGCCAAAATTTGATAACGAGTCTGCCACACTCGTAAATCAAATTAACAATGTATTTCCACTAAACCCCTTAATTTCACAATAATGTTGTAGTAACGAGCCCAGGATCGAATCTCTCAAGGAACTAGCGGTCGGATGATAACCTAGGATTGTACGTTATTTCAATTTTTCGGGTTTTTAATATGAAAATGGGGGGTTTAACTTGAATTTAAATCTAACAAAAGTAAAGCACGACAATAAAGAAATTAATCTAAAGCAATAGTGAAACCTAACTAGGTGTCAATGATCAAACCATAATGCATTGTCACCCTACGTCATAATTAAACCATCAACACACTTAAACTAAATATGAAATGACGATACGTAATTAAAATCTAATCTAAGCATTGAATTAAATCGGGAATGAAATAACAAGAAGCATTTAAATCTGATTTAAACAGAAATTAAACCCTAGCTTAAAACTTAAACACTAAACAATTAACCTAATATTAAATAAAACTTAAACTAAGCTTCAACAAGGTAATGAAATGATAAACTACTTGCTAAAAACAAAACAAACATAAGTGAAATCTATTTAAGTTATAAAACAGTAACAAAATGAACTAAAAAGTAAACCAATCCATTCTCATAATCAATCTAACAAGCAACACACTCTTGTCGTCACACAAGAATGCCGAAGTCGAGAACACCCAACTCCGGACTTCAATGGAGCATCTCAGCTGCGTCTCAGTTCAAGGTATGCTCAACTACATTGGCGGACCACCTCTGACGAGCTAGAGCAACCCTAAACCCCATAAATGGCCCGAAATCTGAAAATCTGGTCTTGGAATCTGGATGGAGGTTGTGGTCTCTGGATGGTAATCGGAAGAAGCTTAGTAACGTCGGAGGACCACCGCCGAACGTTGCTAAATGGAATTGGAGCTCAGATTTGGAGAAACACCTCCAAATATGGTGACAACAAAGGCTTGCTGAGATAAGAATTCTGCCGGAGAGAACACCCGCCGATGGCTCCAGATAATCGGTATGAAGCTGCCGAGAAGCTCTCCACCGAGGTTGAATCTTGAGAGAATGATCAAAGAAAGGAAAGGGGTCGGAATCCATCGGTAGCGCTCGCGCGACGCAGGACTGCACGTAGGAGTCGACGAAGCCACGTAGGTACTGTAGCTTCTCTTTTAAATCTGATCCAGATCTTAACGGACGGCTGAAATCGATTTGGAGCTTGATCAACTGTGGAAAGTCACCTAAAATCCGATCCGGAGGTATTGATCTTCATCTAGGGTCTAGATCTACTCTTCTTTAGGTTGGATCGACCAGATCTTCACTGGATGGTTCAGATCTGTCCAATCTTTGATGAACGATCCATAATGCTCCGTAGCTTGATCTTCTCGTTTGAACTCCGATTCGAGCACAATTTTGGTTCGAATAGATCCAAATCCAAGATCCTTTGATGCCTACAAAATAAGAATCAAATATTAGCATCAAATAACACCAAAAATAAGATAATTTTTAATTAAGCCCAAAATAAAGACAATGCACGAAATGTGATGTAACCATGATTTAGACCTATGAAATCAACATCAAACCATGCATATATGAATCAAAATAATAAGGTAAAATTATGGTTATCACACTCCCGTCATATAGGAGGGATAGATCTCATCTACATCACTCACATCCCTCCGCATAATTTGTTACATACCTAGTAGTCGCCTTTATAGTCCACCCATTTACGGGTGACGTTTGACGAAGCCAAAGTATGAAACTCCTTATGTAGGGAACCATGGTGACTTCAGGTCCAAGGACTGATAGTCATACTAATAGTCACATGAGAAAGTATATGACACTCATATAACAATCCATGATACTTTCTCATGGCGGGTCATTCAGTATACATTCTCCAATGCATACCCATGTGTCAACTTGATATCTCTATATCCATGACTTGTGAGACCAAGTCATCGAGTTGACCTACATGCTAGTCTCATCGTATTAACATTATCCCTGAATGTTAATATCTGACAAGGAATGATTAAAAGTAGTGTTCTCTATATCATCTCATTATCGATTCAACCAATCGATTGATATAGATAAGAACCTTCTACTCAAGGACGTTATTATACTTAGTTATTTGGCACCAATACAAGTAAGTATAATAACCATAAAGAAATACCTTTATAAATATATAGGAATATGATACATCGAGTCATATAACAATCATCACATGATTGGCTCTAGGGCTCTCACTAACATCCGAACCTCAATGGTCATTTTGACCTGGCTCTAGGCGCCTTCAACAAGCAATGAAGGCGCCTTCAATGTTGAAGGCGCCTTCAATGCATGTTTAAGGCGCCTTCAAGGTTCCTGTTATAAATTACTTCCTGCTTGCATGGTATAAATAGATTGCAGCCTCTTTTGACTCCTTTTCTTCTTCACTTTGTCATCTGAAACTCCGTTTGTTTGGGTGATTTCGGCCAACCGAAATAAGGCTCACCCAAACCCAATTTCCAGCCTTCTCCTTGAGCAGCCTTCCTTCCCGGCTTAACGTCCCTCGAACGCCACGCGCATTCTTCTCACCCACCGGTGTACTCTTGCACAGCTCTCTCATCCTTCGGAGGCACTGAGCCCGGCCGCTCCCTTCCCGTGTCGTCCTTCTCGCTAGCTGTGTCTTCCGCTCGACTTCCTGTGTTCCTAAGCTCCTGCACACTCAGACATAGGGATCAAACACAAAGCAGGACCTAAGCAACTTGGTTGATCACATCAAAATAATCACGGGGTCTAACAAAAAGTCCACAGAACAACCTTTCCTGTTGGAATCCTTCATTGAATGAAACAAGATGAGATCCGGCAAGAAGATCACAAATCAAACAATACCTAATTCCAAAAACCATTTATGTACCTTACCTTTCCCTCGACCATCGCAGGTGATAATCACAAGTCCGGCGATGCAAACTTCCGGCTAGCAGTGATGGGAGCTAGAATCTAGCAGCTCCTCTACCTCCAAGATCACTGTTATCACCGTCCACCGGAGAGAAAAAGAAGAACTGGTGGCAGTGCTAGGCACAGCGTGTTCTTACTGATGAACAGAGAGGAGAATCGGGAAGAAATAGTGAAGGCAAGGGTTGTTACCTCACCCACACAGCCAGTGCTGGACGGATCCGACGTCGGTCACCCTGATTTCCCTCCGACGAAAATGATTTGGGTGGCGATGGAAAAACCTTCACTGCCGCTTGCCGAGGTCAAAGAGAAGAAAGAAGCTGGAGACGTGACAAGTTTCCCTCCTTCACGCTCCAAGATTGATCCGTGCCGGTGACACCGAGTATCCCCGTCGGCGTCGAGTCGTCCACAAGAGAAAGAACGAGAGGAAGAATCGAGGAGATCGCAAAAGGCTCGGCAGCAGTGATATATCTAGGGCGTGCGCATGTGAGGGAGATGAGGAAGATGATCGGGCTTGGGGAAACGGAAGAGAAATAGGTGGTCGGCGCCGAGAGGAAGGGGAGGAGGCGTCAGGTTAGGGGAAGAATCGGGCGGGTGAGGAGAGAAAACGGCGTTTAGGGGGGAAAGAAATAAAATAAAAAGAAATAAAATAAATAAACTTTTCCTCACTTAAATGGGGAGCCAAGACAGGCTTTCTCGGACCTAATATTTATCCCCGTAAACTCGTCCATACACTCTCTGAAAAATACCCAGAAAATTTCTAAAAAATTTGAAAAATTCCCTTATGGTTTTACGCCTTTTTTGGTATTTTACAGGTGGTGCCTCAGAGCAGAGGGAGACGGCGACAGTGTAGGATCGGCGGTGATCGACTGGAGCAGGCGACGGTCGTGGCCAGTGGAGAGCAAGAGATGGCTAGGGCACTGCTCGCTGCCCTTGGTCGAAGATCGTACCATGCAGAGGTATGGCGGCTGGCGACCGGTGTCGGCCATTGCAACTGGGGCGATGCGAGGGAAAGGGAAATTCGGCGCTGCTCGACTGGAAGAAAGGAAGATATTGGGAAGCAGAAGCTTGGCCGGCATCGCAAGAGGTGAGGGAGGAAGGATGGGGGGGGCAGCTCGACCGGCGGTGGCTCACGCGTCGTCGGTGCTTGGGCAGGGATGGAAGAGAAGAGAGGAAGAGGATTTGGGCAGAGACGAGGAAGGCGATCGGTTTCGGCCATGAAGAGGAAGAGGAGGGGAAGAAGAGGAGATCGGGAGAATGAAGAGGTGTCGGGCACGGGTTCAGCGATGGGAGAAGAACAAGAAAAGGAAAAGGAAAATAAAAATAAAACTTTTCCTCGTTCAATGGGGTAGCCTAAATAGGCCTTCCTGTGGCCCAATAATTGATCCCCTTGAACTCGTCATACGAGCTCCGAAAAATTCCCAGAAAATTTCTAAAAATTATGGAAAATTCTGTTAAGGTTATTCCTCTATTTAACCTTATTATTTAATTAATTTTTGTTGTCATATTTTACATAGAGATCCAAAGATAAAGAGATTATAAACATTCCAATCCCCAATGAGAAGAGAGAATAGAAATGCTTATCTAGAGACGATGAGTGATCTTCGGAACCAATCCTTAGCTTCTAGAGTCGATACAGAGGTGGAGATGGCTTGGATCACTAGAACAAAGATGGAGAGGATGAAGAACAACCCCAAGTTGAATCTCCCCAAAAGGGAGAGCCTCCTCCCTTTGAAAGGGGAAGAAACCCCTTTATATAGAGCAGGGCACAGGCATTGCACGGCTTGTGCCATGGTCGTGTGGTTCTCACACGGCCTCACATGTCTTATTCTCGGCCATGGTCACATGAGCGTGTAGATCTACACGAACTACAAGAAAAAAGCCTAACAACAACGGTTTTTCACCGTTGTCGTAGCCTCTTTCGGACTGTTGTTAAAGGTCGTGTTGTTAAAAGGGGTGCCCAAAGACAACAGTTTTTAACCGTTGTCTTTGAAGGCAAATACAACAGTTTTACAACGGTGAAAAACCGTTGTCTTTTCCTTCAAAGACAATAGTTTTTCACCGTTGTCTTTGAGCGTCTACCTTTAATAACAGGGCCTTCAACAACAGTTTTAAACTATCTACGACAACGGTGAAAAACCGTTGTCTTTTTTAGATAAAAAATAAAAAAAATTAATGCACAATTTTCCAATATTATAAATCATTCAAAATACTAAATTTCAAAATAAAATTTAATATACAATTTTCTAACATCCAAAAATAATATCTATAACATTCTGAAGAAATTTCATAAGCAACCAACAAAATTTCATATGCAACCAACAAAATACAACAAAGCTATGACCAAGTGCTTTTGAAGCAAAATCTCCCCTAGGAAGGCTATCACATTATTTGCTCACTTCAGCTAAAATTGCATCAACATTGACACCATCTCCAGCATTGACAAGAACTACCTGACTGTCAGGACCATGTTCTGCCTGTAAAATTAGCGATTTTATAAAAGAAGAGCACCAAACCCATGGAACAACTATCCTTATAGCAATTTGAAAGGTTTCATTGTGGATTTTTATCAAGTCTTCAGGTAATAAATTCCAGCTACTGAAAATTACAACAAAAAACATTAATAACACAGGCACAATAGAACAAAAGACTCTGCACCTGAGAGAGTAGATCTGCAGCTATGTGAACTGGATTTGCATGTCTATCGGCGATGACCAGCACCTCTGAAGGGCCAGCAGGCATATCAATGGAAACCATGGCTTCACTATTCTGCAAATCAGCCAAAGTATTCACCAAGGATCATTCTCTTCGTGATCAACAAAATGAACAGCTATGAGGATTGAACAGAAATTTAACTATTGTAGAGACATATCTCTAATACAATATCTATGAGATATATCCATACCAATTGAACACATTACTGGGAATCAAAAATGAAGCCACGACACTGGCAAAGGTTATCGGAATTAGGGAGAAACAAATAAATAACACCCAAGTTGATAGGTCAAAGCAGATTTATCTTTTTAAGTGTCAGAAAATTGATGGTAGATGATTTGTGTATTACTTGGGCAATGATGTAGTTGTTTCCACTCCAATCCTGAGTCTAGTTTTAACCGCTCAAAAATGATATTTGCATTCACTATTTAGAGGCTATCAATGTCACAATTTTTTAAGCTAAGAACATAAACATTATTATAGTTCCCACTGGCTATGAAACTTTCTTGATAAAATTTGGTTCCTGTGTTTCTGTTAATCACTTTTCCAGGAAATAACAGTACCTGAGGTACAGGATTCAATTTTATTCTTAAGGCAGGGATTTAGCTGAATGATTGTTCCTAACAAATCTTATCTGACCTATAGCTCCAAGTTTCTGATTAACTGCAAAGGGAAAAGAGCTAATAGTTTACAGAAGAGCCAACTGATCTGTCATTTCATTCCTGAAAGATCTAGAAAGGAATGGCCATATTATCTGTTACATTTTGATCTTCTTACTTAACATATTATCTTCTTCCAAAAATCACCACAAAATAAGATAATTAATACTACAGATTTGATTTGATTTGATCACTACATTTCCAGTACCTCATGACAAGGAAAAAATCATTTGTGCATAGGACTAAAACAAGGTAAGTAGATGTAATCAAATGATAAGAGCAATATTCATAGAAATGTGAGGCTACAGAATTATTATCATACCTGAAGAATCATTTTTGCAGCAGTAACATATTGATTTCCTGGCCCAAAAATTTTTTCAACCTGAAAAAAGCAATTAAAACATAGACGTAAAAGTAAGTGCAATCAATATTACATAATGCTTAAACCAAATGAAGAGGAGTATCAATTAAAAGCTTGACAGAAAACAAAGATTGAGTTAGTAGGGAGATCCTGCACCACAAGAGAATCTCATATAGGTGTATATTTGTTCATGTATGATATGTAGGATTGACACAACAGCTAGAGGAGGGGGTAGTGAATAGCTGATGTCTGAAATACACAAATCAAAATCTTGAGTGCAAAGCTTAATTAAATGTTCGTTACTCAATGGAAATAAAATAAGCAACACTAGCAACACTAACTCCGTTGGTTCAGAACGCCTACATTCCAAATGTTTTTGTACTAACTAAATGAGAGATTCAAATATAGAATGCAGCAGAGAAATTTGCACACAATGCTCAGGCAACAAAATCCACCGTAATATAGTATCATATTCATGAAACAAGGCTTAATATATGTATATATATAATTGAAGCATGAGAATAATAGTTTGTGGTCAAGATTGCAAAAATGATGATTTTGTATGCAAGACAGCTCTCCTGTAAAAAAGTTTGTAAAAGTAGAAGATGAGTTAGTGCTAGTGTTCCTAGTTCCTACTCTTTCTAGCCAAGATGCCCACCTATCACTATTAAGTTTCCCAAAATGATAAAGAGATACCACCTCAAAATCAAGCTACATATACAAAGCACAAAATTACAATCCAGATAAAGCAAAGATAGAAGAAACTTGAAAATACTGCCAAACAAGAGATGCATCTTTCAATGGTGAGGGTTTGCAATCAACGTATTAGATGTTTGTAAGGATTACCTTTGGGCAAGATGATGTTCCTCAAGCCATCGCTGAGATCGCCTAAGATAGAATGCATTGATACCATTGTGAGAAAAGACTTGTTGAAGAAAAAAAGAATGAAAAGGGTTAGAAATTGACGAACCTAAGCTCCCCCAGCTTTTAGAATGTGGGTGACGCCAGCTTTCTTTGCACAATATAACACTTCCTGTTGTCACATAATCATGTTAACCTATGTCTTAACATGGAAAACCAGTGTAGGGATAGTGATGATAGATTATTTTTTAAGGCTACCTTGCAAATACTGCCATCACGACCAGGCGGAGTTGCTAGAACAATGGTTTTGCACCCGACAATCTGTGCAGGCTGGTGCATACATAAATAAATTGAAAGTTAAACCAGATCCTTTTGCCTAAATGTGTCATAATTCACTATGACTACAACATTAGATATTGTAAACAAGGATACTATACCACCGAGAGCATCAAAGCAGTTGAGGGTAAGACTGCAATACCCCCTGGAACATAAAGGCCAACAGATGCAATGCACCGTGCTATTCTTTTGCACCTCACCCCCTATGCATGTTCATTCTATGAATTCAGTCACAAGTACAAGGAAAATAAACAAGAGAAAGAAGGCTAGTGCCTTATTCTTACTTTCATATTCTCAATCTCCTTCTCAGGAATCCTTTGAGCAGCATGAAATGCATTAATATTGTCATAGGCCACATCAAACGCTTCTCTTACTATAGGATCAAGCTTAACAATGACAGAAAAATAAACCCACGGACAGCAGCTGGATCAAAAGAGAGGAGCTCGACGTCGGCAAGATCGGGAGAGGAACTTGGCGTTGGCTTGGAGAGGAATGCGGCGACACTGCCAGGCTGGGCTCTACACCGTGAACAGATGGTGATGCCCTAGCGCGAGGAGGCAGCTGTAGTCGAGTGGTGCCAGCGTGATTTGCGATGGCGGCTGCGTCGGAGCGACTGTAATAGGAAACTAGGGCACGGGAGAGGGGAAAGGGCGGTGGTGATTGGGAGTAACCGGCAGCACCCTCGACGGCTGGCGATGGCTGTGGCTTCGGGAATGTGAGGGTAGAGGCGGCTGCGTCTTTTGCGGAGAAGTCGCGAAGGAGGAGTCGGAGATAGGTTTTTGTTCGTTTGAAGAGTCATAGAGAAGTGGGTTTTAGGTTTTTTTTCATGAAGTTAAAAAAACTGTTGCGTTTTTAGGATTCAACAACATTCAATAGACAACAGTTTAATAAAACTGTTGTATATTATCACATAAGCAACACTAAAAGACAATAGTTTTTTAAAACCATTGTCTTTGACACACATTAGACAACAGAATTTTGAAAAACTGTTGTTATTTAAAAAATATTATGGTGAACAACAACAGTTTTCAATAAAACTGTTGTTAAATGGAAAAAAGACAACAATTTCTTAAAAAACTGTTGTCTATTAGGTGTGGTTAAATCCAAAAATTCTTGTAGTGACGACTGTGTGCTGCTGCAACTCTGGATGGCTTACACGGTCGTGTGGCTCACACGGCCAGGTCATTCTGGGCTTCTAAAAACCTTTCATGGTCATATGACACACACGGCCTATGCTTGCTTGTACTCTGGAGTCACTACACGGCCGTGTAGATCTACACGGTCGTGTGCTAGAAAAGATTCTAGGATGGCACAGCCATGTGAATCCACACGACCATGTCATCCTCCTCCTCTGGTAAAGCTACACGACCTATTTGCACCACATAGCCTAAGTCATTTTCCTCCTTGTTCCTTTGGCATGGTCGTGTGGCTCACATAGCCAATGCTGTCCTCCTTCCTTTGTTGACAAGATTGACCATGAGCATCGTTTCCTCTCCACATTCAACTCTTGTAAGCAGAAAATGCACAAGAGCAAATGTCATAACAAAGAAGAGTAATTATACTGAAAGTAAGACTAAGAGTATGAGGATGCATAGATAAAGCATGAGTAAAATATATGAATATGAGTCAAAACATGCTAAATAAGTATATACAATCTACGCACATCATATAATAAGTTTACTCCTGTTGGATCGAAACGCTAGAGGGGGGATGAATAGCGCTCGTGGCTTTCACTATTTTCAAATTCGTAAATTGTACGAGTTTAATCAGCGGAATAAAGAAAAAGGGGACAAAATAATACACAAAGACACGAGGAGTTACTTGGTTCGGGGCCTGTGGTGACTCCTACTCCAAGGCCCGCGATCGTTGATCACTTCTGGTGGGCAACAACTATAAGCTCGAAACAATAGTAAAGATTAAGATTTACAATGAGTGTGAGAATGTAAATTATACCGAACGACAGATTCTAAAACAGTGGAGCTCCAGGTCGTCGGAAGGTTGCTGCAGTACTTCGGGATGAACTTGTTAGCGGTTGAACGCAGAAGGTTCGCTTGTGAATTCTTATTTTTTATTGCTGCTTGAACCCTCCTTATAAACAGTGATGGAGGCACCTCCAGGCATCCGAGTCGCACGCGTGGATCAGCTCTGATCTGGTCGCACCTTATCCCATTGAAGGTGCCTCCAAGTTGCTCCAAGGCGCCTCCAACGCCTGGTCTAAGGCGCCTCCAGCTTCCTCCGAGGCGCCTCCAGCTTCTCTGGACAGCTATCTTCGGCTAGCACTCGAGGCGCCTCCAAGCCCCATGGAGGTGCCTCGGACACTGTTCATCCAAGGCTAAGTGTGCTTCTTTGTTCCTGTAAAATGTGTTAGTCCCAAACATAAACCCTGCAAAACAAAGTTAGCACAGAGACAATATGATAGATATAATTGACAGTCATCGGACTGTCCGGGTTTGACTTCAGATTTCAAACTGGAAATCCTAGGTCGACCCGACGCCTACTGTTACCTCTACGGGGAACACGTCCTCACCTACTCCACTTAGGAGATTTACCTGTTGCCAGTGCGATCCTCCAGATCGACTGGACTTTTGCTCAGCGTTCAAATCTTCCGGACTTTCTGCTGGACTTCCTCTTCCCGGCTAGTCCAGTCTTTCACCTGGTTCGCGACACCAGGACTTTCCACCTAGGGTTACCCCCCCCCCCCTAGGACTTTTGCCTAAAGCTCTCGACCCGCCAAGACTTTTTGCATAGGGTTACCACCCCCTAGGGTTTTTGACTTGCCTAACCGTAGCTAGGACTTTCCTGAAACACTCAATTAAGTATGTTAGATCACAAAATAACTTAACTTTGAATTCCTTTGCCATTATCAAACAATGGTCGATCGTCGGATGCTTCCCGCACCAACAGCTCCCACTGAACTTGATATATATACCATTGATGGGATGCTTGTTTCAAACCATAAATGAATTTCTTTAATCTACATACTAGGTGCTTTCAGTCTGAGGATTCAAAGTTCTTTAGTTGGACCATATGTATAGACTCCTCAATATATCCATTGAGAAATACAGTCTTTACATCTATTTGGTGTATCTCTAAATCATAATGACCTACAAGTGTCATGATTATCCTAAGGAAATCTTTCATCATCATAGAAGACAAAGTCTCCTTGTAATCATTGTCTTCCTTCTGAGTGAATCTCTTGGAAACAAGACAAGCCTATACTTTTCAACATTTCCCTTGAATTCCTCTTGGTTTTAAATACTTATTTAAACCCAACAGGTTTTGAACCTTCAGGAAATTCAACGAGTTCCTAAATGTCATTATCTGTCATAGACTTTAATGCTTCTTGAATGTCGTTATTTCACTTTTTAGGGCTACAGGATTGTTTAACCTTTTTGAAAGATATAGGATCACTTTCCAACCTTATATCGAAATCATGTTCTTAGAGATAAACATAATCATGAGAAGTCATGATTCTCCATTCTCTTGTGAATCACCTTAAACGCACTTGTATTTGAAGTGGTTGAGGTACTTGCTCATCAATATGAGGCAATACATCAATTTGAGTTATAGGTGTAAGTACCCCAGGTTAGTTTTGATATTGATCAACCGAGTTAAGTTAGACCTTGTGTATTTGATGTCTTGTGTCTGAGTGTCCAAGAACTTAGGAATGCAAGAAGTCAAGAGCAAGATGCAATGAGCGAGAAGAATGGCATGAGAAGGGAGTCAATGAGTTTGATACATCTGAGGGATGAGGAGTTGTGAAAGAATATATTGGTAGAGTGAAAAGGATGTGCGCGGTACTTTTGAGGGATGAGAAATTGGGAAGAAGCCTACTCAAGAAGAAGGTCAAATTTGGATTTGGGTGAGTTCAATTCTAAACGACCAAACCATCACCCAAGCGTGCAAAGAGTGATGGTCAACTCAAAATTTGACTATCTAAGGTGCATCCAATCAACTGGAGGTGCCCTGTTGAAGTGAAGATCCAAGGCTCCACTGATGGGTCAGAGGCACCTCACATTCAGTGGACTTGAAGCACCTCTAATGGTCCAAGGAACCACAAAAGAGTTGGAGACTGTTGGCAAAAAGATATGCAGCGAAATCCACACCAACTGAACTAAGGCACCTCCGATAAACCAAGGCACCTCTATTCTGCTAGATCATCTGAGCATTGGCAAACTTCATCGGATTGAAGACACTCCCAGTCAACCGAGACCTCCTGAATTGTCATGCTAGAAAAATAGTCACTTTGACCGGTGAGCTATAAATAGCACCCTAGAGCTAATTGTAAAAAACACACCTATAATCAATTATGTATTTTCTTTCTAAGCTTACAGTTGCTGTAAGGAACTTCTCCATCTCTGCCCTTTATTGAAGGAGTTTTTCTTAGTGCACATTACATTGTCTTGGATTAACAACCATTCAGGTTGTAACCAAATAAATTCTGCCTCCTTACTTTATTTTTATGTTATTTGTTTTCAATTAATTGTGTGTCTTTGCTAAGTAGAAAGTAAGAGAATTTGTAACTTTACTTTACAAGGCTATTCCCCCCCCCCCCCCCCCCCCCAACCCCTATAACTTGTCCACCCGATCCAACAAGTGGTATCAGAGCCCAGCCACCTTAGAAGGGCTAATCGCTGACTAAAATAACAAAAGATGGCTGGATCAGCCATTCATCCATTGAAGTTCAATGGGGAGTTCACACTTTAGAAACGTGAAATGGAGGTATATTTTAAAACAGATTTTGATATTTTATTAACAATTAAATATAATTTTGAAGCACCCAAGGATGAGAATAGTAAAGAAAAGGAAGAATACCTCTAGAACAAAAAATAACAAACTGACTTCATAGCCAATGGTAAAGCAGAATTCCATCTGCTAACGTATTACTGCCTTAAGAAGTCAACCGGATTGACACCTATAACTCCTCTAAAGAACTTTGGAAAAAGTTCTTGGAACTTCATGAAGAAACCTCAGAGGTCAAATTAGCAAGATGAGACTTCTTCTGAAATCGACTGAGGAACCTACGGCTAAAAGAAAGAGAAACAGTCCCACACCTGCATGAAAAGCTAGAAAAGGTTATCATTGGGCTCAATAACCTTGGAGAAATAGTAACAAATAGAGATTTGCTAAGATGCGGATTAAATACATTCTGAAAAATCCAAGAATGGATATCAATCATAGACTCTTACTACCTCTCCAAGGATGTAGTCCAAGGATTTCAAGTTAGGTACATTAGAAAGTTTGTTTACAACTTTAGAACTTCATGAATCTTGATGTGAAGAACTCAGAAAATAAAAGGAGCTAAAATAGAACCTAGAGCTAAAAGCCAAAAAGATCATACCAGATTTAGATCCATCCCTCGACAAAAATGAAGAGGCTTATATGGTAAGGAATTTAAAAGTTTTTTAATTCTAACAACTTTGATAAGACACAAGCCAAAAAGCTTCTATGAGAAAGAAGGAAAGTAATGTGCTACAACTGCAATGAAGCAGGCATATCAAGGATAACTGCCCAAAATTGAAGAACAATAGAAATAAAAAGGACAAAAGAACAAGGACCAAGCACAAGAATCTCAAGGCGTCTTGGAGCTAATTGTCGTTAGAAGAGTCCAAAACTGAGGAATACGCAGAACTAGGACTAATAGCCAACCACCAAGAAGAAGACAACAAAAGCACTTCGGTAGATAGCATAGATGAAGGAGGAGCATCCACCTACGAATTTGACACGGTAAGTGAGATATGATTCTTATTCGCCGATAAATTATATGAAGCTATTAAAATGCTAAGTAGATTACTATGTAAAACTAGGATAAAATATATAAATTCAAAGAAAAATTATGCATGCCTACTAGAAGATTGTAATAAATTTATGGTTGAAAATGAAAAATTAAAAGAGCAAATAGAAATGTTAGAAAAGGATCATATATGCTCAAAGTCAAATTTCTTACAAGTTTCAAATTTTAGATATTTTGGAGTGCTTAATTGGTATGTTAAAAATCATAGGGGTCAAATTATAAAAAATAACAAAAAATGATATTCCTAGAAAATTCTTAATAAATCTAGTAAAAAAAATTGTATTGGGTTCCAAAAATATGTTTAGCCAATTAAATTATCTTAATTTGCATGCTATAATTTAATTTGGTAGAGTTAATTTTGGAAAAATTATTTTTCACAAGCATTCTAATTGATTTTTTATTTTAAATTTTCATGTGATAAATACATATGTTATCTGTAAGTAGAAAAAAATTAGAGTTTTTTAACCATCAAATAATTTTTAAGAATTTTTTAACAAAAATCAATTTTTTTATTTTAAAAATTTTCATAGATTAAGTTTTGATAAACACAATTTTTCTGCAAAACAATTATATTTTAAATGTTACTAAAAATTGACAAGTTATTTTGATGTTGAAATCTATTTTTAAACATGTAATTTCAAAAACACCTATTTATGAAATAAAAATATTTTATCATTATTAGAAAATCAATTTTTTTCATGAAAATTTTTTCTATGGTTAGATTGATACTGTTTAATATTGACAAAAAATTTCAAAATTTTTTGACAATTATAAATAATTTTTAAATTTCATTTGGAGAATTAAACGCTTCTTAGAAATTATTTTCTATAAAAAATATTTTTTTGAAAAATATATAAACTGTCATACTATTAGTAACACCCCCTAAAAAAAATTCAGATTTCTTTCTATGTTTTTCATTTTATTCACCCATATTTTTTGATGTGATCAAAGGGGACAAGTTATGGAAGTTAAGTTAAGGGGGAGATTGTAATTTTATTGTTTGTACTTAATTGCAAGATTTAATATTTTTAATTGTTAACATAAATCATTTATTGTTTTGTTTACCCTAACTTTATCTTGGATTTATGCACATCAAAAAGGGATAGATCGTAAGTATCTTAGATTAGTTTTAATATTGATCAACCAAGTTAAATTAGACCATGTGTCTGGGTGTACAGAGATTAGGAACATAAGAAGTTGAGCGGAAGACACAGCAAGTAACAAGGATGGCACAGGAAGGGAGTCAACAGGATTGATGCATCCGAGGGACGAGTTGCTCCAGAAGAGTACACTGGTGGAGCGCAAAAGACATGTGTGGCACATCTGAGGGACAAGAAGATGGGAGGAAACCTGCTCAAGGAGAAAGTCTGAGTTAGGTTCAGGTGAGTTCATCTCTAGACGGTCAAACCATCACTCAAGAGTGCAAAGAGTGATGGTCAACTTATAGGTTGACCATCCAAGGCACCTCCAATCAACTGGAGTCACCCTGTTGAAGTGAAGATCTAAGGTGCCTCCAATGGATCCGAGGTGCCTCACATGCAGCGGACTTGAGGTACCTCCGATGGTTCGAGGCACCTCCAAAGAGTTGGAGACCGTTGGAAAAGATATTAAGTAGCGGAATCCATGTCAGCCAAACTGAAGATCCTCTGATTAAACTGAGGTGCCTCCATTGGAACTAAGGTGCCTCCGTTGAATAGAGGCGCCTCCATTCATCCAAATTAGTCAAATGTTAGCAAACTATTGGGACCTTTGACACCAGCTAAAGGTGGTGAATAGACGATCACCCACGTCGTTCACTTTCTACACTTGTCAGCGTAGTGAAAAAATAAAACAACAAGTATGAAAGCTAAACACTATAAATAAATACAAACAAACCGCTAACACATTCGTTTATGTGGTTCAGAGATTAGAGCTCCTGCTCCACAGCATATCCGTAAGGTAGACCATCCCTCAATTTGTCGATGGATTAATCCCTGAAACTCTAGCTAGCACAATCCTCCTTGTCGGTGGAGAAATCTCACCACAAACTCAATCAAGACCTTGGATTGCAATGAGAACTTGGAGGCTCTAATTAGGGGTCAACCACCTCTAATTTCATCACCCAAGCTAGTTATCCCAAGCTCCATTATATAAAACTTGGGGGAAAACATCCTAGCTATTTTCATGCTACTAGTCGACTAGTAAAGTCACTAGTCGACTGGCCTCTGTGGAAAATTAATCTTTACACCCCAACGGCTCGATACCAGTCGATTGGTGCCAAGACCAGTCGACTGATCCACTTCAGTGAGAAAATATAAACATTCTATTTGCTCCGACCAGTCAACTAGTAAACTGTAACAACCTAAATTTCCTCATTTCGAGTCCTAATAGTAATTAAAAATATTTAGAAATACTTTAGAAATATTCTAGAGATTTTTAAGAATTTTTAGAGTATTTTTATGTAATTTTCGGAGGTCGTTTGGTATTTTTACCAAAAGAAACAAGTTGCAAAAAAATAAAGACGTTGAGCCGAGGTTCAAACCAGAGACCTCTGGTTAAGCAAAGCCTTAAGTTGTTTCGGTTGACCAGGAACCCAGCAGGGCCATGCTGATTAAAGAAAGAGCGTAAATAATTTAAGTAGAAGTTAATAACAGAAATATTTAGGTATTATAAAGGGAGATTAAGAGAGAACTTAGGGATAATTTTAGCCGTGACCTAAATCCCTTCCTCTCCTTTGTCTCGCGTGCGGCGGCGGTGCTAGGGCGGAAGACAAAGCCGAAGCTAGGGCTTCATCTCCGGCGGCCGGCGAAGGGCAAATCCCGTGAGCTCTTCACGGAATAGAGACCTTCTCGTCGAGGGAATCCGTAGGCACGAAGGAAAGGTTGGATTTTCAAGTTCTCTGAAACCCTAGAAGCTTCTCTTCTCGGTTGTGAGTCCAAGAACGCAAAGGTAAGTGCTTCTCACCTACAGTAGAAGTAGTTCTCGAATTCCTTGTTTCTTCTGGATTTTGTTGAAACATGTTGTAAGGAGAAGTGGCTGCGATGGTTGCTATCATAAGTCTCAAAGAAAGAAAGTGAATTTTTTTTTATATCCTTGAAAATCCATGAATATTTGTTTTACTATCCATTTACATGATAATCAAATGGCTAAAGCTTGTGTCACATACTTTATTTGGTCATTCAAGTTTTGATTTTTGCTTATCTGTATGACCTGAAGAAATGTGAAGTTGCTGCCATGAATCTCAATTTAGATTGGTTAGATTGGGGAAAATGAATGAATTGTTTAGATTGGCATGTGGTTTAGCAGTACAGTTCGTTTGGTTTTGTTGTAGATCTTTTATTATTAGTTTTCATACATGCAGTTTTATTGAGCATTTCAGTGTAGTGTTAATAAGCATCTCAGTGCAGTTTTATTAAGCATCTCAAGGCAGTTTTATTAAGCATTCCCGTGCAATTTTGTTAAGCATTTCAGTGTAGTGTTAATAAGCATTTCAGTGCAGATTTTGTTATGCTTTGTATGCAAATTTTTGTTAAACTTTGTATGCAGATTTTTGTAAGCTTTGTGTGCAGATTTTGTTAAGCTTTGTATGCAGATTTCTGTTAAGTTTGTTTGCAGATTTTTGTTAAGCTTTGCTTGCAGTTTTAGTATCTGTTTAAGCATTACAGTTTTGTATGAGGCATTCTTTTATTAGAAGTATTAACAAGAACAAGTATTTTACTTGAAGAGGTTAGTACCTGACTTCCGAGGTTGTTGTTAAACAAATCCAAGTGACCAGTTCCGAGGTCTCAGCCCTGGTAAGACCAAGGTCTTTACCCTCGTAGGACTAGTGGCTCGCTACCCCAGTTTCTATTAGGGAGTGCGCAATGGTACTAAGCCTGGGCCCAAGAGATTATTATTTTGAAGTATAAAAGTATAAGTTTTTGAACAAGTGAAATAAGTTTCACATAAGTTTAAAGATCAGCAAGTTTAGTTTTCTTCTATGCCAGCATGTTGTTTAGATTGTTCTTACTACTATTTTCTATTAGTTGAGCAGCTTTACATGATTAGCATTTCAGTATGTTTGATTCCTTTGTTATTAGATGAGCATGAGTAGTATTTCTTTTAAGCATTCAGTTTATAGATTTATTCCTGTTCACATGCATATTCGAGTTTTTTGAGTTAGATAGCGCTTACTAAGCATTCTACTTATAGTTGCATTTTCCTCTTACTGCAGATAAAGGGAAAGGAAAGGTACAGTGAAGGAAGGCGACAAGGAGGTGCTGGATGGATGTGTGATGTCTGGACTATGGAAGCCTTGGGACTTAGTTTAATAATTCGTTAATATTTTGTATTCAGAATGTTGGATCTATTCTTTCATGTTGCTGGATTCACTTATTGAATATTTTATGTTTTAGAACTTTTCCTTTGAATTGCTGTGCACATTAGTTCCATAAATTGAGTTGTATCACTGTGGCATGCATATACAGACTGATATGTTTTAGTTGTAAGCATATACATGAGTAGTATTTTGAGATGAGTCTTGTATGTTTACAGTTGCTACTAAATTGCATGTTTCTCATTTTTCAGAGTTTTAAGTATTGATATTTTCATGTGAGCAACTCTAGTTAAGTATAGTTAATAGTCCAGTAGCACCCCACCCTCACAGACTAGTAGGGAGGAGGGTGGGGTTGTTACAAGTTGGTATCAGAGCAGTCCCCATTCTCCAGCATCACACACACATCAGCATTAGCCTTGCTATCTTCAAGTAAGAATGTATTTAAAATTCTTTCATTAGTATGCTTTTCCTTATTATTTACAGTAAAGAGAAATTTTTAGAAGTATTTTATTTTATGTGCAGAATAGTGAGGTGTTAAGAAGTGCTTACTTATAAATGTTTAAAGTCAAGAATTTTGCTTAGTTTTCTCTCTCTACATAACTAGATGTCAAGAAGAGGGTGTCCCCGTACCGCTCGTACTGAAGACCGAGCACAAGAGAATGAAGAGCCCAGAACAACTAAACCAAATCTCTCTGAAGTTATTGCTCAACTCCAGAGACAAGTGGTAGAGCAGCAACAAGTGATCGTCAATCTGATGGCTAATCGGCAGCCAGCCCCTCCCACTCCTCCAACTATCAATGTGGAGACTCCAGTGGTGACGGAAGTTCCACCAGCCGCCCTGGAAGTCGCCACAGCACCTAGAAGACAAGAAGCATATCTGATACAGTGGCTGAAGCTGAAGCCAGAGAGTTTCTCATGCACGACTGAGCCTTGGGATGCCTAGGCTTGGTTCAAGACACTAGAGAGCACAATGGAGCTTCTTGACTGGCCAGAAGTCGAGAAGGTCAAGTGTGCCTCTTTCTACCTATCTGGAGGTGCTCGTATGTGGTGGGAGAAAGTTAAGAGCAAGAGAGCAATCAATCAGATGAGCTGGGCTGACTTCGAGACAGAGTTTTACGAAGAAATCTTCCGCCAATGGATCACCAATAAATATTATGAGGAGTTTATAGAATTCAGACAAGGTGACTTATCAGTGGAAGAAGCAGTAAAGAGATTCAACAGACTAACTCGTCTCTGCCCAGAGCTAGTAAGTACAGAGAAAGAACGAGTCAGACTGATGCTCTAAATGCTGAGGCCAGAAATAACACTTAACGTGAGTAGTGGAACTCACCAACCACAGACTGGTGAAGAGCTAGTCAGCAGGGCATTAGTCGCTGAACATTATCTAAACAACATCAAGGCACAACAAATTCAATTCAAGCCAGTCAAGATGGAGGACAAGACAGTAGGGAGTCAGAAGCCCCAGGCAAGCAAGCAGCACTGGAAGGGCAAAGATAACAAGAGGAAGCAATGGAATACAGGAGGTAGCCAAAAGGGAGGTCAAACAGACAAACAGGCCAAACTCCCTCCCTGTCCCAAATGTGGAAGACTATATCCAGGAGCCTGTCTTTTGGGTATGACTAGATGTTATTCATGTGGTCAAGAAGGACATCTGGCTAAAGCGTGCCCCAACAAATTTAAGGCACATCAGCAACAGGCAGAGCAATATGGGAGCAAGCCTCAGTTACACTACATGCCTGCAACTCTGGACGGACCTCAGCTCAGTCAAGGAAGGTTGGAGGCCCCACCAGTTTCATCCAGTGCCAGAGTATTCTCCCTCACTAAAGAGGAAGCTTCTAGTGCCTCCACGATCGTAACAGGTCAAGTAGTTATTTTTCAACATGTAGCTACTGTACTATTTGATACTGGGGCGACCCATTCTTTTATATCAGTCCTCTTTGCCAAAGAATTTCAGATGCCTACAGAGAGCATGAACTCCAAGTTCTTGACAACCCTACCTTCCGGGGAAGTCATGGAATCCAACCAGTGGCTTCGGGCTGTACCAGTCAAAATTTCAGACCGAGAGCTATATGTTAATTTAGTAGTCCTTGCGATGCAGGATTTTGACGTTATTCTGGGTATGGATTTCCTAAGCAAGTACAGTGCTTCGTTGGACTGCCACAGAAGGAAAGTAATTTTCAGCCCAGAAGGTGAACTATCCTTTGAGGTTACGGGAGTGTCGAAGAGAAAGACCCAGAAATTCCTCTCTCCCCTAACAGCTCAGCAAATGTTAGCTAAAGGGTGTGCTGGTTTTCTTACACACATTGTGAATACAGAGGAATAAAAAGGACCCAAGCAGGAAGATGTTCGAGTAGTCTGTGAGTACCCAGAAGTATTTCCAGAAGAGCTACCTAGACTACCTCCCAACAGAGAAGTGGAGTTTGAAATTGAGTTGGTTCCTGGCACCAGTCCAATTTCAAAAGCTCCGTACCGGATGTCTCCAGCAGAGCTAAAAGAGCTACAAGAACAACTCCAGGAGCTACTTGACAAAGGTTTCATTTGCCCTAGTCATTCACCATGGGGAGCTCCGGTGTTGTTCGTTAAGAAGAAAGACGGATCTATGCGGATGTGCATCAATTATAGAGCGCTGAACAAAGTGACAATTAAGAACAGGTATCCTCTTCTCAGAATAGATGATCTATTTGATCAGTTAAAGGGGGAAATAGTGTTCTCTAAGATAGACCTGCGCTCTGGATACCATCAGTTGAAAGTGAAAGAAAGTGATATATCCAGAACAGCTTTCAGGACCAGATATGGACACTACGAGTTTGTAGTCATGCCTTTTGGAGTGACTAATGCACCTGTAGTCTTCATGGACTTAATGAACAGAGTGTTCAGAGAATACCTTGACAAGTTTGTCATTGTGTTCATCGACGACATTCTGATCTATTCAAGAACCCTGGAGGAGCATGACACGCACTTGAGAGTAGTACTGCAGACCCTTCAGCAAAAGCAGCTTTAAGCCAAATTCTTAAAGTGTGAGTTCTGGTTAGAGAAGGTGGCGTTTCTCAGTCACATCATTTCTAAAGAAGGTATCCAAGTGGATCCTGGCAAAATAGAAGCGGTCAACAACCGGTGTAGACCCAAGAACTCCAGGGAGATCAGAAGCTTCCTTGGTTTAGCTGGGTATTACAGAAAGTTCATGGAGGACTTTTCCAGGATAGCCTCTCCACTAACAGCCCTAACTAGGAAGAACAAGAAGTTTGAATGGTTAGACAAATGTGAGCAAAGTTTCCAAGCATTGAAGAAAAGACTGACTAGTGCTCCCATTCTGACTGTTCCAGAGAGTGACAAGAGTTTTGACATCTACAGTGATGCTTCCAAGATGGGCCTTGGAGCTGTTCTCATGCAAGAAGGGAAGGTTATAGCTTATGCTTCCAGACAACTCAAAGACTACGAGAAGAACTACCCCACTCATGATCTTGAGCTGGCAGCAGTGGTTTTTGCACTAAAACTCTTGCGACATTATTTGTATGGAGTTTAGTGTAGAATCTTCACTGACCATCAGAGCTTGAAGTATTTCTTTACCCAGAAAGATTTAAACATGAGACAGCACAGGTGGCTAGAGTTGGTCAAAGATTATGACTGTGAAATCCTCTACCACCCAGGTAAAGCTAACAAAGTGGCAGATGCACTAAGTCGAAAGTCCAGTGCAACTCTGATGCACTTATCATCATTAGCACTGCCACTGCAGAAGGAACTGTTAGATTTTGGAGTTAAAATTGTTTATGGGCAACTCTCTACATTGACCTTAGAGCCAACCTTGCTTGAGGATATACAGAGAAAGCAAAGTGAAGATCCAGATATCCAGAAGATCAAGCAAGGGATACAAAAAGAAGAAAATTCAGAGTTTCGGGTGTTAGACAGTGGAGTTCTTTATCAGGGGAGCCGCCTTTGTGTTCCCAATGATGAGGAATTGAGAAAGAAGATTCTAGAAGAAGCTCATAATACACCGTACTCCATGCATCCTGGTTCCACCAAGATGTATCAAGATTTGAAGCAGAGATTCTGGAGGTCTAGACTCAAAAGAGACGTTGCAAAATATGTCAGTACCTGCCTGACATGCCAGAGGGTCAAAGCAGAGCACCAGAGACCAGGAGGAGTTCTACAGCTTCTCCCAATACCAGAGTGGAAGTGGGAAGAAATATCCATGGATTTTATAACAAGTCTTCCAAGAACTACTAATGGATATGATGCGATATGGGTGATAGTGGACAGATTGACCAAGTCTGCCCATTTTCTAGCCATCAAGGTGTCCCACTCTATAGAGCAGTTGGCACAGCTATATGTTAAGGAAGTGATCAGACTTCATGGAGTCCCGAAGTTGATTGTTTCCGATAGAGATGGGCGCTTCACCTCTCATTTTTGGGAGTGTGTTCAGAATGCATTGGGCACCAAACTCAAGTTTAGTACAGCCTTTCATCCCCAGACTGATGGACAGACAGAACGAGTAAATCAGATTTTGGAAGATATGCTCAGGGCTTATGCATTAGATTTTAAAGGTATTGGTGCAAATACCTGTATTTAGCTGAGTTCGCCTACAACAATAGCTACTAGGCCACTATCAAGATGGCACCTTATGAGGCATTGTATGGCCAGAAGTGCAGGTCACCCATATGCTGGCTGGAGACTAGAGAAAGAAAAGAGATGGAATCAGAACTGGGCAGGTAGACTGAAATGATAGATGAAACCACTCAGGTTATCCAGAAGATCAGATAGAGAATTGAGCCTGCCCAGAGTAGGCAGAAAAGTTATGCTGACGCACGCCGTAGGCCACTTGAATTCCAAGTAGGGGATTCAGTCTTTCTCAAAGTTGCTCCTATAAAGGGAGTGATGAGATTTGACAAAAAGGGCAAGTTAAGTCCCCGCTACGTAGGACCCTACCTGATCACAAAGAGGATTGGGAAAGTAGCTTACAAGTTGGACTTACCATAAGACATGTCAGCAATACATAATGTATTTCATATCTCCATACTAAAGAAGTGCCTTCACGACCCTAGCCAAGTGATTCAGCCTCAGTCAGTGCAGATTTAGGAGGATCTTAGCTATGAGTGCAGACCTACACAGATAGTGGACAGAGAAGTTAAGCGACTAAGGAACAAAGAAGTACCACTAGTGAAGGTCATCTGGCAGAACCAGAAGCACGAGGAAGTTACTTGGGAGTGTGAGGACAGCATGAGACAGAAATATCCAGAATTATTCTAAGTTCGAGGATGAACTTTTTATAAGGTATGGGAAATTATAACAATCCAAATTTCCTCATTTCGAATCCTAATCGTAATTAAAATATTTAGAAATGCTTTAGAAATATTTTAGAGATTTTTAGGAATTTTTAGAGTATTTTTATGCAATTTTCGGAGGTCGTTTGGTATTTTTACAAAAGAAACAAGTTGCAAAAAAATAAAGACGTTGAGCAGATGTTTGAACCAAAGACCTCTGGTTAAGCAAAGACTTACGTTGTTTCGGCTGACCAGGAACCCAGCAGGGCCGAGCTGATTAAAGAACGAGCGTAAATAATTTAAGTAGTAGTTAATAACAGAAATATTTAGGTATTATAAAGGGAGATTAAGAGAGAACATAGGGATAATTTTGGCTCTAACCTAAATCCCTTCCTCTCCTTTGTCTCGCGTGCGGCGGCGGTGCTCGGGCGGAATGTAACGACCACCCTTCTTACTACTACTATTCACTAAGAGTGACCGTTACTTGACTACTAACTCTACTTAACCGGTATGATTAAAAATCACATGGGAACCCTACCGAAAAATTTCGACAGAGTCTCCCCTGTACCGGTGACCATATTCAACAATACATGCAATATATACTCAGACACAAGCGGCTGGAACACATATCAATCAACCACGCAGTATAATAAATCCAAAATAAAGAAAACAACACACACGTATCTACTTACTAAACTGAACTCAACCTACATGCAATCTAAATAGAATATCTCAAATGACATGAACTTAAAATACAACTCAAATGTTTATCAATTACTAAAATGCGGAAACTAAAATTAAAACTTCTTTCCTAGTCCCAAGGCTTCCATAGTCCTGGCATCACACATCCTTCGAACACCTCCTTGTGCCTTCCTTTCTATATCTTTTCCTTTCCTGTATCTGCAGTAAGAGGAAGTGTAGTCTATAAGCAAAATTTGCTTAGTAAGCGCTATCTAACTCACAAAAACTCGATATGCATGTGAATATACTGAAAACTAAAACTGAATGCTTAAAGGAAAAGCTACTCATGCTCATCTACTAGTAACTAAACAAACATACTGAAGTGCTAAACATGTAAAACTACTCATGCTCTTCTAATAGCAAAGAATAGTAAGCTAATCGAAATAACAGGCTAGCGTAAAAGGGAACTAAACTTGCTGATTCTAAAACAAAGTGAAACTTGATTCATTTGTTCTAACTTAATCTTTAATACTTTATGTTTATGTAAAACCCGTTTTACTTGTTCAAAAACTTATACTCATAATACTTCAAAATAATAATCAACTTCTTCTTGGGCCCGGCAACTGTACTTGCTATGCGCGCATCCCTAACTAGAGCCGAGATAGCTGGTCCCGAATCTAGTAGGATTTGCTAGGTTATCTAAACCTAGGGACCGACTATGGGAGCCCAGCCCAAGGACTACTGAGAGTCCTGCATACTAGGTTATCTAAACCTAGGGACCGACTATGGGAGCCCAGCCCAAGGACTACTGAGAGTCCTGCATACTAGGTTATCTAAACCTAGGGACCGATTATGGGAGCCCAGCACAAGGACTACTGAGAGTCCTGCATACTAGGTTATCTAAACCTAGGGACCGACTATGGGAGCCCAGCCCAAGGACTACTGAAAATCCAGTACAGTGCCACTGATAAAAGTAAAATACTTGTTATCTTTTAATACTTCTATATAATGCCTCGGCATTTTCTTTAGCACCTTGTGTGCCAAAATCCCTAAAGTCTTGACTTTGGCATCTACTTAAGGCCTCGGCCTTTTCTTTCTTTTCTTTATCTTTCTTATACTTTTCTTCAGCTTTCTTATACTTTTCTCAAACCCAAAATACTGTTAGGGTATCTTTCGTATGCATCTATGAATGAAACTAACTATGTTAGATATAATCATGCATAGAATACAAAAGAAATCTACACATACAATACTTGTCAAAAATCTGCACTAATGCTTAACAGAAATCTACATACTAGCTTAATAAAAATCTGCATAATAGCTTAACAGAAATCTGCATACTAGCTTAATAAAAAATCTGCACTTGCTAACACAATCATAATTATTCTGCAGAAATCCACAAAACACAAACCTACATGCTTAATCTAACCACTTTCCTCCTTTGAAATCCATACTTCTCTTATGCAGTCCGATATCCTCAATATCAACAGAAAATTAACGGGGCAAGGCACATTGAATTAAATCCATAAAGAAATCACCAACATCTACCACAACCAAACCCAAAGAGTTTATTACACGTATACTGTTCTCAAACCTTTCTTGAACTCCTATTCTATGTTAAAACAATCTGGCATCTTTACAAGAGATGGAGTAAGATTTCAAGATCCAAACATTTACACTAAACTAATTGCTTCAAGACTAACTATGTACATGAACCACATCAACTTAAGCTAAGTTAGGACTATCTGATTCTGAGTCAAAGAATAAATCTAGACCATATGCTTAACCCATACAACTTAATTTGAGGTGCAGGAATTTATCATGATCTACTAGAATAAAACAATCTATGTTGAAATTTCCCCCAAAATTGTCCAAATACAGAGGCACTTTATAAGAGGCATGAACCCCATTGAAATCTCTTCTAACATATCAACAACTATTTCGGAATCTCCAAATCTACAAGAAGGAACAAAAACAACAACGAATTCAATCTCGACAAGAACTCAGAACTTGCTTCCCATTTCTATCCGAAAACCAAACCAATCGAAAACCAATCGAAGGAACTACTCTTACTGCAGGTGAGAGCAACTTACCTTCGTTTCCTTGACTCACAGTCGAAGGAGGAACCTTCTAGTGCTTCTAGGGTTCGGGTGAGCTCCAAATCTCAGCGATCTCTTGCGTCTACACCTTCTCCTCGCTGAAGGGGTCTTGAGAACGTGAAGATCTCACGGGAAAGGTCCTCGCCGGCTGCCGGAGATAAAGCCCTAGGCTCGGCTCCGTTTCCGCCCGAGCACAGGAACGTCGCGCGCGAGAGAAGAGGAGAAAGGTTTTCGGTTTGGGAATTTACTACCTCAACTTTTCCCTCTTTATAATCTCTATATTCTGTTAACTTGTTAAATAATTTTCCTACCTTTTCTAAACAGAACCGACGGCTGGATCACCTGGTTAGTCGGGTTTTGACCAATTCTAAGGTCATGGCTTCGATTCCTCAGCCGCGCACTTTTCGTTTCGATTTATTTTCTGTTACCAACTATTCTTTAAATACTATTTGTTCCATATATGATTAACAAAATGAGCGTAGCTCGGCTGGTCGGCTGCGTCCGGTTAAAACCTGGTTCGGGTCCGAGGTCTTGGGTTCAAAACCCGGCTTCGACATATATATTTTTATTATTTTTTTTAAACTTCTTTCTCTTGGTAAAAATACCAAACGAACTCCAAAAATTCCATAAAAATACTCTAAAAATCTCTAGAATTTTTCTAAAACATTTCTAGATTTTAATAAGGTCTTTTAGAACTCTAAATCATGAAATTTGGGGTGTTACAATTCTCCCTCCCTTTTAAAAAGTTCGTCCTCGAACTTAAAATAACTCTGGACATTTCTATCTCATACTGTCCTCATGCTCCTTAATAACTTCCTCATGCTTCTGGTTCTAAATGACTTCTACTAATGATACTCTTTTGTTCCTTAGTCTCTTAACTTCTCTATCCTTTCTAAACATACTTATGTATATATGAATATAAGAGAAACAAAACTAAAATTGTCTATATTCTTTCTAAGCATATGTATCAAAACATAGAAAATTAAAACATGAATTGTCTTCTTCCCTAAGCACATATAAGCAGGTACTCTATACTTCAAATAATAAAGAAAGCATAAAAGAAAATTAAATACTTTCTAACTTGAAGACGGCAAGGTTGGTGCTGATGTGTGATGCTGGAGAATGGGAACTGCTCTGATACCAACTGTAACGACCACCCTTCTTACTACTACTATTCACTAAGAGTGACCGTTACTTGACTACTAACTCTACTTAACCGGTATGATTAAAAATCACATGGGAACCCTACCGAAAAATTTCGACAGAGTCTCCCCTATACCGGTGACCATATTCAACAATACATGCAATATATACTCAGCCACAAGCGGCTGGAACACATATCAATCAACCACGCAGTATAATAAATCCAAAATAAAGAAAACAACACACACGTATCTACTTACTAAACTGAACTCAACCTACATGCAATCTAAATAGAATAATCTCAAATGACATGAACTTAAAATACAACTCAAATGTTTATCAATTACTAAAATGCGGAAACTAAAATTAAAACTTCTTTCCTAGTCCCAAGGCTTCCATAGTCCTGGCATCACACATCCTTCGAACACCTCCTTGTCGCCTTCCTTTCTATATCTTTTCCTTTCCTGTATCTGCAGTAAGAGGAAGTGTAGTCTATATGCAAAATTTGCTTAGTAAGCGCTATCTAACTCACAAAAACTCGATATGCATGTGAATATACTAAAAACTAAAACTGAATGCTTAAAGGAAAAGCTACTCATGCTCATCTACTAGTAACTAAACAAACATACTGAAGTGCTAAACATGTAAAACTACTCATGCTCTTCTAATAGCAAAAACAGTAAGCTAATCGAAATAACATGCTAGCGTAAAAGGGAACTAAATTTGCTGATTCTAAAACAAAGTGAAACTTGATTCATTTGTTCTAACTTAATCTTTAATACTTTATGTTTATGTAAAACCCGTTTTACTTGTTCAAAAACTTATACTCGTAATACTTCAAAATAATAATCAACTTCTTCTTGGGCCCGGCAACTGTACTTGCTATGCGCGCATCCCTAACTAGACCCGAGATAGCTGGTCCCGAATCTAGTAGGATTTGCTAGGTTATCTAAACCTAGGGACCGACTATGGGAGGCCAGCCCAAGGACTACTGAGAGTCCTGCATACTAGGTTATCTAAACCTAGGGACCGACTATGGGAGCCCAGCCCAAGGACTACTGAGAGTCCTGCATACTAGGTTATCTAAACCTAGGGACCGACTATGGGAGCCAAGCCCAAGGACTACTGAAAGTCCAGTACAGTGCCACTGATAAAAGTAAAATACTTGTTATCTTTTAATACTTTTATATAATGCCTCGGCATTTTCTTTAGCACCTTGTGTGCCAAAATCCCTAAAGTCTTAACTTTGGGATTTACTTAAGGCCTCGGCCTTTTCTTTCTTTTCTTTATCTTTCTTATACTTTTCTTCAGCTTTCTTATACTTTTCTCAAACCCAAAATACTGTTAGGGTATCTTTCGTATGCATCTATGAATGAAACTAACTATGTAACATATAATCATGCATAGAATACAAAAGAAATCTACACATACAATACTTGTCAAAAATCTGCACTAATGCTTAACAGAAATCTGCATACTAGCTTAATAAATATCTGCATAATAGCTTAACAGAAATCTGCATACTAGCTTAATAAAAAATCTGCACTTGCTAACACAATCATAATTATTCTGCAGAAATCCACAAAACACAAACCTACATGCTTAATCTAACCACTTTCCTCCTTTGAAATCCATACTTCTCTTATGCAGTCCGATATCCTCAATATCAACAGAAAATTAACGGGGCAAGGCACATTGAATTAAATCCATAAAGAAATCACCAACATCTACCACAACCAAACCCAAAGAGTTTATTACACGTATACTGTTCTCAAACCTTTCTTGAACTCCTATTCTATGTTAAAACAATCTGGCATCTTTACAAGAGATGGAGTAAGATTTCAAGATCTAAACATTTACACTAAACTAATTGCTTCAAGACTAACTATGTACATGAACCACATCAACTTAAGCTAAGTTAGGACTATCTGATTCTGAGTCAAAGAATAAATCTAGACCATATGCTTAACCCATACAACTTAATTTGAGGTGCAGGAATTTATCATGATCTACTAGAATAAAACAATCTATGTTGAAATTTCCCCCAAAATTGTCCAAATACAGAGGCACTTTATAAGAGGCATGAACCCCATTGAAATCTCTTCTAACATATCAACAACTATTTCGGAATCTCCAAATCTACAAGAAGGAACAAAAACAACAACGAATTCAATCTCGACAAGAACTCAGAACTTGCTTCCCATTTCTATCCAAAAACCAAACCAATCGAAAACCAATCGAAGGAACTACTCTTACTGCAGGTGAGAGCAACTTACCTTCGTTTCCTTGACTCACAGTCGAAGGAGGAACCTTCTAGTGCTTCTAGGGTTCGGGTGAGCTCCAAATCTCAGCGATCTCTTGCGTCTACACCTTCTCCTCGCTGAAGGGGTCTTGAGAACGTGAAGATCTCACGGGAAAGGTCCTCGCCGGCTGCCGGAGATAAAGCCCTAGGCTCGGCTCCGTTTCCGCCCGAGCACAGGAACGCCGCGCGCACAGAAGGGAGAAGGCGAGGGGAAAGGTTTTCGGTTTGGGAATTTACTACCTCAACTTATCCCTCTTTATAATCTCTATATTCTGTTAACTTGTTAAATAATTTTCCTACCTTTTCTAAACAGAACCGACGGCTGGATCACCTGGTTAGTCGGGTTTTGACCAATTCTAAGGTCATGGCTTCGATTCCTCAGCCGCGCACTTTTCGTTTCGATTTATTTTCTGTTACCAACTATTCTTTAAATACTATTTGTTCCATATATGATTAACAAAATGAGCGTAGCTCGGCTGGTCGGCTGCGTCCGGTTAAAACCTGGTTCGGGTCCGAGGTCTTGGGTTCAAAACCCGGCTTCGACATATATATTTTTATTATTTTTTTTAAACTTCTTTCTCTTGGTAAAAATACCAAACGAACTCCAAAAATTCATAAAAATACTCTAAAAATCTCTAGAATTTTTCTAAAACATTTCTAGATTTTAATAAGGTCTTTTAGAACTCTAAATCATGAAATTTGGGGTGTTACAATTCTCCCTCCCTTATAAAAAGTTCGTCCTCGAACTTAAAATAACTCTGGACATTTCTATCTCATACTGTCCTCATGCTCCTTAATAACTTCCTCATGCTTCTGGTTCTAAATGACTTCTACTAATGATACTCTTTTGTTCCTTAGTCTCTTAACTTCTCTATCCTTTCTAAACATACTTATGTATATATGAATATAAGAGAAACAAAACTAAAATTGTCTATATTCTTTCTAAGCATATGTATCAAAACATAGAAAATTAAAACATGAATTGTCTTCTTCCCTAAGCACATATAAGCAGGTACTCTATACTTCAAATAATAAAGAAAGCATAAAAGAAAATTAAATACTTTCTTACTAGAAGACGGCAAGGTTGGTGCTGATGTGTGATGCTGGAGAATGGGAACTGCTCTGATACCAACTGTAACGACCACCCTTCTTACTACTACTATTCACTAAGAGTGACCGTTACTTGACTACTAACTCTACTTAACCGGTATGATTAAAAATCACATGGGAACCCTACCGAAAAATTTCGACAGAGTCTCCCCTATACCGGTGACCATATTCAACAATACTTGCAATATATACTCAGCCACAAGCGGCTGGAACACATATCAATCAACCACGCAGTATAATAAATCCAAAATAAAGAAAACAACACACACGTATCTACTTACTAAACTGAACTCAACCTACATGCAATCTAAATAGAATAATCTCAAATGACATGAACCTAAAATACAACTCAAATGTTTATCAATTACTAAAATGCAGAAACTAAAATTAAAACTTCTTTCCTAGTCCCAAGGCTTCCATAGTCCTGGCATCACACATCCTTCGAACACCTCCTTGTCGCCTTCCTTTCTATATCTTTTCCTTTCCTGTATCTGCAGTAAGAGGAAGTGTAGTCTATATGCAAAATTTGCTTAGTAAGCGCTATCTAACTCACAAAAACTCGATATGCATGTGAATATACTGAAAACTAAAACTGAATGCTTAAAGGAAAAGCTACTCATGCTCATCTACTAGTAACTAAACAAACATACTGAAGTGCTAAACATGTAAAACTACTCATGCTCTTCTAATAGCAAAGAACAGTAAGCTAATCGAAATAACATGCTAGCGTAAAAGGGAACTAAACTTGCTGATTCTAAAACAAAGTGAAACTTGATTCATTTGTTCTAACTTAATCTTTAATACTTTATGTTTATGTAAAACCCGTTTTACTTGTTCAAAAACTTATACTCATAATACTTCAAAATAATAATCAACTTCTTCTTGGGCCCGGCAACTGTACTTGCTATGCGCGCATCCCTAACTAGAGCCGAGATAGCTGGTCCCGAATCTAGTAGGATTTGCTAGGTTATCTAAACCTAGGGACCGACTATGGGAGCCCAGCCCAAGGACTACTGAGAGTCCTGCATACTAGGTTATCTAAACCTAGGGACTGACTATGGGAGCCCAGCCCAAGGACTACTTAGAGTCCTGCATACTAGGTTATCTAAACCTAGGGACCGACTATGGGAGCCCAGCCCAAGGACTACTGAAAGTCCAGTACAGTGCCACTGATAAAAGTAAAATACTTGTTATCTTTTAATACTTTTATATAATGCCTCGGCATTTTCTTTAGCACCTTGTGTGCCAAAATCCCTAAAGTCTTGACTTTGGGATCTACTTAAGGCCTTGGCCTTTTCTTTCTTTTCTTTATCTTTCTTATACTTTTCTTCAGCTTTCTTATACTTTTCTCAAACCCAAAATACTGTTAGGGTATCTTTCGTATGCATCTATGAATGAAACTAACTATGTAACATATAATCATGCATAGAATACAAAAGAAATCTACACATACAATACTTGTCAAAAATCTGCACTAATGCTTAACAGAAATCTGCATACTAGCTTAATAAATATCTGCATAATAGCTTAACAGAAATCTGCATACTAGCTTAATAAAAAATCTGCACTTGCTAACACAATCATAATTATTCTGCAGAAATCCACAAAACACAAACCTACATGCTTAATCTAACCACTTTCCTCCTTTGAAATCCATACTTCTCTTATGCAGTCCGATATCCTCAATATCAACAGAAAATTAACGGGGCAAGGCACATTGAATTAAATCCATAAAGAAATCACCAACATCTACCACAACCAAACCCAAAGAGTTTATTACACGTATACTGTTCTCAAACCTTTCTTGAACTCCTATTCTATGTTAAAACAATCTGGCATCTTTACAAGAGATGGAGTAAGATTTCAAGATCCAAACATTTACACTAAACTAATTGCTTCAAGACTAACTATGTACATGAACCACATCAACTTAAGCTAAGTTAGGACTATCTGATTCTGAGTCAAAGAATAAATCTAGACCATATGCTTAACCCATACAACTTAATTTGAGGTGCAGGAATTTATCATGATCTACTAGAATAAAACAATCTATGTTGAAATTTCCCCCAAAATTGTCCAAATACAGAGGCACTTTATAAGAGGCATGAACCCCATTGAAATCTCTTCTAACATATCAACAACTATTTCGGAATCTCCAAATCTACAAGAAGGAACAAAAACAACAACGAATTCAATCTCGACAAGAACTCAGAACTTGCTTCCCATTTCTATCCGAAAACCAAACCAATCGAAAACCAATCGAAGGAACTACTCTTACTGCAGGTGAGAGCAACTTACCTTCGTTTCCTTGACTCACAGTCGAAGGAGGAACCTTCTAGTGCTTCTAGGGTTCGGGTGAGCTCCAAATCTCAGCGATCTCTTGCGTCTACACCTTCTCCTCGCTGAAGGGGTCTTGAGAACGTGAAGATCTCACGGGAAAGGTCCTCGCCGGCTGCCGGAGATAAAGCCCTAGGCTCGGCTCCGTTTCCGCCGGAGCACAGGAACGCCGCGCGCGCAGAAGGGAGAAGGCGAGGGGAAAGGTTTTCGGTTTGGGAATTTCCCACCTCAACTTATCCCTCTTTATAATCTCTATATTCTGTTAACTTGTTAAATAATTTTCCTACCTTTTCTAAACAGAACCGACGGCTGGATCACCTGGTTAGTCGGGTTTTGACCAATTCTAAGGTCATGGCTTCGATTCCTCAGCCGCGCACTTTTCGTTTCGATTTATTTTCTGTTACCAACTATTCTTTAAATACTATTTGTTCCATATATGATTAACAAAACGAGCGTAGCTCGGCTGGTCGGCTGCGTCCGGTTAAAACCTGGTTCGGGTCCGAGGTCTTGGGTTCAAAACCCGGCTTCGACATATATATTTTTATTATTTTTTTTAAACTTCTTTCTCTTGGTAAAAATACCAAACGAACTCCAAAAAATTCCATAAAAATACTCTAAAAATTTCTAAAAATCTCTAGAATTTTTCTAAAACATTTCTAGATTTTAATAAGGTCTTTTAGAACTCTAAATCATGAAATTTGGGGTGTTACACGGAAGACGAAGCCGAAGCTAGGGCTTCGTCGCCGGCGGCCGGCGAAGGGCAAATCTCATGAGCTCTTCACGGAATAGAGACCTTCTCGTCGAGGGAATCCGTAGGCACGAAGGAAAGGTTGGATTTTCAAGTTCTCCGAAACCCTAGAAGCTTCTCTTCTCAGTTGTGAGTCCAAGAACGCAAAGGTAAGTGCTTCTCACCTGCAGTAGAAGTAGTTTTCAAATTCCTTGTTTCTTCTGGATTTTGTTGAAACATGTTGTAAGGAGAAGTGGCTGCGATGGTTGCTGTCGTGAGTCTTAAAGAAAGAAAGTGAATTTTTTTTTATATCCTTGAAAATCCATGAATATTTGTTTTACTATCCATTTACATGATAGTCAAATGGCTGAAGCTTGTGGCACATGCTTTATTTGGTCATTCAAGTTTTGATTTTTGCTTATCTGTATGACCTGAAGAAATGTGAAGTTGTTGCCGTGAATCTCAATTCAGATTGGTTAGATTGGGGAAAATAAATGAATTGTTTAGATTGGCATGTGGTTTAGCAGTACAGTTCGTTTAGTTTTGTTGTAGATCTTTTATTATTAGTTTTCATACATGCAGTTTTATTGAGCATTTCAGTGTAGTGTTAATAAGCATCTCAGTGCAGTTTTATTAAGCATCTCAGTGCAGTTTTATTAAGCATTCCCGTGTAATTTTGTTAAGCATTTTAGTGCAGTGTTAATAAGCATTTCAGTGCAGATTTTGTTAAGCTTTGTATGCAGATTTTTGTTAAGCTTTGTATGCAGATTTTTGTAAGCTTTGTGTGCAGATTTTGTTAAGCTTTGTATGTAGATTTCTGTTAAGTTTGTTTGCAGATTTTTGTTAAGCTTTGTATGCAGTTTTAGAATCTGTTTAAGCATTACAGTTTTGTACGAGGCATTCATTTATTAGAAGTATTAACAAGAACAAGTATTTTGCTTGAAGAGGCTAGTACCCGACTTCCGAGGTTGTCGTTAAACAAATCCAGGTGACCGGTTCCGAGGTCTCGGCCCTGGTAAGACCAAGGTATTTACCCTTGTAGGACTGGTGGCTCGCTACACCAGTTTCTATTAGAGAGCGCGCAATAGTACTAAGCCTGAGCCCAAGAGATTATTATTTTGAAGTATAAAAGTATAAGTTTTTGAACAAGTGAAATAAGTTTCACATAAGTTTAAAGATCAGCAAGTTTAGTTTTCTTTTATGCTAGCATGTTGTTTAGATTGTTCTTACTACTATTTACTATTAGTTGAGCAACTTTACATGATTAGCATTTCAGTATGTTTGATTCCTTTGTTATTAGATGAGCATGAGTGGTATTTCTTTTAAGCATTCAGTTTATAGATTTATTCCTGTTCACATGCATATTTGAGTTTTGTGAATTAGATAGCTCTTACTAAGCATTCTGCTTATAGTTGCAGTTTCCTCTTACTGCAAATAAAGGGAAAGGAAAGGTACAGTGAAGGAAGGCGACAAGGTGGTGCTGGATGGATGTGTGATGTTTGGACTATAGAAGCCTTGGGACTTAGTTTAATAATTCATTAAGATTTTGTATTCAGAATGTTGGAACTATTCTTTCATTGTAACGCCCGCCCTCCCTGCTGTCAACAAGGGACGGGGCTACGATACTCTACGTACGTATTACAGCGGAAGACTTAAAATTATTTTTCTTAACTTAATTAAAACCGAACTACACTAACATAGTTTCATAACATGATAACAAAATAAATAAAAACTCAACATCAAGTCACCCATATTGTATTACATTTCACAAAACCAAAGCATAGTTCTTAAAGGTTTTAAAGCAGGTTCTTAATTAGTTGTCCAGCCACCGCCACACACATCTTCGTTGCCCCTCCTGCTGCTCCTTTAACACATCCAACTTTTTCCTTTATCTGTGGCACAAGGAAAGTAAGCTATGAGCACTCATGGCTCAGTAAGTTCCTTTCCTACTCACTAAAACCAACAATCAACACATAATCAAATAATGTCTCAACTTAACATGATCTCAACTAGTCATGGCATAACATATCATACTCTTTAAGCTTATCATGAAACATAACTAACATTGTAACTAGTCATGGCATATCATCTCTTAAAGCATAGCATGAAACATAACATAATCATATCATGGCATATTATCTCTTAAAACATAGCATGAAACATAACATAATTATATCATGGCATATCATCTCTTAAAACATAGCATGAAGCATAACATAATCATATCATGGCATATTATCTCTTAAAACATAGCATGAAACATAACATAATTATATCATGGCATATCATCTCTTAAAACATAGCATGAAGCATAACATAATCATATCATGGCATATCATCTCTTAAAACATAGCATGAAACATAACATAATCATATCATGGCATATCTTAAATCATAGCCTCAACACAACATAATCATAGATCATATGCATCATGATTTTAAAAACATGTATCCGAAAAACATGTGTATGTCTCATGATCTTTTAAAATCATTTTCTTCTTACATATATATACTTGAACATAATATCAACATAATTAGGGCCTCGGCTTGTACCATACATACATAACATAGATGCGCGCGTCCTAAGTATATCCAAGGTAGCAAGTCTTGAATCATACTAGGAACTAGGTCAAGATCACAAAGCATGGCCTAGGGGCGTACTTGAAGAGTCCATCCCTTATTAGCCTAGATCACAAAGCAAGGCTTAGCCCAGATCACAAAGCAAGGCTTAGGGGTGTACTAAGGAGCCCATCCCTTATTAGCCTAGATCACAAAGCAAGGCTTAGCCTAGATCACAAAGCAAGGCCTATAAACTGATTAGGAGTCCACCCTTGGTACAAGCCTTACAAAGTAAAGTAGCATGTATAAAAATGCATCATTTAGTCACATAGCATAACATAAAAGTATGCATCACTTAGGCATACATTATGTCATAAAAGTATGCATCACTTAGGCATACATCATATCATAAAAAGTATGCATCACTTAGGCATACATCATGTCTTAAGAAAGTATGCATCACTTAGGCATACATCATATCATAAAAGTATGCATCACTTAGGCATACATCATGTCTTAAGAAAGTATGCATCACTTAGGCATACATCATATCATAGAAAGTATGCATCACTTAAACATGTAGTATATCATTAAAGCATGCATATTTCTATCCACATAGCATATCATAAAAACATTCATATTCTAAGCACATAGCATATCATTAAAGCATGCATATTTCTACTCACATAGCATATCATAAAAGTATGCATATTCTAAGCACATAGCATATCATTAAAGCATGCATATTTCTAAGCACATAACATATCATTAAAACATGCATATTTCTAAGAACATAACATATCATTAAAATATGCATATCTCTATCCACATACCATATCATAAAAAGGTATAAATCACAAGCATACATGGTTAAGCATAAGGGTGTATCATGTGATTATACTATCATAAGAAACATGGTAACATAGTTAACTTGGGTTCTAAGCTTCCTAAACCCTTGGGTTCCTATCATGGCCAAACCCCCTTAGGTCTCAATTTAGGTAAAAACAACCTCCAAGCATGTGAAACCTAAATTATCATTACATGAATTTCATAGGAAGCATTATAAGTATGATTTACTTGGTTTCTAAGTTCTCCAAGACCTTAAACTCATGTGGCCGAACCCTATCAGTATATAAACAAGGTCCCAAATGTCATGAAAGCATGGAAACCTTAACCCATATTTATAGCATTTTTTTTCCAAGTAACATAGTAAGCATATTGAGCTAGTTCCTAAGTCCTTCAAGCCCTTAATCATATGTCATGGTCAAACTTTTAACAAGTGATCATGAGGGATAAAAAATAAACATACAAGCATGTGAACTTGAACTAACATCATGTATAAATTTATAACAAAACATTATACAACATGTATGGCCGAAACTTACCCTAGCCTCAATTAGGTCATTAAACAACATATAGCATGGGAACTTTGTCTTTCTACTTATCATATTCCATGTAAAGTGACATAATCATATTTAATTCTTGTTCTAGGGTTTCTAGGGCATCTATTCCTTCATGGCCGAAACATACAATGGTCCATTTAGGTCATGGAAAAATTATACAAGCATGTGACACAATCAACACATTATCCTATTTTCATAAGAAGCACTTTTAACACATTTGGTTTCATTTCTAAGGCCTCTAGGTCTTTTAAACCCTACTTGGCCGAAACTCAACAGTATGTAAACTTGCTTCAAATAGTCTAAAAGCATAAGAAATCATACAAGTTTCATAGCATGTATAAAGACAAGCATAATAAACATACATGTGAATTGTGTCTTAGGCTTCCTAGGTTTCTTTCCCTTTTTCTTTTATTTCTCCTTATGGCCGAAACCTACCAATCTCTAAACTAAGTTTTAAGTGGCCTAAAGCATGGAAAACCTAAGTAAGTTTCATGGCAAAAATTACTAAGAACATCATATACAAAGTTGGTTCATAAACAAGCTAGGACCCTTGTGATCTTACATGTCATATATCATGTAACTAATTTTCTATACTCAATTTAAACATAAGAGCATTAAAAAACTTTCATATCATAATATCACACAGGTCTTGAGCATATTAGAATTTTGTTTAAGTTTTTCTAAACTATCCATCTTATCATGGCCGAAAATCTAAAATAAGAGTTCATGAATTTCTAGCAATGTACAACATGCAATTCTTTAAGAGAACTCTATATTCTATCATACAAACATGGTTATTTAAATTTAAAGGTCTTCCTAACCCTAAGCCCTTTTCTTGGCCGAAACATATAAATGGATTTCTTTGGTTTCAAGTAACCCTTAGTATTTCATGGGAGAAATTTTGTACTAGTTTAGTTAAACAATATTTTTCCCTAACCTCCTTAACATATTTTTGGCCAAAATTCTAGGGTTAGGTACTCCTCTGATCAAGCATAATTTAAGTATAAAAACATGAAGAAAATCCTTCCTACATAGCATAGAAAGAATATCATGAAATAAGGACTTGTTTAAATCATCCTAGATTTGAAAACCCTTTCTTTAGCCGAATTTTCTTAAATTCTTTCCTAGGTTTTCTAATCCTTATAGAATCCAAAAATCACATAAAAGCCTTGTACCACAGGTGAGGGGAAGCTTACATCCTTTTCGCTTGTGGATCTAAGGTATGGTGGAGAAGAAGTAGCCTCTTCTTCTAGTTCCTTTCCCTTGATTCCTTTGCTAAGTCCTCCTTGTATCTTAGGCTTTCTTAGGGAAAAAACTTGGCTTTGGGGCTGAAGATGGAGGAGAGGGGACTGTGGTGTTCTCGGTGAGGAAGAGGGAGGATGAGGAAATGAGAGAAAAAATAACTTACTCTTTTCTTGCTCCCTTTTATGTTAAGGGGGAAGAGGTAGCAAAATTGATTTTTGCTTTCCTTCTCCCTTAACCCATTTTCTATTTTTCTTACATTTATTTTATTTTCTATTTATTCTCACCATTCATGATAAAATAAGGGGGAATGAATCCCCTTAATTCCTCTTTAAGTTTTCGGCAAAAATCAAAGAGGAAGAGGGAGAGAAAGGGAGGAAGGCAAGTTGCCCTTCTCTTGCTCTTTTCTTATTTTCTTTTGGCTAGCTTTTACTCTTACCTTTATCATGAGTTTCCCTCCTTTGCTATCAATATCTTCTCTCTATCCCAATTGGTTTCTACTAATTAATTCTATGAAATATAATATAAGAGGTTTATGGTTCAATCCTTGACCTCCTCTTCTTTTTATTTCATTTTATTTCTTTTTGCTTCAACTCACTTCCTATTTTTTTTCTAAGGAAAAATCCCACATTCATATATTTATCTTACAAGCTTAGTGGGTATTACATTCATGTTGTTAGATTCACTTATTGAATATTTTATGTTTTAGAACTTTTCCTTTTAATTGTTGTGCACATTAGTTCCATAAATTGAGTTGTATCACTGTGGCATGCATATACAGACTGATATGTTTTAGTTGTAAGCATATACATGAGTAGTATTTTGAGATGAGTCTTGTATGTTTGCAGTTGCTACTAAATTGCATGTTTCTCTTTTTTGAGAGTTTTAAGTATTGATATTTTCATGTGAGCAACTCTAGTTAAGTATAGTTAATAGTCCAGTAGCGCCCCACCCTCACAGACTAGTAGGGAGGAGGGTGGGGTCGTTACATAAACCCCTAAACCTAGGGTTTTTGAAGGATTGAGAAGAAGCGATAGAGGGGGATGAATATCACTTATTAAAAAATTTTCTTTTATTAGAAAGAATGAGATCAAAGTAAAGTGGCGAAAAATAAAAAAACTAATAAAGATAACTCAGGTGGTTACTTAGTTCAGATTCTATGTCGACTCCTACTCTAAAACCCCCCAATCCTTGATCGCATAGTTGGGCAATTCACTATAATTCTTCTTCTCGAAATCTTCAGAAAGAAGTAATTCGTACAATAAAAAAATGATAGCAACACACTACTATCTTCTTGTATGAATGCAAGCTACAAATAAAATATACCGACAAAGAGTAGATGATTAAGCAAGTCTGCACTTCTCAGTGTAGCAGCTTGCATGAGAAGTTATGGTGTAGAACAGTAGAGTCACGAGCAGAATGTAACAGAGGAATGATCAGAGAGTTGTTACTTCGAAACATATCTCAAGGTCATGTTATAAGTAAGGTTTGGTCGACCGAAAAGCCCTTCGGTCGACTGATCCATTCAATCGACCGAACCCTCTATCGGTCGACTGAACCCTCTATAGGTCAATCGAACCCTCTATCGGTTGACTAAATACTACTCTTTCCTTTGATGATGAGATCTAATCTTTGTGTAATTAATGTCATTAAAGGTTTGATTGACTAATCACTTGGTTCGGTCGACCGATCCCTCAAATTGTCTTCTTCACTGTCTGAATCTGCTTCGTCATCAATGCTAATTAATATTCAATCTACCAATCATTGGGTTCAGTCAACTGATCCCTTTGCATAAAAAATTTATTCTACTAGATCACTCGGTGTCATGTCAACTTGGTTCGGTTGACCGATCTTTCTATTCAGTTGACTGATCCACCTGGATTCTATAAAATAGAGTTAGATACACAGTATGTAATAAATATTCCTACAATACAAAGTTAGCAAAAGATATAATGCATAAGTAATAGACAGTAATATCTATCTTGATCTCAACTTGGAAACCTCCAGGTTTTTTTAGTTGGATTAGTGACCTAGGGTTTGTCCCTTCATGGAACACAACCTCCCCGTCGCTCCACTCCAATTGATTACCTCAACCTACCTGCCAAACATTTGGTCCTCCAGACCTGTTTAGACTTTCTTTGTTTAGTGTTTGATCCCGTGATTCACTAAGACTTCCTGTCATACTAGATTAGCCAACAGTAATAATAGTAATGCATAATAGTATGGTAAAACTAAACTTAGATTTACCAAGATCGACTGGTCTAGTCGACCATGCGCGGTAGATAAAAAACTATCCGATCAATCTTGTTTAGAGTTCACTCCTCCAAGACTTCCTGTTACCTAAGGTTACCTCCCCTTAGGATTTTTTTTCCAACTAGCTTCACTCTCTAGAACCTAGAGTTACCTCACTCTTGGGTTTTCTCCACCTGGCTTCACTCACCAAGACCTAAGGTTACCTCCCCCTAGGATCTTCTCTACCTGATTTCACTCACCAAGACTCAGTATTGGATTGGCCCGCCATTGATTTGATATTGGGTCCTCTAGACCTATCAAATCCTTCTACCTGGCTTCCACGATCTACTAAGATTTCTCTTGCATAGCCACAACCAGGACTTCCCTTTCCAACTATAGTTAGGACTGTTGGAGTGTATACTAAAAGCCTAGCTTTTGTAAACTTTTATTTTTGAAATAAAAGAATCACAATGGTCAATATCTACATTTATTTGTTAAATGTAATTATTCAATTAATTTATATTGTAGACAACATGGTATGTGGTGTCAAACACAGAAGATCATGTTGTCGGTTCTTTATAAATTATAAACAGTTGCTCACGACTAAGATGGAAAGGAACAAACCATTAGAATAATTGTAGTGTAATTAAGCATTAGTTTATCTTGACTAATAAACTACACAGGTGTAACACCCACGAAATTATAAGATAGGTGTATGAATATTATTTTTTTTCCTTAGAGCATAAAAATGAAAAGAATAAGAGAAAAAGGAAAATAAAAACAAAAAGAAGAAATATAGAATAAGAAGAGGTGAGGTCAAGGATTGAACCTTGAACCTCCCACAAATGATGGAGATAGATTTATGAATGATAACCATTAGGATAAGAAGAAATAATTGGAATGAAAGGAATGAAAAATTTAGTTAAAGGAGAAAAGAAAACTAAGCAAGAGAAAACCAAGTTGCTTACCTCCTTTTTCCCTCTTGGTTAAGAAAAGAGAGCAAGCAAAAGAAGGATTGACTACTTCCCTTCCCCTCTCTATTTTCGTGGGAATTAATGGAGTGATGGAAAAGAGGAGTTGGGGGGAAGAATGGGGGCATGTCTCATTGGCAAGGGATAAATAGGATTAGAGAAGAAAACAAAGGGATTTAATTCATTTTCTTCTTCCTCCTTCTTCCTTCTCCATTCTCACCAACCAAGAAACTCCTTTCCTCTCCTCATACCAATTTCTAAACTAAGTTCTTCTCCAAGAAAGCTAACTACCGAGAAGGAAACTTCAAGTTCTAGCCCTTACAAGCAAAGGAAACAAGAGAAGATACAAGAAGAAGAAGCTTCCACCTTCCTTATCACTAGAACACCTTTTTTCTCTAAGGAAAACCACAAGCGAAAGGATGTAAGTTCCCCTCACCTGTGGTACAATAGCTCTTATTTTGCTATGAAGATTCGGTTGCATATAAAAAGAAAGAGAAAGCTAAGGAAACATCATGAAGGAATTCTAACCAAGATAAGATCAAAGGAAGGATATAGAGAATGAAAGGATCTAGATTAATATGTTTGAATAATTCTCTTGTAGCATGTATTTTATGGTAAGGACTTATCTATGTTAAAAATGTTTGGTAAAACCTAGTTCCATGAGTATTCGGCCATGGTAAAAAACTAAGGGCCTAGGAGAACTTTAAGTTAAAACTAAGTATGCCAAGATCTCCTTAAGATAAGTCATGAAACTATTATGATATGCCATGATTATATGTTTAGTTAAACTCTATTTATGTCCATGAAGGTTCGGTTATGTTTGGATTTTTTTTTTAAAAGCCTAGGAGAATTTAAAGCAAAATCTAAGATGCTCATGATCTCCTTGATGAAATGTTATGTAGCTAATCTAGTGGGCTCATGTTTATTGTGGTATGGAAATTAAATTCATGCTCTATATCATTCGGCCACTTCATGATTTAGGACTTAGGGAACTTAGAACCTAACTCAACTATGCTCATGTTACTCCTTGATATATATGCTATGAAAGTTGTTTAAGATTTCCATGCTTTTAGGACACTTGAACCCAAATTTTTAGTCCTATAGTATTCGGCCATTACATGATGTATAACTTAGGAAACCTAGAACCTAACTCAATTATGATCATGTTATTCCTTAATATTTTTGCTATGAAAGTTGTTTAGGGTTCTCATGTTTTTAGGGCACTTGAACCCTAATTTTAAACCCTACATGTTTCGGCCACATCAAGATCTAGGGCTTAGGGAACTTAGAACCTAACCCAACTATGCTCATGTTATTCCTTGTTATATATGCTATGAAAGTTGTTTAAGGTTTCCATGCTTTTAGGACACTTGAACCTAAATTTTTAATCCTATAGTATTCGGCCATGTCATGATGAAGGACTTAGGGAACCTAGAACCTAACTCAACTATGCTCATGTTATTTCTTGATATTTTTGCTATGAAGGTTGTTTAAGGTTCTCATGTTTTTAGGGCACTTGAACCCTAATTTCAAACCCTACAAGTTTCGGCCAATATATGATGAAGGACTTAGGAAACTTAGAACCTAACTCAACCATGCTCATATTATTCCTTGAAATGTTTGCTATGGAAGTTGTTTAGGGTTCACAAGCTTGAATGATAGTCTTTAACCCAATGCATGCTTGATAAGGTTTGGCCATGATAAGTTGTAAGTCTAAGTAACCTAGAACTCTACCTAAACTTGCTCATGATAGTTCTTATGGTATAAGAAGTGATGCTTGCTTAGGGTTCACATGTTGGGATGAAGTTTTCACCATAAACCCAACTTATATGGTTCGGCTACAAATAGACATTAGGGTTAGAGATCGAATTATGTTTTCCATGTATCTTATATGCCATGATTTTAAGTTTTTCCATGCTTCTATGTTTAATTATGCACACTTATGATCTATACATGATGGAAACCCTTATGCTATGGTGTGTATTATTTATGATGAAGCTATGTGCAAAATTTATGCATGAAATATATGATGTGTTGTGTGCCCAATTTATGCATGAAATATATGATGTGTTGTGTGCCCAATTTATGCATAAAATATATGATGTGCTATGTGCCCAAATCTTTACATACCATTAAGATGAGCTGTGTGCCCAAAAGTCTATATGGTATGATATGATAAGTGACACGATGTACAAGAAGAGATAAGAACCATGATATGTAAGAACATGCTATTTTACTTTATGTATGGCTTGTACCAAGGGTGGGCTCCATAAGCGCCCCGGGGTCGATGGACTAAGAAACGGGCCTCGTTAGGGATGGGCTCCTAAGTGCCCCTAGGTCGATGGACTAAGAAACGAGCCTAATATGTATGCCTTGTAGGGTTCAAGACTTGCTACCTTGGACCTACATAGGATGCGCGCATTTATGTATGTGGTATAAGCCAGGGCCCTAATCATGTTAAGATTATGTTTAAGTATGTATAGTATAAGTTTTCAAAGGACATATTGCATATGTTTTCATGATACATGGTTAGGAATTTACCTTGCATATACCTTATGATTATGCCATGATATTTATGATGATGTTATGATATGTCAGGGTGAAATTGATGATTATGTTATGTTATGCCATGATACCTTACGCTTATGTTATGATATGCTATGATATGCTGCATGATATAATGAATTGCCTTCATGTGTTATGTCTTGTGATTTTGATATATGTCATACGGTTTTTGTGAGTAGGAAAGGAACTTACTGAGCCATGAGTGCTCACAGCTTACTTTCTTGTACGACAGATAAAGGCAAGGAATGGATGAACTAGGGGAGCAGCAGGAGGGGCTGGAAGGATGTGTGTGGTAGTGTCCTGGCTAAAGGAGAAAGACCTGCTTTTTGTTTAATAAGAACCATGCCTAGTTATGTTACTGCTTTATGATTCCATGACATTTAATTTTGTGTTTGGGCATTATGACTTACAAATCATGTTAAGTATGCTATGTGATTTCTATATGTCCAGGTGATTAGTCATGTTAATTCATATAGGGAAAAAAAAAACAAATGTTTCTAACTTTTATAAATAAGACTTCCGCTATAGTAAGTAGGTATGTTTATGTATGTGTAAGTAACCCCCGTCTCCTTAGCAGGAGGGGCGGGGCGTTACAACAGGTACACTATAAGTGTATTGAGTAGGACCATTTTAGGTAAGTTCTTTTTGTACTGACTAAATAAAAGAACTAGACCTTAGTTATTGTGGAAGTGTGTACTCATAATCCTAATATAATAACAAGAACATATATTTAATATTTATTTCTTTGACTTATCAAAGGGTGAGGTTTAGCTCTATAAATCAATATGCCCGATAAGTTGGGAAATGATATTACTTATAGTGTGTATTGTTGATTATAGAAGGAAACTGTGTCATAGTTATCTAGGTTAAGAATGTCCCCAAGAGGAGCTCATAAGGATTGCCATGTTAAACCCTGCAGGTGGACTTAGTCCGACATGACAATGAAGTTGAGTAGTACTACTCTTGGAGATAGATATTAATTAAGTGAGTTGTCAGTAACTTACTTAATTAGTGGACATTCGTTATCTTAAACACAGAGAGACTAACACACTTATGATAAGAAGGATTCCATAATGTAATTTGGGATTGGTGTGATAGTGCGATAATAACTCTCTAGTGGAATGAGTTATTATCGATGAACTTGAGTTGTGTGTTCGGGGCGAACACGGGATACTCAAGCTCATCGAAAGGTCAAAACCAATTTCTCCTCTAGGTCCCTGTCGTAGCCTCATTATAGCCTCAAGTCCATCCAAATGTAAGCCCCTTCTTGATGTACAAGAAAGAGGTCGGTCCATTGCTTGGTGACCAAGCAATGGTCGGCCACATCCTCTTCTATAGGGGCCGCCTTATTGCTTGGTGACCAAGCTAGTAGGGGTCGGCCACAATATTTCAAACAAGGAGGGTTGTTTTGGATTTTTAAAATCTTCTCTTTGTAGAAAACTATAAGTTTTAAAAGAGAGATTTTAATTTTTTAAAACTTTCCTTATTTGAATTAGGCCACATGTTTTAATAGAGAGTTTTTAAAGTTTTAAAACTTTCCTTTTTTAACCATCCTCATGGTTTTAGAAAAAAGGAAGAGAAGTTTTAAAAATTAAAATTTTCTATTCATGTTAAAAAAGGAAATTTTTGAAGAGAAGTTTTAAATTTTAAAACATGGTTTTAATTTTTAAAAGCTTTCCTTTTTAACATCCACTTTAGGAAAGAGAGCTTGTAAGATTTTATAAGAGGTTTTCTTCTTGTAAAATTTTATATTTCCTTCCTCTTTTGGGGGCCGACCACCCTTGCTTGGTGCCCAAGCAAGGTGGCCGGCCAAAAAGAAAAAAAAATAAATCATCATCCAAATTGATTTGGTGATTGATTCAATCAAGAGGAAAGAAAAGGAAAATAAAAAGGGAAAAGAAAAACTAGAGGAAGATTTTAATTTTTGTAAAAATTCTTCCCTTATTTGCCTTGGACAAGTATTATAAAAGAAGGGGTGAGGAGGCTTCATGAGACACAATTCTTATTCTCTTGCTTGGAGATTTTGGTGTGGCCGGCCCTCCCTCTTTCTCCTCTTCTTTTCCCTTTTGCTCTCTTCTCCTTGGTGGTGGTGGTGGCCGGATTTTAGAGGAAGAGGAAGAAAGCTTTTGGGTGGTGTTCATCTTGGAGGATCGTCACCCACACGACGTCCAAGGCGAGGCGAGAAATACGGCAGAAGATCTCGAGGTCATTAGTTTACAAAGAGAATGTCTAATTAGTAATTGTTTTCCGCATCATGCTAGTTATTTCTTTTTGTAAGAATTCCAAACACAAGAGGCATTAGATCTAGTATTTCAAATTAGTTTTTCGAATTTGTGTTTTCTTTGTTTTCGAATTTGTGATTCGATTGTTCTTTTTGGTTAACCTTGAGTTATTTAAGGAAATTAAATATTAGCTTTCCTTAAAAGGCTTTGTCTAGGCGGTGGTGGTTGCTCCCATATCCAAGAAGGCCATGTGCCTCGCCATGCAGTCCTGGAAGCTAATTTTGGAAATTAATATTTAATGGAATTAATAACATAGGTGAATTTGAATTAATAGTGTTAAGTTCCGCTTGCGATTCAAATCTAAACCATTAAGAACAGATAAGTTAAATTTAGAATCAATGATGTTAAGTTCCGTCTGTAATTCCTAATTTAATTTCTAAAGAACACAATAGGTTATTTAAGGAAAGGTTCGACACTTGTACAAAATTTTTGTACAGTGGAACCGGTACGTTTTCTTAGGACTAACCAACAATTGGTATCAGAGCTAGGATTTGCCTCTATATGTTTTGGTTTTCAAATTAATTATGCACATGTCATACTTAATTTAGGCAAGATAATAGTAGGATGTGCTAACTTTGTAGTTGCAGACTCCAACTATTATGGCATTTAGATATTGTGTGTGATTGGACCCTTAGACATGTCAAGGGCATTATTTTGTGTGTATGATTGTATGTATCAAATATAGCAGGAGCTATATTATTTTTATAATATTATTTTTGTTCGATCTAGAATACATGTACATTCCTTTATGGAATATAGGATCGATATATGTAAAATTATATTTTTATCGCGGATCGGATGCTTATAAGGCGTGGTACTTTTGGAGGACCAGAGGCGCAGCGGAATAAGAAGCAATATAGATGCGACAACTCGACCCGATGGCGGTGGCTAAACATGGCAGCAGCTAGGGTTGGAGCATACTAAAGTCAGTGATGGAAAAGGTCATAATAGTTGGAAAATTAATTTCCAAATTTATTACTTTTATTTACTGTGATGTTTATGTGCATGTGATGTATGCTAGCATAGGTTAAAATCCTCATTTTTAAATAACTAAGTGGCAGAGGGATTTTAATAAATCCCATGGTCTCCATTACTGGTTTGTAAGTGATGCAACAAGCTTGCGTGTTGGCTCTGAGTGCCTCCCTCCACAACGGATAGGTTTGTTGCGGATCACTAGATCAAACTTCCTTTATGGATGGTTATAGGAAATTATTTAGGAGTGTGTGATCTTCTCCAACTGAAGGGGCACAATCCTATTTAATGGACTTAGTATCAAGTAATGGTATACACTTAGACGCATTCAATAGTATCCTCCCCAACGGAGTCACTGCTATTATTTTGTGTGACCAAAGTGAAACCAACTATTAATTTTATTTGTCATAAAGTTAGGATGACAAGATAATAAAATTAATGGGTCACACCCTCCTCTTACAAATATTGAATTTGTATACGTCCACACTAATGTGGCATGCAATATTCACGGTGATTTGAGGTGTTGGTTAATTTAAAATAGCATTGTTTGAGGAATCAATATTATTCTAAATTTAGAGTCTTGACCAAAGTTTATTTTTGTGATTCTTAGGATGACTTTCAACCCACTGGACATTATACTGAAAGAGAACAAACTTACTGGTCCCAACTATATAGATTGGAAAAGGAACCTGGACATTGTTCTTACTACCGAGAGCTATAAGTTTGTACTGACTGAGGCTTGCCCTGATGCACCTAACGGTGACTCTACCCCAGAGGAGATTGAGTATCATAGGAAATGGGTAAAAGAAGATGAGATGGCGCGGTGTTACATTTTAGCTTCAATGTCAAATGTATTGCAACATCAGCATCAAGATTTACCAATAGCTTGTGATATAATGAACAATCTCAAAGAACTCTTTGGGCACCAGAGTCGGACTGCTAGGCAAGAGGCAATGAGAAAGTTAATGACAGCCACCATGTCTGAGGGGACACCCATAAGGGATCATATCCTCAAAATGATGGCCTATCTGAACGAAATACAAGTTCTTGGAGGAGAAATCGATGGGGAAACCCAGGTCGATATAATTCTCCAAACGCTACCCAGAAGTTTTGAGCAGTTCCGCCTGAACTATAACATGAACAAAAGAGAGTATACGTTGGCGGAACTTCTGACAGAACTACAGACAGCAGAAGGTATATTTCGTCAAAGTTCTCAGATTCACTATGCTGAAAATGGTTCTACTTCTAAGCCAAAAGGCAAGAAGAAGAAGAAACAGGTCTTTTCAGCAAAGCGAGTGAATAAACCTCAGGGACAAAAAGCTGGAATGAAGAAACCGAAGGGAAAGTGCTTCATCTGCAAGCAGTCAAGACATTGGAAGGCGGACTGTCCTCGTAGGAATCAGAACAATAAAGGTATATCTCATGCTCTAGTAGTTGAAACATGTTTAGCAGTGTTATCTACCAGCACCTGGTGTGTAGATACGGGAGCCACTAATCATGTCTGCAATTCTTTGCAGGGGTTCCAGGAAACCCGACGACTATTTGAAGGAGAGATAACCGTCTACATGGGCAATGCTACTAAGGTGGCGGTTGTTGCAGTGGGAGACGTCTATTTATGTCACGCCCCCAGAGGAGTCCCTGTCCGAGAAAATTTCGGCAGCATCTCCCCTGTATGGTGGACAATCTGAAACTTTTCTACATCTCATATACCTCAGCCACAGGCGGCTGGAATAATAACAGTAAACAAAATCAATCACCACGCAGTTTATATATGTATTCAGTCTCTAGCTGTCACAACCACGCAGTTAAGATAATTAAACAGTAAAACAACATAGTAATACTCTGACTCGAAATCCACCCTACTCCACTACACTCGTAAAGCTCAAATCCGACGAACTCACCTCTTCTGCCATCCAGGCAGGCATGTAGTAGAATAAAAATCAAATCTAAATTCATCGATATAATAAAATCTATACCATGTCCATAAGTAAATAAATCCAGAACATAACAAGTTCAAATGGTCTAGAACAGAAAAGGAAACCAAACGAAAAACCAATCACATCCTCGAGGTCTGCAGGGACCAGCAACTAGAACTCTCTCCTGACAGCATCAACCTGAAAATATCAACAATGGAGGCGGGGTGAGTCCAACACTCAGCAGGTACAGTTGATATGCAAAGTAAAGAAATAACACCTAGCACTAATCAAGCGTACAGTCTCCTGATAAAGATAAAGGTAACTACAAATCGAAGAAGACAGGAGAGAATCTGTACTAACCAGGACCCGGTATAAGGACAAACAGTCCGAAAGGTATAGAAGACCTGTATGCATGTCAATCAAGGTATCCAAGCAATGTGCAGCATATAAGTGCAACAAACACAAACACAAACAGTAAATGCATCATGCATATGATGCTAATGTCATGGTCACCCCTGACGCCAGTCAGCCGACTCACAACAACAGTGGGACCGAGTGGGTAGGGCTATGACAACCGTGCACTCTGCAACACTACTCCTGATGAGTGATCGAGTGGACGGGATGCTGTCGGAGTACATACGTACCCCTACCCCAAATCATAAATGGGGGAGCGCAATGCTCTCAACTCCCGGTACGGGAGGGATCTCTAACGTGCTACACGCTGCGTCACACTACCCATGGGCGGATCAACGGAGCACCGGAAGAGCCAAACTGACATGCTACCACGCTGTGTCCCGCTACCCATGAGCGTCACAACGGAGCACCGAACAGTGATGAAGCTGGCAAAGTGCTCGACAATAAAGGAGCAATTAATCACTCAACATGCAATCATGCGAATGGTGCATGTCACTAAACATGGTAATATACTAAACCAAACTCTGGACATATCATAATGTGCACCAAAGCGAATGAATCATATCTAGGTATCTGATCATATAAAGCATCAAACCTAGGTCCTGACATGGTAAAATATGGTTATATCACTACCCATGAGCATGTGAAATCAGGTATATATCCATACAAGATGTAAACAAACAATCAATCAACAGGTAGCATGTATTGGGCAGTGATTAACTGAAATAAGTAAGAAACACAATTAATGCATCTTGTTAATTTAATTACTAAGCATATCAAAGACAATAAGTCAAAAGTACCCACCTCCAAATCGAAAAGGTCCAAGTCTGACTCCGAGATACTCGTCTCGCGTCAAAGTCCTGTGTCAAACAATAAATCTTTTTATTTAGCTACATTTCACATAAATAGCTAAATACAACCTCTAACCCTAAAATTTGGGTAAAACCCTAATTCCTTTAACACAAACACTATCTGAAATAATTGAATCAAAACCATGATTCATAACATATATCAAATGTCCTACACCTTACCTTATTTCTCAGCCTTATTGATTTCTGGAACAATGGGGTGCTGCTGGTCGGAATTAAGCAGGGTCAGCAACAACTATTAATGTTGTGATATCCGGAACCAACTAGGTGCCTTCCAACAATCGAATCCAAAAATCACACTACGAATGCATCAACTACCCAATCAAATACAAGTGCACACTAAAATTGCAACCTGATCCTTACCTTCATCCAGTAACTCACTGGAATAGAGAACTGAGGATTTAGGGCACGAGAGAACACCAACGTTGCTGGAGTGTGCCTGCTGATCTGCGGCGGCAGTAGCCGTGGCAAGGGGAAAATAACTAGGGCACAGGCTACTCCGGTCCAGAGAGAGCAGTGGCGTCGGCAGAGAGATTCGGCCGTCGGCGACGGTGGCACCGGAATCTCCACGGCGAGGGAAACAGAGGAAGAATCAGCTCGGCAGCACAGAGGGAAGGAGGATGGCGCTAGAGAAATGTGAAGGCTCTGCTCGGTTGTGCTCGCACGTCACCGGCGCTTGGACAGGAAGAAGAGGAAAGGCGGCTTCACTGCTCCCTGTGGCGGCTGTGGCAGAAGGAAGGCTAGGGCACTGTGGTCGGCTGCCGGCGCTAGGGCATAGCAAAGACAACAACAAAATGGCCGCCGGAGAGAGATGGAACCGTGGCCGTCGACTTCGGCTAGGGCACAACGGAGAGACCGGCGTCACTCGGCTGCGGAGAGGGAGAAAGGATAGGGCATGGGGAGGCGTCGGGAGGAAAGGCTCGGCTATGAACCGGCTGCCGGCGCTCGGGAAGAAGAAACCGTCGGCCGGCGGTTAGGGCCGGCGTCGAGCGCGAGAGAAGAAGAGAGGAGTTTTCGGCGAGGAAGAGAGAATCGGCGAGGATCAGAGGAAATAAAGGAAAATAAGATAAGAAATAAGAAAAGGAAAAAGAGATAAATAAATAAATCTTTTCCTCTCTTAAATGGGTAGCCCAAACAGGCTTTCTCGGGGCCCCGTTTTTATTCCCGTGAACTCGTCCGTACAAGCTCCGAAAAATTCCCGAAAAATGTCCAAAAATTCCGAAAAATTCCCTTATTCATATTCGCCTCTTTTTTTCGGTATTTTACATTCTCCCCCACTAATAAAAATTTGGTCCCCAAATTTCGTTATCTACCATCAGCAAGTACTAACAACAGATATAGAAAGTATAAATGCTGAACGGTAAACTGAATCACATACCTCACATAAAAATATGGGGATATCGAGCTCGGATCGTATCCTCGAGCTCCCAAGTAGCCTCCTCGTCTGAATGATGCTGTCATCCGACTTTAACCAGCCGGATAGTCTTGTTCCGCAACTGACGCTCTTTCCGGTCTAGAATCCATACCGGAACCTCCTCATAGGTGACGTCAGGCTGAAAGGAGAACTGAGATTATCTATCAACACATGTATCAAATCGGGTACGTATCTCCTCAGCATAGATACGTGAAATACGGCGTGAACGCCTGCCAAGGACGGCAATAGTGCCAACCGATAAGCTACTGCTCCAATCCTTTCCGAGATCTGGAAAGGTCCAATTTATCGCGGAGCTAGCTTACCTCTGAGGCCAATCTCTTCACCCCTTTCGTGGGTGAAACTCGTAGAAATACCTGGTCGCAAATGGAGAACTCTAAGGGTCTCCAACTCCGGTCAGCATAACACTTCTGGCAGTCTTATGCCTCTGACATCCTCTGCTGATAATAGGGACCACTTTGCCTCACGTTGAGCTCCATGAGGTCTCTCGGATTCTCTTCCTGATCGACGACTGAGCAACTATCGTAACAAGAATACCCTGCTCTGTTTGTCCCTGCTCCTCAATGTCTAACTCAGAGAAATCCTGAATCAAATCTGTGACCACAACTCGGTGGCAAGCTAAAGTCCCTCTGGACCTCTAGCTAAGTGCATCGGCAACCACATTAGCTTTTCCCCGGTGATAGCTAATGGTACAATCATAATCCTTCAGGAACTCCATCTATGTCCTGTGTCGAAGATTAAGTTCCTTCTGAGTGAACAGATATTTGAGACTCCAATGGTCAGTGAGAATCTCAATGTAATATCATACAAGTACTGCCGCCAAATTCTTAGGGCAAAAATAATAATGGCCAACTCCAGATCATGAACTGAGTATTTTCTTCTCAGGCTCCCTCAACTATCGAGAAGCATATAAAAATACTCTACCGTGCTGCACCAGAACAGCACTCATACCCTGTAGAGACGCGTCGGTGTAGAGGACAAATTCGTCCTCTTCCGAAGGTAAAAACCAAAAAATCAAAGCCGACACTAGTCTCCGCTTCAACTCCTAGAAGCTGGTCTTGCAATCCTCAGTCCAAGTAAACTTCACGCCTTTCTTGGTCAGCGTGAAAGTAGCATAGCTATGCGGAAGCAACCCTCGACGAAAGGTCTGTAATATCCTACGAGTCACAAAAGACTGCGGATCTCCTACACTGATTTCGGCTGCTTCCAACGGTAACAACCTGTATCTCCTGTGGAACCATGGTACACTCCTACTGGTGACCGTGTGTCCCAAACATCATAACAAAAGACAATCCAAACCAGCATTACTGATAATCACATATAGATGTTCTTGTCGAATCATCTCTAGATCTATGCAAAGGTAGTGTACGTGACTCACCTCGGATCCGTAATAGATCACAACATCGTCCACAAAGATAATGGACACCTATCCAAACATCATCGACATACTAGGATCATCGAGTCCCTGAAAACATCTAAGGCACTGTAAGCCTATATGGCAAAAACCAATACACATAATGTCTGTATCACAAACATTCCTATCCATAAGATATCCAATAATAAATTGAAAAATCTGATCATCAATAACATAAATCACCAAAGAATAAATCCTCCAGGGTGAGAGCAACGCTCCATCACAGTATACACCACATATGTGGGAGCAATGCTCTACCACAAGAAATCCTCAATATGTGGGAGCAACACTCCACCACAAATAATCTGAAATATGTATCTGCAATAAATATAGGAGCAATGCTCCGCTACCAGCAATCCGCGATATGTGGGAGCAACGCTCCACCACAAAATAATACATAAGTACCCCAAGGAACCTAACTATCCAGCTAAAGGCTGTACAAGATCTCCCTACCACAATTCACTGTGGTTAGCCTAGGCTATAACAACCTAGTAACTAATCAAATCCATCATCAACTCTATCAGCATCCTAGTGGGTCATCCACTGATAGGAAAATTAATTGATGGGTTAATTCAACAAATGACATAATACAGTCACTCCACATTCTGCATTCAATATAAGTAGAATCATCATACTGCTACCAATGTATACACCTAGTGCACATGCTCACACAACATATGTATGATCAACAAAATCCTCCAATTATTATACACCAAACATACTCACAACTCAGGTATATTCAGTATGATACATCCAACAATACATACCGAACACGTGTGCAAAATCAACATAGGTAAAATCAACAATACACCTCAAACAGCACTCACATAACATATCGTATAACCGACATATGCTTCCAATAAAACATACTAAACCCAGGTGCACTCACAAATCAAACCTAATCAAAAAGATACCTCAGATACCACACCAAACACATATGTACATATCACAACTCAGATTAAATCGACAAAATGCCTCCATCAAAACACCACCGATGTACTTATACTACATCTCGGATTTAATCAACAAGATATCTTCAATAATACCTCCAGATACATACACCCAACTACATATCTATGATCCACAAGGAACCTTCAAACCATATCAGAACATGGATACATATACTACTTGCAAATGGACAGTCTACCACAGGACTCCTACAACCCAAAACAATCATGATATACATGCAAAATCAGCATACCAGCTCAATCAAAGAGACCAACCTTATGCTACCAACACTCATGGGTTACCGGTATATCTAAACAAAATTCATGCATATGTATCAAGCATGAATACATCAATCAAAGGCAACCCAAAATAAAGCAGCCTAATCATCCAGTAACAACCCTGCTCTAGGTTCAAAAGAACTGGTATCGGACAAGAAAGATATACACACCGTGGTATAACATTGCAGTCAATGTCATACACTACCAAGACTATATCCAATGGGAAAAATTTTATCCTCATAAATCCAAAATGTACTCTCCCAGTATACACTAGTAACGATTGTATCCCATAAGTGTTAAGCAATTAGCTCTACACTTCCTTACATCCGCGGGGTCGCATATTCCAATGCACCCTCTAAATTATCCCACCAGGTATATACAGTCTACGGTCAAAGTCTTCATGGAATAGGATACATCGATCCTTTATAATCTATCCAAGCCGACAATGATATATGGCTAAATCAGTCCTTTCCACGCCAGTACAAAACATGTACTCAAATGTGCTTTAGATATATAACTAAGCACAAATAAGCTAAAGGTTCGAACCTTTTAAAAAAAAATAGATCATGACAATCCTTTACTGATCAACCAACAAAACTAAATCATTCATCTACCAACTAATCAAGAATACCTTACTCCTCCACAAGCAATTAAAGTATATCCAACCACATAATATCATATGTATAAATGTGTACGACCCAAAAGAAAAAGTTAAAATTTATGAACATCAAGACACTCTCATTTTCATCCTCAAAAATATCAGCACACATAATATCAGATGAATCAGTCTCTACTTCCCATGAGAGCAAGTTAACATTCAAAACATCAAATCATTATTTATCCACATAGTCCAATATCAGAGGAAGTAAACATCAATTTTACCATCCTGTTAACTAACCAAAACTAACCAGATTTATTAAAATCTCATAGGCACTCTAAACCATAAATTCTCTATCACCCGATTTATAATCTGATCACCAACTATATTCATCAAACCTGTGAATATCATACATGACACTCACTATGTCACCATCAATGACAACCCAAATAATAGATCATCAAAAAAATAATTGACATTCACTATGTCACCATCAAAACAAATATCCAGTAATAGATCATCAGACAACCACATAACATTTACTCTCACAAACCATTAGAAATCAACATATCACAATATCTGATCTCACAATATCCCTTAACCTCAAACCATTCTCAACAATGATCAAGCTTGCTAACTCCTCAATGACCAATTTTCATCGTATCGGGTACCTTAATATCCAAAATATATGAGTATAAAAACTCTATTGGCTAAGTCAACAGGAATACGTAGGTATCATCCATTAGCCAGCTAACAATAGCAGAGGCTGGTATGTGCCTCCATTTCCTAACCATCTAGTAGTAACAAAAGCTAAAACTACTAGTGGTAAGATATATAAAATCACCAGAGACTATAATCCTTGATCTCTATTAGGGTCGAGCAAGATCAATGGCTAACCCATCACATGTAATATGGCTACAACATCCAGACAGGTAATAAAGATAAAGTGCTAATAGATGTCCTAACTATCATAAAATAAACATCATACCTATATGCCGTCTGGAGATGTTCCGTCGCTGTCCTGTCCCCAACCTTTGACCTCAAACTCCGAACGAGAAACATCGCCGGAAATCCAAATAAATCCGAAACATAACCATATCGAAAACCCGAAAATGCCCAGTTTGACTCGCAAACCTGGCTAACCCAAATATCCAGAATACTAACAACAGGTATCCGATAAATCTCCAAAACACCAAAAGCAGGTATCATAACCCGCTCTGATACCAATAAATTGGTATCAGATAAATCTCGAAAATCCATAATACAAAAATCCAACAAGTATCGCCAAACTTGGCGCTCTGATACCAAGTAAATAAATTGGTATCAGGTTATCCCAAACATCAAAAATACGAAAACAAAAGATCATATACCTGTGCTCTGATACCACTAAATTGTCACGCCCCCAGAGGAGTCCCTGTCCGAGAAAATTTCGGCAGCATCTCCCCTGTATGGTGGACAATCTGAAACTTTTCTACATCTCATATACCTCAGCCACAGGCAGCTGGAATAATAACAGTAAACAAAATCAATCACCACGCAGTTTATATATGTATTCAGCCTCTGGCTGTCACAACCACGCAGTTAAGATAATTAAACAGTAAAACAACAAAGTAATACTCTGACTCGAAATCCACCCTACTCCACTACACTCGTAAAGCTCAAATCCGACGAACTCACCTCTTCTGCCATCCAGGCAGGCATGTAGTAGAATAAAAATCAAATCCAAATCCATCGATATAATAAAATCTATACCATGTCCATAAGTAAATAAATCCAGAACATAACAAGTTCAAATGGTCTAGAACAGAAAAGGAAACCTAACGAAAAACCAATCACATCCTCAAGGTCTGCAGGGACCAGCAACTGGAACTCTCTCCTGACAGCATCAACCTGAAAATATCAACAATGGAGGCGGGGTGAGTCCAACACTCAGCAGGTACAGTTGATATGCAAAGTAAAGAAATAACACCTAGCACTAATCATGCGTACAGTCTCCTGATAAAGATAAAGGTAACTACAAATCGAAGAAGACTGGAGAGAATCTGTACTAACCAGGACCAGGTACAAGGACAAACAGTCCGAAAGGTATAGAAGACCTGTATGCATGTCAATCAAGGTATCCAAGCAATGTGCAGCATATAAGTGCAACAAACACAAACACAAACAGTAAATGCATCATGCATATGATGCCAATGTCATGGTCACCCGACGGTCAACCGACTCACAACAACAGTGGGACCGAGTGGTGGGTGGACAACCGTGCACTCGCAACACTACCCCGATGAGTGATCGAGTGGACGGGATCTTGTCGGAGTACATACGCACTCTACCCCAAATCATAAATGGGGAGCGCACGCTCTCAACTCCCGGGAGGGATGCTACCACGCGGCGTCACACTACCCATGAGTGGATCAACGGAGCACCGGAAGAGCCAAACTGACGTGCTACCACGCTGTGTCCCGCTACCCATGAGCGTCACAACGGAGCACCGAACAGTAATGAAGCTGGCAAAGTGCTCGAAAATAAAGGAGCAATCAATCACTCAGCATGCAATCATGCGAATGGTGCATGTCACTAAACATGGTAATATACTAAACCAAACTCTGGACATATCATAATGTGCACCAAAGCGAATGAATCATATCTAGGTATCTGATCATATAAAGCATCAAACCTAGGTCCTGACATGGTAAAATATGGTTATATCACTACCCATGAGCATGTGAAATCAGGTATATATCCATACAAGATGTAAACAAACAATCAATCAACAGGTAGCATGTATTGGGTAGTGATTAACCGAAACAAGTAAGAAACACAATTAATGCATCTTGTTAATTTAATTACTAAGCATATCAAAGACAATAAGTCAAAAGTACCCGCCTCCAAATCGAAAAGTCCAAGTCTGACTCCGAGATACTCGTCTCGCGTCAAAGTCCTGTGTCAAACAATAAATCTTTTTATTTAGCTACATTTCACATAAATAGCTAAATACAACCTCTAACCCTAAAATTTGGGTAAAACCCTAATTCCTTTAACACAAACACTATCTGAAATAATTGAATCAAAACCATGATTCATAACATATATCAAATGTCCTACACCTTACCTTATTTCTCAGCCTTATTGATTTCTGGAACAATGGGGTGCTGCTGGTCGGAATTAAGCAGGGTCAGCAACAACTATTAATGTTGTGATATCCGGAACCAACTAGGTGCCTTCCAACAATCGAATCCAAAAATCACACTACGAATGCATCAACTACCCAATCAAATACAAGTGCACACTAAAATTGCAACCTGATCCTTACCTTCATCCAGTAACTCACTGGAATAGAGAACTGAGGATTTAGGGCACGAGAGAACACCAACGTTGCTGGAGTGTGCCTGCTGATCTGCGGCGGCAGTAGCCGTGGCAAGGGGAAAATAACTAGGGCACAGGCTACTCCGGTCCAGAGAGAGCAGTGGCGTCGGCAGAGAGATTCGGCCGTCGGCGACGGTGGCACCGGAATCTCCACGGCGAGGGAAACAGAGAAATGTGAAGGCTCTGCTCGGTTGTGCTCGCACGTCACCGGCGCTTGGACAGGAAGAAGAGGAAAGGCGGCTTCACTGCTCCCTGTGGCGGCTGTGGCAGAAGGAAGGCTAGGGCACTGTGGTCGGCTGCCGGCGCTAGGGCATAGCAAAGACAACAACAAAATGGCCGCCGGAGAGAGATGGAACCGTGGCCGTTGACTTCGGCTAGGGCACAACGGAGAGACCGGCGTCACTCGGCTGCGGAGAGGGAGAAAGGCTAGGGCATGGGGAGGCGTCGGGAGGAAAGGCTCGGCTATGAACCGGCTGCCGGCGCTCGGGAAGAAGAAACCGTCGGCCGGCGGTTAGGGCCGGCCTCGAGCGCGAGAGAAGAAGAGAGGAGTTTTCGGCGAGGAAGAGAGAATCGGCGAGGATCAGAGGAAATAAAGGAAAATAAGATAAGAAATAAGAAAAGGAAAAAGAGATAAATAAATAAATCTTTTCCTCTCTTAAATGGGTAGCCCAAACAGGCTTTCTCGGGGCCCCGTTTTTATTCCCGTGAACTCGTCCGTACAAGCTCCGAAAAATTCCCGAAAAATGTCCAAAAATTCCGAAAAATTCCCTTATTCATATTCGCCTATTTTTTTCGGTATTTTACAATTTATCTTTTGATAGGAATAGAAATATGATTTTAAGAAATTGTCTTTATGTACCCAGTTTTAGAAAGAATTTAATTTCAGTTTCTAAACTGTATATGGATGGATATTCAGTTTCCTTTAGTAACAATGTGGTTATAAAGGGAAATAAAGTGATTATCTGTTCTGGTGCATTGGTTGGTAATTTATATACTTTAAATCCAATTTCTCTCACAAAGCGAAATATGGAAATTAATAACACGTCTTCTAACTCAAATAAGAGAAAAAAACCTTCGGAAATGAACCAAACATATCTTTGGCATCTAAGACTTGGTCATATTAACTTAAGTAGGATTCAAAGGCTTGTAGCCGATGGACTTTTGGGTTCATTAGAGTTGGAAAACTTTCCAACATGTGAATCCTGCTTGGAAGGTAAAATGACCAAGAGACCTTTTAAGGCCAAGGGGTATAGAGCCAAAGATGCGTTAGAACTGGTTCATTTTAATTTGTGTGGTCCTATGTCTATCCAGGCAAGAGGTGGTTATGAATACTTCGTCTCCTTTATAGATGATTATTCAAGATACAGATACATTTACCTGATGTGTCATAAGTCTGAATGCTTTGACAAGTTCAAAAAATATAGGGCTGATGTGGAGAAACATCTTGGTAAAAATATCAAGACACTAAGGTCTGACCGTGGTGGTGAATACCTCTTTGGAGAGTTTAGGAATTACTTATCAGAAGTCGGGATTCAATCCCAATTGTCTGCACCTGGTACAACCCAACAGAATGGTGTGACAGAATGAAGGAATAGGACTCTTATGGAAATGGTTAGATCGATGATGAGTTATTCAGAATTACTAAATTCGTTTTGGGGATATGCTCTGGAAACAGTAGTGTACATTCTGAATATGGTACCTTCTAAAACAGTTCCTTTGTTAGTTAGAGCCCTAGAGCCAATCATTTGATGATTGTATGGACTCATTGTATCATATTCTTGTATATTAATAAAGGTATTTGTTTGGTTATTAGACTTATTTGTATTAGTGCCAAATAGACTAAGTATAATAGCGTCATTGAGTAGAAGGTTCATACCTATATCAATCGATTAGTTGAATCGATAGTGAGATGATATAGGGAACACTACTCTAAATCATTCCTAGTCGAGTATTAACATTCAGGGACAATGTTAATGTAATAAGACTAGCATGTAGGTCAGCTCGATGACTTGATCTCACAAGTCATGGATATAGAGATATCAAGCTGACACATGGGTATACATTGAAGAATGTATACTGAATGACCCGCCATGAAAAAGTATCATGGATCGTTATATGAGTGTCATATACTTTCTCATGTGGCTATTAGTATGACTATTAGTCCTTAGACCTGAAGTCACCATGGATCCCTACATAAGGAGTTATGTACTTTGATTTCGTCAAACGTCACCCGTAACTGGGTGCACTATAAAGGCGATTACCGGGTATGTAACAAATTATGCAGAGGGATGTGAGTGATGTAGATGGGATCTATCCCTCCCATATGATGGGAGCGACATCAATATTCTTGATAGAGTGAGACCACTAAGTGCTTGACCATGCCCAAATGAGTCAACATGAGATGTTGAGCTCATTTGATTGAGTGAGTCTACTTGGGGTTCAAGATTTAGATTGATTAGAGGATGACACGGTCTATGCCTCATATTGATCAATCTAGATGTCTAGGATAGAAGGACAATGTCACATATTGTGAGGAGTCACAATTAGTAGTCACAAGGTGATGTCGGATCTCGACATTCTTGTAACTTGGGTAGTAATGATGTGTTGCTAGATACCGCTCATTACTTATGCTCCTAAATGTGTTTAGGGCATTGCCAACGTTACAAGAACCTATAGGGTCACACACTAAGGAGAATTAGATGGAGATTAGGTTCATATGATGAACCAAGAGGTTTAGATTCATTTGATGAATCAAATTGGATTAAGAGTAATTCTAATTGGGCTAACTTGAGTTGGACTCAAGTTGATTCATGTATTCAATGAGTCTAATTTAGATTATGACTCATTAAATCAACTTAATTTAATGAATTAGATTCATTATATTAAGTTGGCTTGAATCAAATGGTTAGATTAGATCAACCATGGAAGAGATTTGGTCAAGTTTGACTTGACTTGAGAGGAAGTTTAAAAGTCAAGTTTGACCTGACTTTATGCCACCTCATTGGTGAGTTGGCATTGATGTGGACCAATGATGATGCACCACATCATCATGGTTGCCACCTCATGGAAGTTACAAAGCCATTTTCTTAATAACTTCACATTAATTGCATTTAATGGAAAGTTACACAATGGAAGTGACCGGCCACTTTGTTTTTGAATGGGAATTGATTTTTCCATTCATGTGTGCATCTTCTTCCTCCTTCCTCTCAAGCTCTCCCTCTCCCTCTCCTCCTTGTTTGGCCGAATCTCACTAAGGTGCTAGCACACCTTTTGTGTGAGGTTTTTTTCTCCACCTACGTGTCCGCGTGGATACTTCTAGAGGACCGACGCTTGACGGTCTAGAGATCCGGCAACTCCTTGGATGAGCGGGAACGCGAAAGGGCACGCAACAAGGGTAAAGCTCTTAACATGTAGATCTAGGGGTAGATCTAAAAAGATATGTAAAACTCGTACTCGGAATTTTCGTTCGGTTTTCCTTGCACGGATCTACGGCTATGGGTGATTCGGGGTTTCCGCGGCCCGAAAAATCCAACAGTGGTATCAGAGCCACGTGAAAGGCTTGTACGAGTTTGTTTTTGGTTTTATGAAAACTAAAGTTTCTGTAATTTTCTGTAAAATTATGATTTTCGAGTTTTTATGGGTAATTTTTCCGTAGAAGCGAAGCACATGTGTCTCGGCACTTGTAGGCTTCGGCTACCGGAAAGATTTTTCCAAAACGGCTTTGTTTCGCCCCAAAATTTTTTGGGACAGCGGGATTGGGTGCCATTAGATCGCTTAGGAGCAACTCGCGATGGTTAGCTCGCAGGTAGGGGTACTGCCCCTAACCCCACAAGGGGATTTGCTCCGCGGTTGCACCCGAAATCGCTAAAAACGAACCTGCCGGGAAGATTTTTCCGAAACGGCAATGTCTCGGCCCAAATCGTTTTTGGGACAGTGGGTTTAGGCGCTGTTGGATCGCAAAGGAACCCTCGCGATGGTTAGATCGCGGGTAGGAGCGCTGCCCCTGGCCCCGCAAGGGGATCCGTTCCGCGATTGCGCCCGAAACCGCTAAACGGATCCTCCGGGAAATTTTACTCGTAAAAATTATAAAAATTAATTTTAAAATTATAGAAAATTATGAAAAATATATAATTTTGAATTATATATTAATTTTGTGATAGTCATGGTCCAAAAACCCAATATGATTAGATTATGTTGTAATTAATAATACGGCCTGCGTGCCGTTATGTGTTTGCGAGTGTTGTATTATATTCGCGACCTGCACGTCGTGCCTTTTCTTATATTCTTGTTGTAAATTAGATTTAGACTCGAATGTAACTCGAGTTTCAAATTGTAATGTACAAATTGGAGCGGCGGAGGGTCCACACGAGACAGAGTTCCGAGGCGGGCACGAGCAACACAAGGTGGTCAAAGGGAGGAGCTTAGAGAAGCTGTTGACCCTAGGTTGACCAATCAATCTTCTCATTGGCTTGAGAAGATCGTAGTAGGGCCATGACTAAATCACAAATAGATTAATTAATTGCTTTTGTATGTGATGCATATTTAATAAGTAGTTAATTAATTAGTGTCTTACGATTAGATTAGATCTAAGTCGTGCACATGATGCACCCTTGCGATTAGATTAGATCTAAGTCGTGCACAAGATGCATCCCTTTCGATTAGATTAGATCTCAATCGACTCAACTCTAATGCCTAACCGTGCTGTGATACCTATCACTACCTCGATCACATGTATTGTTGAATCTGCCAATGCAGAGCAATACATATTATCTTGGTAGGGTACGGAGGGACAATCTTGGTCCCGCCTATCAACGCATGGGTGAATACAAACTCAATTAGATTGAGTATTCCTAGTTACTCGGTTGGATCGAGTCAACTATAGGCATTCTTCCAATAGTTGGAAAGGTAGGACAAAATCACGTTTATATTAACTCTCGGGCGTATTAGCCAAAGCTAACTCGAGTTTTAATATAAATATGGATCTTGATCCTATAAACAAGAGTTGCATAGGGATGTAATTGATAATCGTTACCTACCGATCATACTAAGTCTTGGCCGTATTAGCCAAAGCTAACTCAAGGGTTAGTATGATGTGGATCTTATCCCACATGAATTATAGTATTCAGTGGGAGCATTATTTAGTTAAAGGCCTAATTCAATGATTTTTAAAGAATATGATATTTATTTCTGCAAATTTTTCTGTTGTAGATAACCATGACGTCGACCACGAATTCCTTCTCCCTGCGATCTGTCCTTGAGAAGGACAAGCTCAACGGAGCGAATTTCCTGGACTGGTACAGGAACTTGAGAATAGTTCTCACCAGAACGAAGCGACGCTCGGAGCAGCCCCCCGAGGCTCCTCCCGCCAATGCCTGACAAAGATGCTTACAAGAAGCATCAAGACGACGCATTAGATGTGTCTTGTCTAATGCTCGCGACCATGAACTCGAGCTCGAAGCAACACGAGTTGATGGGCGCTTACGATATGGTTGAGCATCTTCGCCAACTATATCGGACAAGCGAGGCATGAGATTTGAGATCTCTAAGGCACTCGCTTCAGGCAAGATGTCGACGGGGCTCCTGTGAGGTCCTTATATACTCAAGATGATTGGGTACATAGAGAACCTACAAAGACTGGGTTCCCACTTGGCCAAGAGCTAGCCATTGACTTGTACAATCCTTGCCGGATAGCTATAGTCAATTCGTTCTCAACTATAACATGAATTGACAAGCCACCGCCCGAGCTACTTAGTATGTTATTAATCGCGAGATTAACCTTAAGAAGGTTAAGCTCATTCCGATGGTCCAGAAGGGCAAGGGCAAGCCCAAAGGTAAGGGAAAGTCTCAAACCAAGGGTAAAGGCAAGGCAAGCCCAAAGGAGGGTCGCCAAGGATGCTACCGCTTCCAATCGCGGTCACCGAGATTGAAGAGGAACCGCAAGGTATACTTGAGGATCTGAAGTTAAGTGAGACTTCCACTTCGGTATATATGTTATAGAAGTCAATCTATCTATTTCTACATCATGGGTATTAGATACTAGATGTGCTTCTCACTGTACGATGTGCAAGCCCGAGAAATAGCAGAGGCTAAGGGCGAGGTGGACCTACGAGTAGGCAAAGGAGCGGTTGTCACGCTGTCGAGGAACTTATCACTATCTTTGCCCTCCGGGCTCAGATTTAGATGATTGTTGTGTGCCTACTAAGAACATAGTAGCTTGTTTAGACAAGAAAGGATACTTTTATAATAAAAGAAAAATGTTGTTCTATTTATTTAAAAGATATGTTCTATTGTAGTGCACCACTAATAAACGGACTCTATATTCTAGACCTTGAGATCCCTATCTATAACATTAGTACCAAGAGGTTCAAGTCAAATACATGAACCAAACCTACCTCTGCACTGTCGCTAGGTCATATAAATAACAAGCGCTTATCCCACCCATAAGGATGGTTTGCTGGATTCATTTGATTTAGAATCATATGAGATATGCGAGTCATGCCTACGAGGCAAGATGACCAAGACCCCTTTAGTGGGCATAGCGAGAGAGCAATCGATTTGTTAGGACTCATACATAGTGATGTATGTGGCCCTTTCAATGTTGTTGCTAGAGGTGGTTATAGATACTTCATCACATTTATCGATGAGTAGATATGGTTATGTACTTGATGACACATAAGTCTCAATCCTTTGAAAATTTCAAAGAATTCAAGAATGAAGTACGTAACCAGCTTGGCAAGTGTATTAAGATACTCGATCGATCGAGGTGGAGAATACCTTAGCCATGAGTTTTGTGACTACCTAGTGAGTGTGGGATTCTATCCCAACTCACTCCTCCCGGAACACCACATGGTGTTGTGTCCGAAGGAAGAATCGTACCTTATTAGATATGGTACGATCTATGATGAGTCACATGATCTTCCGACATATCTATGGGGATATGCTCTAGACACGGCAGCTTTCATACTCAACCAAGTTCCATCCAAGGTCGTGATAAAGACACCATATAGGATATGGACTGGGAGAGATGCCCAGGTGTCTTTCATGAGGATTTGGGGTTGTGAGGCTTACGTTAGACGTCAAGTCTCAGATAAATTAGGACCCAAATCCGACAAGTGCTACTTCATTGGATATCCCAAGGAAACTAAGGGATATTACTTCTACATTCCCAGTCAGCACAAGGTAGTTGTGGCAAAGACTGGGGTCTTTCTAGAAAGGGACTTTGTTTCTAGAAAGACTAGTGGAAGCACGTTTGATCTTGAAGAAGTTCAAGATATGAACGATAGCACTGAAGCCTCGATGGAAGTTGAACTGGAACCACAAAGTGTCGTGGATGATGTTGTTCCATAAAGAGTTGAGGAACAACAAACAGTTCAAGTAGACATACCTCTTCGCAGGTATGCTAGGGTACGTCGTTATCCTGAGAGATACTCATTTCTCTTGTCTGACCATGATGACGTTGTGCTCATAGTTGATGAGCCTACCACCTATCAAGAAGCTGTAATGAGACCAGATTCCGAGAAATAGCTAGAGGCCATGAGCTCCGAGATGGAATCCATGTACACCAACCAAGTATGGACTTTGGTTGATCCACCTGAAGGGGTAAAACCCATTGGGTGTAAGTGGGTCTTTAAGAGAAAGACTTACATGGATGGACTTATCTATAAGGGTCGCTAGGCCTAAAGGTTTCAAGCATATTCATGGTATTGACTATGATGAAACTTTTCTCCAATAGCGATGTTTAAGTCCATTCGGATCATGCTTGCTATTGCAGCCTACCATGACTGAGATATGGCATGGATGTCAAACCGCTTGAATAGAAACCTACCGAGGATGTGTACATGACAACCGAGGGTTTGTAGATCCACAAAGATACTAGTAGAGTATGCAGTTTATAGGTCCATTTATGGACTAAAGCAAGCTTCTGAGTCGGAATCTTCGATTCGATGATGCGATCAAACGCTTGGTTTCATCAAGAACAAAGATGAGTCTTGTGTCTACAAGAAGGTTGTAGGGGACATAGTTGTCTTCCTTATATTGTATGGATGACATACTACTCATTGGGAAGGACATCCTATGCTGCTTCACAGACCGCTAGGAGTTGCTTCTCAATGAAGGACTTAGAGTCATCCCGTATTCTAGGGATACAGATCTATAGATAGATCTAAGAGATTGCTTGGCCTAAGTCGAGTACACATTGACAAGGTACTCCTTCGCTTGCCATGCGTAATTCCAAGAAGGGATTACGATGTCACATGGCGTGAGTCTTCGAATACTCAAGGTCCCTCTTCTAGAGAGAGAGAGATCGCATGGATCAGATCCCCTCAGCCATAGGATCGATCATGCACGCCATGCTATGTACTCGACCGATGTCTCGTATGCTTTGAGCATGACGAGCGGATACCACCAAATCCGTGAAAGTCATCGATAGCGGTCAAGAATATTCTTAAGTACTTAGGACTAAAGAATATTTCTTGATATATGGAGGCAATGATGAGCTAACCGTAGGGTTACAGGATGCGACTTTCCGACGATCGTGATGATTACCGATCGCAATGTGGTTCTGTTTTGCTTAAATGGTGGTGCCGAGTGGAAGAGTTCAAGCAGACACAGAGTTGATTCTACAACAGAGGTCGAGTATACGCATCGAGGCGAGGAGGCGTTGATTCACAAGTTCATCATCGAACTTGGGTGGTTCCTAGCATCGCTGATCCTGAGCTCTATTGTGACAACAATGGAGCTATAGCACAGGCGAAGGAACCAGCGGACCAAGAACATACTACGGCGCTTCCATCTCATTCGAGAGATTATCGACAGAGAAGATGTGAAGATTTGCAGAGTACCTACAGAGGCTAACATCGTAGATCCCTTGACCAAGGCTTTGGCACAAAGGAAGCATGATGGTCACACTAGGTCATTAGGCCTTAGAGCCTATACTGATTGGCACTAGTGCTAGTGGGAGATTGTTAGTTAGAGCCCTAGAGCCAATCATTTGATGATTGTATGGACTCATTGTATCATATTCTTGTATATTAATAAAGGCATTTGTTTGGTTATTATACTTATTTGTATTAGTGCCAAATAGACTAAGTATAATAGCGTCCTTGAGTAGAAGGTTCATACCTATATCAATCGATTAGTTGAATCGATAGTGAGATGATATAGGGAACACTACTCTAAATCATTCCTAGTTGAATATTAACATTCAGGGATAATGTTAATGCAAGACTAGCATGTAGGTCACCGATGACTTGATCTCACAAGTCATGGATATAGAGATATCAAGTCGACACATGGGTATACATCAGAGAATGTATACTGAATGACCCGCCATGAGAAAGTATCATGGATCGTTATATGAGTGTCATATACTTTCTCATGTGGCTATTAGTATGACTATTAGTCCTTAGACCTGAAGTCACCATGGATCCCTACATAAGGAGTTATGTACTTTGGTTTCGTCAAACGTCACCCGAAACTGGGTGGACTATAAAGGCGATTACCGGGTATGTAACAAATTATGCAGAGGGATGTGAGTGATGTAGATGGGATCTATCCCTCCCATATGACGGGAGCGACATCAATATTCTTGATAGAGTGAGACCACTAAGTGCATGGCCATCCCCAAATGAGTCAACATGAGATGTTGAGCTCATTTGATTGAGTGAGTCTACTTGGGGTTCAAGATTTAGATTGATTAGAGGATGACAGGGTCTTTGCCTCATATTGATCAATCTAGATGTCTAGGATAGAAGGGCACTTGTCATTATTTTGTGAGGAGTCACAATTGGTAGTCACAAGGTGATGTCGGATCTCGACATTCTTGTAACTTGGGTAGTAATGATGTGTTGCTAGATACCGCTCATTACTTATGCTCCTAAATGTGTTTAGGGCATTGCCAACGTTACAAGAACCTATAGGGTCACACACTAAGGAGAATTAGATGGAGATTAGGTTCATATGATGAACCAAGAGGTTTAGATTCATTTGATGAATCAAATTGGATTAAGAGTAATCGTAATTGGGCTAACTTGAGTTGGACTCAAGTTGATTCATGTATTCAATGAGTCTAATTTAGATTATGACTCATTAAATCAACTTAATTTAATGAATTAGATTCATTATATTAAGTTGGCTTGAATCAAATGGTTAGATTAGATCAACCATGGAAGAGATTTGGTCAAGTTTGACTTGACTTGAGAGGAAGTTTAAAAGTCAAGTTTGACTTGACTTTATGCCACCTTATTGGTGAGTTGGCATTGATGTGGACCAATGATGATGCACCACATCATCATGGTTGCCACCTCATGGAAGTTACAAAGTCATTTTCTTTATAACTTCACATTAATTGCATTTAATGGGAAGTTACACAATGGAAGTGGTCGGCCACTTTGTTTTTGAATGGGAATTGATTTTTCCATTCATGTGTGCATCTTCTTCCTCCTTCCTCTCAAGCTCTCCCTCTCCCTCTCCTCCTTGTTTGGCTGAATCTCACTAAGGTGCTAGCACACCTTTTGTGTGAGGTTTTTTTCTCCACCTACGTGTCCGTGTGGATACTTCTAGAGGACCGACGCTTGACGGTCTAGAGATCCGGCAACTCCTTGGACGAGCGGGAACGCGAAAGGGCACGCAACAAGGGTAAAGCTCTTAACATGTAGATCTAGGGGTAGATCTAAAAAGATATGTAAAACTCGTACTCGGAATTTTCGTTCGGTTTTCCTTGCACGGATCTACGGCTATGGGTGATTTGGGGTTTCCGCGACGCGAAAAGCGGTTTTCGCGGCCCGAAAAATCCAACATCCTTCTACTCCCATAGAATTATGGAATGAGCGTAAGCCTAGTCTGAATCATATCCGGATATGGGGTAGTCCAGCACATGTGCTGAAGGGAGATACTAATAAGTTGGAATCACGTACAGAAGTTTATCTATTTGTGGGATATCCTAAGTGAACGAAAGGTGGTTTGTTTTATAATCCTAAAAATCAGAAGATCATTGTTATCACCAATGCTTGATTTTTAGAAGAAGATTATGTAATGAACCATAAGCCCATGAGTGAAATAGTTCTAGAAGAAATAAGAGAGGACATGTCTACTTTAATACCAACAGTACAAGATGAAGTACACAAGAAACTGTAACACGTGTCACACATGATACACAACCAGAGATAGTGCCTCATCGTAGTGGGAGGGTTGTCAGGCAACCTGAGAGATTCATGTTTTTGGGAGAGTCTTCGGACTTGATTTCGGGTAAACATGAACCTGATCCCCGGACATATGACGAAGCACTCTAAGATATAGATGCAGTATCTTGGCAAAAGACAATGAATTCAGAAATAGAATCTATGCATTCTAATAAGGTCTGAGAGCTTGTAGAACCACCTGATGGTATAAAATGTAACGACTCGGCCCTTTTGGCCTCTTGGGCGGCCCTCGTGGCGGCCCAACTGGCGGCCCTCATGTCGTCGGCCCATTTGGCGACATCTCATGTCGTCGACCGACGACCCTTTGGTCGTGCCGTTACTCACTAGGACTTTCCACCCCTGGCCAGTGGATTTTTGCCTCCCCCAGGATTCGAACTCTAGGCCTCCAGGCTTAAGTACTAGAGTTTATAAATCCTGGTAACCAAGTGAGATCATCTCACTTGGTTACCAGGATTCATAAACTCTAGTACTTAAGCCTGGAGGTCTAGAGTTCGAATCGGGAGGAAACCAACGCCGTGTGAAAGTCCAGTGAGTAATGCATGGCCAAAGGGTCGCTGGTCACCATACGAGAGGTCACCAATGGGCCGACATATAAGGGTCATTAAGCCATCAACACCCAAGGGTCGCTTAAGAGTTAGTCGTCGCTAATAATAAAAGCACCTTTATTGTACACGATCAACCCATTTGGCGGCCCATTTGACGGCCCATTTGGCGACCCTCGGGTCATCGACCGTCGACCGTCGGTCGTGCCGTTACTCACTAGGACTTTCCACCCCTGGCCAGTGGATTTTTTGCCTCCCCCAGGATTCGAACTCTAGACCTCCAAGCTTAAGTACTAGAGTTTATGAATCCTGGTAACCAAGTGAGATGATAAAAAGGCGCCTTTTAATGTAACGACCCGACCCATTTGGCGGCCCATTTGGCGACCCTTGGGTCGTCGACCGTCGACCGTCGGCTGTGCCTTTACTCACTAGGACTTTCCACCCTTGGCAGTGGATTTTTTCCTCCCCCAGGATTCGAACTCTAAACCTCCAGGCTTAAGTATTAGAGTTTATGAATCCTAGTAACCAATTGAGCTCATCTCACTTGGTTACCAGGATTCATAAACTTTAATACTTAAGCCTGGAGATTTAGAGTTCGAATCCTGGGGGAGGCAAAAAATCCACTGGCCAGGGGTGGAAAGCCCTAGTGAGTAACGGCACGGCCATAAGGGCCGGCGGTCGACGACATGAGAAGTCGCCAAATGGGCCACCAGCTGGGCCACCCAAGGGGACGGTCGACGACATAGAGGTTGCCAAATGGGCCGCCCAAAGGGCCGGGTGAGCTCACTTGGTTACCAGGATTCATAAACTCTAATACTTAAGCCTGGAGGTTTAGAGTTCGAATCCTGGGGGAGGTAAAAATCCACTGCCAGGGATGGAAAGTCCTAGTGAGTAACGGCACGGCCGACGGTCGACGGTCGACGACCCGAGGGTCGCCCAATGGGCCGCCAAATGAGCCTCCAAATGGGTCGGGTCATTACATTAAAAGGCGCCTTTTTATTGTAACGACCCGACCCTTTGGCCTCTTGGGCGCCCCTTGCGGCGGCCCACTGGTGGCCCTTATGTCGTCGGCCCATTTGGCGACCTCTCATGTCGTCGACCGACGACTCTTTGGTCGTGCTGTTACTCACTAGGACTTTCCACCCCTGGCCAGTGGATTTTTGCCTCCCCCAGGATTCGAACTCTAGACCTTCAAGCTTAAGTACTAGAGTTTATGAATCCTGGTAACCAAGTGAGATCACCTCACTTGGTTACCAGGATTCATAAACTCTAGTACTTTGTTGGTTGCTACTCGGAAAACCTAGAGGTTCCACTATACAAAAATTTTGTACAAAGGTCTGAACCTTTTCCTAGCTAGGATGTGTTCTTTTAAATTAAATTTTGGATCGCCTGCGGAACTTAACACGTTTGATCCAAAACTTAATCTATTTGTTCTTTTAGGTTTTGACTTGGATCTCCTGCGGAACTTAACACGTTCGACCTAAGTCACCTTAAGTTATTAATTCCATTAAATATTAATTTCCATAATTGGTTCCCAGTACTGACGTGGCGAGGCACATGGCCTTCTTGGATATGGGAGCAACCACCACCGACTAGACAAAACCTTTTATGGAAACCTAATATTTAATTTCCTAAAATAACTTTAGGTTAACCGAAAGGAACAATCAAATCACAAGGAAAAGAGAAAACAAAGGAATACAACATTGAAAAATATATTCGAAATTCTAGAATCGTAAGCCTCTTGTATTTGGTATTATTTCCATAAATAATTAGTATGATGCGGAAAGGAAAAATTACTAGTTATACCTTCTAGAAAGACCTCTTGATCTTCTACCGTATTCCTCTTCTAACCTCGGAAGTTGTGTGGGCAACGATCTTCCAAGATGAGAAACCACCAATCACCTTCTTCTCCTCCTAACTTGGTTCGGCCAAAACAAAAGAGCTTCACCAAGGAAGAAGAAAAACACCAACCAAGCTCCAAGGGATGCAAGCTTTCTCTCTTTCTTCTTCTTCTTCTCCAAGTAGTATCCCGCCACCACAAGAACTCCAAGCAAGAAGGATGTTTCGGCCACCACAAAGAGGAAGAGAGGGAGAGGGAGGATGTTGGCCGGCCACACCAAGGAATAGGAGAGGGAGAATAATAGAGGTTGTATCCCATGAAGGCATCCCTACCCCTTCTTTTATATTCCTTGGCTTTAGCAAATAAGGAAATTTATTTATAATAAAATTTCCTTAACCTTCTTTAACAATAATTAATTAATAAAAAATTAATAAAATTTCTTAATCAACTAATCATGGTCGGCCACCTCAAATAGAAAAATTAGGAGAGTTTCAATCAACAATTAAAACTTCCTTATTTGTCTTTGGAAATTTTAAAAAAATAAAATTTCCTTTTAAAATCCCTTCATGGTTGATAAAAAGAAATTTCTATAATTTTAATTTTCTATATGTGAATAATTTTCAAAGAGAAAAATAAAATATCTTTCCAATCTACAAATAAGGAAAGAGATCTAAACTCTTTCTTTTAATCTTTTGTAGATCTTTTAAAGAGAGATATTTTAATTTTAATTCTCTGTAATAAATTATATCTTCCACATAATAAAAATTAAAATTAAAATTCTTTTTTAATTTAATGTGGTCGGCCACTCTAGCTTGGGTTCAAGCTAGGGCCGGCCACCCTAAACCATGCTTAGGCCGGCCCTAGCTTGGTACCCAAGCTAGCTTGGCCGGCCACTTTAGGTGGGTATAGAAGGTGGGTATAGGTGGGTATAGTACTCAATAAATAAGAGGCTATGATAGGGACCGAGAGGAGGAATTGGTTTTGGTCTCCCGATAAAATTAAGCATCCCATGTTCGCCCCGAGCACACAACTTAATTTTATCAATAATAATTCATTCCACTAGAGAACTATTATTGAACTACCGCACCAATCCCAAATTATATTTTTGGGCTCCTTCTTATTATGAGTGTATTAGTCTCCCTGTGTTTAAGATATCGAATGTCCACTAATTAAGTGAGTTACTGACAACTCATTTAATTAATATCTTAGTCCAAGAGTAGTACCACTCAACCTTATCGTCATGTCGGACTAAGTCCACCTGCAGGGTTTAACATGACAATCCTTATGAGCTCCTCTTGGGGACATTATCAACCTAGTATCTCTAGGACACAGTTTCCTTCTATAATCAACAACGCACACTATAAGTGATATCATTTCCCAACTTATCGGGTTTATTGATTCATCGAACTAAATCTCACCCATTGATAAATTAAAGAAATAAATATCAAATATATGTGCTTGTTATTATATTAGGATTAAGAGCACACACTTCCATAATAACTGAGGTATTTGTTCTTTATAAAGTCAGTATAAAAGAAATAACCTCAAATGATCCTACTCAATACACTCTAAGTGTACTAGTGTAATTATATAGTCAAGATAAACTAATTCCTAATTACACTACGACCTTTCAATGGTTTGTTCCTTTCCATTTTGGTCGTGAGCTACTGTTTATAATTTATAAGGTACTGATAACATCATCTTCTATATGTGACACCACATACTATGTTATCTACAATATAAATTAATTGAACAACTACAAACAAATGTAGATAAATTGACCAAACGTGATTCTTTATTTAACATAAATGTTTACAAAAGCTTAGGCTTTCAGTATACACTCCAACAATCTCCCACTTATACTAATGACTAAGCTGCCATATCTTCTAGCATACATCTAATTCTCATTCCCTCCACATGCCGATCGAAAGCTTTCGCCGGAAGGGCCTTAGTGAAAGGATCTGCCAGGTTATCCGCTGATGCAATCTTGGCGATGACAACTTCTCCTCGCTTCATGATATCTCGTATCAGGTGGTACTTGCACTCTATATGTTTACTTGCCTTATGAGCTCGTGGTTCCTTCGAGTTTGCAACTGCACCGCTATTATCACAATAAATTGTCATGATTTTGGGCAAACCAGGAATCACATCTAAGTCCATTAGAAATTTCCTGAGCCATACTGCTTCTTTAGCTACCTTAGAGGCTGCTACATACTCTGCTTCCATGGTTGAGTCCAAAACACATTTCTGCTTAACACTCCTCCATGAAATGGCTCCACCTCCTAAATTAAACACATAGCCTGATGTAGACTTACTGTTGTCCCTATCTGATTGGAAATCTGAATCCGTGTAACCCACAGGGAGCAAATCGTCTGCTTGGTAAACTAGCATATAATCTCTAGTCCTTCTCAGGTACTTTAATATATGCTTTACTGCAGTCCAATGTCCTTGTCCAGGGTTACTCTGATATCTGCTGACCATGCCCACGACAAAACAAATATCAGGTCTCGTATATAGCATTGCATACATAAGGCTTCCTACAGTCGAGGCATAAGGAACTGCTTTCATGTCTTCTATCTCCTTTGATGTCTTAGGAGACATCTCTTTAGATAGAGCTATTCCATGCCTAAAAGGTAAGAAACCTTTCTTGGAATCCTGCATGCTAAAACGAGCAAGGATTGTATCTATATATCTAGCTTGGGACAGACACAACATTCTTTTCTTGCGATCCCTTATTACTTTGATCCCAAGAATGTGTGCACACTCTCCTAAGTCCTTCATATCAAATTGTTTGGACAACCATATCCTTACGTCTAATAATACCTTGACATTGTTGCCAATTAACAAAATATCATCTACGTATAGTACAAGAAATACCACCACATTTTTGTTACACTTCTTATATACACAAGACTCATCTGGACTTTGAATAAATCCATATGACTGGATTACTTCATTAAACCGGATGTTCCAAGATCTTGAAGCTTGCTTCAGTCCATAAATGGACCGATTGAGCTTACACACTAGATGCTCTTTGCCTTTTTCAATGAACCCTTCTGGTTGCTTCATATGGATGTTCTCTTCAAGACTTCCATTAAGGAAAGCTGTCTTGACATCCATTTGCCAAATCTCATAATCCATATGAGCTGCAATGGATAAGAGTATCCGGATAGACTTAAGCATGGCTACCAGTGAAAAAGTTTCCTCATAACCGATTCCCTCTTTCTGAGTGTACCCTTTCGCTACAAGCCTAGCTTTGAAGGTTTCTACCTTCCCGTCTATCCCTCTTTTCCTTTTGTAGATCCACTTGCATCCAACGGCTTTTACACCATCAGGTGGTTCTACAAGCTCCCAGACCTTATTAGAGTACATAGACTCTATTTCAGAATTCATCGCCTTTTGCCAAGATGCTGCATCTATATCTTGGAGTGCTTCGTTATATCGGGGATCAAGTTCATGTTTACCCGGATCAAGTCCAAGACTCTCCCAAAACATGAATCTCTCAGGTCGCCTTACAACCCTCCCACTATGACGAGGCAATCGTCTGTGGTTGTGTATCATGTGTGACACGTGTTGCGCTTGTGGTACTTCATCTTGTACTTGGTACTAAACTAGACGTGTCCTCTCTTAGTTCTTCTAAAACAACTTTACTATCGGGCTTGTGATCCATTATATAGTCTTCTTCTAAAAGCCGGGCATTGGTGCTAACAATGACCTTCGGTCTTTAGGACTATAAAATAAAACTCCTTTCGTTCCTTTAGGATATCCCACAAACACTCGAACTTCTACGAGATTCTAACTTATCAAGATCTGGTTTCAGACATGTATCGGACTACCCCAAATCAATATGTCTTAGACTGGGTTTTCGCCCATTCCACAATTCTGAGTAGAAGAAACCGATTTAGAAGGTACTAAGTTCAGAATATACACTTCCAGAGCATATCCCCAAAACGAATTTGGTAATTCTGAATAACTCATCATTGATCTAACCATCTCCATAAGAGTCCTATTCCTTCGTTCTGCTACACCATTCTGTTGGGGTGTTCCAGGTGCAGACAATTGGGATTGAATCCCGGCCTCTGATAAGTAATTCCTAAACTCTCCTAAGAGGTATTCGCCACCACGATCAGATCGTAGTGTCTTGATACTTTTACCTAGTCGTTTCTCCACATCAGCCTTGTATTCTTTGAACTTATCAAAGCACTCGGACATGCGGCGCATTAAGTAAATGTATCCGTATCTTGAATAATCATCTATAAAAGAGACAAAATATTCAAAACCACCTCTTGCCTGGACAGACATAGGACCACACAAATCAAAATGAACCAATTCTAACACTTCTTTGGCTCTATCCCCCTTGGCCTTGAACGGCCTCTTGGTCATTTTACCTTCCAAGCAAGATTCACAAGTTAGAAAATTTTCCAACTCTAATGAACTCAAAAGTCCATCGGCTATAAGCCTCTGAATCCTACTTAAGTTAATATGACCAAGCCTTAGATGCCAAAGATATGCTTGGTTCATTTCCGAAGGTTCTTTTCTCTTATTAGAATTAGAAGATGAGTTATAAATTTCCATGTTTTGCTTTGTGGAAGAAATTGGATTTAAAGTATACAAATTGCCAACTAATGCACCAGAACATATAATCACTTTATTTCTTTTAATAACTACATCGTTACTGAAAGAAACTGAATATCCATCTAAAAACAGTTTAGAAACTGAAATTAAATTCTTTTTAAAACTGGGTACATAAAGACAATTTATTAAAACCAAATTTCTATTTCTACTAAAAGATAAGTAGACATCTCCCACTGCAACAGCCGCCACCTTAGTAGCATTGCCCATGTAGACGGTAATCTCTCCTTCAGTTAGTCGTCGGGTTTCCTGGAACCCCTGCAGGGAATTGTAGACATGATCAGTGGCTCCCGTATCTACACACCAGGTGCTGGTAGATAACACCGCTAAACATGTTTCAACAACTAGAGCATGAGATATACCTTTGTTGTTCTGATTCCTACGAGGCCAATGCCCTGAATGCTTGCAGATGAAGCACTTGCCCTTGGCTTCTTCACTCCGACTTTAAATCCAGACTGAGATTTATTCACTTTCTTTTTTGAGCCTGTTTCTTCTTCTTCTTTCCTCTCGGTTTAGAAGTAGAACCATTCTCAGCATAGTGAATTTGAGAATTGTGATGAAATAATCCTTCTGCTGCTTAAAGTCAAGAGTTCCGCTAATGAATAAATCCTCTTATTCATATTATAGTTCAAGGGGAACTGCTCAAAACTTCTAGGTAGAGATTGGAGGATCATATCGATCTGGGTTTCCCCATCAATTTCTCCTCCAAGGATCTGTATCTCGCTCAGATAAGCCATCATCTTTAGGATATGATCCCTCACAGGAGTACCCTCTTGCATGGTGGCTGTCATTATCTTTCTCATGGCTTCTTACCTAGAAGCCCTATCCTGATGACCAAAGAGTTCCTTGAGATTGTTCATAATATCATAGGTTGTTGGTAAATCTTGATGTCGATGTTGCAATACATTTGGCATTGAAGCCAAATGTAACACCGCGCCATCTCATCCGCTTACCCATTTCCTATGATATTCAATCTCCTCTTGGGTAGATTCACCAAGAAGTGCTTCAGGACAAGGCTCGATCAGTACAAATTTATAGCTTTCAGCAGTAAGGACAATGTCCAGGTTCCTTTTCCAATCTATGTAATTAGGTCCAGTAAGTCTATTCTGTTGAAGTATGATGGACAGTGGGTTGAAAGTCATCCTAAGAATCACAAATAACTTTTGGTCAGAACTCTAAATTTAGAATAATATTGATTCCTCAAACAATACTATTTTAAATTAACCAACACCTCAAAACACCGTGAATTTTGTATGCCACGATAGTGTGGACGTATACAAATTCAACATTTGTAAAAGGAGGGTTTCTACCCATTAATTTTATTATCTTGTCAACCTAACCTTTTGACAAATAAAATTAATAGTTGGTATCTTTTGGTCACACAAATAATAGCAGTGACTTCGATGGGAAGGATACTATTAGTTGTGCCTAAGTATTTACCATTACTTGACGCTAAGTCCATTAATAAGATTGTGCCCCTTCCGATGGGGAAGATCACACGCTCTTAATTAACTTCCTATAGTCATCCCAAATGGAAGTTTGTTCTAGTGATCCACAAACAAGCTCATCCGATATGAAGGAAGGCACTCAGAGCCAACGCGCAAGCTTGTTTGCATCACTTACAAACCAGTAATGGAGACCATGGGTTTTACTTAAAAAAAAACCCTCTCCCACTTAGTTATTTATAAATGAGGAATTTTAACTATGCTAGCCTACTAGACATGTATACTAACATGCACACACAGCACAATATAAAAGTAATAAATAGAAAATCTAATTTTCAACTATTATGGCTTTTATCTATGGTTGTCCTCCGTGTGTTGTCATCCCAAGCTACTGCCATATTTGGCCACCGCCACTGGGTCTACCTGTCGCATCCATCTTGCTCCTTGTTCCGCTGCGCCTCTAGTCCTCAGAAGATTCCACGCTTTGCAAGATTCGATCCGCGACATAAATAGAATTTTACAATTTTGATCCTATATTCCATAAAAGGAATGTACATGTATCTAGATCAAAAATAAAATTCTAATAAAACTAAATACAGCTCCTGCTGTATTTTATAATACAATCATGCACACACATATAAATGCCCTTGACATGTCCAAGGGTCCAATCACACACATAAAACTATAAGCCATAATAGATGGATCCTGCATCCACAAAGTTAGTACATCCTACTATTATCCTGCCTAAATTATGTATGACATGTGCATAATTAAAGTAATACCAAATACACAGAGGCAAAACGCTAGCACTGATACCAATTGTTGGTTACTACTCGGAAAACCTAGAGGTTCCACTGTACAAAAATTTTGTACAAAGGTCTGAACCTTTTCCTAGCTACCATGTGTTCTTTTAAATTAAATTTTAGATCGCCTGCGGAACTTAACACGTTTGATCCAAAACTTAATCTATTTGTTCTTTTAGGTTTTGACTTGGATCTCCTGCGGAACTTAACACGTTCGACCCAAGTCACCTTAAGTTATTAATTCCATTAAATATTAATTTCCATAATTGGTTCCCAGTACTTACGCGGCGAGGCACATGGCCTTCTTGGATATGGGAGCAACCACCACCGACTAGACAAAACCTTTTATGGAAAGATAATATTTAATTTCCTAAAATAACTTTAGGTTAACCGAAAGGAGCAATCAAATCACAAGGAAAAGAAAAAACAAAAGAACACAACATCGAAAAACATATTCGAAATTCTAGAATCGTAAGCCTCTTGTATTTGGTATTATTTCCATAAATAACTAGTATGATGCGGAAAGGAAAAATTACTAGTTATACCTTCTAGAAAGACCTCTTGATCTTCTACCGTATTCCTATTCTAACCTCGGACGTTGTGTGGGCAACGATCTTCCATGATGAGAAACCACCAATCACCTTCTACTCCTCCTAGCTAGGTTCGGCCAAAACAAAAGAGCTTCACCAAGGAAGAAGAAAAACACCAACCAAGCTCTAAGGGATGCAAGTTTTCTCTCCTTCTTCTTCTTCTTCTCCAAGTAGTATCCGGCCACCACAAGAACACCAAGCAAGAGGGATGTTTCGGCCACCACAAAGAGGAAGAGAGGGAGAGGATGTTGGTCGGCCACACCAAGGAATAGGAGAGGGAGAATAATAGAGGTTGTATCCCATGAAGGCATCCCTACCCTTCTTTTATATTCCTTGGCTTTAGCAAATAAGGAAATTTATTTATAATAAAATTTCCTTAACTTTCTTTGACAAAAATTAATTAAGAAAAAATTAAAAAAATTTCTTAATCAACTAATCATGGCCGGCCACCTTAAATAGAAAAATTAGGAGAGTTTCAATCAACAATTAAAACTCCCTTATTTGTCTTTGGAAATTTTAGAAAAATAAAATTTCCTTTTAAAATCCCTTCATGGTTGATAAAAAGAAATTTCTATAATTTTAATTTTCTACATGTGAATAATTTTCAAAGAGAAAAAATAAAATATCTTTCCAATCTACAAATAAGGAAAGAGATCTAATCTCTTTCTTTTAATCTTTTGTAGATCTTTTAAAGAGAGATATTTTAATTTTAATTCTCTGTAATAAATTATATCTTTCACATAATAAAAATTAAAATTAAAATTATTTTTTAATTTAATGTGGTGCCCCCTCTAGGCCAGCTACAGGCTCAACCACTTGTCTTAGCCGGCCCTAGCTTGGTTCCCAAGCTGGCCCCTTTAGGTGGGTATAGGTGGGTATAGTACTCTATAAATAGAGGCTACGATAGGGACGAGAGGAGGAATTTTGTCTCCGACAAAATTAAGCATCACGTGTTCGCGCACACACAACTTAATTTTATCAATAATTAATTCCACTAGAGAACTATTATTGAACTACGCACCAATCCCAAATTACATTTTGGGCTCATTCTTATTATGAGTGTGTAGTCTCCCTGTGTTTAAGATATCGAATGTCCACTAATTAAGTGAGTTACTGACAACTCATTTAATTAATATCATAGTCCAAGAGTAGTACCACTCAACCTTATCGTCATGTCGGACTAAGTCCACCTGCAGGGTTTAACATGACAATCCTTATGAGCTCCTCTTGGGGGCATTATCAACCTAGTATCTCTAGGACACAGTTTCCTTCTATAATCAACAACACACACTATAAGTGATATCATTTCCCAACTTATCGGGTTTATTGATTCATCGAACTAAATCTCACCCATTGATAAATTAAAGAAATAAATATCAAATATATGTGCTTGTTATTATATTAGGATTAAGAGCACACACTTCCATAATAACTGAGGTATTTGTTCCTTTATAAAGTCAGTATAAAAGAAACAACCTCAAATGATCCTACTCAATACACTCTAAGTGTACTAGTGTAATTATATAGTCAAGATAAACTAATTTCTAATTACACTACGACCTTTCAATGGTTTGTTCCTTTCCATTTTGGTCGTGAGCTACTGTTTATAATTTATAAGGTACTGATAACATCATCTTCTATATGTGACACCACATACTATGTTATCTACAATATAAATTAATTGAACAACTACAAACAAATGTAGATAAATTGACCAAACGTGATTCTTTATTTAACATAAATGTTTACAAAAGCTTAGGCTTTCAGTATACACTCCAACATACTTAAGCTTGGAGGTCTACAGTTCGAATACTGGGGGAGGCAAAAATCCACTGGTCAGGGGTGGAAAGTCCTAGTGAGTAACGGCACGACCAAAGAGTCGTCGGTCGATGACATGATAGGTCGCCAAATGGGCCGACGACATAAGTGTTGGAGTGTATACTGAAAGCCTAAGCTTTTGTAAACATTTTTTTTGAATAAAGAATCATATTTGGTCAAATTATCTCCATTTGTTTGTAGTTGTTCAATTAATTTATATTGTAGATAACATAGCATGTGGTGTCACATGCAGAAGATGATGTTATCAGTACCTTATAAATTATAAACAATAGCTCACGACCAAAATGGAAAGGAACAAATCATTAGAAGGTCGTAGTGTAATTAGGTATCAGTTTATCTTGACTATATAATTATACTAGTACACTTAGAGTGTATTGAATAGGACCATTTGAGGTCGTTTCTTTTATACTGACTTTATAAAGGAACAAAGACCTCAGTTATTATGGAAGTGTATGCTCTTAATCCTAATATAATAACAAGCACATATATTTGATATTTATTTCTTTAATTTATCAATGGGTGAGATTTAGTTCGATGAATCAATAAGCCCGATAAATTGGGAAATGATATCACTTATAGTGTGTGTTGTTGATTATAGAAGGAAGTTGTGTCCTAGAGATACTAGGTTGATAATGTCCTCAAGAGGAGCTCATAAGGATTGTCATGTTAAACCCTGCAGGTGGACTTAGTCCGACATGATGATAAGGTTGAGTGGTACTTCTCTTGGACTAAGATATTAATTAAATGAGTTGTCAGTAACTCACTTAATTAGTGGACATTCGATATCTTATACACAGGGAGACTAACACACTCATAATAAGTAGGAGCCCAAAAATGTAATTTGGGATTGGTGCGGTAGTTCAATAATAGTTCTCTAGTGAATGAATTATTATTGATAAAATTAAGTTGTGTGTTCGGGGCGAACACGGGATGCTTAATTTTATTGGGAGACCAAAACCAATTCCTCCTCTCGGTCCCTATCATAGCCTCTTATTTATAGAGTACTATACCCACCTTCTATACCCACCTAAAGGGGGTCGGCCAAGCTAGCTTGGGAACCAAGCTAGGGTCGGCCTAAGCATGAATTGGGGTGGTCGGCCCTAGCTTAAACCCAAGCTAGAGGGGCCGGCCATATTAAATTAAAAAGAATTTTAATTTTAATTTTAACTATGTGGAAGATATAATTTATTAAAGAGAATTAAAATTAAAATATCTCTCTTGTAAAAGATCTACAAAAGATTAAAGAAAGAGATTAGATCTCTTTCCTTATTTGTAGATTGGTGAGATATTTTATTTTCTCTTTAAAAATTATTCACATGTTGTAAAATTAAAATTATGGAAATTTCTTTTTATCAACCATGAAGAGATTTTTGAAGAGAAATTTTAATTTTAAAATTTCCGGAAACAAATTAGGAAGTTTTAATTTATTGATTAAAACTTGTCTAATTTATTTCTCCATGTGGTGGCCGGCCAATATAGTTTAATTTGGGAAATTTTATTTTATTTTTCTCAATTAAATCATGTCAAGGAAATTAAGGAAATTTTATTGTAATTAAATTTCTTAATTTGCCTAGGCCAAGGAATATAAAAGAAGGGGTGGGGGTGCCTTCATGAAAAAAAAGAACCTCTTTTATTTCTCTCCCTCTTTTGTTCCTTGGTGTGGCCGGCCATCATCATCCTCTCCCTCTCTTCCTCTTGTGGTGGCCGAAACATCCCTATTGCTTGGAGTTTTTGTGGAGGCCGGATACTACTTGGAGAAGAAGATTGAGAAGGAGAGAAAGCTAGCATCTCTTGGAGCTTGGTTGGTGTTTTGATCTTCTTCCTTGGTGAAGCTTCCTTATTGTTGGCCGAACCTAGCTAGGAGGAGAAGAAGGTGGTTGGTGGTTTCTCATCTCGAAAGATCGTTGCCCACACAACGTCCGAGGTAAGAAGAGGAATACGGTAGAAGATCAAGAGGTCTTTCTAGAAGGTATAACTAGTAATTTTTCCTTTCCGCATCATACTAGTTATTTATGGAAATAATACCAAATACAAGAGGCTTACGTTCTAGTATTTCGAATATGTTTTTCGAAGTTGTGTTTTTTATTTTATTTTTCCTTGTGATTTGATTGTTCTTTTCGGTTAACCTAAAGTTATTTTAGGAAATTAAATATTAGATTTCTATAAAAGGTTTTGTCTAGTCGGTGGTGGTTGCTCCCATATCCAAGAAGGTCATGTGCCTCGCCACATCAGTACTGGGAACCGATTATGGAAATTAATATTTAATGGAATTAATAACTTAAGGTGATTTGGGCCGAACGTGTTAAGTTCCGCAGGAGATCCAAGTCAAAACCTAAAAGAACAAATAGATTAAGTTTTGGATCAAACGTGTTATATTCCGCAGGCGATCCAAAATTTAATTTAAAAGAACACATGGTAGCTAGGAAAAGGTTCATACCTTTGTACAAAATTTTTGTACAGTGGAACCTCTAGGCTTTCCGAGTAGCAACCAACAATAAGGGCCACCGCAAGGGCCGCCCAAGAGGCCAAAGGGTCGGGTCGTTACATAAAAGTCGTTGGATGCAAGTGGATCTACAAAAAGAAAAGAGGGATAGACGGGAAGGTAGAAACCTTCAAAGCAAGGCTTATTGTGAAAGGGTACACTCAGAAAGAGGGAATCGATTATGAGGAGACCTTTTCGCCGGTAGCCATGCTTAAGTCTATCCGGATACTCTTATCCATTGCCGCTCATATGGATTATGAGATTTGGCAAATGGATGTCAAGACAGCTTTCCTTAATGGAAGTCTTGAAGAAAATATCCATATGAAGCAACCAGAGGGATTCATTGAAAAAGGCAAAGAGCATCTAATGTGCAAGCTCTATCGGGCCATTTATGGACTGAAGCAAGCTTCAAGATCTTGGAACATCCGGTTTAACGAAGTAATCCAGTCATATGGATTTATTCAGTGTCCGGATGAGTCTTGTGTATACAAGAAGTGTAACGGAAACGTGGTGGTATTTCTTGTACTATACGTAGATGATATTTTGTTAATTGGCAACAATGTCAAGGTATTATCAGGCGTAAGGGTATGGTTGTCCAAACAATTTGATATGAAGGACTTAGGAGAATGTGCACACATCCTTGGGATCAAAGTTATAAGGGATCACAAGAAAAGAATGTTGTGCCTATCCTAAGCTTTATATATAGATACAATCCTTGCTCGTTTTAGCATGCAGAACTCCAAGAAAGGTTTCTTACCTTTCAGGCATGGAGTAGCCTTATCTAAAGAGATGTCTCCGACATCAAAGGAGATAGAGGACATGAAGGCAGTTCCTTATGCTTCGGCTGTAGGAAGCCTTATGTATGCAATGCTATGTACGAGACCTGATATCTGTTTTACCGTGGGCATGGTTAGCAGATATCAGAGTAATGGACAAGGACATTAGACTGCTATAAAGCATATATTAAAGTACCTAAGAAGGACTAGAGATTATATGCTAGTCTACCAAGCAGACGATTTGCTTCCTGTGGGTTACATGGATTAGAACTTCCAATCAGATAGGGACAATAGTAAGTCTACGTCAGGCTATGTGTTTACTCTGAGAGGTGGAGCCATTGCATGGAGGAGTATTAAGCAGAAATATGTTTCGGACTCAACCATGGAAGCTGAGTATGTGGCAGCCTCTTAGACAGCCAAAGAAGCTGTGTGGCTCAGGAACTTTCTAATGGACTTAGATGTGATTCCTGGTTTACCCAAAATCATCATAATTTATTGTGATAATAGCGGTGCAGTTGCAAACTCGAAGGAACCACGAGCCTATAAGGCAAGCAAACATATAGAGCGCAAGTACCACCTGATACGAGACATCGTCAAGCAAGGAGAAGTTGTCGTCGCCAAGATTGCATCAGCAGATAACCTGGCAGATCCTTTCACTAAGGCCCTTTCGGCAAAAGCTTTTGATCGGCATGTGGGAGGGATGGAAATCAGATGTATGGCAACAGATATGGCAGCTTATTCTTTTAGTATAAGTGGGAGATTGTTGGAGTGTATACTAAAAGTATAGCTTTTGTAAACATTTATTTTTGAAATAAAAGAATCACATTGGTCAATATCTGCATTTATTTGTTAAATGTAATTGTTCAATTAATTTATATTGTAGACAACATGGTGTGTGGTGTCACACACAGAAGATCATGTTGTCGGTTCTTTATAAATTATAAACAGTTGCTCACAACTAAGATGGAAAGGAACAAACCATTAGAATAGTTGTAGTGTAATTAAGTATTAGTTTATCTTGACTAATAAATTACACTAGCACACTATAAGTGTATTGAGTAGGACCATTTTAGGTAAGTTATTTTTGTACTGACTAAATAAAAGAACTAGACCTTAGTTATTGTGGAAGTGTGTGCTCTTAATCCTAATATAATAACAAGCACATATATTTAATATTTATTTCTTTGACTTATCAAAGGGTGAGGTTTAGCTCGATAAATCAATATGCCCGATAAGTTGGGAAATGATATTACTTATAGTGTGTATTATTGATTATAGAAGGAAACTGTGTCCTAGTTATCTAGGTTGAGAATGTCCCCAAGAGGAGCTCATAAGGATTGACATGTTAAACCCTGCAGGTGGACTTAGTCCGACATGACAATGAAGTTGAGTGGTACTACTCTTGGAGATAGATATTAATTAAGTGAGTTGTCAGTAACTTACTTAATTAGTAGATATTCGTTATCTTAAACACAGAGAGACTAACAGACTCATGATAAGAAGGAGCTCATAATGTAATTTGGGATTGGTGTGATAGTGCGATAATAACTCTCTAGTGGAATGAGTTATTATCGATGAACTTGAGTTGTGTGTTCGGGGCGAACACGGGATACTCAAGCTCATCGGAAGGTCAAAACCAATTTCTCCTCTAGGTCCCTGTCATAGCCTCATTATAGCCTCAAGTCCATCCAAATGTAAGGCCCTTCTTGATGTACAAGAAAGGGGCCGGTCCATTGCTTGGTGACCAAGCAATGGCCGGCCACATCCTCTTCTATAGGGGTCGGCCTTATTGCTTGGTGACCAATCTCGTAGGGGTCAGCCACAATATTTCAAACAAGGAGGGTTGTTTTGGATTTTTAAAATCTTCTCTTTGTAGAAAACTATAAGTTTTAAAAGAGAAATTTTAATTTTTTAAAACTTTCCTTATTTGAATTAGGCCACATGTTTTAATAGAGGGTTTTAAAAGTTTTAAAACTTTCCTTTTTTAACCATCCTCATGGTTTTAGAAAAAAGGAAGAGAAGTTTTAAAAATTAAAATTTTCTATTCATGTTTAAAAAGGAAATTTTTGAAGAGAAGTTTTAAATTTTAAAACATGGTTTTAATTTTTAAAAGCTTTCTTTTTTAACATCCACTTTAGGAAAGAGAGCTTGTAAGATTTTATAAGAGGTTTTCTTCTTGTAAAATTTTATAAAAAAATTTTATATTTCCTTCCTCTTATGGGGGCAGGCCACCCTTGCTTGGTGCCCAAGCAAGGTGGCCAGCCAAAAAGAAAACAAAAATAAATCATCATCCAAATTGATTTGGTGATTGATTCAATCAAGAGGAAAGAAAAGGAAAATAAAAAGGGAAAAGAAAAACTAGAGGAAGATTTTAATTTTTGTAAAAATTCTTCCCTTATTTACCTTGGGCAAGTATTATAAAAGAAGGGGTGAGGAGGCTTCATGAGACACAATTCTTATTCTCTTGTTTGGAGATTTTGGTGTGGCCGGCCCTCCCTCTTTTTCCTCTTCTTTTCCCTTTTGCTCTCTTCTCCTTGGTGGTGGTGGTGGCCGGATTTTATAGGAAGAGGAAGAAAGCTTTTGGGTAGTGTTCATCTTGGAGGATCGTCGCCCACACGACGTCCAAGGCGAGGCGAGGAATACGGCAGAAGATCTCGAGGTCATTAGTTTACAAAGAGAAGGTATAATTAGCAATTGTTTTCCGCATTATGCTAGTTATTTCTTTTTGTAAGAATTCCAAACACAAGAGGCATTAGATCTAGTATTTCGAATTAGTTTTTCGAATTTGTGTTTTCTTTGTTTTCAAATTTGTGATTCGATTATTCTTTTTGGTTAACCTAGAGTTATTTAAGGAAATTAAATATTAGCTTTCCTTAAAAGGCTTTGTCTAGGCGGTGGTGGTTGCTCCCATATCCAAGAAGGTCATGTGCCTCGCCATGCAGTCCTGGAAGTCAATTTTGAAAATTAATATTTAATGGAATTAATAACATAGGTGGATTTATATTAATAGTGTTAAGTTCCGCTTGCAATTCAAATCTAAACCATTAAGAACAGATAGGCTAAATTTGGAATCAATGATGTTAAGTTCCGTCTATGATTCCTAATTTAATTTCTAAAGAACACAATAGGTTATTTAAGGAAAGGTCGACACTTGTACAAAATTTTTGTACAGTGGAACCGGTACATTTTCCTAGGACTAACCAACAAGGACTAGTCGCTCGGTTGACTTCTCACCCTTGCCTAGCCGCGACTAGGACTTCTCTTGATCAAGTTCCATTAAACATATTTGTCAGACATTAAAACCTTAGAGGTCTATTGCACAAACAATTTCACTAACTCACAAAATCTAATCTTGGGTTACAAGTCTAAGTCAAACCTAAATCACAAACTTAAACTTTACAAACCATGTTATAATCAAGTATATTTTAACTATGAAACTAATTAATAATAACAACAACAACAATAACAACAACAACAATAATAATAACAACAACAATAATAATAATAACAACAACAATAATAATAATAGCAATAATAATAACAACAATTATTATTATAATAATACAATGATAATTATAATAATAATATGAATTGCTTAAATTGATTGACTTGCCATGATCATGCATACTTTAAATTACCTATTATATATTATATCATGTGTTTCATCCTTAATTTTAATTGATAACTTAGAATAGTTAGTTATAAAAGGTTTTCCAAACCTTAACAACATAGCATCATAATGGATTGAGATAATAGTACGTCAAGAAAACATTATTGAATGCATGTCTAGGCTGAATCATGTGTATTTTGTTGGTGCAGTTTGCACTAACGATCTAACTCATATTTTGATAAATGGCAAGTGAGTTAAGTTAGGTATTTTGTGATCTAACTGCTTTACCGAGTGTGGAGGAATTGACGAGTCTAAAGGACCAGACACCAGGCTGAAATCTAGCTAGGTCCGCTGCACCGGACACCAGGCTGAAATCCAACTAGTTCCGCTGGACCGAATAATTGGTGTAAAGTTCATATAGGTCAACGGGCCGACCAAATATTTGGTAGAAAGTCTGGTTGGGTCCGCGGGACTGGACAACCAGTAGAAGTCTAGTTGGGTCCGTGAGACCGGCTAATTGGCATAAAGACCTGGTGGGTCAAGAGGTTAGTTAACCAACAACAAATTAGTAAATAAAGGTAGGTCACTGGAGAAGAGTGACAAGGTGAGGACGCATTCCCTGAAGAGGGAACAGTAGGCGTCAGTCCAACCTAGAGTTTCAATGAAAATCAAAGTCAGGATCGGGCAGTTGGAAGGCTGTCAAAGCTTTTCTTTACATGTTTTATTATTTGTTATTCGTAATTTGTTTTGCAAGAACACTAACATTTGTGCAATTTATAATTTTACCAGAATCGGTCAACCGAACGTTCGGATCAGTCGACCAAACCCTAGAGATCATATCAGCTTATGGCTAAGGCTCGACCAAGGGATCGGTCAACCGAACCTCGGGATTGATCGACCGAACCTCAGTATCGATCAACCGAACAATGGATATACGATGACCAAGATTAGGCTGGATTGATCGGATCATACCAGATAAGCTAGCGAGGATAGTGGGATGGGTCGACCGAACGGAGGGATCAAGCGACCGAATGGAGGGATTAGTCGACCGAATGACTCATCCGAAGTTTAATCTAAACGGGAAGATAGACCGAATCAGGCAGCAATGGTAGATCGAACAGATGGATTGGTCGACCGATCATCATCGACTCAAACCCTAATCCCAAGATCAATGGATTTTGATCAGACCTAGCTTAGCTATATAAAGGGCCTCGACCAGCACTTTGAAGGACACCGAAAAATAAATAGAACTTGATATTGAGCTTCTACGATTCTTCTACTGCTTTGACTATGATCTGTTGCTGCTACACTACTACCCCGCAATATCCAACTGCTACCAACAAACCAACACCAACACACAAGCCTGTTCAGATTCCTATCTTCTAAAGTGTTGGTAATGAATTTTTATTTACTATTTACCTGTCATACTTGCAAAAAGGAAGTGTAGGTTGTTACACTGTCCTACTTTCATCTTGTTGGGTGCTACTTGGAATACCGTTCTGTTTCCCCTGTATAAAAATTTGTACAAGCACAGAACTTTTCCTAGCAACCCATGTGTTCTTAAACTTGGATTGGAAACGAAACTTAACATTTTTACTCCAAGTTCAAACCATGTGTTCTTCATAAGTTAAACTTGGATTGGAAATGAAACTTAACATTTTTACTCCAAGTTCAACTCATGTATTCTTCAGAAGTTAAACCATATTACAGAAGTTGATTAAATATCTATTTCAAGGATTGGCTTCCAGGTCATTGGCGAGGCACTCGGCCTTCTTGGTTACGGGATCATCCACCACTTCCTAGACAAAACCTTTCAAAGAATTTAAATATTTAAACTCCTCACAGTAAACCCTAGGTTTAACTAAAGAGACCTCAATCGAAGCACAAGATCGAAACACAAAATTGAAGTACAAAATTGAAACAAAAAATCGCTAGCCTCTTGTGTTGGTATTTCAGGATCCATACAAAGAAAAACTAAACTAGTATGCAGCGGAATAAATAACTAGTTATACCTTTCTTTGTAACCTAAAGACCTCTTGATCTTCTGTTGTATTCTTCTCCTCCTCTTGGGCGTCGTGTGGGTGACGATCTACCAAGACAAAGACACCCGACCTTCTCCTTCTTTTCCAAGCTTTCGGCCACTAAAGAATACAAAGTGAAGAGACCTCCTTCTTCTTCTTCTTCTCCTCCAAGCAACCGGCCACAAGGTGAAGGTCCTTCTCCAAGTGTCGTTGGCCCTTATGAAGAGGAAAGGGAAAAGAGGGAAGAGTCGGCCACAAGAAATTAGAAGAGGAGCCTTGATTGTGTTATTAGAGAGCATCCCCTGCTCCTCTTTTATAACCTTTGCTAGCGGCTAATAAGGAAAGTTTTTAATAAAATTTACTTTTATTTGCTATTGTAGATGGTTACAAAAAAGGAAAGATTTTAACAAAATTAAAATCTCTCTTTTAAACCATTGTAAATAGGTATAAAAGGAAAGATTATAACAAAATTTTATTTTAAACAAAATTTTCCTTTTATTCCTATAATGGTTGGTTACAAAAAAAGAAAAGATTTTAACAAAATTAAAATCTCTCTTTTAACCATTGTAGATAACTACACAAAAGGAAAGATTTTAACAAAATTAAAATCTCTCTTTTAACCATTGTAGATAACTACAAAAAAGGAAAGATTTTAACAAAATTAAAATCTCTCTTTTAACCATTGTAGTAGATAACTACAAAAAAGGAAAGATTTTAATAAAATTAAAATTTCTCTTTTAACCATTGTAGATAACTACAAAAAAAGGAAATATTTTAACAAAATTAAAAATTTTCTTTTGATCCATTGTAGAAAGCTATAAAAGGAAAGATTTTAACAAAAATTTATTTTCAACAAAACTTCCCTTTCTCTTCTTATATGGCCGGCCCCATGCTTGGGCACCAAGCATGGCTTGGCCGACCCACATCTTGGGAACCAAGAGGGCTTGGCCGGCCCCTTGCTTAGGCACCAAGCAAGGATGTGGCTGGCCCCTAATTTGGGTAAGAAGGAAAATCAAAATGGGTGAATGCGAGGCTTTATAAAGGCTACAGCAGGGACCGAGAGGAGGAATTGGTTTTGGCCTCCTAATGAACATGAACTTCCTGTGTCCGCCCTGAACACCCAACTCAAGTTCATCAATAATAACTCATACCACTAAAGAGTTATTATTGAACTACAGCACCAATCCCATATTACATTATGGGCTCCTTCTTATCATGAGTACATTAATCTCCCTATGTTTAAGATATCGAATGTCCATTAATTAAATGAGTTACTGACAACTCACTTAATTAATGTCTAGCTCCAAGAGTAGTATCACTCAACTTCATTCTCATGTCAGATTAAGTCCACCTGCAGGGTTTACATGACAATCCTTATAAGCTCCTCAAGGGGACATCATCAACCTAGATAACTAGGACACAATTTCCTTCTATAATCAACAACACACAATATAAATAATATTATTTCCCAACTTGTCGGCCTATTGATTTAACGAATAAATCTCATCCATTGATAAATTAAAGAAATAAATACTAAGTATATGTGCTTGGTATTATATCGAGATTAAGAGTACACACATCCATAATAACAGAGGTTATATTCTTTTATGCAGTCAGTATAAAAGGAACAACCTCAAATGGTCCTGCTCAATACACACATAGTATACTAGTGTAATTTTATAGTCAAGATAAACTAGTACCAAATTACACTACAATCATTCCAATGGTTTGTCCCAATCCATCTTAGTTGTGAGATACTATTTATAATTTATAAGGAACTGATAATATGATCTTCTGTGTGACACCATACACCATGTTATCTACAATATAAATTAAATGGATAACTACATTTTACTAAATGCAGACATTTGACCAATGTGATTCTGATTTCAAAATAAATGTTCATACAAAAAGTTAGGCTTTTTAGTTTACATCCTAACACATCTTGTATTCAATAACCTCTTCCGGGGTACCGGAAGAGGTGTTTAGTGGATTACCCATTGATAGTTCCACGGGACCTAGGTCTTGGAGTAGGAGTCGTCGCAGACTCTGAACCAAGTAAACCGACTATGTTTATGTACTTTCTTGTGTGTCTTTTCTGCTTCGTTATCTAATTTAGTTTTCCGTTGCGTACTTTGATCTTAGTTTTTAAAAAAAAAGTTAAGTTTTCCAAAACCACGTGATTCACCCTTCCCCCCTCTCTCACGTGTGACTCGATCCAAGAAGTGGTATCAGAGCAAGGTTCTGCTCTAAATTAGTGCAACCACCAATCAAGCTGAGGGAATCGTCTTATTTTGGATTTCAGATTTTCAAAACTTATTTGAATTGGTAAAATCTACCTTTCCAAATAAATCTTTTTCATACAGATTTACTCAAAGTTGGTGCAACACCACTCGAGTCATCTATAGTTATTTTTTTTCTCAAGCACTGCTAATCCAAGACCAAGTCTTGGCACCTCCCCCTAGTTTTCTTTTTAAGCAAGGTTCATGGCCCAAAATGAGGGATACAGCACCGTTCATCCACCACTCTTCAACGAGGATGATTTCTCATACTAGAAGAAGCGAATGGAGGTGTCTAAAGACTGACTTCAACCAATGGTTCAACGTCACCAAAGGGTACAAGGCGCGAGTTGACAATGCTGGAATTCTAATGGACCCGAAGAATTGGAATCCGGAAATAAAGAAGGCCAAGATTAACAAAGGAGGAGCTGAACCGCGTTGGTCCACAAGAAAATGCCAAGGAGCTATGGAACAAGCTCATAGAACTACACGAAGGAACTAACGATGCAAAAGTAATGAAAAGAGATCTATATTTAAATAAATTATTTAATATAAAAATGCAAGAAGATGAAACTGTTAGTCAGCTGCACACGAGGATAAAAGATATCCTCAACGGACTTCACATAATCAACCATCAGATGGAGAACTAGGATCTTATAAGGTACGCTCTAAACGTATTTCCTCAAAATGCACTGTGGGCATCCATTGTGGATGCCTATAAGATTTCAAGGAACTTATCCAAATTGAAATTAGATGAACTTTTCTATGAATTACAAATAGACTAATGTCAAACCTGAGAAAGGTGTTGCTTTTATTGCAGGAACATCAAAAGAGAAAGCCATAACCAAACCAGAACCTAAAGTTGAGTCTGACCAAGACTCAAGCGATGAAGAAGACCTGGTGAACCTGGTAAGAAAGATGTTTACTAGGAGAAAGAAGAACTTCACTAAAAGAGACATGCAGAAGATCAACTCCAGCAACAACAAGACTAACGTCACGTGTTTTGGATGCAACAAGAAGAGACATTACAAGAACGACTGCCCAAATCTAAAGAAAAAGAAAGCCCTCAAAGAAACGTAGGATGAATCATCCGCGGATGAATTGGACAGCGATGAACCAAAACACACCAACTATCTCGCGCTAATGGCATATGGACCAGGATTGGAAAGCAAATCGGAAGAACGGTCCAAACCATAATCGAGCCACGAGTCCGCACAATTTTCGAAGGTTCTAATGAGGTACAATTTACTTTAAGCAATAAATTTTTTAAAATAATTACATGTCTACATAAGAGATTAATCTTGTATGAAAATCAAGTAAATGGACTAAATTTAGAAAATAAAACACTTAACGAACAATTAAAATCAATCTCAACGACCGAGCCAATTCAAGCTAAAACTCCAACTCAAGTTGCAACACTTGAAAAGGAGAATTTTAGTTTGAAAGGAGTAGTTGAACTAAAACAACTACTAGAAAAATTCACAACTCGATCCAAGTACCTTGATATGATACTTGGATCACAAAGGGCTATGTACAACAAATCTGAACTCGAATACGAGTCTAGCTCAACTAATAAAACATTTATATCTCTAATCACTCAAAATAAAAATCAAACTAAGGCATGGGTTCCGAAAGCGTGTTTAACAATGCAAGTAGGACTCAACCTATACTATGTACTAAAAAATAACATTCACTACATAAAGAAAAATAAACCAAATAACTCACCCTCAATTCTGAAAATTAAAACTTTAAACCAATGAATCAAATCAAATCTAATAAACCTAAATTAAATAAAATCAACCTAAACTCAATCTATTATAACTATGGAACAAATCGACATAAATCTAAATTAAATAAAAGCCAAATTAAATCAAACTAAAACTATAACCAAGTCTATCATAACTATAAAACAAATAGATACAAACCTAAAACCTAAAACTCAAGCCCAATAATTCAGGAGGAAGCTCCAAACTAGTTGGCACCTCCTAAATCAATAAACCTACTCGGATGGGTAATTAGACTAGTTTAAAAAGGGACAAAAGTTAAACTTGACCAACGGTACTAGTGAAGTTTTGGATGATAGTAAGTTAGGGAAATTCTATCTATGCATGTCTAAGAAGATATGGCTTCGACTTGGTACATTTGGCTTATTGGAACTAACTGAAACTACCCCATACAAATCCTAACCAGTTAGAACAAAGTTTTGTACTAAGTTCAGTAGATAGGACTATTTGAAAATTTTGGAAGGCATGGTTACTCTAATGATGTCCAAGTGACTCACCAGAGCTCAGAAGTTTATCCAATTTGTTGAACTCAAAGCTAAACTTGAATCTAACACAAAGTTAAACTCAACCCTAAAATTCAATCTAATTCATTTCATAAAATTAAAGGATACCTTGATTGAAAACATAGATCGGGTGAGATGACTAAGGATTATATTAAATTAAAATAAAATAAATCAAATTAAAATTAAATGAAATCAAAACTAAATTAAATTAAATTAAATCAAAATAAAAATTAAAATTAAATTAACTTAAATTCAAAATCAAAATTAAATTAAATTAAAATCAAAATTTAAATTCAAAATTAATCTTAAATTAAACTTAAATTAAGAATTAATTTAAATAATTAAACAACTCAATTCTTGTAAACTTAAATTAAGTTTCTAAATTGAACCCAAATTAACAACTCCTACCCTTTGTAGGAAACCAAGTAGATATTGGATAGTGGTTATTCCAGACACATGACTGAGGATCACACCAAGTTATCTCAACTAACATATAAAAGCTTAGGAACAATTGTCTTTGGAAATAACAGCAAACTCAAGGTAATTGGGATAGGTAATATCGAACTCAAAACTGACTTTATTATTAAAAATGTATTACTTGTTGATAATTTCAAATACAATCTACTTAGCATTAGTCAATTGTGTGATTCTAGATATAAGGTTAGGTTCCTATCTTCTGAATACTTAATTAAGCACATAGATAACCATAACATAAATCTAAAAGGGTTTAGAAAGGACAACATCTATGTAATTAACCTAACCAATTCTTCACTTAAGTGTCACTTGATACAAAAGGAAGAAACTTGGTTATGGCATAGAAGAATGAACCACACGAACTTTAAAACCCTAACAAAATTAAATGATTTAGTTAGAGGATTACCAAAATTACCTAACTTAGACTCAACAATTTGTAATGTCTGACAACAAGGAAAGCAAACCAAATCAACCCACAAATCAACTAATCAAACTCAAACTAATTCAATACTAGAATTACTGCACCTAGACCTATTTGACTCCCATGGAATCAAATCTATGAATGGGAGTCTCTATTGCCTTGTAATAATAGATGATTACTCAAGATTTACCTGAGTAAAATTATTAAAAAATAAAGATGAAATATTTGAAGTGTTCAGTAATTTTTGCAAATAAACTAAAAATGAGAAAGACCAAAGAATCAAACGAATTAGAAGTGATAATGGAGGTGAATTTAAGAATCATAACTTTAATCTATTTTGCCTTGAAAATGGTTATCATCACGAATTTTCATGCCCTTAAACACTCCAAAAAAATAGAGTAGTAGAAAGAAAGAATAGAACTCTACTTGAAGCCTCCAGAACAATGCTAAATGAATATCAACTTTCAAAACACTTTTGGGCAGAAGCTATTAGTATAGCCTGCTATGTACAAAATAGAACCACAATAAATAAAAATCATAATAAGACTTCATTTGAACTCTATTATAATAATATATCCAATATCAAATACTTTAAAGTATTCAGATGCCCAGTTTATATATTCAATACAAGAGAACACTTAGAAAAATTTACCTCAAAAGTAGAAAAGAGAATTTTTATAGGTTACTCATTAAACAGTAGAGGGTACAGAATATATAACAAAAAATACACTAAGAATCGAAGAGACCGCAAATGTAAAATTTGAAGAATCCAACCTGAACCTAGAACAAACTCATATTCAACCAATTGACTTTGTTAGAGGTAGCAGTAATCTAGGGGGAGCAAGTGAAGAAGAAGAACATCAACCTCAAGAACAATAAACTAGAACCATAAGGGTTAACCCAAACCATCCACTTGACCAAGTAATTGGTGGCCCAGACCTAAGAGTCCAAACTAGATCAGCCTTTAGAAACTTAAGTTAAATAGCTTTAATCTCTAGAATCGAGCCCAAAACAATAAAAGAATCATTATGTGATCCAGATTGGATCTTCGCCATGTAAGAGGAACTAGCCCAATTTGAAAGAAAAGAGATATGAGATTTAGTTCCATAACCAGAAAATAAAAGGATAATCGAAATCAAATGGATCTTTAGAAATAAACTAAATGAAAAAGGGAAGTTGTTAGAAACAAGGCCAGATTAGTAGCAAAAGGATTCAGCCAAATAAAAGGTGTAAAATACGGAAACAAATATTAATTAAATAATAACGTTAAATAGAGGAATAACCTTAGCGGAATTTTTTGAAATTTTTAGAAATTTTCTGGGAATTTTTCGGAGGTTGTACGGCTTAGATTACGGGGATAAATATTGGGCCACGGGAAGCCTGTTTGAGCTACCCCAATTTAACGAGAAAAAGTTGAATTTTCTTTTTCTTTTTCTTTTTCTTTTTCGTTTTCTTTTCTTTTTCTTTCTTTTCCTTCATTTTCTCACCCGTGCCTTCGCCGACTCCCCCGACCTGCGTCGCTTCTTCTTCTCTTCCGTTTCCAGCGGATGGAGCCGCCTCGACGATTCATCTCCCACACGAACAAAAGAAGTAGCCAAGGAGAAGTAGGGCACTTCTTCTCCCGAGCCTCTTCCTCTTCGCCTCTGCCTGATTTCGCTCCTCTGCCCTAGAGCACGAGCCACCGTCACCCGAGACCTCCCTCTGCCCTAGAGCTGACAGCCAATCCACTCCCACCTCCAGCCCCCACAAGAGCAAGCCAAGCAGTGCCGAGCCTTCTTCTCGTGTCTTTGCTCGACACTGCCAAAGTCATCATCGTCGTGCCCTAGTTTACGATCGTCGGTCGCTACCTCCCCTCTGTCTAGCCCCGGTACCCTAGCTCTCGACTCCAGCCTCTATCGACCTCACGCCTCAGTGCCGGTTGTTGATCACCAGGTTGTGTCGAGCCACCTACAAGCCCTAGTTTTAATCACCCATGCCCTAGACCTCTCCACCGAGTCTTCCTTCTTCACCACTAGTTGTCGGCAGAGCGAAAGCTACTGGCACAAGCATAGGGTAAGTTATGTTGATTTCAATCCTAGGAATATAGAGTTCTAGATTTTGATCTCATTAAAGGGAAGTGCCTAACTATGATGAGTATCCTGCCAGTGACTTTTGGATAGTGTCGACTACAAGTTTTGGCAACAACCTCCTCCGACAAGCATTTTCTGGCAATGTTCTTTCCGACCGTGAGTCAACAGGTAGAACTTCATAGTAGGGTAAGTTATGAGAAGAATTAAGGGAATATGTAGGTATGTATATTGAAATTAGTTTTAATTGGATTATATGGTTAGATGTTAGATTTATATTAGATGAGATTTAGTTGATTTAAATATAGATTTAAATCTAATGGGATAATTAGGGTTGAATCTAATTTAATCAAGAAATTGATATTAGATGGATATTATAATTAGGGTTAGGGAAAACTAACCCTAATTGGACGTGGGGTTATATTTAATTAGGTTTAAATTTGAATCTAATTAGAAGGAGGAACAATTAAGGTTAAAGAAACTAACCCTAGTTGATCAATGAATTAGATTTAGTTGGGGATTTGATTTACCTAATTAATTTATGTAATTAGCTAAATCTGTATATCATGTATTGCGGGACTTTGATTCGAGACGGCATCTCGACGTGGGGTCTATTTTGGATACGATCACCACTTTTTGAGGCAAGTACCCTGACTTATCTCTTTTGATATGTCATGTTGATATGCTTAGTAGATATTTAACAAGTAGTAATAATTATGTTTATATCTGCATCGGTATGTCAATATTTATTTCCGAGCCTGTTTTGTTTCTTACCTGTTTAGCATTCATGCCCCTGTTTATTCTTTATGTTATAGAGGTAGTGATATGCCATGCCTTATAATATACCAGACTGGTTAGATACCATACCTGACCTATGTACCTAGATCATATTATTTGATCCACGTATTTTGGTACATGTTTTATGGAGGTAGATATAGTCATGATCTTCATGCTTAGTGTCATGCATCTTCTCGCATGATTGCATGCTGAGCGATTGACAGCTCTATTATTATTGAGAACATCGCCAATTACATGGATTTGCACACACAACCACTCATGGGCTAGTGGTATATCAAGCAGGGTGTGTGGCATTTATGCTCTGTTAGGCTCTGCTGGTCCACTCATGGGTAGTGGTGATGCAGTGTGGTAACCGGCAGACAGATTTGCTCTGTTTGGCTCCATTGGTCTGCTCATGGGTAGTGTGACGCAGCGTGGTAGCCGGCAGGGATCCCTCCTCTAGACTGGCTCAGGGAGATTAGAGCATTGAGCTCCCCCACTTATGATTTGGGGTAGGAGGATAGGTGTACTCCAATAGCATCCTGTCCACTCAGACACTCATCAGGAGTAGTGATGGCAGAGTGCACAGTTGTCATAGCCCTACCCACTCAGTCTCACCATCGTGTGTGACATGGCTGACTGGCGTCAGGGGTGACTAGGATATGTCATTTGCATCATATGCATCGGAGTTATAGTTCTCCCTTTTTCTTTCAATTTTACATTGTGTATTATCTTAGGATACTGTACGCATATTTATTACTATTAGTTATAGTTTGCTATGTATGTCAACTTGGTATCCGCTGAGGAGTTGACTCACCCCATTGATATTACCATTTCAGGTTGATGTTGTCGGTGTTAGTTAGAGCCCTAGAGCAAATCATTTGATGATTGTTGTATGGACTCATTGTATCATATTCTTATATATAAATAAAGGCATTTGTTTTTGGTTATTATACTTACTTGTATTGGTGTCAAATAACTAAGTATAATGGCGTCCTAGAGTAGAAGGTTCTTACCTATATCAATCGATTGGTTGAATCGATAGTGAGATGATATAAGTAACACTACTCTTAATCATTCCTAGTCAAGTATTAACATTTAGGGACAATGTTAATGCGATGAGACTAGCATGTAGGTCAACTCAATGACTTGATCTCACAAGTCATGGATATGGAGATATCAAGTTGACACATGGGTATGCATTAGAGAATGTATACTGAATGACCTGCCATGAGAAAGTATCATGGATCGTTATATGAGTGTCATATACTTTCTCATGTGGCTATTAGTATGACTTTTAGTCCTTGGACCTGAAGTCAACATGGTTCCCTACATAAGGAGTTACGTACTTTGGCTTCGTCAAACGTCACCCGTAACTGGGTGGACTATAAAGGCTATTACTGTGTATGTAACAAATTATACGGAGGGATGTGAGTGATGTAGATGGGATCTATCTCTCCTATATGACGGGAGTGACATCGATATTCTTGATAGAGTGAGACCACGGAGTGCATGGCCATGCCCAAATGAGTCAATATGAGATATTGAGCTCATTTGATTGAGTGAGTCTACTTGGAGTTCAAGATTTAGATTGATTAGAGGATGACACGGTTTATGTCTCATATTGATCAATCTAGATGTCAAGGATAGAAGGGCACTTGTCATATATTGTGAAGAGTCACAATTAGTAGTCACAAGGTGATGTTGGATCTCAACATTCTTATAACTTGGGTAGTAATGATGTGTTGCTAGATACCGCTCATTACTTATGCTTCTAAATGGGTTTAGGAGTATTGCCAACATTATAAGAACCTATAGGGTCACACACAAAGGGCAATTAGATGGAGATTAGGTTCATTTGATGAACCTAAAGGATTAGGTTCATGTGATGAACCAAATTAGATTAAAAGTAATCCAAATTGAGCTAATTGAGTTGGACTCAATTTGGTTCATGTGTTAAGTGAGTCTAATTTGGAATTAGACTCATTTAATTAATTTAATTCAATGAATAGAGATTCATTAAATTAAAATTGATTTGAACCAATGGTTAGATTAGATCAACCAAGGGAGAGAAGTGGTCAAGTTTGACTTGACTTGAGAGGAAGATGAAGGGTCAAGTTTGATTTGACCATTTGCCACCTCATTGGTGAGTTGGCATTAAGTGGGCCAATGGTGATGCTCCACATCATCAAGATTGCTTAAGTGGAGTGCCACCTCATGAGGGAAATCAAGAGCCTTGACTCTTGATATTCCATGGGGGTTACAAGCCATTAAGTGTAACACCCCTAGAAAGCCTAGATAAGAAAGTAAGGGTAATGAGAGTACGAATGTAGTGAAAAGAAGGTGTAGATATTCTAAGTTAAATATTAAGATGGGAAGGATTTAGATGATTAAAAACTTTATGAAAGAAAATAAAGTTGAGAATATAAAGTTCTATACATGATTTATAATGCAAGTAAACAAAAGAAATATGAGATATTATATATGCATGTATGAAATATTTATGCATAATGCATATACATGAATTATTTTGTACAAAAATATGTTAGGAGAAGGATTTGATCCTTGGTTCTCTTGTGGATGCATGCATGTGTTAACCAAGTGTGATAGGAGTGAATATTGTAAGAGGAGAGATGGGAATTATAATTAAAGGAGAGAAATTAAGAGAAAGAAAAGAGAGAAACTCAAGAAGCATTTCTCTAGCATATTCTTTCTCATTAAGAGGAGAAGTAAATGAGGAGGATGAATCAAGTCAAGTTTTCCTCCCCTCACTTTAGTATAAATAGGCATGGAGGGGGGGGGCTTCATCCTCAACTCACTCTCCTCCTCTCCTCCATTTGTGCCGAGCACTCTCCCTCCCTCTTTCCTCTTGTTGCCGAGAGCAACAACTCTCCCCCTTCTTTCTTTCTTTTTGTTGCCGAGCAACACAAGAGGAAGAAGCCTCCTCTTCTTCCTCCTCCTCTCCACCAAAAGACCTAGCCACTTCTTCCTCCATTGGTGCCGAGCAAAGCAAGCAAGGAAGAAAGGTCCACAATCAAGTTCTCAACTCTAGGAAACTTAAGCAAAGAATGTAAGCTTCCCCTCACCTGCGGTACAAGGCTTTCATGTGATTTTCGGATTCTTTTTCTATGCCTTGAAAGAAAGTTTTCCCCTATGTTTTTATACATATATGATGCATGATCAGAGGTGTATGTAACCCTAGAATTTCAATCAAAAATATTGTAAATAGGTTAGGAAAATTATTGTCTAACCAAACTAGTGCAAGGTTCCCTCTATGAAATGCTAGGGACCTTCCTACGGTTTTCTTGCTTGGAAGTTGATTGGAACCAAAAGAACCCCACTCTCATGTTTCGGCCAAGAAAGAATTTAGGGTTAGGAGGACCTTGAATTTAAAATAACTATGCTTATATGATATAAAGTTCTTAAGAGTTGTATGCTTGTATGTTGAAAGAAACTCATGAACCTTACTCTTAATATTTCGGCCATGGTAAGGTGATGGTTTAGAGAAGCTTAAACAAAATTCTAATATGCTCAATGACCTCTGTGATATTATGTTATGAAAGATGATTAATGCTCTCATGTTTAATTGGAATGTAGAAAATTAGTTACATGATTTATGACATGTAAGATCACAAGAGTCCTAGCTTGTTTATGATCCAACTTTGTGTATGATGTTCTTAGTAAATCTTGCTATGAAATTTACTTAGGTTTCCCATGCTTTAGGCCACTTAAAGGAAGTTTATATTCTATGAATTTCGTCCAAGTAAGGTTTAAAGGACCTAGAGGCCTTGGAAATGAAACCTAAGGGGTTAAAAGTACTTCTTATGAAAACTTGATAATGTGTGAATGTGATACATGTTTGTATGACCTAAATGAATCATTATGTGTTCGGCCATGAAGGGATAGATGCCCTAGAAACCCTAGAACAAAAATTAAATATGTCTATGCCATGCTGTATGAAAATGATATGATAATAAGTTAGAATGCATGATTGCTTTAGTTACGAAATGATATGCATAATGAAGTTATATTATGAAATATGCCATGATGTGTTATAGCATAGAAAATGCTATACATAATGAAAAGAAATGAAGTTATGTTATGATATGTGATAGCATAGAAAATGCTATACATAATGAAAAGAAATGAAAAGAATAAATGCATGAAAGATTGTTAAGGACATGATATGATAGTTATGCATGATAAGTTATTTTTATGGTTTGTACCAAGGGTGGGCTCCGTAAACGCCCCGGGGTCGATGGAGTAAGACTCGGGCCTCGTCAGTAATGGGCCTTTGAGTGCCCTAGGTCGATGGAGTAAGACTCGGGCCTAGTATGTATGCATGGTAGGGCTCAAGACTTGCTAGCTTGGACCTACGCATTGTATGTGGTACAAACCGGGATCCCAAATGATGATAATATTAATTTCAAGTACTATACATAATGAAAAGAAATGAAAAGAATAAATGCATGAAAGATTGTTAAGGACATGATATGATAGTTATGCATGATAAGTTATTTTTATGGTTTGTACCAAGGGTGGGATCCGTAAACGCCCCGGGGTCGATGGAGTAAGACTCGAGCCTCGTCAGTAATGGGCCTTTGAGTGCCCTAGGTCGATGGAGTAAGACTCGGGCCTAGTATGTATGCATGGTAGGGCTCAAGACTTGCTACCTTGGACCTATGCATTATGTATGTGGTACAAACCGGGATCCCAAATGATGATGATATTAATTTCAAGTACTATTAAGTATAAGTTTTCAAATTCACGATGCATTGCCTACATTCATATGTGCTTGAATTATATGATGATATGATATAATGTCATGTGATATTATGATATGAATATGATGCCCTTGTATGTCTTATGCTTGTGATTTATTTGTTTTATGATATGATATTCATGCTTCTATGAAATGATATGTGAATAAGAAATATGCATGATATGTTTGAATAGAATGATATGTTATGTTATGATTGGTTGAGACGATGATATGTTGATCCATTCTTGATATACGATGATTCTCGGTTTTAGTGAGTAGGAAAGGAACTTACTGAGCCATGAGTGCTCATAGCTTACTTTCCTTATACCGCAGATAAAAGAGAAAGCTGGATGAACAACGGAGCAGCAGGAGGAGCAGATAGTGATGTGTGTGGTGGTGGCTCGGCTAGGACGATTCGGACAAATTAATATTTTTAGTTATAAGTTCAATATATGCACATTTGAACAAATCAGAATATGTGATATTATGCTTAATAAATTAAATTCTTTAAAATTTTTATTCTTTCGCTGTTATAGTAAAACATGTACGTAAGTAGTATAAGAACGTAGCGCCGCCTTTGGTTGGGTAAGAAGGGCGGGCGTTACATTAAGTGGTCGGCCACTTAAGATGTGAATTAGTGCATTTTGTGTGCTAATTGATTTTCATCTTCTTCATTTTGTTTTTTTCTTCTCCCTCTCCTCCTCCTTGCCGTGACCATCAAGGGTGCTAGCACATCCTAGTGGTTTCTCTCCATCTCTTGCTTGTGTGGATACACATAGAGGAGTATCTACCTTGATACTCTCGAGATCCGGCGAACCTTGGATGAGCGGGATACGCGAGGGTCTTCGCATCAAGGGTAACCTCTTTTCTTTTGTTGATCTAGTGTAGATCTAGGTTAGAGAAACTCGTACATGAAATTTTGTTTTATAAACTTCACACGGATCCGGTGGCATGGGACTTTCGAGGTTTCCGCAAAGCAAAAAGCGGTTTTTACGGCCCGAAAAACCCAATAGTGGTATCAGAGCCAGGTGCGAAGAGCGTACGAGTTTTAGTTTATATTTTTATGAAAGATATCAGTTCTGTAATATTCTGTAAATTTACTATTTTTATAGTTTTTATGGGTATTTTTCTCGTAGAAGCGAAGCACAAGAGTTTAGACACTTGTAGGCTTCGACTACCGAGAAAATTTTTCCGAAACGGCAAGGTTTCGCCCCAAATCATTTTGGGATAGCGGGCTAAGGCGCTGTAGGATCGCTTAGGAACACTCGCGATGGTTATATCGTGGGTAGGGGTGCTTCCCCTGACCCCGCAAGGGGCTTCGTTCCGCGATTGCGCCCGAAAATCGCTAAACGGGACCGCCGGGAATTTTTACTCATAAAAAAATTGTAAAAATTGTAAGAAAAATTACAGAAATTTATAGAAATTACATAATTTAGAATTATGTATTATTTTGTGATGGTCATGGCCCAAAAGACCCTATTTGATTGGATATTGTGTGTTATAATTCATAATACGGCCTGCGTGCCGTCATGTGATTGTGTGTGTTGTATACTTGATTCGCGACCTACGCGTCGTGCCCTTCTATTTATTTATTCCTGTTGTAAATAGTTTAGACTCGAATTTAACTTGAGTTTTACCTTTTGTAAAGTACAAAATTGAGGCGGTGGAAGGTCCACTCGAGACGGAGTTACGAGGAGGGCGCGAGCAACACAAGGTGGTCAAAGGAAGGAGCTTGAGAGGCTATTGACCTTAGGTTGACCATCCGATCTTCTCATTGGCTTGAGAAGATCGTAGTAGGACCATGACTAATCACAAAATATTTAATTAATTGTTTATGTGTGTATATGTGATGCATGCTAGAATAGTAATTAATTAGCGCCTTGACGATTAGATTAGATCTAAATCGCATACATGACGCGCCCTAACGATTAGATTAGATCTATATCGCGTATATGATACACCTCGTCGATTAGATTAGATCTCAATCGTGTCAACTCGAAATGTCTACCATGCCGTGATACCCATCAGTACCTCGATCGCATGTTGTTGTTGAATCTGCCAAAGCAGAGCAACGCATACTATCTTGGTAGGGTGCGGAGGGACAATCTTGGTCCCGCCTATCAACGCATGGGTGAGTACAACTCAATTAGATTGAGTAACTAGTTAACTCAATTGGATCGAGTTTAACTATAGGCATTTTTCTAATTGTTGGTAGATAGGACAAAATCACGTTTATATTAACTCTTGGGCATATTAGCCAAAGCTAACTCGAGTTTTAATATAAATGTAGATCTTGATCCTATAAACAAGAGTTGCATAGAGATGTAATTGGTAATTAGTTACCTACCGATCATACTAAGTCTTGGGCGTTTTAGCCAAAGCTAACTCAGGGCATAGTATGATGTGGATCTTGTCCCACATGAATTATAGAATTTAGTGGGAGCATCATTTAATTAAAGGCCTAATTAGATGATTAATTGGAATATGATATTTATTTTCTGTATTTTTTCTGTTGTAGATTACCATGACATCAAATACGAACTCTTTCTCCCTACGTTCCGTCCTTGAGAAGGACAAGCTCAACGGAGATAAATTCCTGGACTGGTACAGGAACCTGAGAATCGTTCTCACACAAGAACGTAAACTGTACGTTCTGGAGCAGCCCATTCCGGAGGCACCTCCTGTCACTGCCACGCGAGCTGACTGAGATGCTTACAAGAAGCATCAAGATGACGCATTAGATGTGTCATGTCTTATGCTCGCGACCATGAACTCTGAGCTTCAGAAGCAACATGAGTTGATGGGTGCTTATGATATGGTTGAATATCTGCGTCAACTGTATCAAGGACAAGCGAGGCACGAGAGATTCGAGATCTCTAAGGCACTGTTTCAGTGCAAGATGCAAGATGGGATTCCCGTAGGCCCATATGTACTCAAGATGATTGGGTGCATAGAAAACCTACAGAGGTTGGGATTTTCCCTTGGCCAAGAGCTGGCCACTGACTTGATCTTGCAGTCCTTGCCAGAGAGCTACAGTCAGTTTATCATGAACTACAACATGAACGAAATTGACAAGCCACTGCCTGAGCTGCTTAGCATGTTAAGAACTGTTGAGCTCAACCTTAAGAAGGTTAAGCCCAACTCTATTCTGATGGTCCAGAAACACAAGGGCAAGGGTAAGCCCAAAGGCAAGGGAAAGTCCCAAGCCAAGGGCAAAGGCAAGGCACTAAAATCCAAAGGAGGGGTTGCCAAGGATGCTACCTGCTTCCACTGCGGTCAGACCGGGCACTGGAAGAGGAACTGCAAAGTGTACCTGGAAGATCTTAAGAAAAAGAGAAGTGAGACTTCCACTTCAGGTATATATGTTATAGAAGTCAATCTATCTATTTCTTCATCATGGGTATTAGATACCGGATGTGCTTCTCACATTTATACTAATGTACAGGCACTGAGAAATAGCAAGGCATTGACGAAGGGCGAGTTGGACCTACGAGTAGGCAATGGAACATGGGTTGTTGCTGTTGCTGTAGGAACTTATCATCTATCTCTACCTTCTGGGCTTGTATTAGAATTAGATGAATGTTGTTATGTGCCTACTTTGACTAAGAACATTATATCAGTTTCTTGTTTAGATAAGAAAGGTTTTTCATTTATAATAAAGAACAAATATTGTTCAGTTTCTTGTTATGTGCCTGCTTTTCATTTATAATAAGTACCCTCAGTGTGCCACATGTGGGAAGATGCATTCTGGAGTATGTCTTCTGAGCACCAAAAAGTGCTACAACTGCGGAAGGGAAGGTCATTTGGCAAGAAATTGCCCTACTTAGCCTTAGACACTACCTTCGCAGAACTTCCAGAACAGGAGTGCCCCCGCACAGCTTCACCAGATGCAAGCTGCCATAGAAGGGACTTCAATCAGCCAAGGAAGATTGGAGGCTCCTCCCACTATGACCAATGCCAGAGTCTACTCTCTCGCTCAGGATGACGTGGCGAACGCCTCTACGGTTGTCACAGGTCAGTTATTTAATTTCAGTCAGTATGCTAGAATTTTTATTCAATGCTGAAAGCAAACTGATGAGGGAATCCATCAAGAAATTGAAACATGTTTCGTATCCATTAGTTGAAACCATGTTCGGACGACTCTCTACCCTCACCATAACACCAACATTATTCGAGAACATGTTAGAGAAGCAAACCAGGGACCCGAGCCTTCAAAGAATTAAACAAGAGACCGCAGAAGGAAAGAATGACGGGTTCCGTATCGCAAACGATGGAATATTATACCTCAGGGATCGATTATGTATTCCAGAGGATCCAGAGTTGTGAAAGAAGATACTGGAAGAAGCCCATACAACGCCTTATGCAATGCACCCGGGTTCCACTAAGATGTACCAGGACCTGAAAAAGAAATTTTGGTGGTCCGGTATGAAAAGAGAAGTGGCTCAGTACGTCAGTACTTGTCTGACGTGCCAAAGGGTAAAAGCTGAACACCAGAGACCCGGCGGATTGTTACAACCTGTCCAAATTCCAGAATGGAAATGGGAAGAAATCTCTATGGATTTCATTTCAGGTCTACCCAAGACAACAAACGGGTATGATGCTATATGGGTAATTGTGGACAAATTGACAAAGTCTGCACACTTTTTGGCGATCAAGATGACTTATTCAACGGAACAACTAGCTCAACTATATGTTAAGGAAATCATCAGATTACATGGTATCCCTAAGACCATTATTTCTGATAGAGACGGACGTTTTGTCTCGCACTTTTGGGAGTGCGTTCAGAAGGCCCTCGGCACAAAGTTGTTGTTTAGCACAGCCTTCCACCCACAGACTGATGGGCAGACTGAAAGAGTAAATCAAATATTGGAGGATATGTTAAGAGCTTGTGCCCTGGACTTCAAGAGGAGCTGGTGACGATATTTATACCTGGCAGAATTCGCCTACAATAATAGCTACCAAGCTACTATTGGAATGGCACCTTACGAAGCTCTATATGGGAGGAAGTGTAGGTCTCTTATATGCTGGTATGAAAGTGGTGAAAAGAAGGAAATGGGGTTTCGAACGGAACTTATTGATGACACCACCCGAGCTATACAAAAGATCCGTCAACGAATAGAAACTGCTCAGAGTTGGCAGAAGAATTATGCCGATAAACGGCGCAGACCGCTAGAATTCAACATCGGAGACTTGGTATTCCTTAAAGTATCTCCCATGAAAGGGATAATGAGGTTCGGAAAGAGGAGCAAGTTAAGCCCACGATACGTAGGACCGTACCGGATTTTAGAAAGAGTGGGCCAAGTCGCATACAGACTAGAACTACCTCCAGACATGGCAGCCATTCACAATGTGTTCCATGTATCGATGCTCAAGAAATGTACTCCCAGCACAGATCGAGTGATTGAGCCTCAGTCGGTACAGGTGCAGGAAGACCTAAGTTACGAAAGTAAACCCATCCAGATTCTGGACTGAGAAATAAAGAGGTTAAGGAACAAAGAAATACCCTTAGTAAAGGTCTTGTGGCGGAACCAACGATTCGAAGAAGCCACCTGGGAACGCGACGACGATATGAAACAAAAGTACCCGGAGCTATTTTAAAGTTCGAGGATGAACTTTTTATGAGGTACGGGGTACTGTAATACCCACTAAGCTTGTAAGATAAATATATGAATGTGGGATTTTGCCTTAGGAAATAATAGGAAGTGAGTTGAACCAAAAAGGAAATAAAAAAAAAAGAAATAAAATAGGGAGAGATCAAGGATTGAACCTTGAACCTCTTATATTATATTTCATAGAATTAATTAGTAGAAACCAATTGGGATAGAGAGAAGATGTTGATAACAAAGGAGGGAAACTCATGATAAAGGTAAGAGTAAAAGCTAGCCAAAAGAAAACAAGAAAGGAGCAAGAGAAAGGTAACTTGTCTTCCTCCCTTTCTCTCCTTCTTCCTCTTTGGTTTTTCCGAAAATTTAAAGAGGGATTAAGGGGATTCATTCCCCCTTATTTCACCATGAATGATGAGGATAAATAAATAAATAAAAATAAAAATAAAATAGAAAAAAAGGCTAAGGGAGAAGGAAAGCAAAAACTAAGTTTGCTACCTCTTCCCCCTTAACATAAAAGAGAATATGTAAAGGGAAAATTCTATTTTCTCTCATTTTTTCTCATTCTCTCCTCTCCCTCACCGAAACCTCAGTTCCCCCTCTCCTCCATTTTCGGCCCCAAGCCAAGGTTTTCTCCTAAGAAAACCTAAGATACAAGGAGGACTTAGCAAGGGAATCAAGGGAAAGGAACTAGAAGAAGAGGCTACTTCTTCTTCACCATACCTTAGATCCACAAGAGAAAAGGATGTAAGCTTCCCCTCACCTGTGGTACAAGGCGTTTTAAGTGTTTTTCGGATTTTATGAAGATTTTAAAACCTAGAAACAAGTTTGGGAAAATTCGGCCAAGAAGGGCTTTCAAAAATCTAATGATGTTTAAACTAGTCTTCACTACATGATAGATTTTTCTATGCTATGTAGAGGGGTTCTTCTTCATGCTTTTATACCTATATGATGCTTGATCAGAGGAGTACTGAACCCTAGAATTTCGGCCAAAAATATTCTTAAGAGGCTAGGGAAATTTATTGTTTTACCCAACTAGTACAAGGTTCTCCCTATGAAATATTAAGGATCATGTATTAGTTTTTCTTCCTTAGAAGACATTTGAAACTAAAAGAAAACCCACTCATATGATTCAGTCAAGAAAGGGTTTAGGGTTAGGAAGACCTTTAAATTTAAATAACCATGCTCATGTGATAGAATACAAAGATCTTAAAGGATTTGTATGCTTGAATATTGCTAGAATTTCATGAACTCCTTCTTAGGGTTTTTCGGCCATGATGAGATGGATAGCTTAGAAAAGCTTAAACAAAATTTTAATATGCTCAAGACCTCTGTGCTGTTTAGATATGAAAGTTGTTTAATGCCCTCATGCTTAATTAGGGTGTAGAAAAATTAGTTGCACGACATATAACATGTATGACCACAAGGGGTCCTAGCTTATTCATGAACCAATTTGTATATATGTTTCTTAGTAACTTTTGCCATGAAACTTACTTAGGTTTTTCATGCTTTAGGCCACTTAAGAACCTAGCTAAAGAATGGTAGGTTTCGGCCATGAGAAAAAATAAAAGAAAAAGAGAAAAAGAAACCTAGAAAGCCTAAGACACAATTTATATGTATACTCATTATGCTTGTCTTTACATATGCTATGAAACTCGTATGACTTCATATGTTTTTATGTTATTTGAAGCAAGTTTAAACACTGGTGAGTTTCGACCAAGTAGGATTTAAATGACCTAGAGGCCTTAGAATTTAAATCAAAGGTGTTAAAATGCTTCTTATGAAAATATGATAACCTATTGCTTGTGTCACATGCTTGTATAATTTTTCCATGACCTAAATGGACCATTGTAAGTCTCGGCCATGAAGGTTTAGATGCCCTAGAGACCCTAGGACTTAAATTAAATATGCTCATGTCACTCTACATGAAATATGATAAGTAGAAAGCCAAGGTTCAATTGCTATATGTTGTTTTATGACCTAAAATGATGCTAGGGTATGTTTCGGCCATAACTATTGTATGATGCCTTGTATGAATTTATACATAAGGTTAGTCCAAGTTCACATGCTTGTATGCTTGGTTGTAGCCCTAATGAGAACTTGTTAAATTTCGGCCATGACATATGTTAAGGGCTTAAAGAACTTAGGAACTAATTCAAATGTGTCAAATGTGTTTACCTTGTTCCTTGGTAAAAATGTTATAAATATGATTTAAAGTTGTCCATGCTTTTATGTCATATGGAACCTTGTTTCACACCTTAAGGTTTCGGCCACATGAAATGAGGGACTTGAAGAACTTAGAAACTAAGTTAATCATGTTTATAATGCTTCCTATGAAAATGTTATGATGATAATTTAGGTGTCACATGCTTGGATGTTGTGTTTAACCTAAATTAAGCTCTAAAGGGGTTTCGGCCACAAGGGTTTAGGAAGTTTAGAACCAAGATGAATATGATACCATGTTTCCTATGATAGGATAATCACAAGATACACCCTTATGCTTAATATGTATGCTTGTGATTTATGACTTATGATATGATATGCATGCTTTTATGATATGATATGCTTTGTGATAAAAATATGCATGCTTATGTTATGATATGTGGTTAAATTATGCATGCTTTAATGCTATGTTTAGTGCTTAAAATATGCATGCTTTCATGATATGCTATGTGGTTAAATCATGCATGCTTGATGATATGCTTTATGCTTAAGATATGCATGTTTTTATGATCTATGCCTAAGTGATGCATACCTTTATGACATGATGTATGCCTAAGTGATGCATACCTTATGATATGATGTATGCCTAAGTGATGCATACTTTTATGACATGATGTATGCCTAAGTGATGCATACTTTTATGACATGATGTATGCCTAAGTGATGCATACCTTTATGATATGATGTGTGCCTAAGTGATGCATACTTTTATGACATGATGTATGCCTAAGTGATGCATACTTTTATGACATGATGTATGCCTAAGTGATGCATACCTTTATGATATGATGTGTGCCTAAGTGATGCATGCTTTTATGATACATGATATGTATGACATGTACTTTACTTTATGTGTGAGTGGCTTGTACCAAGGGTGGGCTCCATAAGCGCCCCGGGGACTAAGGACCTCGTTAGGGATGGGCTCCTAAGTGCCCCTAGGACTAAGGGCCTAGTATGTTTGCCTCGTAGGGTTCAAGACTTGCTACCTTGGACCTACAAGGTTGCGTGCAATATGTAAGTGGTACATAGCCGGGATCCCCCTTATGTTGAGATTACTTTCAAGTATATATATGTAAAAGAAAATGGTTTTAAAGATCATGAGACATACACATGTTTTTCGGATACATGTTTTCCAAAATCATATTGCATACACCTTATGATTATGCTATGTTTCATGCTATGCTCTTGATTATGATATGTCATGATAAGGTATGATTATGTTATGTTCATGCTATACCTTATAGATATGTTTCGGCCATGGATATGTTGATGCTTGATATATAGATTTCGGCCATGGATATGATGATGCCTTGATGTACATGTTCGGCCATAGTTATGATGCTTTGATATACATGTTTCGGCCATGCTTTGATATACCATGATACTTGGTTGTTATGCCATGTCTAGCTATGTTTTATGCAATGCACTAGGTATATGCTTCGGCCATGATGATGTTTGATATGCCATGACTAGTGGTGATTATATTATGATGCGTGATATGCTTGAATAGAATGCTAGGTTATGCCATGATTAGTTGAGATTATGACTTGTTGATACATTCTTGATTATGTGCTGATTTTTGGTTTTAGTGAGTAGGAAAGGAACTTACTGAGCCATGAGTGCTCATAGCTTACTTCCTTGTACCACAGATAAAGGAAAAAGATGGATGAGTTAAAGGAGCAGCAAGAGGGGCAACGAAGATGTGTGTGGCGGTGGCTAGGCAACTAATTAAGAACCTGCTTTAAAACCTTTAAGAACTATGCTTTGGTTTTGTGAAATGTAATACACTATTGGTGATTTGATGTTAAGTTTTTATTGATTTTGTTATCATGTTATGAAACCATGTTAGTGTAGTTCGGTTTGAAATAAGTTAAGAAAAATAATTTTTAAGTCTTCCGCTATAATACGTACGTAGAGTATCGTAGCCCCGTCCCTTAGGGTTAGCAGGGAGGGCGGGCGTTACATATCTGGCACTGTCGCTTAGGTCATATAAATGACAAACGCTTATCCCAGCTCCATAAGGATGGTTTGCTGGACTCATTTGATTTTGAATCATATGAGACATGCGAGTCATGCCTTCTAGGCAAGATGACCAAGACTCCCTTTAGTGGACACAGTGAGAGAGCGACTGACTTGTTAGGTCTTATACATAGTGATGTATGTGGCCCTTTCAATGTCACTGCTAGAGGTGGTTATGGGTACTTCATTACATTTACTGATGACTTCAGTAGATATGGTTATGTGTATATGATGACACATAAGTCAGAATCCTTTGAAAAGTTCAAAGAATTCAAGAATGAAGTACAAAACCAACTTGGCAAGAGTATTAAGATACTTCGATCAGATCGAGGTGGAGAATACCTTAGCCATGAGTTTCATGACTATCTAGCTGAGTGTGGGATCCTATCCCAACTCACTCCTCCTGGAACACCACAGTGGAATGGTGTACCCAAAAGGAGAAATCGTACCTTATTAGATATCGTACGGTCTATGATGAGTCACACAAATCTTCCCATGTATCTTTGGGGCTATGCTCTAGACACAGTAGCCTTCATACTCAACCAAGTTCCATCTAAGGCTATAATAAAGACACCATATAAGATATGGACTGGGAGAGATACCCAGGTGTCTTTTATGAGGATTTGGGGTTGTGAGGCTTACGTTCGACGTCAAGTCTCAGAAAACTTGGACCCAAATCCGACAAGTGCTATTTCATTGGATATCCCAAGGAAACGAAGGGATATTACTTCTACATTCCCAGTCAACACAAGCTAGTTGTGGCTAAGACTGGGGTATTTCTAGAAAGGGACTTTGTTTCTAGAAAGACTAGTGGGAGTACGTTCGATCTTGAAGAAGTTCAAGATATGGACCATAGCACTGAAGCATCGATGGAAGTTGAACTAGAACCACAAAGTGTTGTGGATGATGTTGTTCCACAAGGAGTTGAGGAACCACAACCAGTTCAAGTAGACCTACCTCTTCGCAGATCTGATAGGGTACGTCGTCAGCCTGAGAGATACTCATTTCTCTTGTCTGACCATGATGACGTTGTGCTCATAGAGGATGAGCCCACCTCCTATCACGAAGTTGTGATGAGCCCAGATTCTGAGAAATGGCTAGAAGCCATGAGATCTGAGAATGAATCCATGTACACCAACCAAGTATGGACTTTGGTTGATCCACCTGAGGGCGTAAAATCCATAGGGTGTAAGTGGGTCTTTAAGAGAAAGACTGACATGGATGGACTTATCTATAAGGGTCGCTTGGTAGCTAAAGGTTTCAAGCAGATTCATGGTATTGACTATGATGAAACCTTTTCTCTAGTAGCGATGTTTAAGTCCATTCGGATCATGCTTGCTATTGCAGCATACCATGACTATGAGATATGGCAGATGGATGTCAAAACTGCGTTTATGAATGGAAACCTGCTCGGGGATGTGTACATGACACAACTGATGTCACATGGTGTGAGTCTTTCGAAGACTCAAGTTCCCTCTTCTAGAGAGGAGAGAGACCGCATGGATCAGATCCCTTATGCTTCAATCATAGGATCTATCATGTACGTCATGCTATGTACTCGTCCTGATGTCTCGTATGCTTTGAGCATGACGAGCAGATACCAGTCAGATCCAGGTGAAAGTCACTGGATAGCGGTCAAGAATATTCTTAAGTACTTGAGAAGGACTAAAGAATATTTCTTGATATATGGAGGCGATGATGAGCTAGCTGTAAAGGGTTACAGTGATGCCAGCTTCCAAACCGACCAGGATGATTATCGATCGCAGTCAGGATTCGTCTTTTGCATAAATGGTGGTGCTGTGAGCTGGAAGAGTTTGAAGCAGGACACAGTTACTGATTCTACAACAGAGGCCGAGTATATTGCTGCATCAGAAGCAGCAAAGGAGACAGTTTGGATCCGTAAGTTCATTACTGAGCTTGGGGTGGTTCCTAGCATAGCTGATCCCATAGAGCTCTATTGTAACAACAATGGAGCAATAGCACAGGCTAAGGAACCTCGCTCACACCAGCAGACCAAACACATACTACGGTGCTTCCATCTCATTCGAGAGATTATCGAGAGAGGAGATGTGAATATTTGCAGAGTACCGACAGAAGCTAACATCACAGATCCCTTGACCAAGGTTTTGGCACAGAGAAAGTATGATGGTCACACTAGTTCATTAGGCCTTAGAGCCTACACTGATTGGTACTAGTGCTAGTGGGAGATTGTTAGTTAAAGCCCTAGAGTCAATCATTTGATGATTGTTGTATGGACTCGTTGTATCATATTCTTGTATATAAATAAAGGCATTTGTTTTTGGTTATTATACTTACTTGTATTGATGCCAAATAACTAAGTATAATGGTGTTCTAGAGTAGACGGTTCTTACCTATATCAATCGATTGGTTGAATCGATAGTGAGATGATATAGGGAACACCACTCTTAATATTTCCTAGTCGAGTATTAACATTCAGGGACAATGTTAATGCGACGAGACTAGCATGTAGGTCAACTCGATGACTTGATCTCACAAGTCATGGATATAGAGATATCAAGTTGACACATGGGTATGCATTGGAGAATGTATACTGAATGACCCGCCATGAGAAAATATCATGGATCATTATATGAGTGTCATATACTTTCTCATGTGGCTATTAGTATGACTTTTAGTCCTTGGACCTAATGTCACCATGGTTCCCTACATAAGGAGTTACATACTTTGGCTTCGTCAAACATCACCCGTAACTGGGTGGACTATAAAGGTGATTACTGGGTATGTAACAAATTATGCGAAGGGATGTGAGTGATGTAGATGGGATCTATCCCTCCTATATGACGGGAGTGACATCGATATTCTTGATAGAGTGAGACCACGGAGTGCATGGCCATGCCCAAATGAGTCAATATGAGATATTGAGCTCATTTGATTGAGTGAGTCTACTTGGAGTTCAAGATTTAGATTGATTAGAGGATGACACGGTCTATGCCTCATATTGATCAATCTAGATGTCAAGGATAGAAGGACACTTGTCATATATTGTGAAGAGTCACAATTAGTAGTCACAAGGTGATGTTGGATCTCAACATTCTTATAACTTGGGTAGTAATGATGTGTTGCTAGATACCGCTCATTACTTATGCTTCTAAATGGGTTTAGGAGCATTGCCAACGTTATAAGAACCTATAGGGTCACATACAACGGGCAATTAGATGGAGATTAGGTTCATTTGATGAACCTAAAGGATTAGGTTCATGTGATGAACCAAATTGGATTAAAAGTAATCCAAATTGAGCTAATTGAGTTGGACTCAATTTGGTTCATGTGTTAAGTGAGTCTAATTTGCACTTAGACTCATTTAATTAATTTAATTCAATGAATAGAGATTCATTAAATTAAAATTGACTTGAACCAATGGTTAGATTAGATCACCCAAGGGAGAGAAGTGTCAAGTTTGACTTGACTTGAGAGGAAGATGAAGGGTCAAGTTTGACTTAACCATTTGCCACATCATTGGTGAGTTGGCATTAAGTGGGCCAATGGTGATGCTCCACATCATCAAGGTTGCTTAAGTGGAGTGCCACCTCATGAGGGAAATCAAGAGCCTTGACTCTTGATATTCCATGGGGGTTACAAGCCTTTAAGTGGCCGGCCACTTAAGATGTGAATTAGTGCATTTTGTGTGCTAATTGATTTTCATCTTCTTCATTTTGTTTTTCTTCTTCTCCCTCTCCTCCTCCTTGCCGTGACCATCAAGGGTGCTAGCACATCCTAGTGGTTTCTCTCCATCTCTTGCTTGTGTGGATACACATAGAGGAGTATCTACCTTGATACTCTTGAGATCCGACGAACCTTGGACGAGTGGGATACGCGAGGGGCTTCGCATCAAGGGTAACCTCTTTTCTTTTGTAGATCTAGTGTAGATCTAGGTTAGAGAAACTCGTACATAAAATTTTGTTTTATAAACTTCGCACGGATCCAGTGGCATGAGGCTTCGGGGTTTCCGCAACGCAAAAAGTGGTTTTTACGGCCTGAAAAACCCAACAATCGGGAGGTTCCAAATCCTAGTCCCCCATCACTTCGTGTCGCGATGATTTTTGGTTTACGGACTTGGGTTCCTTGTTTGAGTTGATATACTATGTTGATTTATATACTTGTGATGTTGGATTGTACTCGACAATTTTATCAACTTCTGGTCTACTACATTTTTTTTTTTCACTGCGTTGTTTTCTCTGTTGTGTTTTGCATTTTTCGTTGTGTAGTGGAGTAGGTGGTTTTCAAATATAAACTGCGTGGTTGTGTTAGCCAGAGGTTGAAATATATAAACTGCGTGGTTGTTTAGTTATATTTTATTATTATTGTTCCGGCCGTGTTGGCCGAGGTATATGTGGCCTAGAGGGCTTTGTAGTAAAGTCTCGTATTGTCACCCGTATAGGGGAAATGCTGCCAAAATTTCTTCTGGCAAGGACTACCTGGGGCATGACAATTTATTTGGTATCAGAGCAGGTTACGATGCCTATTTTTCTTTTTCGTGTTCTGGGGTTTTGAGTTAATCTGATACCAATTTATTTGGTATCAGAGCCCAGTTTTGCTAGTCAATCTGGGTATTTACAGATTTATACAGATTTCCATTATATTCATGTTTCGGAATTTCGTTTCGGATTTGTATGGATTTCCGTCGATTTTCTCGTTTCGGAGTTCCGAGGTCATAACTGGGGATTGGACAGCAACGGAACATCTCCAGACGGCAAATAGGTAAAATGTTAATTTTTATAATTTTGATACTTGTAGTAATATTTGCATCATAATCTAACATATTTGAGGTAAGGTGCACGTGTTCCTATGTCGAGACGTGGTGTAGGACGACCACGCAAGAGGACGTTGGAATCCTTGGCAGCAGAGTCGCTAGAGACATCTACTTGGGTTGAGCCTAATGGTCAGGGACAGACTTTTTAAGGTGTTGCGGGCGGGTTGGGCTCCCAGATCCCGATGGCTCCTTTAGAGGTACCTACCTCGGATGCACCCGCTGTACCCACCTCTACCGTATTTAAGGTACCACCCGCGATACCACCGGCACATCTGGTACCACCACCAGTACATAAGGCGTACCCAGCACCACCGCCACCAGTGCCTACTGCACACCTGGCACCCGCACCAGCAGTAACAGTTGCTCCACATCTGGTACCACCACCTACCGTACCTCCAGCCACGCCCACCTTTATTGACCTTGCAGTGCCACTAGCGGCACCTGCCCCAGCTTACGCAGCAGCACCGGGGATACCTCCCCCGACCTATTCAGCGGTACCACCTATAGTACCACCTCCAGTGGTTCCGCCAGTTCCCATAGCCGTCCCTACTCACCTCACTGATATAGTTGCAGCACGAGCTCGAATCCCAGCTTTGCCAGAGTCAATGAAAAGTCGATTCACACTATTCCGCGGAGAGACCGATCCGAGTGTGGCCCAGTCCTAGATAGAGACTATGGAGCGGACATTCTTCTATATGGCCTGCTGTGAGTGGGAGAAAACAGATCTGGCTGCTTTCCATTTATGAGAGGAGGCTGATATCTGGTGGGATATGCATCATTCCATCATAGGCGAGCATAACTGTTGGGACTTTCGGGCCGCAAAAATCGCTGTTTACGTTGCGGAATACCCCGAAGTCTTGCCACCGGATCCGTGCGAAGATTAAAATAAATGTATGTACTTGTTTCTATTCTAGATCTACTCTAGATCTACATGGTAGAGATTTTATACCTTTGATGCGAAGCCCTTCGCTTATCCCGCTCGTCCATGGTTGCCGGATCTCGAGAGTGTCAAGTGAACACTCCTCTATATGTATCCACACGAACAACGAGATGGAGAAAAGACACTAGAGTGTGCTAGCACTCTTTGTGGCTCATGGCAATGGAGGGAGAGGGAGAGGGAGAGTAGAGAGGAAGAGATGAGGAAGAAGGAGTGAATGAGCACACAATTGCATTCACTTGCAATCAAGTGGCCGGCCACTTCATGGAGAGGTTATAAACCTTCATGGGATACCAAGAGTCATGGCTCTTGGTCTCCCTCATGCGGTGGCACACACATAAGCCAACCTTGATGATGTGGAATATCATCATTGGCCCACCTTATGCCAACACACAAATGATGTGGCATTGGTCAAGTCAAACTTAACCTTTCATCTTCCCTCTCAAGTTAAGTCAAACTTGACCTCTTATCTCCCATGGTTGATCAAATCTAACCATTGGTTCAAGTCAATTTAATTTAATAAATCTCTATTCATTGAATTAAATTGACTCAATGAGTCCAAGTCTAAATTAGACTCATTTAACACATGAATCAAATTGAGTCTAACTCAATTAGTTTAATTTGGATTACTCTTAATCCAATTTGGTTCATCACATGAACCTAATCCTCTTGGTTCATCATATGAACCTAATCTCCATCTAATTGCCCTTTGTGTGTGACCCTATAGGTTCTTGTAACGTTGGCAATGCTCCTAAACCCATTTAGAAGCATAAGTAATGAGCGGTATCTAGCAACACATCATTACTACCCAAGTTACAAAAATGTTGAGATCCAACATCACCTTTGTGACTACTAATTGTGACTCTCACAATATGTGACAATGTCCTTCTATCCTTGACATCTAGATTTATCAATGTGAGGCATAGACCATGTCATCCTCTAATCAATCTAAATCTTGAACTCCAAGTAGACTCACTCTAATCAAATGAGCTCAATATCTCATATTGACTCATTTGGGCATGGCCATGCACTTAGTGGTCTCACTCTATCAAGAATAATGATGTCACTCCCGTCATATAGGAGGGATAGATCCCATCTACATCACTCACATCCCTCCGCATAATTTGTTACATACCCAGTAATCGCCTTTATTGTCCACCCAGTTACGGATGACGTTTGACGAAGCCAAAGTATGTAACTCCTTATGTAGGGAACCATGGTGACTTCAGGTCCAAGGACTGATAGTCATACTAATAGTCTCATGAGAAAGTATATGACACTCATATAACGATCCATGATACTTTCTCCAATGCATACCCATGTGTCAACTTGATATCTCTATATCCATGACTTGTGAGATCAAGTCATCGAGTTGACCTACATGCTAGTCTCATCGCATTAACATTGTCCTTGAATGTTAATACTTGACTAGGAATGATTATGAGTGGTGTTCTCTATATCATCTCACTATCGATTCAACCAATCGATTGATATAGGTAAGAACCTACTACTCAAGGACGCTATTATACTTAGTTATTTGGGACCAATACAACTATGTATAATAACCATAAAGAAATGCCTTTATAAACATAGAAATATGATACAATGAGTCCATACAATAATCATCATATGATTGGCTCTAGGGATCTAACTAACAATAACATCACCTGGGCGAGGTTCAGAGATGCTTTTGAGAGCCGGTACTTTCGACGAGCATATCAGATGACACGCCGTCAGGATTTTCTGAGTCTTCAGCAGAACAATCACACCGTGATGGAGTATAATGTTGAATTCAATCAGTTGGCCAAATTTTGTCCAGAACTAGTTGTTGAGGACAGGTCTCTTATGCTTCAGTTTATTCAAGGGCTGGATGGATATCTGCAAGTAAAGCTTGTCGATTTTGGGAATTTGTCTTACATAGCACTAAACCGAGCCCTTATGATTGAGTCAGCTCACCAGAGAGTGTATCCGGACAAGAAAAGGAAGTAGACTGATCGGACATCAGGACAAATTCAGCTGCTACAGGCTACCGGACAGCAGCAGAGTGGTCGCAGCCGGCCAGGGAAGGGTACTTCTGGGGCATCTGGTCGGCCTTAGAAGTCAGGATGATCTTTATCAGGACATTTCCGGTTTCCTCAGCAGAACCGAAAACAGGTCGCCAGTGACATTCACTACACTAGATGTGGGGCTAGAGACCACATCACCTCAGCCTGCGGCCTGAGATAGTCAATTTGCTATTACTGCAAATAGCCTGGGCACCTGAGCTGAGATTGTTCGCTGAAGGCTCAGCATATGGCTTCCGGAGTTGCTGTTCATGAGGGATAGCACAGTCAGTCAGGGACTTATCAAGGAGGGCGGAGAGCCCAATCTTCGCATAGCCAACAGAGGACAGCTCCCCCTACAGTAGCTACATATTGCATGCATGAATAGGAGCACTCCATCACCCTTATAGTATCCCAGAGCTCTGTTCCGAGACCTCAGTATCTGATGCAGGGGCAATATCAGTCGCAGCCTCAATCCCTAGTTCAGTATCAACTGCAGCCATAGCCACTGGTCCAGTACCAGCCACAGCCACAGCCACTGGTCCAATACCAGTCACAACCCCAGCCACCGGTTCAGTATCAGTTGCAGCCCACATATCCATCTCTGGCACAGTACCCGGCACTGTCACAGTGGCAGGCTTAGACTCAGACGCAACAGCCTTTGGCAGCACTACCACCTCCACCACCGGCAGAGACTGGACGTATTCACGTGGTTACCAAAGAGGATGCGCAGTGGGCCGACGGATCTGTTTTCCGCGGTATGGTTTTACTTTATGTATTATCCGCTGATATGCTGATACATACTAGTAGCTCACATTCTTTTATTTCCCGTGTCTTTATGAAGGACATAGGTAGACTACCTACTCCTAGACCGCAGTGACTGACCATCTCCCTACCGTCCGGTGATACATTGGACGTCACTCAGGAGGTCAGAGGTTGCCCGTTAGACTTTGGCAATATGATACTCATGGTTGATTTATTAGTACTGGAAATGGTCGAGTTTGACATTATCCTTGGCATGGATTGGTTGTCTGCATATCATGCCACGGTTGATTGTCAGACAAGGGTGGTCACATTCCAACCTCCGAACCAACCCTCATGGGATTTTACTGGCATCAGGGATGACAGCATATCGATCATTTCAGTGATTCAGACTTAGAAGCTGTTGTCACATGCCTGTCAGGGATTTCTTTTGTCTTTGATTAATACTGACGACAGTAGTAGTTCTCAGCTCTCAAACGTTCCAATGGTCCGAATGTATCCGGACGTATTTCTAGATGAGCTACCAGGCTTGCCTCCCAGAAGGCAAATGGAGTTTGCTATTGAGCTACTTCCGGGGACCGCGCCAGCATCGAAAGCTCCATATCGTATGGCGCCAAAAGAGTTGGACGATCTAAAGGTCCAACTCCAAGAGTTATTAGATAGGGGATTTATTCACCCTAGTGTATCTCCGTCGGGTTCTCTGGTATTATTTGTCAAGAAAAAGGATGGTACTCTGAGGTTGTGTATCGATTACAAACAACTGAATGCAGCGACCGTCAGAAATAAGTACCCCTTACCACGGATCAAGGATTTGTTTGATTAGCTTAGAGGTACATCAGTATATTCTAAGATTGATCTGCGGTTCGGATATCATCAGCTGAGAGTTAAAGATTTGGATATTCAGAAGACAGCATTCCATACCAGATACGGACATTATGAATTTTTTGTAATGTCATTTGGGCTTACCAATGCTCTAGCGGTGTTTATGGATTTGATGAACCACATTTTTCTGGAGTATCTAGATCAGTTCGTTGTCATTTTCATTGACGACATATTGATCTACTCGCGTTCCAAGGAGGAGCATGCACAGCATCTTCGTATAGTTTTGGAGACTCTTCGACGACATCGTCTATACACGAAGTTCAGCAAGTGTGCCTTTTGGCTATCTTTAGTCAATTTCTGGGTCACGTGCTTTCTAGCTAAGGTATTTTCGTAGACCCTTAGAAGATCGAGGCTGTCACCAGCTGGGAGCAGCCAAAATCAATTCAGGAGATCCATAGTTTTCTGGGACTGACTGGATATTAAAGATGATTCGTCGAGGTTTTCTCGTGTATTGCTATGCCACTGACATGCTTGACTAGGAAAGGCGTGAAGTTCACATGGTCCGAGGCTTGCGAGACTAGTTTTCAGGAGCTGAAGCGGAGACTAGTGTCGGCACCAATGTTGGTTTTACCTTCTGGAGAGGACGGCTTCATACTTTACACCGACGCATCGCTTTAGGGTTTGGGTGTTGTTCTGATGTAGCACGGCAAGGTAGTCTCTTATACTTCTCATCAGTTGAAGGAGCAAGAGAAGAACTACCCAGTACATGATTTGGAGCTAGCCACCATTATATTAGATTTGAAGATTTGGCAGCATCACCTTTATGGTATTACTTTTGAGATTCTCACTGATCATAAGAGTCTCAAATACCTTTTCACTCAGAAGGAACTTAATCTCTGGCAGAGGAGATGGATGGAGTTTCTGAAGGATTACGACTGTACTATTAGCTACCACCCGGGGAAAGCTAATGTGGTTACCTATGCACTTAGCAGATAGTCTAGAGGGACTTTAGCTTGCCACCGAGTTGTGGTCACGGACTTGATTCAGGGTTTCTCCGAGTTGGGCCTTGAGGAGCAGGGATGGACAGAGCAGGGTATTCTGGTTACCATGGTTACTCAGTCGTTGATCAGAATGAGGATCCGAGAGGCCCATGCCGGTGATCAGCACTTACAGTCCATTGGCAGCCAGATAGCTTCCAGGTAGCAGACCGAGTTCACCCAAGATGACGTGGGTATTATATATTTCTGAGGCCGATTATGCATACCTCCATCTTACCCGATCAGGGAGGAGTTACTTCAGGAGGCTCATCACTCTCGATTTACTATCCATCCAAGCGGGACCCGCATGTATCGAGACTTGAGGTGTTCCTATTGGTAGAACGGCATGAAGAAAGACATCACGGAATTTATAGCTAGATGTCTTATATGTCAGCAGGTGAATGCTGAGCACCAGAGACCTGCTGGATTACTTCAAAGGATTCCGATTCCAGAGTGGAAATGGGATCACATCACTATGGATTTTGTGGTGGGATTGCCTAGGACACGACGAGGCCATGACGTGGTTTGGGTAGTCATTGATCGATTAACCAAATCCACACACTTCTTAGCTATCCAGAAGATAGATTCTCTGGATTGATTGGTAGAGTTGTATTTATTAGGGTGTATACTAAAAGCCTAGCTTTTGGTATAAGCATTTATCTAGAAATAAGAATCACATTTTTCAAATGTCTACATTTATGATAAATGTAGTTGTTCAATTAATTTATATTGTAGATAACATGGTGTGTGGTATCACACACAGAGGATCATGTTATCAGTACCTTATAAATTATAAACAGTAGCTCACGACCAAGATGGAAAGGAACAAATCATTGGAAGGTCACAGTGTAATTAGGTATTAGTTTATCTTAACTATATAATTACACTAGTACACTTAGAGTGTATTGAGTAGGACCATTAGAGGTCATTTCTTTTATACTGACTTTATAAAGGAATAAAGAACTCAGTTATTAAAGAAGCGTGTGCTCTTAATCCTAATATAATAACAAGCACATATATTTGATATTTATTTCTTTAATTTATCAATGGGTGAGCTTTAGTTCGATAAATCAATAAGTCCGATAAGTTGGGAAATGATATCACTTATAGTGTGTGTTGTTGATTATAGAAGGAAACTGTGTCCTAGTAATCTAGGTTGAGAATGTCCCCAAGAGGAGCTCATAAGGATTGTCATGTTAAACCCTGCAGGTGGACTTAGTCTGACATGCCGATAAGGTTGAGTGGTACTACTCTTGGACAAATATATTAATTAAATGAGTTGTCAGTAACTCACTTAATTAGTGGGCATTCGACATCTTAAATACAGGGAGACTAACACACTCATAATAAGAAGGAGCCCAAAATGTAATTTGGGATTGGTGCGGTAGTTCAATAATAGTTCTCTAGTGGAATGAATTATTATTGATAAAATTAAGTTGTGTGTTCGGGGCGAACACGGGATGCTTAATTTTATCGGGAGACCAAAACCAATTCCTCCTCTCGGTTCCTATTGTAGCCTCTTGTATATAGAGATTTATACGCACCACATACCCACCTTCTTACCCATCCAATGGGGTCGGCCAAGCTAGCTTGGAACCCAAGCTAAGGCCGGCCAAGACCAAGTGGATGAGCCAAGTTGGTGGCCGGCCAAAGCTTGGGTCCCAAGCTTAGGTGGCCGGCCACTAGAATATTAAAAAGGATTTTTATTAAAATTATTTCTTAGGTGGATATCATGGTTTTAAAAGAGAGTTTAAAAATTAAAAATTTCCTTTTATAGCTTTCTACAAAAGATTAAGAGAAAAGATTAATCTCTTTCCTTATTTGTAGATTAAAAAGGATGGTTTTAATTTTTGGTAAAAACTTTCCTTATTTGTAAAACATCTACATGTTTAAAAGAGAGTTTAAAATTTGAAATCTTTCCTTATTTGTTGATTAAAAGGTGGATTTTAAATTTTAAGAAAACTTTCCTTTTAATCATGTTCATGATTTAAAAGAGAGTTTAAAAAATTAAATATTCTCTTTTATAAGTTTCTACAAAAGATTAAGAAAAGATTTGATATCTTTCCTTATTTGTAGATTAAAAGAGATTTTAATTTTTAGAGATAACTTTCTTTTTATCCGCATGTTTAAAAGAAATATTTTAATTTATAAAATTTGCTTTTTATTAACCAATCATGAAGGGATAAAAATTATTGGAGAAATTTTTATAAATTTCCGGAAACAAATTAGGAAGTTTTAATTCTTGTTTTAATTAAAACTTTCCTTGATTTGGGGAGAAGAGTGGCCGGCCAAATAAATTGGAGAAGAGAAAATTATTTTTAATTAAATAAATTTCCCTTTTCATGGCAAAAGAATTAAGGAAGTTTTTATTTAAATTTCCTTATTTGCCAAGACCAAGGATTATAAAAGAGGGGGTAGAGGTGCCTTCATGGTGAACGACTCTATTCTATTTTCTCCCTCTTTTCTTCCTTGGTGTGGTCGGCCCTTCTCCTTTTCTCTCTTCCTCTTGTGTGGCCGAAATCCTTTATCTCTTGGAGCTTTGAGGAGGTGGCCGGATCTAGCTTGAGGAAGAAGGAGAGAAAGCTTGCATCCCTTAGAGCTTGGTTGGTGGAAAGAAAATTCTTCATCCTTTAGAAGATATGCTTGGCCGAAACTTGAAGGAAGGAAGAAGAAGGTGCTTTGGTGGTTCTCGTCTCAGAAGATCGTTGCCCACACAACGTCCGGGATTAGAAGAGGAATACGGTAGAAGACCTAGAGGTTTTTTTTTGCAAAAGAAAAGGTATACTAGTATTTAATTTCCGCATCATACTAGTTTTATTTCTTTGTAAAAATACCAAATACAAGAGGCATGCGATTCTAGTATTTCGAATTAGTTTTCGATGTTGTGTTCTTTTGTTTTTCTTTTCCTTGTGATTTGATTGTTTCTTTTGGTTGACCTAAAGTTATTTAAGGAAATTAAATATTAGCTTTCCTTAAAAGGCTTTGTCTAGGAAGCCAATTTTGGAAATTAATATTTAATGGAATTAATAACCTAGGTGATTTGGATCGAATGTGTTAAGTTCCGTAGGAGATTCAAGTCTAAACCCAAAAGAATAAATAAATTAAACTTAGGATCAAACGTGTTAAGTTCCACAAGCGATCCAAGTTTAATTTAAAAGAACACATGGTAGCTAGGAAAAGGTTCAGACCTTTGTACAAAATTTTTGTACAGTGGAACCGATAGGTTTTCTGAGTAGCAACCAACAATTGGTATCAGAGCTAGGGTTTTGCCTCTGTGTATTTGGTATTAGTTTAATTATGCACATGTTATACATAATTTAGGCAGGATAATAGTAGGATGTGCTAACTTTACGGATGCAGGATCCAACTATTATGGCTTATAGTTATTATGTGTGTGATTGGACCCTTGGACATGTCAAGGGCATTTATTGTGTGTGCATGATTGTATTATAAAATACAGCAGGAGCTGTATTTAGTTTTATTAGGATTTTTTTTTTTGATCTAGATACATGTACATTCCTTCGAGGAATATAGGATCGAAAAATGTAAAATTCTATTTATGTCGCAGATCGAATCTTGCAAGGCATGGAACCTTTTGAGGACCAGAGGCGCAGCGGAACAAGGAGCAAGATGGATGCGACAACTAGACCCGGTGGCAGTGGCCAAAGATGGCAGCAGCTAGGGTTGGCGACACACGGAGGACAGCAATAGATAAAAGCCATAATAGTTGAAAATTAGTTTTTCTATTTATTGCTTTTTATGCTGTGTTGTGTGTGCTTGTTAGTATGCATGCTAAGTAGGCTAGCATAGTCAAAATTCCTCACTTTAAATAACTAAGTGGGAGAGGGATTTATTTTTTAAATAAATTCCACGGTCTCCATTACTGGTTTATAAGTGATGCAACAAGCTTGCGCGTTGGCTCTGAGTGCCTTCCTCCATATCGGATGAGCTTGTTTGCGGATCACTAGCTTAAACTTCCATTGTGGATGACTATAGGAAGTTAATTAAGAGCGTGTGATCTTCCCCATCGGAAGGGGCACAATCTTATTAATGGACTTAGTGTCAAGTAATGGTATACACTTAGGCACGTCTAATAGTATCCTCCCCATCGGAGTCACTGCTATTATTTGTGTGGCCGAAGAAAACCAACTATTAATTTGTCAAATAAATAGGTTGACAAGATAATAAAATTAAAAACTCCTCTTACAAATGTTTGATTTTGTATACGTCCACACTATCGTGGCATACAAAATTCAACGGTGTTTGAGGTAATTTTATTTTGTTATAAAGATTTATTGACAAGATAATTAATGGGTAAAACCTCCTCTTACAAATGTTTAAATTTTGTATACGTCCACATTATCGTGGCATACAAAATTTACGGTGTTTGAGGTGTTGGTGAATTTAAATAATATTGTTTGAGGAATCAATGTTATTTTAAATTCAAAAAGTTTTGACCAAATATTTGATCAAAGACAGATCAACTATTAATTTTATTCGTCATAAAGTAAAGTTGACGAGATAATAAAATTAATGGATAAAATCTCCTCTTTGATTTTGTATACGTCCACACTATCGTGGCATACAAAATTCATGGGGATTTTAAAGAATTGATCTTGACCAAATATTTTTGTGATTCTTAGGATTTAAAATGTTTGTCAATCCTCTAGTTGTTATATTATAGAAAGACTTAGTAGTCCCAATTGTAATGATTGGAAATAGGACTTGGACATTAAGGTTGACTGTCTTCTTAGAACTAAAAACAATATAGGTGTATTTAATTCATTAGTTGAAACATGTTTAGTGGTGTTATCTACCAGAACCTGGAGTGTGGATACAGATGTCATTAATCATGTCCGCAATTCATTGCAGGGTTCCAGGAAACCCGACAACTAAATAAAAATAAAAACACCGTCCACATGGGCACTGCTGTAAAAGTGGCAGCTGTTGCATTGGGAGATGTTTATCTTTTGATAATAATAAAACATGGATTTTTGAGTAATTGTCTTTACGTACCAAGTTTAGAAAGAACTAGTTTTCAGTTTCTAAACTATTCAAAGAACTTGATATTCTACTTCTTTTAATAACAAAGTTGTTATCAAGAAAAAGAGCGAAGTTATCTGTTCTGGTACGTTGGTTGACAATTTATAAATCCAATAACTCCCATGATGCAACAAATGGAAATTAGTAACACATCTTCTAACTATAAGAGAAAGAACCTTCAAAATGAACCAAACATATCTTTGGCATCTAAGGCTAGATTATATTAACTTGAGTAGGATTCAAAGGATAATAATCGATGAACTCTTGGGTTCATTGGTAGAGGAAAATTTTCCAACCTGCGAGTCTTACTTGGAAGGAAAAATAACCAAGAAGCTTTTAAGTCTAAGGGGTTTGGAGCCAAAGATATAGGAATAGGTTCATTCTGATTTGTGAAGACCTTTGACTATCCAGGGAAGAGGTTGTTTCAAATATTTCGTCTATTTTATAGACAACTATTTGAGATACGGATACATTTACTTGATGTGCTGCAAGTCTAAGTGCTTTGATTAGTTCAAAGAGTACGAGGCTGATGTGGAGAAACGTCAAAGTAAAAGTATCAAGACACTACAGTAAGATCGTAGTGGCAAGTACCTCTTGGGAGAATTTAGGAGTCACTTATCAGAAGTAGGGATTCAATCCCAACTAACTGCACCTGGTACACCCTAACAGAATGGTGTAGTAGAAAGAAGGTATAGGCTCTTATGGAATAATTAGATCGATGATGAGTTATTCAGAAAATTACCAAATTTGTTTTAAGGATATACACTGGAAACGGAAGTGAACATAGTACCTTCTAAGTCAGAACTCTCTACTCCCATAGAATTGCAGATTGGGCATAAGTCTAGTCTGAAGCATATTCGGATTTGGGAGATCTAGCAAATGAGAGACACTGATAAAGTTGGACAGGAATTCACTTGTTTGTGGGTTATCCTAGAGAAACAAAAGTAGGTTTATAGTCTTAAAAATCAGAAGGTCATTGTTAGCATCAATGACCGATTTTTAGAAAAGGACTATGTAATAAACCACAAGCCCATAAGTAAATTTGTTCTTAAAGAAATTATAAAGGACATGTCTAATCTAGTACCAACTGTACAAGATGAAATATCACAAGAAACTGCAACACGTATCATAAATGATACACGATTACAGACAGTGACTCATCGTAATGGGAGGGTTGTCAAGCAAACCTAAAAGATTCATGTTTTGGGAGAGTTTTTGGACTTGATCCCAAATAAACATGAGCCTGATCCCTGACATATGATGAATCATTCCAAGATAAAGATGCATTATCTTGGCAAAGAGCAATGAATACAGAATTAGAATATATGTATTCTAATAAAATCTGGAAGCTTGTAAAACCATCAGATGGTGTAAAAGTCATGGGTGAAAATAGGTCTACAATAGGAAAAGATGGATAGATAGGAAGGTGGAAACTTTCAAACCAAGGCTTGATGAAAAAGGAAACTTTTTCACTGGTAGTCATGCTTAAGTCTATCCGGATTCTTTTATCTATTTGGCAAGTAGATGTCAAGACAGCATTCCTTAATGGAAGTCTTGAAGAAAGCATTCATATAAAGCAACCAAAAGGGTTCATTGCAAAGGGCAAAGGGCATCTTGTGTGCAAGCTCGATCAGTCTATGGACTGAGGCAAAGCTTCAAGGTCTTGGAACATCCGATTTATCAAAGTAATCCAGACCTATGGATTTATTTAGTAACCGGATAAGTCTTGTGTATACAAAAAGTGTGATGGAAACGTGGTGGTATTTCTTGTACTATACGTAGATAACATTTTTTTATAATTGGAAACAATATCAAAATGTTGTCAGAAGTAAGGGTATGGTTGTCCAAACAATTTGATATGAAGGACTTGGGAGAATGTATATATTCTTGGGATCAAAGTAATAAGGGATCGCAAGAAAAGAATATTTTACTTATCCCAAGCTTCATATATCGAAAAAATCCTTGCTCGTTTTAAGCATGCAAAACTCCAAGAAAGGTTTCTTACCTTTTTAGCATTGAGTAACTTTATCTAAAGAAATGTCTCCGTAGACATCAAAAGAGATAGAGGAAATGAAGGCAGTTCTCTATGCTTCGGTTATCGGAAGCCTAATGTATGTTATGCACGAGATCATAAATCTATTTTGCCAAGGGCATAGTTAGCAGATACCAAAGTAACCCTGGACAAGGACATTGGACTGCAGTAAAGAATATATTGAAGTACCTTAGAGGCACTAGAGATTATATGCTAGCTTACAAGGCAGTTAATTTGGTCCCTATGGGTTGCACGGATTTTGACTTCCAGTAGAATAGGGACAATAGTAAGTCAACCTCGGGGTTTTGTGTTTACTTTAGGAGGTAAAGTCATAACTATGGAAGAGTAATAAGCATAGGTGTTTTTCTGGACTCCACCATAGAAGCTGAGTATATGGCAAACCTCTAAGGTAGTCATAAAAGTTGAATGACTCGATAACCTCAAGATAGACTTAGATATGATTTCTGGTTTGTCCAAAGATTATTACAACTGTAATAATAGTGGTGCAGTAGCAAACTCGAAGAAACCATGAGTCTATAAGACAAGTAAACACAATCGAGCGCAAGTACCACCCAATACGAGAAATCGTATAAATGAGGAGAAGTTGTTGCTGCCTAGATTGCATCAGATAATGACCTATAGATCTTTTCACTAAGGCCCTTAATACAAGAGCTTTTGATGGGCATGTTGAGGTTGGGATTCAAATGTATGGCAGCAGATATGGCAGCTTAGTCTTTTAGTATAAGTGGGAGATTGTTAGGATGTATACTAAAAGTCTAGCTTTTGGTGTAAACATTTATCTAGAAATAAGAATCACATTGGTCAAATGTCTACATTTATGATAAATGTAGTTGTTCAATTAATTTATATTGTAGATAACATGGTGTGTGGTGTCACACACAGAGGATCATGTTATCAGTACCTTATAAATTATAAACAGTAGCTCACGACCAAGATGGAAAGGAACAAACCATTGGAAGGTCGCAATGTAATTAGGCATTAGTTTATCTTAACTATATAATTACACTAGTACACTTAGAGTGTATTGAGTAGGACCATTAGAGGTCGTTTCTTTTATACTGACTTTATAAAGGAACAAAGACCTCAGTTATTATGGAAGTGTGTGTTCTTAATCCTAATATAATAACAAGCACATATATTCGATATTTATTTCTTTAATTTATCAATGGGTGAGATTTAGTTCGATAAATCAATAAGCCCGATAAGTTGGGAAATGATATCACTTATAGTCTGTGTTGTTGATTATAGAAGAAACTGTATCCTAGTAATCTAGGTTGAGAATGTCCCCAAGAGGAGCTCATAAGGATTGTCATGTTAAACCCTACAGGTGGACTTAGTCCGACATGACGATAAGGTTGAGTGGTACTACTCTTGGACTAAGATATTAATTAAATGAGTTGTCAGTAACTCACTTAATTAATGGACATTCGACATCTTAAACACAGAGAGACTAACACACTCATAATAAGAAGGAGCCCAAAAATGTAATTTAGGATTGGTGCGGTAGTTCAATAATAGTTCTCTAGTGGAATGAATTATTATTGATAAAATTAAGTTGTGTGTTCGGGGCGAACACGGGATGCTTAATTTTATCGGGAGACCAAAACCAATTCCTCCTCTCGGTTCCTATCGTAGCCTCTTGTATATAGAGATTTATACCCACCACATACCCACCTTCTTACCCATCCAATGGGATCGGCCAAGCAAGCTTGGAACCCAAGCTAGGGCCGGCCAAGACCAAGTGGATGAGCCAAGTTGGTGGTCGGCCAAAGCTTGGGTCCCAAGCTTAGGTGGCCGGCCACTAGAATATTAAAAAGGATTTTTATTAAAATTATTTCTTATGTGGATATCATGGTTTTAAAAGAGAGTTTAAAAATTAAAAATTTCCTTTTATAGCTTTCTACAAAAGATTAAGAGAAAAGATTAATCTCTTTCCTTATTTGTAGATTAAAATGGATGGTTTTAATTTTTGGTAAAAACTTTCATTATTTGTAAAACATCTACATGTTTAAAAGAGAGTTTAAAATTTGAAATCTTTACTTATTTGTTGATTAAAAGGTGGATTTTAAATTTTAAGAAAACTTTCCTTTTAATCATGTTCATGATTTAAAAGAGAGTTTAAAAAATTAAATATTCTCTTTTATAAGTTTCTACAAAAGATTAAGAAAAGATTTGATATCTTTCCTTATTTGTAGATTAAAAGAGATTTTAATTTTTACAGATAACTTTCTTTTTATCCACATGTTTAAAAGAAATATTTTAATTTATAAAATTTGCTTTTTATTAACCAATCATGAAGGGATAAAAATTATTGGAGAAATTTTTATAAATTTCCGGAAACAAATTAGGAAGTTTTAATTCTTGTTTTAATTAAAACTTTCCTTGATTTGGGGAGAAGAGTGGCCGGCCAAATAAATTGGAGAAGAGAAAATTATTTTTAATTAAATAAATTTCCCTTTTCATGGCAAAAGAATTAAGGAAGTTTTTATTTAAATTTCCTTATTTGCCAAGACCAAGGATTATAAAAGAGGGGGTAGATGTGCCTTCATGGTGAACGACTCTATTCTATTTTCTCCCTCTTTTCTTCCTTGGTGTGGCTGGCCCTTCTCCTTTTCTCTCTTCCTCTTGTGTGGCCGAAATCCTTTGTCTCTTGGAGCTTTGAGGAGGTGGCCGGATCTAGCTTGAGGAAGAAGGAGAGAAAGCTTGCATCCCTTGGAGCTTGGTTGGTGGAAAAAAATTCTTCATCCTTTAGAAGATATGCTTGGCCGAAACTTGAAGGAAGGAAGAAGAAGGTGCTTTGGTGGTTCTCGTCTCGGAAGATCGTTGCCCACACAACGTCCGGGATTAGAAGAGGAATACGATAGAAGACCTAGAGGTTTTTGTTTGCAAAAGAAAAGGTATACTAGTATTTAATTTCTGCATCATACTAGTTTTATTTCTTTGTAAAAATACCAAATACAAGAGGCATGCGATTCTAGTATTTCGAATTAGTTTTCGATGTTGTGTTCTTTTGTTTTTCTTTTCCTTGTGATTTGATTGTTCCTTTTGGTTGACCTAAAGTTATTTAAGGAAATTAAATATTAGCTTTCCTTAAAAGGCTTTGTCTGTAACGACCCACCTTCTATTAACTAGGCTGTAAAGCCGATCATCACATTTAGCTGTGCTAACTACTCGCGGACCATCATAAAATCTAGATGCGGAAGCTGTACTAATTTGAAATTTTCTAAGCTGCTAACATTTCTTGATACTATACATGCTAAAGGGTGTAATCTAAAGTATACCTAGCGTATACTACATCCCCTATGGTCCAGGAACTGAAATAAATGTTTTCCAGCTGTTATCAGACCTCCCAATCGATCCATTGATCGATTGGAACGTCGGATCGATCCAGGGATCGATTCAGCCGGCTACTGTACGCGGGACATAGGTTGGATCGATCCAGTGATCGATCTAGCACGCTACTGTGCTCAGGACGATATTCTGGATCGATCAGCTGATCGATCCAGACTGACCAATCGATCCAGTGATCGATCCCCGAACCTTCTGTTCGCGACAGAATTTGCTGGATCGATCGGCTGATTGATCCAGAAACCTACTGTTCGCGGAGCAATTTGCCCGATCGATCAGCTGATCGATTGGGACCCCCCAATCGATCCACCGATCGATTGGGGTTTCTGATTTTGCAGTTAAGCTCTGATTTCAGCACTTGTTCGTGCCAAAATCTCACATTTCACTTATACAATCCCTAGAATATATGCTAATGACATAAAGCTAGCATTCTAAACTGGATACATAGCATGGTTTACTAGTTCGTAGCATTTAACAATTAAAAGTGCGTGAAAATAGAAATACTAAAAGTTCAATTGATTAAGCTTGCTAGATCCCCTAAGGATCTTTTATTCCATGTTCCTGCCACACACACCATCTCGATCTGCATTGACCTCCAGCCCCCACTGCTAGTCCAGTTTCCTTTTACCTGTATCTGCAGTATAAGGAAAATAGTATCTGTAAGCTAAAAAGCTTAGTAAGAAATCATCTACCTCACTAAAACATGCATACGATGCAATTATGATTTTAAATCATGCTATTTGAAAAGATATGCTAAGTATACTGAATAAACTAAACATGGCATGGCATATAAGCATACGAATCAATAAAGATAACTGAACTGAACATCTAATAAGCTAAACTGTAGCTAAACTGATACTGAATTCCAACTCAACTAACATAACTAATTTGAGCTTTGAAAACTAATTCATAATAAGTGAAAATACATAATCATGCTGTTTGGGCCCGGCAACTGTACTTGCTGTGCGCGCATCCCTAACTAGACCCGGGTTTGCAAGTCCCGAATTTAGTAGGGTTAACTAGGTTATCTAAACCTAGGGACGACTGTGGGAGTCCAACCCAATGGATATCTGATCCAGTACAGTGCCACTGAAAAATAAAATACTGAATATAGCTAACTGGTTTAACTTGCTGTTTCTAGGTTATCTGAACCTAAAGCTAGGTTGTCTGAACCTAGAGGCGACTGTGGGAGCCCACCCATTGGACCGTAGTCCCATATAAGCTAAAATAACTGATTTACTGATTTAAATGCTTCTAATACATTTAACTGAGCTATTAAAATGCCTAATTTACATTTTAACTTAACTAGCTATTTTATCGAACACCTAGTGTGCCCCAACTCTCCCCTCTATTAGGGAGACCACTTCTAGGCACCCGACAACGTATAGGAACCCCCACTGAAGAGGGAATACGTGTCTGGCACATCTAGAAGTACTCACTAAATCCCTAAATCTGCGAGGAGGGTCAAATTCACCCTATGCGTCGATAAAAACTGCATATAGCTAAACTAGTGCGTATAAAACCAAACGGAGCTACTTATACCGCAGGTGAGGGGTTTCTTACCTTGTGTGCTAGATTTATTACAAATCTAATCGGTAGAAATTCCGGTGGAGATGACTTCTCGACGATTCGCTCGCGTCCACGTGCTCTACTCGCGGAGGGGAACGTCCTTGTGCTGAAATCGTCGCCGGAAAGTGATCTTGGGACCCTAGGGATGGAACCCTAGTTCTCCTTGTGGTTGGCGCCAAGAGAGGGAGGAGAGGGAGAGGTGTTCGGCGTGAGGGTTTGGAGGGGAAGAGGTTGCCGAACCAAATTAAAAATAACCCAAACCAACTTAAGTTTTTAATTTATATTAAGTGGGTATTTTGGCCCCACTCAATTATAAACATATTTGATTCTCCTTTCTCTCAGCACGGCCCTGCTGGGTTCACCGGTTACTAAGGCTAACTAAAGGTTTAGCAGACCCGAGAGGTCTCGGATTCGATTCCCGCTTAAGCCTTTTTATTCTTCTAATTATTTTTGCTACTTCCGCTACTCGGAAAATTCCGGAAAAATATCTAAAAATTCTAGAAAAATCATAGAATATTCCTAAAATAGTTTTGAGAATTTTTGGGCGTTACATTATCTAGGCGGTGGTGGTTGTTCCCATATCCAAGAAGGTCATGTGCCTCGCCATGCAGTCCTGGAAGCCAATTTTGGAAATTAATATTTAATGAAATTAATAACCTAGGTGATTTGGATCGAATGTGTTAAGTTCCGCAGGAGATCCAAGTCTAAACCTAAAAGAACAAATAAATTAAACTTAGGATCAAACGTGTTAAGTTCCGCAGGCGATCCAAGTTTAATTTAAAAGAACACATGGTAGCTAGGAAAAGGTTCAAACCTTTGTACAAAATTTTTGTACAGTGGAACCGATAGGTTTTCCGAGTAGCAACCAACAGTATTGCCGAGAGGTCATCAGATTACATGGTGTTCCATTAAGTATTATATCAGATAGAGACCCACGGTTCACGTCCTAGTTCTGGCAGAGTCTGCAGCAGGCCTTAGGCACACAGCTCTGTTTCAGTACAGCCTTCCATCCGCAGACAGATGAACAGTCAGAGTGGACCATCCGGACTTTAGAAGATTTGCTAAGGTATTGTGTTTTGGATTTTGGAGGTAGTTGGGAGGACCACTTGCCATTGGTAGAGTTCGCCTACAACAAAAGCTATCATTCGGCTATCCAAATGGCACCGTTTGAAGCGTTGTATGGTAGACCTTGTTTGACACTCACCTTCTGGGAGGAGGTCGGGGAGGCCCAGCTGTTAGGACCTCAAAGAGCTCAACAGGAGGCAAAGTTGGTCCGCACTATTTGACGGAGGATGGACGAGGCGTAGGACTGCCAGAAGAGTTATGCTGATCAGAGATGCAGACCCCTGGAGTTCTCTACTGGCGACCATGTTTTTCTTAGAATCTCACCGAGGAAAGGGGTGAAGAGATTTGACCTCCAAGGTAAGCTAGCTCCATGATACATTGGGCCTTTCCAAATCTTGGAGAGGATTGGAGCAGTAGCTTATCGTCTAGCGCTACCACCGGCTCTAGCAGGCGTGCACGACGTATTTCATGTGTCTATGCTGAGGAGATACATAGCCGGCCCAGCACATGTTCTGTTAGATATACCAGTTTCCATTCAGCCTGACGTGACCTACGAGGAGTTTCCGATATGGATTCTAGACTAGAAAGAGCGTCAACTGCGGAACAAGAATATCCGACTGGTTAAAGGCGGATGGCAACATCATTCTGACGAGGAGGCTACCTGGGAGCTCGAGGATACGATTCAAGATCGATACCCCCATCTGTTTACCTGAGGTATGTAGCTAAATTTTTCATTCAGCATTTATACTAGCTATCTATTGCTAGTACTTGCTGATGGTAAATAACGAAATTTAAGGACTAAATTTTTATTAGTGAGGGAGAATGTAAAATACGGCAACAAATATTAATTAAATAATAAGGTTAAATAGAGGAATAACCTTAGCAGAATTTTTTAGAATTTTTAAAAAAAAATTAGAAATTTTTCGGAGGTCGTATGGCTTAGGTTACGGGGATAAATATTGGGTCACGGGAAGCCTGTTTGAGCTACCCCATTTTAACGAGAAAAAGTTGAATTTTCTTTTTCTTTTTCTTTTATTTTTCTTTCTTTTCCTCTGTTTTCTCACCCGTGCCTTCGCCGACTCCCCTGACCCGCGCCACTTCTTCTTCTCTTCCATTTCTAGCTGACTGTTGGACCTCGTGGTTGTTTTGATGTGATCAACCAAGTTAGGTTAGGTCCTGTTTGGTTTTTGATCCCTGTGTCTAAGTGTGCAGGAGCTTTAGAGCGCGGGAAGTCGAGCGAAAGACGCAGCTAGCGAGAAATACAGCACAGGAAGGGAGTCGACAGGCTCGGTGAGTCCGAAGGATGAAAGAGCTATGGAAGAGTACTCCGGTGGACGAGAAGAACGTGCACAACGTTCAAGGGACAAGAAGCCGGGATGGAAGCCTGCTCGAGGAGAAGGCCGAAAATTGGATTCGGGTGAGCCCTATTTCGGTTGACCAAAATCACCCAAGCTATCGGAACTTCGGAAGAAGAAGAAAAAGAGAAGCTAGAAGCTATTTATACCATGCAGGTTGAAGGTGCCCTCAACAGCATTGAGGGTGCCCTCAATATTGAAGGCACCCTCAATAGCATTAAGGGTGCCCTCAACATTGAAGGTGCCCTCAATGTCATTGAAGGCGCCTTCGACCCAGTCTACTTGACCGTTTCGACTTTGGATAAAGTTTTATTCGATGTCTCGGCTAGATGCGCCCTCAACCCCTTTGGAGGCACCCTCAAGACTCGAGATAGAATTTCCAGGAGCTATATAAAGGCCCCTAGAGCTAGGAATTAAGCAATCAACTCAGTAATCAATTCCTAGCAACTTGTGAGCTTTCTTAGTGTGTAAAAAGGCTTCTCCGCCTACAGTGAAGGAGATTCATAGTGCTTTTTTTTAACTGTCTTGGATTAACAACCATGTAGGTTGTAACCAAGTAAAATCCTGAGTCTTCTCTTCTCTGCTTTACTTTTATTTCTGTTTTACTTTATTATTGTTGTTATTCTTGAGTTGAAAGAACGAGGAGGGGTTTGTTTTATTTGCAGGCAATTCACCCCTCCCCTCTTGCCGTTCCCGCTGCACCAACACTGACGGTGCCGCCTCGACGATTCATCTCCCACGCGAACAAAAGCAGTAGCCAAGGAGAAGTAGGGCACTTCTTCTCCCAAGCGTCTTCATCTTCGCCTCTGCCCGATTTCGCTCCTCTGCCCTAGAGCTCGAGCCACCGTCGGCCGAGACCTCCCTCTACCCTAGCGTCGATAGCCGGACCACTCCCACCTCTGAATCCCACAAGAGTAAGCCAACGCCCCTCTCATCTCCTCTGTTGCCTCCTCAACACTGTGCCATAATCGCCGATCTCCTCTCATCGTGTCGAGCCTTCCTCCCAGCGTCTCGTGCCCTAGCTCTTGACCGGGCCTACTTTGCCCCTAGGACATTGATGATCACCAGGTTGTGTCGAGCCACCTACAAGCCCTAGTTTTCTTCACCCGTGCCCTTGACCTCTCCACCAAGTCTTCCTTCTTCACCACCAGTTGTCGGTAGAGCAAAAGCTACCGGCACAAGCTTAGGGTAAGATATGTTGATTTCAATCCTAGGAATATAGAGTTCTGGATTTTGATCTCATTAAAGGGAAGTGCCTAACTATGATGGGTATCCTGCCAGTGACTTCTGGATAGTGTCGGCTACAAGTTTTGGCAGCAACCTCTTTCGACAAGAATTTTCTGGCAGTGTTATTTCCGGCCGTGAGTCAACAGGGAGGACTTCGTAGTAGGGTAAGTTATGAGAAGAATTAAGGGAGTATGTAGGTATGTATATTGAAATTAGTTTTAATTGGATTATATGGTTAGATGTTAGATTTATATTAGATGAGATTTGGTTGATTTAAATATAGATTTAAATTTAATGGGATAATTAGGGTTGAACCTAATTTAATCAAGAAATTGATGTTAGATGGATATGATAATTAGGGTTAGGGAAAACTAACCCTAATTGAACGTGGGATTATATTTAATTAGGTTTAAATTTGAATCTAATTAGACGGTGGAACAATTAGGGTTAAAGAAACTAACCCTAGTTGATCAATGAATTAGATTTAGTTGGGGATTTGATTTATCTAATTAATTTATGTAATTAGCTAAATCTGTATATCATGAATTGCAGGACTTTGATTCAAGACGGCATCTCGATGTGGGGTCTATTTCGGATATGATCACCACTTTTTGAGGTAGCTACCCTGACTTATCTCTTTTGATAAGTCATGTTGATATGCTTAGTAGATTTTTAACAAGTAGAAATAATTATGTTTATATCTGCATCGGTATGTCACTATTTATTTCCGAGCCTGTTTTGTTTGTTACCTGTTTAGCATTCATGCCCCTGTTTATTCTTTATGTTATAGAGGTAGTGGCATGCCATGTCTTATGATATACCGGACTTGTTAGATACCATACCTGACCTGTGTACCTAGATCATATTATTTGATCTACGTATTTTGGTACATGTTTTATGGAGGTAGATATGGTCAGGATCTTCATGCTTAGTGTCATGCACCGTCTCGCATGATTGCATGCTGAGCGATTGGTAGCTCCATTATTGTTGAGCACATCCTCGGTTACATGGATCTACACAAACAACCAATCATGGGTTAGTGGTATATCAGGCAGGGTGTGTGGCATTTATGCTCTGTTAGGTTCCGCTGGTCTACTCATAGGTAGTGGTCATGCAGCGTGGTAGCCGGCAGACAGATTTACTCTATTTGGCTCCGTTGGTCCGCTCATAGGTAGTGTGAGGCAGTGTGGTAGCCGGTAGGGATCCCTCCTCTAGATTGGCTCAGGGAGATGAGAGCATTGACCTCCCCCACTTATGATTTGGGGTAGGAGGATAGGTGTACTCCTACAGCATCATGTCCACTCGGTCACTCATCAAGAGCAGTGATGGCAGAGTGCACGGTTTTCATAGCCCTATTCAGTCGATCTCACCATCGTGTGTGACATGGCTGACTTACGTCAGGGGTGACCAGGACATGTCATTTGCATCATATGCATTATTGCATTTATTGCTTGTGTTTGCTGCACTTATTTGTTGCATATTGGATGGATGCATATGATTGACATGCATACAGGGACATGTTATTTTCGGTTTGATGACCTATCCTGATAGGAGGTCCTGGTGAGTACATCTTCTTCCTTTTTCTTTCAGTTTTGCATTGTATATTATCTCAGGAGACTGTACGCATATTTATTGCTATTAGTTATAGTTTGCTATGCATGCCAACTTGGTATCCGCTTAGGAGTTGGCTCACCCCGTTGATATTATCATTTCAGGTTGATGATGTCGGGAGGTTCCAGTCGCTAGTCCCCCATCACTTCGTGTCACGATGATTTTTGGTTTTTGGACTTGGGTTCCTTGTTTGTGTTGATATACTATGTTGATTTATATACTTGTGATGTTGGATTGTACTTGAGAATTTTATCGACTTCTGGTCTACTGCATTTGTTTTTTTCTCGCTGCGTTGTTTTCTCTGTTGTGTTTTGCGTTTTCTGTTGTGTTGTGGAGTAGGTGGTTTTCAAATATAAACTGCGTGGTTGTGTCAGCCAGAGGCTGAAATATATAAACTGCGTGGTTGTTTAGTTGTATTTTATTATTATTGTTCCGACCGTGTTGGCTCAGGTATATGTAGCCTAGAGGACTTTGTAGTAAAGTCTTATATTGTCACCCGTACAGGGAAGATGCTACCGGAATTTCTTCTGGCATGGACTACCTGGGGCATGACAAAAGGACTTGACTACTATGAAACTTATGCACCAGTTGCTAAACTCGAATCAATTAGAATGTTACTGAGTTATGCAGCCCATAAGATATTCAAATTATATCAAATGGATGTTAAGTCAACCTTTCTAAATGGACTGATTAAGGAAGAGGTGTATGTAGGTCAGCTCCCTGGGTTTGAAAACTTAGAATACCCTAATCATGTGTTCAAATTAAAGAAAGTCCTGTATGGCCTAAAACATGCCCCCGGAGCTTGGTATGAAAGGTTGACCACATACTTAATCTCAAAAAGCTTCAAACAAGGTCAAATAGACCCAACCCTTTTTGTAAAAGTAATTGATCAAGACCCATTTATAGCTCAAGTCTATGTGGACGATATAATATTTGGATCAACCAACTCAAAACTGTTACAAGAATTCATAACATTAATGGAATAGGAGTTTCAAATGAGTCTAGTAGGAAAACTAACATTCTTCTTAGGTCTACAAATCAAATAAAAAAATGAAGGTAGTTATATTTATCAACAAAAATATACACTTGAATTACTTAAGAAATTTGGAATGGAAAACTCCAAAAACATTAAACTCCAATGGCTACCAATACAACCTTAGATGGTGACCCAAATAAAAAAATTTATAGACCTCAAATATTATAGAAATATCATAGGAAGCCTACTATACCTAACTACAGGTCAACCAGATATCTTATTTGCAGTCAGTATGTGTGCTAGGTACCATACTTGTGTCAAGGAATCACACTTGGGTAATGTTAAAAGAATTTTTTAGATATTTAAAGGGCACGTCCAACATAGGAATGTGGTACGCTAGGATAACAAATTTTGAACTTATAGGGTACTCTGACTCAAATTATGTCAACTATAAACTCAATAGGAAAAGTACAAGCGGTGGTTGTTAATTACTTAGATCAACACTTATCAGCTGGTTTAGTAGAAAGCAGCACTGTGTTGTTTTATCTACTATTGAGGAAGAATATATATCAATAGGGGAATGTATTGCACAACTCTTATGGATGATGCATGCCCTAAAAGACTTCAATCTAAACTTTAAAAACACAAAAGTATTCATTGATAACATTAGCTCAATCAACTTAACAAAAAATCCACTACATCATTCAAGAACTAAACACATTGAAATAAAACATCATTTTATCAAAGATCATGTCACTAAGGGAGATATTGAACTCAAGTATATTGAGTCCAAATCTAACTTAGCTAACATATTTAGTAAACCACTCCCTGAGAATGAATTTAGCAACTTGCGACGACAACTAGGAATGTATTTCATAGAATAGGACTTCTCTTGAAATAATTTCTTAAAATAGTTTGAAAATTCTAAGGAAAAATCATTGCTTTTATCTTCTTAAAATTCCCATTTCCCTAGACTTTCAAAATTGATTTTAGCCTTAGTCTAGGTCAAATTCATAGAAAGTATGTTCCTATAGATCTAGGACTTGAGCATCTCACAAACACACTAAATTTACCTTGATTGTGTATTCACAAACATAGACTGGCGTGAGATGCGTAGGCCCTTTGCCTGGACTTAAGATGTTTATATTTGTGCATCAACACAAGTCAAGGTGAGAAATACCAAATTACAGTAATCAGATTAAGTAATCCATCTTAGTTATACACTAACTAGACTCATATACATAACTTAACTAACCAAGTGAACACTGCTATCTTCTGATAGTTAGTTAGTAACGACTAGTTAGACATTTAAGGACAATTTTTCTAGATGAATATTTTCAAATACATACCAAGTCAGGGGGAGGAAAAATTAAATGCTAAAAAACCTTCTCAAACTTTATTTGAAAAATATTCTTAAAATATTTCCAAGACTATTTTTGTTTAAACGTTTTGAAAATCATTTTTCAAAACTAATACTCTTACAAATATCCATTGTGGAAAAATTTTGTACTTTGAAAAACATTCTTAACCATACTTTGAAAAATTATTTAGTATGAAAATTTTTGTATTTTAAAGTTATTTGACAAGCTATTTTTTCTTGCAAAAAATTATGCTACTTTTTCAAAATGTATGTTTTACAAATTTACCTATAAGTATTTTGAAAAATGTTTTAAACCATAGTTTGAAAGATGTTTTAAACGCACACTTTAAAAAGGTTTTAACAAATTTTGTACAACTCTTGCAACAGTGTTTTAAACCACCTTTTAGTTTGACAAACCTTTTAAAACTTTCTTTGAAAATCATCTTTTACATATTTTTGAAAAATTATTTTACTTAGTATTTTTTTTATTTATGAAAAACCTTTTACTCCTTTCCCCGATAATCCTAAAAGTTTTTTTAGGAAAACCCCTTGACTATTTCCCTAATTACTTAGCACACTTTTTCATCTGTTGATTCATTTTTTTTATAAATGTCAAAGGTAGAGGGTTAGGGTTCAAGTTAAAAAAAAATAAATGCAAATCAGATTAACTTAACTCTAAAAATGATAAAGAGAACATAACTAACTATCTCATGTTTTGTTGCTTCTCTTAGAATCATTTTGTGTGTACTTATCATATATTTTTCCTAACTTAACCCAGGTTGTCATTACATCAAAAAGGAAGAAATTGTTGGTGAAGTTTGCACTAACGATCTAACTCAAATTTTGATAAATGATAAGTGAATTAAGTTAGGTGTTTTGTGATCTAACTGCTTACCGAGTGTGCAGGAATTGATGAGTCCGAAGGACTAGACACTAGGCTGAAATCCAACTAGCTCTACAGGACCAGATAGCTGGTGCAAAGTACAGATAGGTCAATGGACCGACCGGATATCTGGCAAGAAGTCTGGTTGGGTTTGCGGGACTAGACAGCCGACAAAAGTCCAGTTGGGTCCGCGGGACCGAGCAACTGACATGAAGACCTGGTGGGTCAAGAGGCTAGTCAACCAACAACAAATTAGTAAGTAAAGGTAGGACACTAGAGAAGAGTGACTAGGTGAGGATGCGTTCACCGAAGAGGAATCAGTAGCCAACCGTCCAACCTAGAGTTTCAACGAAACTCAAAGTCAGGACCAGACAGTCCGAAGGCTGTCAAAACTTATCTTTACATGTTTTATTATTTTTTATTCTAACTCTATTTTGTAAGAAGACTAACATTTGTGCAAGTTAGAATTTTACCAGAATCGGTCAACCAAACATCCGAATCAACTGAGTGAACCCCGAAGATCATATCAGCTTACGGCTAAGGCTCAACCAAGGGATCGACCGACCGGAGGATCACCCAAGCGACTGAAGATAAAACCAAGACTGGAGAAGGTGTCGAACGAGTCAGCAAAGGGCTAACTAGTCCAAGCGCCCAAACCACCAGGGCGCCTAACTGATGCCTCCTCGCAAAGCTATTGCTATGGATCATTTTCGGGCCCACATCAAAAATGGCCTAGTTGCGTGGAGATAAAGTTTGCAAACGGCTAATTTCAACCAGTGGGCTATAAATAGAGCCCTGGTCTTCTTTGTTCAAGACAACATTTTTTTATATTCGATTTTTTCATTCTGTTCTTCAAAATTCTGTGTGTTCAGCGTTCTATACAAGGCTTATCCACCTCCAACTTGTGTCGAAGAAAGAGTTGATTAGTCATCGAACTTCCTTTGCCTTAGATTAGCAACCTCCCTAGTTGTAAACCAAGTAATCCTTTTTTTTTCTCGTACTTATTTTATGTAATTTAGTTTTGTTTATTAAAGTGTTTATCTTACTCAAATTCAAAAGTTTTAAAAAGGGCATTTTTGTCATTTTAGGCAATTCACACCCCCCCCCCTTACCGGCCGCACCGGGATCAACAAGTGGTATCAGAGTGAAGACTCTTCCGAAGGATTAATCGTCGACCGAAGCAAAGAAATCGATGGTTGGATCAAGCAGCAATCCACCAAAGTTCGAGGGGGAGTTCATACTTTGGAAATGCCAAATGGAGGTATTCCTAAAAATTGATTTCGAAATGCTTTAAATAATCAAGTACGATTTTGTAGTTCCCAAGGATCAACAAGGAGAGGAGAAAGAAAAATACCTATAGACGAAGAAGAAGCAAAACAACTTCATAGCCAACAGCCAAGTGGAATACCACTTGCTAAGTGTATTACTGCCTCAAGAAGTCAACCGCATAGGAAGCTACTCCTCAGCCAAACAACTCTGGAAAAAAAATTCCTAGAGTTCTATGAAGGCACATCCGAAGGGAAGCCAGCATGAAGGGGCATTCTCTGGAATCAACTGACAAACCTCCATCTGGAAAGAGGTGAGACGATAGCTCAACTACACTCGAAGATCAAGGAACTTATCACCGAATTGATCAATCTCAGTGAAACAGTGACCAACCGGGATTCAATCAGCTATGCACTCAACACCTTTCCCAGAACTCTAGAGTGGTCCTCGATCATAGATGCCTACAATATATCAAAGGACCTAGAGGTAAGTACCCTAGAAGGTCTCTTTTCGACATTTGAATTACACGAATCTAGATGTGCATGTGCAAGAAAAGAGTCAAGACAGAACTTAGCACTGAGAGCCAACAAGAAAGATGAATTCGAGTCAGACTCAGATCTTGATGCAGACCAAGAAGCGTATATGGTAAGGAAGTTTAAGAAGTTTTTAAAAACTAACAAGTTTAAATAGATGCAAACTAGGAAAAATTCAAGAAGAAAAAGAAATGTTTGATGCTACAATTGTCAAAAAGGACACATAAAAGATAACTGCCCAAAGCTCAAGAAGGAGAAAGATAAAGGGTCAAGGCAAACCAAGCACAAGAATCTCAAGGTCACTTTAGATGAAAGTTCTTCTTCCGAATCCGAGATAGAAGCCTATGTTAGACTAGCACTAATGACTAGTCATGAAGAACCAAGCAACTCGGAAGCTAGCATCGATGAAGAGGGAGCCATATCAAATGAATGCAACAATGTAGGGAGAGAATCCACTTTCAAATCTGACATAGTAAGTGAGGTATGTCTCTTATCTCCCGATCAACTATATTTATGAATAAAGTTTATGCCTAAATCTTTATGTAAAATTAAACTGAGAATATAAATTTGAAAAAGAAAATTTTAAATTTGAGAATAATTTTAGCTGAAGCATGCCCGCTAGAAGAATTTGATAAAGTTAAAACTCAAAATGCAATATTAAAAGAATAAGTAGAAAATTTAAAAAATTCTGTATGTTCAAATTTTACTAACTCAAATTTAAAAAATTGTCAAGGGCTAAATTGGTATTATAGATTTCATAAAGGTTAAATTAGAAAAGTGACAAGAAAGTACATTCTAAAAAAATTCTGATTAATCCAGTAGGTAGAAACCTATATTGGGTTCCAAAATCATGCTTAAGTTAAATCTTTATCATGTTTTAATTTTAATTTACTTTAATATTTTCGTTACATACATAAAATTGTCTAAATTTTTCAAATAAATTGTTTTGTATCCTTTATTTTCTAAATTAATTATATCTTAATATTTTTGGTAAAAAGGATTTTAATAGTTATCAACCGGAAAAATTTTGAAATTTTTTAACTGTTAATAAATTTTCTACAAATATTTTTACCAAAATATTAATTTTTAATATAAAAAATTCTCAAAAAGTCAATCTTTAAAAATCTATTTTTTTCATCTGATATACTTTCTATTTTACATACTCAAAAAATCTTGTAAAATTTTTCGAGCTCAAAATCTATTATTAAATATTTTTTAAAAGAAATATATCTCTCTATATAAAATAATTAATTACTGCTTATATTAATTTTTTTATTTATAAAATTTTATCACAATTCTGGATTATTGTGTTTAATAGTGACAAAAAATTTTAAAAATTTTTAAAATTTAAAAATTATTTTAAAATTATTTTTCTAAAAATGGGTTTTTAAATAGTACAAATTCAGATTTTCAAAAATAATTTCCACAAAATTTTTATAAGTCTTAGTCACTGTTTAGATAACCCTTAAAAAAAAATTTCATTGCTCACTCCTATTTTTAATGTGATCAAAGGGGAAAAGAAAAGATTAATCCTAAAGGAGGTATAATTTTTTGTATTAACCGTTTCAATTTACATATTAAATGCTTTAATTTGCATATTTATTTACTTTACTATTTGAATTTAACCCTAACTTAACTTGGGCTGAAGCACATCAAAAAGGAGGAGATTGTAAGTACCCGAGTTAGTTTTTAATGTGGTCAACCAGGTTAAGTTAGGTCCTATTGTGTTTAATCCTTATGTCTAAGTGTGCAGGAGCTTAGGTCCTATTGTGTTTAATCCTTATGTCTAAGTGTGCAGGAGCTTAGGAACACAAGAAGTCAAGTGGAAGACGCAGCTAGCAAGAATAATGACACGAGAAGGGAGTCAACGGGCTCGGTGCATCGAAGAGACAAAGTGCTACAGAAGAGTACACTAGCGGACGAGAAGGAAGCGCGCAGCGTTTCCAAGGGACGAGGAGTCGAAGCGGAAGACTGCTCGAGGATAATATCAAAGTTAGATTCGGGTAAACTCAACTCTAGAAAGCCAAAGGATCACCCAAGCTACCAGAGATGAAGCGAGGACCGAAAAAGGCATCGGACGAGTCAATAAAGGGTTGACTGGTCCGAGCGCCTGAACCACCTAATCCAAGCGTCCGGACCACCTATGTAACACCCACGAAAACTAGTAGTTATACATATGTGAGTATCCTTTGTTTTTGTAGAATAAAAAGGGAGATAGAACCAAAAAGATATAAAAAGAAAAGAGGTGAAGTCAAGGATTGAACCTTGAACCTTTTTATTAAATGACAACCTTTACGAGTTATGGAATGACCACTAGGCCATTATGGATTATTGTTGAAAAGGGGATGGAAAATTTTAGATAAAGTAAGAATATGGTTAAGAGAAGGAAACAAGAAAATATCAAGTAGCTTTCTTCCTCCTTCTCTTGATTAAGAACAAGCAAAAAGATAATTGTCTTTCTCTTCTTCTCCCTTCCATTTTCGTGGGAATGAAGAGGAGATAGGATTTGAAGAAATTAAGGGGATGAATGGGGACATATTCTCATTAGGGAATGATATGAATGAGTTAAGGAGAAAGGGAAGGCAAAGTTCATCTTTGTTTCTTCCTCCCACTTAGCATAAAGAAGAAAGAAAGAAAGGGATTTCATTTTCTTCTTTCTTTTCCCTTCCTCACCATTGCCGAAACCTAGAGCTCTCCCTCTCCTAATTTCGAAATCCACCTAAGGTCTTTCTTCCTAAGAATACTAATCCACAAGAAGGAACCTTCAAAATCTACCCCTTCCAAGCAAGAGAAGAAAAAGAGAGTGCTAGAAGGAGGAGCTCTCTTCTTCCTCCTCACAAGGGTATCATTTTCATTAGGAACCACAAGCGAAAGGATGTGAGTATTCCCTCACCTGTGGTACAAGTAGCTCATGATTTTTCCATAGATTTAAATGGCTTAAAAACCTAGGAAGTTTTCTTACAACTTTCGGCCATGACAAGTTTAAAAGCCTAGGAAAGCTTAAACTCAAATCTAACATGTTTATGATTTTTCTTATGACATGATATGAATATTTCCTTGGTGTTACATGTTGTATGTTACTTGGAGTTAGATGAACCCCACCTTAGGGTTTCGGCCATGCCAAGTTTAAAATCCTAGGAAAGCTTAAACTCAAATCTAACATGTTTATGATTTTTCTTATGACATGATATGAATATTTCCATGGTGTTTCATGTTTGTATGTTACTTGGAGTTAGATGAACCCCACCTTAGGGTTTCGGCCATGCCAAGTTTAAAATCCTAGGAAAGCTTAAACTCAAATCTAACATGTTTATGATTTTTCTTATGACATGATATGAATATTTCCTTGGTGTTTCATGTTTGTATGTTACTTGGAGTTAGATGAACCCCACCTTAGGGTTTCGTCCATGCCAAGTTTAAAAGCCTAGGAAAGCTTAAACTCAAATCTAACATGTTTATGATTTTTCTTGTGACATGATATGAATATTTCCTTGGTGTTTCATGCTTGTATGTTACATGGAATTAGATGAACCCCACCTTAGGGTTTTCAGCCATGACAAGTTTAAAAAACCTAGAAAAATTTAAACACAAATCCAACTTACTCATGATCTTCCTCATGATATGGTAGGAAGATAACTTGATGTACTTATGAATGTTATGTTGGTTAGAACTAGGTATTCATGCTTAGAACTTTCGGCCAAGTTAGGATTAAAAGGGCTAGGCAAGCTTAAACTCAACCCTAACATGCTCATGTTTTTCCCTATGATATGATATGAAGATAACATGATACTCTTGTGCTTGTCTTTGGTTTAGAACTTAATTTCACACTTCATGACTTTCGGCCACATCTTGGTTTGTAGACCTAGGAAGCTTAGAACCTAAACCAAAAATGCTCATGATGTTCCTTATGATAAATAATATGGAATTGGTTTAAGGTTCACGTGTTTATATGCTATTTCTAACCTAGGTTTAGGCCTTGTATGTTTCGGCCACAACATGTTTGTAGACCTAGGAAGCTTAGAACCTAAACCAAAAATGCTCATGATGTTCCTTATGATAAATAATATGGAATTGGTTTAAGGTTCACATGTTTATATGCTATTTGTAACCTAGGTTTAGGCCTTGTATGTTTCTGCCACAACATGTTTGTAGACCTAGGAAGCTTAGAACCTAAACTAAAAATGCTCATGATGTTCCTTATGATAAATGATATGAAATTGGTTTAGGGTTCATATGCTTGTATGTTGCTTTCAACCTAGGTGATTCCTTACATGTTTCGGCCACCTATGATAGGTTAATGATTGAGACCCAATTATGACTCATTATGTGCTTCACATGCCATGATATGAATTAGGAGATATTAACTTATGTTCCATGCATGATTATGTTCCCATGATATGATATATGTTCATCTATGTACGCTTATGAATCATGCATTTAAAATGTCTCCTATGATGTGCTATATACTCAAGCACGTATGTTTATGATATGCTAAGTGAAAGGCCTAAGAGTTGATTCCCTACTTGTTGAGACTAAGAGCACTCTTTATGATATGCTAAGTGAAAGGCCTAAGAGTTGCTTCCCTATCAAGTGGGACTAAGATCACTCTTCATGCTAAGTTAAGTTATGAATGACATGAACATGATGAATGATGAATGACATGAACATTATATGCTATGAATGACATGAATATGATATACTATGATTATATGACATGTTATTTTACTTTGTATGGCTTGTACCAAGGGTGGGCTCCATAAGCGCCCCTAGACCGACGGACTATGAACGGGTCTAGTAAAGGGATGGGCTCCTTAGTATGCCCCTAGGTCGACGGACTATGAACGGACCTAGATCCCTAGTAAGTTCGGGACTAGCTACCATGTCCTAGAGATTGCGTGCATTTATGTATGTATGTGGTACAAGCCGGACCCTCATGATGATATTATGTTCAAGTATTATATGATATATTTTGTTTTTAAAAGCATCTTGCACATGATATTACCCATGTTTTAAAGGACATTTTTCATTGCATACATGATTATGTTATGATGTGATATGATATGATGTTCTTTATGTTGGTGCAACCTTAGGTCAAGGTTGACCTGGTTGACCCGACTCGAGGTGACTTGACTCGAGTTGTATTTTGATGTTTGACTTGGGAAGATTGTCGGTGCAACCTTAGGTCAAGGTTGACCTAGTTGAGTTGCATGTTGATGTTTGACACTCGTGAGAGAGTTCTATTCTTGATGTTTGACAAGAATAGGTGTTTGGGAGATTGTAGGTGCAACCTTAGGTCAAGGTTGACCTGGTTGACCTGATTCGGGAAAAGTCCAAGCAGGGAGCTTGGCACGCGAAAAGTCCAAGTATGGAGACTTGGCACTGGAAAAGTCCAAGCAGGGAGCTTGGCACGCGAGAAGTCCAAGTGTGGAGACTTGGCACGGAAAAGTCCAAGTATGGAGACTTGGCACTGGAAAAGTCCAAGTATGGAGACTTGGCACGGAGAAGTCCAAGCAGGGAGCTTGGCACGAGGGAAAGACCTAACTGGGATGTTAGGCAGGTGGAAAAGTCTTGGTGAGTGAAGCCAGGCAGTGGGAAAGTCCTAACTGGGATATTAGGCAGTTGGAAAGTCCTGGTGAGTGAAGCCAGGCAGTGAGAAAGTCCTAACTGGGATGTTAGGCAGTGTGGAAATCCTGGTGAGTGAAGCCAGGTGAAAGTCCTGGTGAGTGAAGCCGGGCAAGGGAAAATCCAGATAGATCAAGGGTGATCGGACATCTGGTGTTGAGAAGTCCAAGTGAGTGAAGCTTGGCATATGGAGTCGGAGAGGGCTCGGTAGCTCGTTCTCCGAACTAGGTTAGAGAGGACACTCTAAACCTAGGAGTTGGATCGGTCTGCAGACCGATCCAAGCTGTGATGTTTCCTGATCGGTCCGGTGACCGATCAGATTCCACTCAGTAGCATATCAGAGTTCTGATCGGTCCCCGAACCGATCAGGGAACTCAGTGAAGAAAGCTCTCGATCGGTCCAGGACCGATCAGGTGTATCTGATCGGTCTCCACGACCGATCGGAGACGCAGCCATGGTCGAGCTGTGATCGGTCCGGGACCGATCAGAGGCCCTGATCGTCCCCACGACCGTCGGGCAAGATCATCAGTCAAGCTCGATCGGTCAGTTCTAGCCGCTATGCTACAACGGCTAGTTTCTTCGCTGTCTTCTTCGCAGGTATAAAGGGGTCGAGAGCTGCTGCTGCATTACTTCTTCTTCCTCTTCTTCTCTGCGACAGAGCTGCTGTTCTGGTGCTTGAGCTTTGTTGAGCTCTTCTTCGCAAGCTTCGCGTGAGCTTCATTCCACGACTGGATCAGCTGCTGCTGAGTTGCTTGTTGGCATCCGTCCGTGAAGTTGTTGCTTCATCTGGGACTTCAGTCGACAACGAGAAGGCAAGCTAGTGTTGTTGCATTCATATTGTCTTGTATTTCTTGTTGTATCTCGTGTACTCTTTGCTTGCTGTTGCAAGATTTTGTGGCGAGGTTTCTCCACCCAGAAGGAGTATATTTTAGCCGGGTTTCCGGGGATTCATCCACCGACGGATTGACAGGGCTCGTCCACCTTACGGACACGCCGAGGAGTAGGAGTATCATCTCCAAACCTCGTACATCGCTGTGTTAAGGTTTGATATTCTTCCTTTCGTTTCTAGTTTATTTTTCCGCTGCGCTAACGAATTGTAGGAAGAAACGAGCGATTTGGGGCGGCTATTCACACCCCCCTCTCTAGCCGAGTACGAAGGATCCTAACAAGTGGTATCAGAGTCAGGTTTGCTCTTCATCGGATTAACACCCGGGGAGCACGAGCTAGAGGATGGATCTACTCGGAGAAGATGTCACCATTCCACCATTCTACGAATGCGGTGACTTCGCGTATTGGAAGGTAAGGATGAAGTACTTTCTTATGACTAACATAATGAATTGGTTTTGTGTACAAGAAGGTTTTATTCCTCCGGTGGACAAGGAAGGAAAACCACTTGAGAAGAAGGAGTGGACAAGAGAACAAATTCACAAATCCGAAATCAACGAAGAGGTAACGAGAATAATTGAATTTTCATTGCCTACTAACATCTTGTGTAAGATAGGTTACAACAATGCCAAGGAATTATGGGATAACTTGGCCAAGTACCATGAGGAGAGCTCCACTTCAAGCCATGAAGAGGAGCCTAGTGAGCCAAGTAGCTCACATCATGGAGGGAGCGAATTGGGAGTTGAGGGCTACTCAACATCCAAGGAAGAAGAGGAGGAGAGTTCCTCTTGTTCAAGATCGGAGCAAGAAGAAGATTCTACCTCCGGAAGGGATGAAGAAGAAAGCTCATCTCCATCCACAAACCTAGGTAACTCAAACACTTTAATTTCGAGCAAATTACATATATTATGCTTTGAGTGTAGGGAGTATGGACATTACAAGAGCAAATGTCCAAAGAGAGTTAGGAAGACTCCACCGGCGCCTAAGGTCAAGGAAGCCGGAGGTCCGATACGCAAAGGCAAGGAGCACGTGGTGTGCTTCCAATGCAAGCGAAGGGGACACTATAGGAGCCAATGTCCGAGGGGGAGGCAACCTCACAAGGACAAGAAACCAAGCACATCAATAGGGGGGCTAAGGCAAACCCTAAGGTAATCTCTAAGGTTCATTATTGCAATTCTAATAAAACTCATGCTAGTAGTTTTGTTGCAATTGTTAATAATGATAAGCATGTTAACTTTAGGAACCAATACATGTGCTTAGGAGCTAAACATGTTAGCCTAGGTAAGGATAACACTAGAAATACCAACCCTAGGATTAACGCTTCTAAAGTTAAGGAAAACCTAGGTAGAAATCCCAAGAAGACTAGACACATGCCTAGGAATATCTCAAGAGAAAATGACAAATTAACACTTGAGGTATTAGAGAGGGAAAATCAAGTCTTGAGGTCAAGACTTGATAACTTAGAAAAGGCTCTTAAAAACATGGAGAAGTCATCTCTAGGGTTTAAGAGTCAAAAACCCAAGTCCAAGGACAAGAAAGGTTTGGGTCACAAACCTAAGTCCCAAGTGGTCAAGCCCACTTATCATAGTGTTCCATTCGATTATGGAACAAAACCTAGGGCTAGGAAGACCATCACCAAGGTCACAAGGGGAGTCACCCCTAGAGTTGATCTTGATGAGTCCCAAATGACCAAGGCTTCAAAGCCTAAGAGGGTCATTAGGAGGGTTGCTAGGGAAGTCATCCCTAGTGAATATTTAGTGAACCCAATGAGCTCACATAGATATTGGGTTCCTAGGAGCATCCTCTCTACCCCATAAATGGGTTAGAGAGTGTCAACTCCAATAAGAAGGGTAGTTAACCCAACTTTGAGGAAATTGACACTCAAGGAGCATTTTCAAGGTTTTGTGAACTTTTGAAAATGAAATGGAATTATCATTTACTCCTTGGAAGAATAAAATGTGCCATTATGGAAAAGAATGATTTTAATTGGCACAATTTGGGAAAATCTAGAGAACTCTCGAGGAAAAATGAAACATGCCAAGTTTTGAGGATAAATTTGATCTTTAAGTGGCATGAATTAATCTAGAGTTCAAGAAGTGTCAAAATTAGGATTTTGGCATTTTAGGGCAATCAAGGGTTAAATTTTATGTTAGCAAAGTGGTTAAGGATACTTAGATAGGTAATCTAGGTATATTTATTTATGCTAAATCTTGCCATGATTGTTTGCCCTCACATGTCATGACATCATGGTTAGTCTTATTATCATTTGAAATGTCATGATAATGCTTAGGCTAGTTTGTATGTCATGCTTTATTTAAGTTTCAAACTTTATGCCATGACATCATGACATTGGCACATGTCGTCATTTATGATACCATTTTATGCCATGTCATCATCTCTTGCATTAATAATCAATTGAATTGATTTAAGGATGAAAAACACATTTTGATATTGAGATCAAATTTGTGTTTAGAAAATGCATGAGACCTTAGTCTAAGATACCTAAACCCATATCTCACATCAAAATTGCCATGGATGTGTTTGATACACTTTAGATGTGTGTGAGATATTAGGATCATGAGTTAGGATCAAGGTGCATTGTCCTTGTACCTAGATGACCCTAATTCAAGAAATTAAGGATCATAGGGAAAGCTTGTGTACAAGTCATGTACATCTAGCCCTAAGATTATGGTCCTAAATTCAAAAGGTTTAAAATCATTTTGAAATTGATTTGAAAAACCTTGATGAAGCCATCCTAGTGATAGCATTCATCATTGAACATTGTGATACAAAGTTGAGTTAAACTTTGAACTATTTCAAAGTTTTTGAACTTTGTATCAAGATTGAAAAATGGAAACTATTTTCATAGAAAACTATTTTTCCTTGATAGTATATGGTATGAGGAATGTATCCTCAAAATTTCACAATTTTTCGAATTTTCTGAAATTTGTTGTGAGTTTCTGAATTTCGGGAGAGAAGAAATCAGAAACCGCCTGATCCAAGGCTGGATCGGTCACTGGACCGATCCAGGGAAGGCTGGATCGGTCTGGGGACCGATCCAGAGGGGTCCTGATCGGTCCGGTGACCGATCAGGTGTGCTGAACTTGCTGAATTTCGACTGTGGTCTGAAATTTCAGCTGTGGGAGTTGAGTTTCGGGTTTCTAAAGGTTTGAAACTCTCCAAGACATTGTTGGTGCAATGGTCAAGGGGGAGTTCACCTTTAGGGAGAGTTTTACCTATTAATCAAGGGGGAGTTGACTTTTAGGGGGAGTTTTTACCCCTTAAGACTTTTGAGGTTTAGTGATATGGGATTATCACTAAGTTGATTGTTGAGTTTAGTATCAAGGGGGAAATTAAGAGTTTCAATGAAAGGTATGGGACTTTCATTAGGAAGAAACTCTTGACCTTGATACCCTCCTTTTTCCTTTTTGATGTGTGTCAAAAAGGGGAGAGTGTTCATTGGAGAATTATTGGAGAACCCAAGTTAGGTTATCGGGTTAACCTAAGCTAGGGGAAGAATATCAAGGAATGTTCGAGGAAGAACATTGGAATTCTTTTTGATGTGTGTCAAAAAGGGGTAGAATTATTGGAGAACCCAAGTTAGGTTATCGGGTTAACCTAAGGGGAGAATGAGTTAGGTTATCGGGTTAACCTAAGGGGAGAATGTCCAGAGAATGTTCAAGGAAAGAACATTGGACATTGGAAGATGGCACTGGAAAACCTAAGTTAGGTTATTGGGTTAACCTAACTTGATTATGGGTTTTGTCAAACATCAAAAAGGGGGAGATTGTTGGTGCAACCTTAGGTCAAGGTTGACCTGGTTGACCCGACTCGAGGTGACTTAACTCGAGTTGTATTTTGATGTTTGACTTGGGAAGATTGTCGGTGCAACCTTAGGTCAAGGTTGACCTAGTTGAGTTGCATGTTGCTGTTTGACACTCGTGAGAGAGTTCTATTCTTGATGTTTGACAAGAATAGGTGTTTGGGAGATTGTAGGTGCAACCTTAGGTCAAGGTTGACCTGGTTGACCTGATTCGGGAAAAGTCCAAGCAGGGAGCTTGGCACGCGAAAAGTCCAAGTATGGAGACTTGGCACTGGAAAAGTCCAAGCAGGGAGCTTGGCACGCGAGAAGTCCAAGTGTGGAGACTTGGCACGGGAAAAGTCCAAGTATGGAGACTTGGCACTGGAAAAGTCCAAGTATGGAGACTTGGCACGGAGAAGTCCAAGCAGGGAGCTTGGCATGAGGGAAAGACCTAACTGGGATGTTAGGCAGGTGGAAAAGTCCTGGTGAATGAAGCCAGGCAGTGGGAAAGTCCTAACTGGGATATTAGGCAGTTGGAAAGTCCTGGTGAGTGAAGCCAGGCAGTGAGAAAGTCCTAACTAGGATGTTAAGCAGTGTGGAAATCCTGGTGAGTGAAGCCAGGTGGAAAGTCCTGGTGAGTGAAGCCGGGCAAGGGAAAATCCAGATAGATCAAGGGTGATCGGACATCTGGTGTTGAGAAGTCCAAGTGAGTGAAGCTTGGCATATGGAGTCGGAGAGGGCTCGGTAGCTCGTTCTCCGAACTAGGTTAGAGAGGGCACTCTAAACCTAGGAGTTGGATCGGTCTGCAGACCGATCCAGTGAAACTCAGTGTTTTCTGGTGCTGTGGACCGATCAGGAGCTTCCCTGATCGGTCGTGGCGACCGATCAGGAGACGATGTCCAAGAGTTGGGATCGGTCTGTGGACCGATCCAGCTGTGGCCTGATCGATCCACAGACCGATCAGAGTACGCACAGAAGTTTTCTGTGCACTGACTGATCGGTCTGGGGACCGATCAGCACAGGGCCTGATCGGTCCCCACGACCGATCAGGCAAGCCCCAGACCGATCAGGCTGAAGCCTGATCGGTCCAGGTTCTAGCCGTTGCGTTGCAACGGCTAGTTTCTTCGCTGTCTTCTTCACAGGTATAAAGGGGTCGAGAGCTGCTGCTGCATTACTTCTTCTTCCTCTTCTTCTCTGCGACAGAGCTGCTGTTCTGGTGCTTGAGCTTTGTTGAGCTCTTCTTCGCAAGCTTCGCGTGAGCTTCATTCCACGACTGGATCAGCTGCTGCTGAGTTGCTTGTTGGCATCCGTCCGTGAAGTTGTTGCTTCATCTGGGACTTCAGTCGACAACGAGAAGGCAAGCTAGTGTTGTTGCATTCATATTGTCTTGTATTTCTTGTTGTATCTCGTGTACTCTTTGCTTGCTGTTGCAAGATTTTGTGGCGAGGTTTCTCCACCCAGAAGGAGTATATTTTAGCCGGGTTTCCGGGGATTCATCCACCGACGGATTGACAGGGCTCGTCCACCTTACGGACACGCCGAGGAGTAGGAGTATCATCTCCGAACCTCGTACATCGCTGTGTTAAGGTTTGATACTCTTCCTTTCGTTTCTAGTTTATTTTTCCGCTGCGCTAACGAATTGTAGGAAGAAACGAGCGATTTGGGGCGGCTATTCACACCCCCCCCTCTCTAGCCGAGTACGAAGGATCCTAACACTTTATGCTATGATGTGATGTTCTTTATGCTATGATATGATATGTCATGATGCTTACTTTACGTTATGATATGATATGATGTCTTCAATTGTGTTATGACATGATATGACATGATGTTTCTTTTATGATATGACATGGCATGATGTTCTTTTCTGCTATGATATGGTATGATATAATGTTCTCTTATGCTATGTTAAAAATGTGATATGATACTCTTGCATGATATGTTGGTTAGATGCTCATGTGTCCATGCTATATGTTGTATGATTTTGCTATGACATGTTTTATTTGTGAGTAGGAAAGAATCTCACTAAGCCTTGTGTGCTTATAGTTATTTTCCTTGTACCACAGATAAAGGTAAAGGATGGATAAACTAAAGGAGCAGCAGGAGGGGCAGGAGATGTGTGTGGTGGTGGCTTGGCTAAGAAAGAAAGACCTGCTTACGTTGATTTAGGATTGATATGAACTTTGCTTAATTCATGTTGATGTCTTGCATGATCACTTTACTTATGCTTATGTTAGAAATGGATATTATGACTCTCTAAGTTCATAACTATGTTAAGCATGCTCGTATGATTAGCTGTGTTTTAAATGAAAAGAAAATAATTACTTCCGCTGTTTCTTTTTATGAAATTCATGTACGTATGTATGTAGAAAGTAACCCCGCCTCTATTAGCAGGAGGGGTGGGCGTTACAACCTAATTCGGGCGCCCGGACCACCAGGGTGCCGAACGGGCGCCTCGTCACTAAGCTATTATTATGGATCACTTTCGAGTTCATGTCAGCAACGATCCGGGCGCCCGAAAATGGTCTGGGCACCCGGACATGAAAAAATTCAATCTACATGTCGTTCCGAAGTCGTTGCGTAGAGATAAAGTTTACACAGCTAGGGGTGGCCGGAGAGGGTCCAGGCGTCCGGAGATGCTATGTCAGCAAACGGCTAGTTTTGACCAGTGGGTTATAAATAGAGCTCTGGTCTTCTTCATTCAAGACAACACTTTTTCTGTGTTCGAGTTTTGTATTCTGTTTTTCAAAGTTCTGTGCGTTCAGTGTTCTGTATGATGCTTTTATGCCTCCGACTTGTGTCAAAGGAGTCGACTAGTTGAGCTTCACTTACCTTGGATTAACAACCTCTCTAGTTACAAACCAAGTAAATCCTTTTTTGTCTCATACTTATTTTATACAATTTAGTTTCGTTTATTAAAATATTTGTCTTAATCAAAATTGAAAGTTTCAAAAAGAGTATTTTTGTCATTTCAAACAATTCACCTCCCTCTTACCGGCCACACCGGGACCAACAATATTAACATGAATGAAAAAAAAATAAAGCCTTGACTCTTATACCAATTAAAAGGAATTTGTTGCTCCTAACCACATGAATTCTTGGAACAAAAGGAATTCATATAGAGAAAATAATCCTATATATAAAGATCTAGTTTCATCGAAAATATGATATAACAATGTAAAAATATAAACCAATGACAAGGAATCTGATTGAAAAGTGAATATCCTTGTCCTTTAGTGTCATCTAAGTGATCCCTATGGAAAAAAATGAAGCGAAAGCAATAGGAGAGACCTTCTAAGAGAATTAGGGTGACGATGTCGCAAACCTTTGTTAATGGAGAACGAAGGAAGATGTCAAGATGATCTAATCCCTTGGGACCTCTCTCTTATATAAGCACTCCGATATGTTATCAACCCATAGATGATACCGGATCGGATTAAAGGGTTCTACATATTAAACCTAAGGTTGTAAATAAGTCAGGCTGAGCCAAGCTTTGGGATGTTTACATTTTTTTGATAAGGTAATCGAGTCAAGTCGAGTCTAAAATAAACAAGGCTTTGAAATGGTTATTCAAGCTTTGCTTGGTTTATTTTTGATAAGCTTAAGTTTGACTTAAATCTAGCTTGTTTAGATGTTATCGAGCTCTCAATTTAAAAAATATGGAACCGCCACATTAGCGACCCCCCTAAAGTCGGTCCCATGGATATGGAGGAAGGTAAATGCAGATACATAGCTGAAAGCACATGGCCAGAACGCTAACCTCAGGTAATGGCGCCCCAAGGATCGAACCTTGAACCTCTCAACCACGAAACATGCGTCTCCAGCTGTGCTACGCCCTGAAGACAGAACTTTATTCGTTTAGATATTCTCGAACTCTCAATTCAAACTTATTTAGTTGTTTGAAATTTTTATTTGTTTAATTAATTATTGAGTTTGATAATTCAAATTTATTTATTTTAAAAAAAATAAATTTTTTATTTAGTATGCTGATAAAAATTTTATTAATAAACATAATTTACAAACATTAATGAGCTAAATATATATATATATATATTCAAACTTGTTTGTTCAACTTAACAAATTATTCCAGCTTATTTATTTAATCAATCTTGTATGTATTAAACTAATATAACAAATTCTTACTAAGCCGAACACCAAGTTTATTGACGAATATTCAATTCCTTTTTAACCCTAATTAAATCCGCATTCAACAATCCAAACCCCAATAAACATAAATTAAATCACTTTAACCGAATCAACTTTACTTATACAAATTACAATTAAGGAGATTAAATCCAACATCTATTTGAAAATGGATAAAAAAAGAAAGCTTTGCGCAGCATTGACAAAAGAGAGATTTTCAGATTGATTTTCAAAACCCTTACGAAAAACACAAGAGGGTAACACGAACACATTACCCTGATTGTATGTGTATGACAAGTCATGCTAGCAAAGGACCAACTTCCACTACAAATTTAAGTAAACCACCGATGCTCCATGATAAGATATTCCCACCAGCTAGTCAGACTTTTCCTTCCACCGATGCTCCGTCATCGTATTCATTCTTCCTCCCACAAATCTTCCACTGTAGGCACTTTGAGAAGCCCTCTTCTACAACATGATCTTCTTTGACATGCAAATCTTGCTGTCTTGAATCCAATCTTAACCAAGCTCTAACCTGGTTCAAGTAGGTTACCTGTCGTAACTTCGATCACTAACGCCAAGCAGATACACTGACTTGATGCATGTATATTGGAAGCTTAACAATTCTAGTTCTCAGGCATCAATATTCAGTTTTTCTCAAACTGACGGGCACCTATTCGCTGCAATAAAATTCCAAGCACCCAATAAATTCAGCATAAGCCTATCAACGGGCATCATCACAACAGACCATACACCCATTACATTTTCATTACCTTTGACGTTACATCAAATCAAGCTATCATTCCCAGAAAAACGTGTTCAAGAGAAAAGAGTTAAAAATAACACAGGAGCAGAACAACAATGCTCTATCAAACAAGTGGCTGATGTGCCTGCATTTGTCAAACTCACAATGGCCACTCTACACCAAGTTGCAATTTTGGAAGAAACTTACTGCTCAGGCAACCTGTGCTGTCACAAACTATCGAGGCTTCGTCTCGTTTGATTTGCTGCTCCTAAATGTTGAGAGAGAGAAGAATGACCTAGCTGCTGAAGGTAAAAAAAATACAAGGAAATATTGGGTAAAGCACAAGGCTGAAATTGCAGGAAATATTAATTCAGAAACAGTGGTTCTAAAGAAGCTTTTGAGTCAAACATTACCTTTAGTTGACATTGTTGCTGATGAACCTGAAGAAAGATGTAGAATTACTGTTGGCTTGAGCAGCAGAAGAATTTAAAAAGAAATTTCTGGGACTATGTAATATGAAGTAAAAGATTATGCACGATTTAACTGGACTAATTAGACAAAACAATTAGTACTAATCCTTCAAGACATTATCATCTACTGTCCAGATAATCAAGCATACGTAACTAGGCTACTCCAAAATATATATCAAACTAGGTTCCACATTTGCATACACAATAGTTTCCATCGGAAAATGCCATGGATTATAAACTTATACTTTAAGGCTGCATTTGGTAGGGGTGATGGGATTAGGATTATGTTTTAAAAAAGTTATTAATATACCGTTTGGTAGGGTTGATTAGGGATAGGATTAGGGTTGATTAGGAGTGGGATTCACAATCCCTAGGCATGAGGAGTGATTAATAATCCTACCCCCCAATCCTATCATAATCAACCCAATTCTAATCCTATCACCCCTACCAAAAAGAGCCTAAGTATAATGTAGGGTTCTTTCTGCTGACAATACTTCCATTTTCTATCACTAAGAGTTAAATACACGATGGACAAAGTTAGCTTGATGAAAATCTCAGTTTATTTTGATTCATGATCAAATCTAGCATCTCAAATAAATGAAATGTAAAAAAAAACAAAGGCATAGGCATGCCACTCTAAGCATCATGGTGAAAAACCAATGTATGTATATATATAATATAAAGGCATGATGTTGCAATTAAAGATACCAAAATGTATCAATTTATGTGCTTATGTTCCAATTTTAAATGTGCTAATCCAAAACAACTCCCCATAGTTACTTAAGATATACTTGAATCAGTTCCAATTATTGGGAGAATTCTTTAATTTGGGTCTTGAAAATATTACGAGTGATCTCACTATACTACAAGAATCTATACCGCTCATCCCATGCACAACACTCATTTTAGTATTATTAGCAAGGATAATCTTGACATTTGTAATGTTCTACTGTTACAAAATTGTACTAAAATTTTAATCCAACTTTTTAGTTGTTATAGATTTATATTTAAAGGTAAAGAAGACAAGTGGAAGAATTATAGAATTAGAAATCATTTAAGTTGATCTTGACAAGCTTTAAAGTGTGGCAAGTATTGGTATGATGATATGGTATGGTAGAAAGACTATATATCATTTCAGCAAGAATGTTTCTCCAACATGAAATGATACTTTATATATATACAAAATTGTTATCCTGCACACCCGGCTGTGCACGACACTCATGGGCAATTGAGAGAGCGGGGTGCCCGGAATCATTGCACTTCCGGGCACATCCCATGCTCTCAGGCATCCATGACCATCGTGCACAGCCGGGTGTGCAGGATATATATATATATATATAGAGAGAGAGAGAGAGAGAGAGAGAGAGAGAGAGAGAATTGTTATTTTGCACACCCATCGCCCGCCTTCTAAGAGTCGCCCACCGTGGATGTGCAAGATAACAATCCTCTCTCTCTCTAATATATATATATTAGAAAGAGAGAGAGAACGCGCTCAATCAAAAATCATGAGCATAGTTTACACCTACGACATAATAAACTGTAAAATGTTCAAGATCCCAGTTAACTTTACTATAGAAGATATAAATTTTTTAATAGTAAGCGATAGACAGAAAACAAAGTTCTTATTGAAAAGAGAGAGAGATTAAAAATTCATCTGCAAAAATATCAATCATTTATGTAAAATAATCATCACAAAATTTCCAGCATTACACCACTATCTTCATTTGAACTGTAAATATTTATTAGTTTTTAATTATAAGATACAAGTGGATCTGAGTATCCCCTGGGTCAAAATAACTCAATAGCAACCTACTTTGCAACTAAATACACACAAGTCCTATCTCAGAATAAACCTACCTTTGTTCATAACATTTGATAAACATTCATTAAACAAGAACTCCTCACTTCTCGTTTTATGAATTTATTTCAATCGGGTTACACTAAAGAGGAACTTATCTGCTCAGTCTATCCAACTTTAAATGCATAAGGATGGTTTGAACTCATAAACTAGATTGATCTAGGTGCCTAATCAAATATTTACGCAATTTGCAACACGTGTAAGAGGCCTATGCATTGCAGCGATACACTGATATGCATGAGAACGCAAATGCCCTTTTTTTTTAAAAAAAATAAATGTAAGGAACAAACTAAAATTAGCACAAATCGAATTAAAAAAAAAAGGGTACAGCATTGACTAATAGTGTTATATTCATCAAATACCTGACAATACATCATGAACTCCTTGATACTCCCCTGTCCTCTTGCTTGAGTTGCCATCAAGCAAGCCTTCATTAACCATAGTTTTTAGCTGACTGTAGCGCTTCTCCTGAAGAGAAGTCCTTCTGGACGTATCAAAGTTCTTTTTGCAAGTAGCTTTTGGATCTTCTGCATCTTCCTCTCCTTCAGAATTGACAGATGGGCTAGCATAACCAGTCACATTTGCCTCTCCCTTATTTTTACGGGCAAACTTCAAGAGCCTCTTCAATCCCTTGGGAGAATCTTTGTGGTAGATCAGTGCAGGAGGGTTCTCAGCATTCCCCCACTCAATAACATCTGGTTCATTACTATCAGCTTGAAGCATTTGAGATAATGAATGTCGGACACGAGGACTTGATACAAGTGATGGTTCATGAACATTGGAGACAGAAGCATTGGTCAATCCGGTGTCATATGCAGTGGAAACTTCACATTGTTCTAGTTCCACCCATGCAGCTGATGAAATGCTTATATCCTCATCAGGTTGAATCTCAGCAACCGGAATTTCTAGAGAGTTATGGTTGACATCCACATCCACATCAGCTAAACTTTGATTCCCAGTTTCTGTTTTTTCAAGATTCAAACAATTATCTAGTGAAGTAACTAAATTTGCATCAAGATCATTTGCTTGTTCAGCAAGATCAGCCTCCAGTACCTTATCAATTATCTCAGGTGTCTGCTCCTTTTCTTCAACTTGAATGGAATTGTCACTTTTCTTTGATGAAGCATCAGACTGGATAATTCTAGACTTAGTTAAACTGCGACCACCCACACGCCCAGTCCCAGAAAACTTTCTAGCAGATTTGGCCTCCAAAGGAACAACACTGCCTTTCTTTGTCACCTTGTCATAGAAACTTGGTTTTGCCGCTGATGAACCAGATTCATCTGGAGAAGCAGTTGGATTTTTGGCTTTCACAGTTATCTTAGTACTCACTGGAGTTTTGTGTTTCTTTTCTCCTTGAACTCTGTTAATTCGTTTAGTGTCAGTTTTGGCTTCTGACTCCTCTCTTGGTTGATGCAATGGCTTTTCAATTTTGGGGCTAGGTGGTGTTGGAGAAACAAGATGAGATCTCCGACGGCTTGGAGTAGTATCAGAGGACACTTTAGAAGAACTTTTAACTGGTTGTGCTCCACTTGTCTTCGGCAATGAGCCAGATGACCATGAAGCCCGTGTCGTTGACAAAGATGATGGTTTAACTGATGTTTGTTTGGATACTTCTAATTTTGAAACTTCTTTTTTTGGTAACACTGGTGGAGAAGAATTTCTCCGAGGTCTTTGAGATCTAACCAAACTATCAAACTTTTTAGCAGTGACCCCAGATTTTGAGACCAGCTCTGTTTTGCTTGGTTTCAAGGTTTCCTGTAACACCTTAAGTTTTTGTTCCATCGCCAAATGTTTGTTAGCATTTTCTGCCCGAAGTTTCTCATCTCGTTTTGCCGTATACTGACTATAAAATCCTCCTTTCTGTTTGTTAGATGTAGACAAGGACCCACCAGAACCAGTATTAGAATCAATATACTTCCCTGGTTTGCTCTCAATCATCTTCATTAGCATTTGGTTGAGCTCTGCTTCCTTGTGCTTACCCCAATCTGCTGAGGTAGTAGCCCCATCAATTTCAGCAGTTTGGGATGATGCTAACTCAGAAGGGACATCCTTTGAAACTGCTGCTGTCTCTATTTTAGGCAATGAAGCAATCTGAGTAGTTTCAGAAGCAGTATTCAAATCAGCTGGAGTAGTAAAAGAATCAATGTTCTCAGCAATCATCTTATTATCTTCTTCCACATGTAAAACACAACTGCTTTGAGATACGGGCTCATAAGCATTTCCCTGGCCATGAGCCAGAGAATTGGTCAAACCAGAATTCCATCTTCTCAATACAGTTTTATTGTTGATCACAGAGCTGTCTCCTGAAGCTATCCTTTTCTGAGCATCCAAATTGTTATCTTTTTGTTTGCTTTCAAAGAGGCTAATTGCCTCTTGGACACTCATCCTTCTTACTGTATTCTCAGATTTCCTAGCTGGCTGATCAGTTTGCTCATCTCCACTGTTGTTTTCATCAGCATCCTTGGCGGTTAGAATTTTCTCTCTGGCAGGAAAGTAACTAAGGCTCTTAATGCTCAGTGCAGTAGATCTCCGAGATCCAGACCTTCCGATTTGTACTCGTCGCATGGGAGAGGCAGATCTTCTCGGGGTTACCGATCTCATAATAGGTCTGCTTCTTTCAGTGACAGTCTGATCTTCATTTGTAGACTCAGAGGAATTATCACTTTCCGTCAAGCTCATCCGCTCAACTTGTGCAATTTTTGCTGGAGAAATGCCTTCAGCAGAAGTGTTTGGTCTACCAATCAATGCATTTGAGGGATACATTCCTTCTATAATATCCTCAGGGTCCTCTGGGTTTTTCTTTGAACCATCAAAGTCTTTTGCTTTAACTGAGGATTCAGAGAGTTGTTCTTCTGAAATCAATGATAAGTACTTGGATAAAGCGTCCCTAACATGAGAGAAATAAATTCATATATAAGCCTAAGGAGAGTAATAAATAGTACATTATTTAGTTGCATGTAAGCTGATATATAGTCAAAGACATTGATGACAATAAAGGAAAAAAATCAAGTGGAAAGCCTTGACCGAACAAAACTGCTACTTGAGTCAACTAGAAGTCAAAAATGAAATACTATATATGAATAGGTGACATATAAAATTGTCATTGAAAAGGGCTAACTTTTCTTAAAATAGGGGTTCTAGGAAAGATAACAGACTATATTTCATGAAATAAAAAACACTCCATTATTTGTTTTAACTTTCAGGTTATATTTCCCTAGTGATAAACATCAATTGTTGTAGTGAACGTGAGCCTAAGTTGCAACTTAAGCCTAGAATAGAACTTTCACCTTAGTGCACCTCAGAAAGGCATGAACAGAATAATTATGTACATGCATTAAGAAATAAGAAGACCTGAAGCTAATAGATTTCTGCAGTATTTAAATAGCAATATAGAAACATATCATACAGACAGTGTATCTGAGCTCATAACATGATTCAAAAGGCCATGATATATTTTCTGCCGATAGAATATCATTAAATTTATGTAATTCATCTTGATACCTCAAATCTCTCACTTGAAAATGTTGTGAAAACTTTGCTAGATCAGATAAGTGTTTCACAGACAAAGTAGCACCAGCAGCTTGGCTAAACAATGCCACTAACTCTTCTTTCAGACCAACAATCCTCAATTCTATTGCACGCAGCAATTCATTCCTGCAGAATCATCTTATTCAGTGAGTGAAGCTTGGTTGAATATATACGGTGATGAAGATGGAAAAATACTAACTTTGTAGCATCAGATGCCTCTGCCTCAATTTCTGTCTGCAGAAAGTTGAAGAATGACCAAAACCAAGTTAATTACCTCTAAAACTTAGAAATGCAAGAGAATAATATCAGAAATGATCCTGCAGAAACAGAGAAGAGTAAAGCAATGATTTACATTTGTTGGTCCAACACCTTCAAAGTGGCCACCTGTAAATTAGGAAACCAGAAGTTTAGATGGCATAAATGTAATAATGCCAGATTGAAGGAAAATAAAGGAAAGCAGCACTTGCAACATTGTTGACCTATCTAATTCATTTCCATATAAAAATATAATCTTCTGTTGATTTTAAATACCTCGATGTAGACTCAAAATAGTTAAACTCACAAACAGACAGTTTGCAAAACAACAGTAATGGCTATTTGAAAAGATAGTTGCCTCACCAAGAAATAGAGTGAAAAATAAAACAATAGAAATTCATCATAGTATTGAACATGGATTTAACATGTTGTGCCGGTTGGTACCAGTGGAATTTATCGTTCTATCCGCTGACCTGCACGGGTTTGGAACAGGCGCTGGGACCTCACAGCAGCCTCGCAAGGTTGTAGAGGAAGCCGTGCAGCAGACTTTTTTTTTTCTTTTTCTATTTTTTTATCGTTTTATTCCTTTTCCCTATTTCTTGATCTCTTTCCCTCTGTTAATTTTTTCCCCTCCTTTATTTGCCATTTTTTTCCATTCTTCATGTTAATTTTTTTTCCTCCATAATTAATTTTTCCCCCCTTCTTGCCACAAGAGTAGAAAAAAATTTCTTAAACTCTTCCACAAGGGTAGAAACAAAATCTCTTAAACTCTTTAAGGATAATTGATTTCCCCTCCTTAATCCATCCACATAGGTAGAAAAAAATTCTCTTAAACTCATAATTAATTTTTTCCATTTTCATTCATCCATGAGGTAAACAAAAAGAAAAAAAAAACCCTCTTAAAGGATGATTAATTTTTCTCCTCATTTATCTGTCCAAGAAGTAAACATCTCTAAAAAAAATCACTTTAAGATGGAGAAAATAAATTATTAGAAAAATAAATATAAATAAATATAATATATTTTCTAACCTTATAAAATATATTACTACTGATAAATTAAATTATTCTCTATATAAAATTTGTTTAATTTTAAATTGATCAAAATAAATCTAAATTAAATACAGTTTAAACCTACTTAATCGACTTATGCCTACTTAATGGATTTCAGCTAACCCTAAATTGTCTTTTACTCAATAAGCACCAAACATGAAGAAAATATTAAAACTTGAACTCAACATTTAACATCTTAGATATTTTTCAATAGTAAATATCTATAACAATCAAGTATTAATAAAAATATTTTTTAATAAATATATTTATATTTTTAAAAATATCGAAACCGTATCGGCATGGTACAATACGTAGCAAAACCGTATTGTTCCCATCATAAATCGACACTTCGACATAGTTTGAAATTTTAAACTTTGGTATTGGCATTGTTCATCTTTGAGAAGGAAAATTAATAAACTAAATGTCATGATCATCGAGACCCAAGAAGACTTTAGTTTGCACACTTCCATTACCTTTTGAGAGATATACACCCCCCATAGACTCTGTCTACCTAAAACACAGTGACATCTAATGCTTCAAAATGTTTTTAAGAATGATTGATCAATTTTCTAGTGTTTTAAAGACATAATTTATGGAATGTAGTATAGAAAATCCTGCAACCACAAATTCTAAAGCTTGACTCATAAAATTATTGTTCTAAGTGATATACCATACTAAAAGGATGGTTCTTATCTAGCAAACATATGGAGGCTGTCTACTCAAAACCACTGCATTCAGCAAATTCAGTGTAGCGACAAACAAAACTAGCTATTAGTACATTTACATTTCCCATATAGACAAGAGGTACACTGTAGAATAAGATACAAGGATTACAACCACCTACTCCAACAAACAGAATTTCAGCAATGAATGTATTTAATGTTGTTTCCCAGAAATTGTGGAAAGAGCAATTTAGCTTCAAAAGAGGAACATAGGTGGATTCATTCATAGATAATGCAACAACTTTTCATCATATTTTGTAAATTTTCCGCATATATAAGAAAATATTAGCGTAAGATAAATGATTAAAAACAATTAGTGTTATGACTTTTGCTCAAACAGATGAAGTTAGGAATCAGATGAATTTTATCTGCTTTCCCAGAAATTGTCATGTTTTCATCCTTTTCATTGTTATTTGTTTGTATGTCCTTCATATAGGGGCCAAATCAACTGATCAAGTATGAATACAACCTAAATAATTAAGCATCATCTTCCAAGGATGCTATTGTATGCAAATGGTGGACGAGTTACATGAAATTACCATTAATGAACAGTTTCCATCAAGTGACATGATTATGGACAGGAAGCTATTGTATGCAAACTATGGACAGGATTCTATTGTATGCATATTAACATTCCACAATTGTATTTTAATAGGCATGATAGCTATTCAGCAAGTGTATATATTGGTTAAAAAAATCCCAACGAACATACCTGCTGTAGTGTCTCCAGCATGATCTGAATGACTCTGAAGAAAGAGGAATGAACCACAATGCATTATCCAAAAAAAAATGGAATAAGATTGTTCCTCATCTGTAAGCAAATATTCTTACCTTAAAATAAAGAGAGAGATGAAACCTTCTAGTATCCTCCAACTGGGACATCTCATTTACAATCGCAGTGGCGGTTCTTACTACATCAGGGGAATTAATAATACCTAAAAAACTAAATAAAATTTTATGATCAGTGTAATTGCTGAAGATAATAATGCTCACTAATAGAACCTTGTCAAAAAGTACCTTGTCAAAGTGAATTTGGTGAACCAAGATGAGCTTTTGATGTTATTAGTCAATTCCAACTTAAATTTACTGAATGATAGGTTTGACTGAAATTTCTTCACTTGTGCTAAATGTATTGCTAGCTGATTCAGAGGACCACATGCTATGTTTTCAAGTTTGCCTCCTTTACAAATGAAAACCTCGTAGCTGTCCATAGATAGAGAAAAAACACAGAAAAAGATGTTGAAATGAGAACAGGAATAACCAAACCCTCAAATGTAAAGGTCAGTTCTTGGTCTAACTTTAAACCCATATTTGCTCTTTATACCTGACCATCTCACTTCTTTTATTTAATTTACTCAGTGTTTCTCCTTTAAATCTAAGTGGATTGATTAATTTTGGTATTAAATAGTTTCCCTAAAATCAATTCTAAAAATGCTAAATTATAGCCCCAAGAAGAGTGATGGAGATGGAAAAGACATAAGGTAATTAAGATGAATGCAGTAGATATTTCATATGAACAATCTATACCTGTTCTCGGCTGATGATATGTTAAAAAGTGCATAATCTAGAACTGAATCTGCGCCTATCTCCACCACCATTCTTTTGTTACTGAAAGAACAATCAGGTGTTGGTACGTTGAAGTTCTGAAGGAAACAACAACTTAGTTCATAAGACTCCCAGGAATCGATTAGAAGTTCACAGCAGAAAGACTTAGGTATTGCTGTGGTTCATTCCGTGTTTTCAACTTGATGTAACAAAAAACTAATTCCAAGCAACAAGAAACTTGTTGCATTACTAACTAATTCCAAGCAACAAGAAACTTGTTGCATTACTGCTTCATCTTAATTCTTCACAAAAATTTAATAAAAGTGAACAACAAAAGAACTTGGCAAATAACTACTAAGACATCTCAAGTCTAGAAATCAATTGACTCAAACTGAAAATTAATTCACTTTTTACATGGCAATCTTGCAGGCAAAAACATATAGCTATTATATCAGTGACTGCATGACTAAACAAACAAAAGGAATCAAACTGACTAACTCGTCCTACAGTTAGAAAAACAATACAGTTAATAAAACAAATATAAATGCAGCACTCCTTTGCCCAAGAAAAGGAACCAAACGTGCATCCTCGAACCAGATCAGCTAAAACTTCGCAGCTAAAGATCAACGATCTAAAGCATGGAAAACCGTATCCAAGACCCGAAGATAGAAACACAGAAAACGAGTCACTACAGTAACTCTCAAATCTAGTCACGGCATGGTCTAGAGACCGGCAATAGTCGAGAATAAGCGAGAAAGAAGTCCAACATTTCTCCCACCACAAAATTAATCGAACTCGAAAATCTCAAACAAACAGCTCGCCAGTACTCCAAACTATCCACGCCGAAGCATCCAGAGACAAAATGTATAAGATATATAACTCTCAGACCAAACCCTTGTTCCGCGCACCGAATAATACAAAATCAAGACCCGAGATCTAAAACACATTGCCCAAGGACGGAATCTTTACCTGACAATGGGTCGGATCAGATCGCCAAACACGACGAACAAACTCGAGCACAACTATGTCGAATACAGAGATTACACAACCTAGAGTAGAAGAGGTGCGTCAGCTCCAGATCCACCAGCTGGAAACCCTAACAACACGACCGCGCGACGTGAATCCAGAGAGAGAGAGAGAGTAGGGGAGAGCGGTGAGGAGAACTAACAAAAAGTAAGATGCTCAGATTTCTGTAAGAGCCACTGTACTTTGGTATTGTTACAATAATGCCACTGGCATTAAGACGCTCTTCCTGCCACAAATGACGGGAATCCTTACGCTCACCGACACGTAGTCGTCACGCAAAAGCAACTGTTACGGCCACGTAATTTGGCCGCAAAAGCAACTGTTACAGCCACATAATTTGGCCGGGTGTATTATATGATATAGGAGTTCGAGATTTAACTGGTTTATTATTAAAAGAAAAATAATGAATAATAGATCTAAAAATATTAGATGTCAAATAAATTTTTGTGTATTTTTTTATTTATCCATAAAAAAATTATAAGATTAAATCGGTCGCTCTTAAAATTTTAAAAAATTATAATTATAATTATTATATGATATTAGGATCGTCGAATTTATTGGGGAAGTACAAGAACTGAATTTATCCTACCAGATCAAATAGGAAAGATATTACAACCTTTATTTGTCATGTTGTAATTGTGTCATTAGCACATATTTAACTTAAAAGTAAGTTTGATAATTGTGGCAAAAGGCGAATACGCTCGTCCCAGCGTCCCCGTCAATTCGTCCATCATACTAATGGACGATCAATCTCATAGTCATCTATAAAATGTGATGCTAATGGTCTTGGATTTTTCACTTCCCCATTTGTGATGCTAATATTATAGCTTCTATAAAATGTGATATGCTGACCTTGAACACTTCACACGATCAATCTCATAGTCATCTATAAAGAGATAAATCAAAAAATCAAATAGACCATCATATGGGAGGATATCTCCACCCGATAGCCATTTGTGCATCGAAAGAAGGATTAGTGGTACAACACTGATAACATGATTTGAAGGGTATTGTCCGAAGGTCGGAGTTGGGTAGCACAAGGGTGCAGAGGAAAGGTGGGGGATTTTCCCATTTTAAGCAAGCAAGTGTTTCATCCACTGTATGGACTTGTTTGTAGTATCAGTTTCAAATTATTATAAAGTGGTTACCTTCTACTTTAGATGAGATCAATAGCAACTAGGGTCGTGTTTATTAAGAGACAAAAGAGTCATCCTAATTCAGACTCATTTCCATGGGGCTCATAATTTTTTATTTAAAAAACTTATTATCTAATAATGTAAATTGGTCTAATAGAATCCCTCACACTCTAATTCTTCTCGCAAACTGATTAAAAAAAATCCTTTTTCTCTTCTTTCCCCTTTTCAGTTATTAAAAAGTGATGAAAGATCTATTAGTATTAGTCATAAAAGTCAATTATAAGATAATTAGACTTATTGAATTAATAGATATATATTAACTTATTCGGTTAATGATTAATCCAATATGCTAAAATCTAACTCATTAAAGATAATTAATGAAGATTAATTATGCACTGAAGAAGGAAAATCAAGGGGCAAAAATCTTTGGTATTCATTGGATTAATGTCCATTAAAGAGTCTAATGAAGCATTATTGAGAGGAAGACTAAAGGGCAAACAACTTTTGGTATTTATTGGATAAATATAAAAGAGTTTTTTGCATTTGCATTTTTAGATGAGATTGCATCTTCTTCTTCCTCTTATCCTCTTCTCTTGGACGAACCTCCTAAGTGGCTAGCACCATGAAGTTGGATCTTCTCCAAGTCATGAGTTCATGAGACAAATAAAAAACATGTTCGTGTCGATACCATATAGGCATGGGTGTGCTGATCGCGTTGAGATCTACATCTAAATCAAAGTTGCTATCTAGAGTACCGGTTCACGCAACAAAGGTAACGATTCTATCTGATAGAATAGGAAAATACAATATACGGTATTCACAAGGATCTTTGGAGGGATCAATTTTCCTCTATGTTATGCATTATTTTATACATAAGATTCCTACAGTGGTATCAAATCCACTTGCATATACGCAAACTTCGTTATAGATCTATTTTTTATATGTGATATACATGTGTTTATTATAATTGCACTATTGTATGGGTGGTTTTTGTAGGATCGAAAAGAATTTAGATATCTCCACAATGGTATGATATTGTCCATTTTGGGCCTAAGCCCTTATGATTTTGCTCTTGGGCTCTACCCAAAAGATCTCATGCCAATGGAGATATCTTTCTCTTTATAAACCCATGATCTTTCCCATGTGTTTCCAATGTGGAACTATGTTTGCAACCTTGCAACACCAACAATCCCCCCCTCAAACAAAGGACCACAGGCTTCCCATGTCCGATCCTCGACCCACCAGGTCTTCCTGCCCTTCGGTCCACCCGACCTACTAGGACTTCCTACCTGGTGTCTGGTCCTCTTGATCCGAACATAGGAGTCTCCACTTTCTTTGTTCGAGGTCAATATTGTACTCACATGGCTCAATCAGACCATAGCTCTTGTGCACAGTCGGCGGTTAAACATTCTGGCAGTCCGTGCTCTGATACCAATTGTAGGATCGAAAAGAATTTAGATATCTCCACAATGGTATGATATTGCCCACTTTGGGCCTAAGCCCTCATGGTTTTGCTCTTGGGCTCTACCCAAAAGGCCTCATGCCAATGGAGATATCTTTCTCTTTATAAACTCATGATCTTTCTCATGTGTTTCCAATGTGGGACTATGCTTGCAACCTTGCAACACCAACAGTTTTGTCAGGAATGAATCAAACAAAAACATGAACAACAACCTTGCTTGTTGCTGGACATTTGCTCCAATTGTGGACAACAAATGGTCGTTGATCCATGTAAGGATCTAGCACGCTAAACAAGCAAAAAGCACAGCGAAAACAAACTAGTTCCGCTCCAAAGATCCATGCGAAGGAGAAAACATATACTAAATTTGTTAAAAGGGAGTTATACCTTTGTCGCGTGCACATGAACTCCCAACAGCTAGGATCTCAGTACGATCAAGAGTCTGTGCCTCGTTCAGTATCCACATGAACAAGCTTCTCGTCCGTCACATGAACTCAAGAAGTGGAGAAGAACCACCACTGTGGTGCTAGCCACACATGGAGATTCGGCCAAGAGTAAATTCAGCCAAGGAGGAAGAAGATGGAGGAAGAACACAAGTCATCCACCAAATGAATACAAAACCCCCTTTTGTATTCATTCACCCAATTAGTCTTAATTGGCATTAATTTCCTTAATTGACATTAATTCCCATTTAAGTCCTCCATTAATCCAATTAAATCTTGATCTTTCCTCTTCTTTGGTGAATTCGGGTTCACTCAATGAGTCCAACTCATTGATTAAATCTGAATTATTTGCATGAATCTAATTCGAATTAGACTAAATCCAATAATTGGATCCAATTGAATCTAACTTCGAACATCTGAACAAGCCAACTTCGTTCCCTTTTCAAAGGGGGTGAATCCACAATTACACTGATATAACTCAAGTATGGCTGGAAAAACTCTTTCATCTTCTTAGAAGGATTTATAGTGTTTTTTTCATCTTCTTAGAAGGGTTTATAGTGTTTTTTTCATCTTCTTAGAAGGGTTTATAGTGTTTGTATTTGTGTGCTAAGAAGTGTTTACATTTTTATACATGCATGAACAACACATGTACTCTACCAAAAGTTTGCTTGTCATTGTATTTTTTTTTAACTTGACAATCCATACAAGCATGATATGCAATTAGATTTTTTTTGCTGATTAATGTTATCTTGGTCTTTTCTTTTACAATTCTTCTAGCTTGTCTCTCTTCAAAGTATACTTCTCTTATCTCTACTATATGCTTAATGTTTAAAATAATTGATTCATAGTTGTCACAATTAATATTAATTTAGCTATATTTACCTTAATAATTAAATGAAATTTAATAGATATATTCCAGCATGATTCACTAGATTAATTTTGTGTTATTCGTAACATTGCTAATTTAATGTGTCCTATTTTTACAATTGTTTTGAAGGATTTGACTTATTATTGGCTGCTTAGTTGTATGAGTAATGGACAAAGATTGGATGTCAAAGAATATGTTATCACATGAATATGAGGCTGGGGTAGAGTCTTTCTAGGACTTTGCAACGCAAAACACTATAGTTCCGAATGCAATACCTTGCCCATGTGTAAGATGCGGTAATCTAAAGATGAAAGATGTTGGCATTATAAGAGCACATTTGTATTGTAATGGTATAGATTTATCATATCATATATGGATTTGACATGGGGAAAGATCTAAGATTGGGAACTCAATGAATGATCGAGTAGGCCAAGATGAACACAAATCTTTTGTCGAGGAACCTATAGATATGGTGCATGCTGCATATGATGGTTATGCTGAGAATCCAAACAAATTCCATAAGCTACTTGAAGATGCTGAGAAACCTCTATATCCAGGATGTACTAAATTTACAATGTTATCTTCACTTGTCAAATTATATAACTTGAAGGCAAAATATAGTTAGAGTGATAAAAGTTTCACTGACTTACTTACTTTGATCGGGGAAATGCTTCTAGATAACAATGAATTACTTTTATCTTTGTATGATGCAAAGAAAAGCTTATCTGCATTAGGGATGCATTATGTGAAAATTCATGCTTGTCCTAATGATTGTATCTTATACCGGAAGGAGTATGAGGATTTTACCAATTGCCCTATTTACGGGATGTCAAGGTGGAAGTTGGGTAAAAAATATATGATAAATGAAGAAGTTCTAGCAAAAGTCCTTTGGTACTTCCGACCTATTCCAAGATTTCAAAGATAGTTTAAGAACAAAGAGATATCTAAGGAGTTAACTTGGCATGCTGATAAAAGAATTTGTGATGGATACTTGCGTCATTTTGTTGATTCACCCTCTTGGAAAGTGGTGGATCACAACTGGCCAGATTTTGCTTCTGAGCCAAGAAATCTAAGATTGGCCATATCAGCAGACGGGATTAATCCTCATAGTTCGATGAGTTCTGCATATAGTTGTTGGCCAATTGTTATGATCACTTACAACCTTCCTCCAAGGTTATGTATGAAGAGAAAATTTATGATGCTCACTTTGATGATTTCTGGTCCCAAACAACCAAGGAATGATATTGATGTCTACTTAGCACATCTAATTGATGACCTAAAATGCTTATGGGATATAGGTGTTAATACATATGATGCATATCGAGAGGAAAATTTATTACTTAGAGCTATTTTACTATGGACAATTAATGATTTTCCTGCATATGAGATCATGTAAGGTTGTGTTGTGAAAAGATATCATGCATGTTCAATATGCGGTGAAGAAACATATTCAACAAGGTTAAAGCATAGTAGAAAAATGTCATATACTGGTCATGGAAGGTTTCTTCCTAGAATTCATTCTTATTGAAGGCAAAAGAAAGCATTTAGAGGGAATCAAGAGTTTAACCTCGCACCAAAACCATTAACTGGCCATGAAGTATTAAAAAGAGTTGAAAGTGTTAATTATCGTTTAGGAAAAATGAGTGGGAGGCTTCGGTTAAAGGATATTGATGAAAAATAATGCTAGAAAAAGAAATATATATTCTTTGAACTTGAGTATTGGAAACATCTGTTGGTGCAGCGGGGCTGGCAAGAGGGGGGGTGAATTACCTGCCCAATAAAAATACCCTCCTCGTTTCTTTCAACTCAAAAAATGCAATAATAATAAAGAAATAAACTAACAGAAATAAAGAGGAGATAGAGAATTTAACTTGGTTACAACCCAGGAGGTTGTTAATCCAAGGCAATGAAAAAGCTCAGAAAGATCTCCTTCTCTAAAGGTGGAGAAACCTTTTACACACTAAAACCTCTAAACTATTGCTAGGATTTGAATACTTAGTTGATTTTTTAATTTCCTAACTCCAGGGGTCTTTATATAGCTCCTAGAAATCTTATCCCGAGTGTTGAAGATGCCTCCAAGAGGGTTGAGGGCGCTTCCAAGCAGTTTGACCGGATAAAGCTCTATCCTGTTGCAAACGGTCACGAAGACTGGGTCTGAGGCACCTCCAATGCCCTTGAAGGCACCTCGGACTGGTCTGAGGCGCCTTCAAGGTGATGGGGGTGTCTTCAATGTTGAGGGCGGTCTCAATGATGTTGAGGGCGCCTTCAACCTGCATGGTATAAATAGCTTTAAGTTTCTCTTTTTCCTCTTCTTCCGAAGCTCCAATCGCTTGGGTGATTTCGACCAACCGAAATAGGGCTCACCCGAATCAAATTTCCAGCCTTCTCCTCGAGCAGGCTTCCGACCTGGATTCTCGTCCCTCGAACGTCGCACACGTTCTTCTCATCCACCGGTGTACTCTTCCGCAGCTCTTTCATCCTTCGGACGCACTGAGCCCGTCGGCTCCCTTCCCGTGTCGTCCTTCTAGCTAGCTGCATCTTCCGCTCGACTTCCTGCACTCCTAAGTTCCTGCACACTTAGACACAGGGATCAAATAACAAGCAGGACCTAACCTAACTTGGTTGATCACATCAAAACACCCACGGGGTCCAACAACATCTACATGTTCGACATGTTCTTGATGTGATGCACATTGAAAAAAATGTTTGTAAAAGTCGCATTTGTACGTTACTTGACATTCTAGGAAAAAAAAGGGATGGAGTAGCAGCAAGACTAGACCTTATGGAGATGAATGTGAGAACTAATTTGGCACCAAAGATGGGGGAGAATAAAACGTATTTGCCAGCAGCGTGTTTTATACTAAGTAAGGCTGAGAAAAGAAAATTTTGCAATTCTTTGTTAGGAATAAAGGTCCCAATTCAGGTTACTCATCCAATATTAAAAACCTTGTGTCGATGAAGGACTTGAAACTTGTTGGCCTTAAGTCACATGACTATCACACTTTGATGCAACAATTGCTTCCAGTGGCCATCCATGGTGTCTTGCCTAAACATGTTAGAGATAATATCACTCGGTTGTATGACTTTTTCAATGTGCTATATAATAAAGTGATAGTTATCTCAAAGTTGGATGATTTGCAAAGAGAGATTGTGATGCTATTGTGTTTACTTGAAAAATATTTCCCCCCATCTTTTTTTGATATAATGATTCATTTAACTGTTCATCTTGTGCGGGAGGTGAAATTGTATGGATCAGTATGGTATAGGCATATGTACCCATTTGAAAGATTTATGAAGATCTTGAAAGGCTATGTGCGAAATTGCAATCGACCTGAAGGGTGTATAGCCGAAAGTTATATTGCTGAAGAGGCTGTGGAATTTTACTCACATTACTTGTCTAGTGTGCATACAATTGGGATCCCATCAAGGCATCGAAGAGTACAACTCACAAAGCCTCTATCTGGTTCAGTAATTCACTCCACTAGTCATGATGAGTTGCATCAAGCACATCCTTATGTATTAGAAAATGATGATGATGTTGATCCTCATATCGAGTAATTTCTCTAACCTATTAATACTTTCTTACACTTTTCTTATATTCAATTGGTTAACTTATCCCTAATCAGTTCATCAGGGAGCATATGACATTTTTGAATGCAAAATTTCCTCATAAGGTTAAGTTCAAAAGGTGGCTACAAGATGAGCATAACCGAACATTTATTAACTGGTTACGTGATCATGTAAGTTTCATAAGTTTTGAAATATAGGTTTTTTCAAAGCTAAGTTCAAATTTTATCACATTGTGAAATATAGGTTGCAAGTGCAATTGGTCATTCCATTAGTCAAATATTAGAAAGATTGAAGTGGATAGCACGTAGACCTAGCAATCAAGTGTTAAAGTACTCTAGTTATTTGATTGATGGGGTTACTTATCATACAAAAGAGCGCGATGATATATGAGTTGTTCAAAACTCTGGAGTAAGCTTAGTCGTAAAGATAATGCAAGTTGCTAGTTCAAAGGATAAAAATCCAGTTGTATCGGACATGATTTTTTTATGGAGTCATTCAAGAAATATGGGGACTTGATTATCAAAAGTTTCAAGTTCCAATGTTTAAATGTAATTGGGTTGAGAATAATAATGTTATTAAATTCGATGATCTTGGTTCCACGCTGGTAAATCTCAAGAGAATTGGATTCAAATCTGACCCTTTTATATTGGCCAGTCAAGCAAAGTAGGTATTTTACATTGAAGATCCTCAAGATCCTACATGGCATGCTGTACTTGCAACACCTACCAGGGAGAACATTGAATATATAAATGATGATGAGTTGGAAAATGATGTAATCCACTACCAATATTTTACAAGAGGGTTTCTATCAATGAATGTTGATGGAATAGATGAGAAAAAACCACCATGTATTCGTGAAGATTGTGATAGGACTTGGGTTGACAATAAATAAGTGCAATCTATTGGATCGAAAGCTCTAGAGAAGGGGGGGTGAATAACGCTCGTGACTTTCACTTCATTTCAGAAAACTATCGAGTAAAATATGCAGCAGAAATAAATAAAACAATTGCAAACACACGAACATCAGGGTTTTACTTGGTTCAGAGCCTGAGGTGACTCTTACTCCAAGACTCACACTCGTTGAGCGTTTACTTTGGGCAATCACTATAAGCTCGGAAATATACAATTTTGATTTACAATATAAAGCAAAATGGAAATTATACCGACAATAAAAAGTAGAGAGTTTGAAGTTTCAGGTCGTCGGTGTCGAGTTACAGCTTTGTAGAATCGATCTATGAGCAACACACGGAAGAAGAATTGTCAGTTTTTGTTGTTCTTTGGCTCTTGCTTGAACTGGACTTAAGTAGCCTGTGGAGGGTGCCTCCAACACCATAGAGGGTGCCCTCAATCCCGCCGAAATCGCAGCGTGGATGAGCTCTGAACTAGTCACTGCTTATCCGCTTGAGGGCGCATCCAACCTACATGGAGGGCGCCCTCGCGCCAGTGTCCAGGGTGCCTCTAAGCTCCATAGAGGCACCCTCGTGCCTTGCTGCGAGGCCGTCTCTACAAGTGACCCAAGGCGCCTCCAAGCTCCATGGAGGGTGCCTCGGGTACTGTTCATCCGAGGCAAATGTGTCCAATTCACTTCATACAAAATATGTTAGTCCCAGAAATTAACCGTACCATGTAAAACAAAGTTAGCACAATATAGACATGATAAATAAAGTATTTGACAGTCTCCGGACTATCCGGTTATGACTTCGAATTTTCATATGAAAACCCTATATTGAATCGACGCTTACTGTTCCCTCACCGGGGGGCGCGCCCTCACCTACTCCACTCAGGAGAGTTTACCTGTTGTCAGTTGATCCTCGAGACCAACTGGACTTTTGCTCAGCGTCCGAAGCTTCCGGTCTTCATGCTGGACGTCCGCTCCATGACCCGTCTAATCTTCCACTCGATTTCCGACACCAGGATTTCAACCTAAGGTTACCACCCCCTAGGATTTTGTCTGAAGCTCTCGACTCGTCAAGACTTTCCACCTAGGATTACCACCTTCTAGGACCTAGGGTTACCGCCCCCTAAGGTTTTCCCTTTGCCAAACCGCAGCTAGGACTTTTCCTCACCTAGGGTTACCACCCCCTAGGACCTAGGGTTACCACCTCCTAGGGTTTTCCACCTGCCTAACCGCAGCTAGGACTTTTACCTAAGTACACTTAGGACTTTCCTTCAATCTCATTCAAACTCGTTAGATAATAAAACAACTTAACTTTGGACCCTTTGACATGATCAAAACACAGGTTCGATCGTCAGTTGCTTCCCGCACCAACAATCTCCCCCCTTTTTGATTATGATAACATGATTCAAAGTTAAGTAAAACATAATAATAAATAATGAAATTTAAACAAGAGCATGAATGCAATAATTCAAAAAAACTTTATGCTCCCCCTTTCATTATGTTTAAATTCTTAATTAGTTTAAATTCTTAAATTCTTAATTTTGACTTTTCTCTTCCCCTTTGGCATAAATAAAAAATAATACTATGTAGAGAGAAAAAATGCAAAGATAAAATTTTTTTAGCTCCCCCTGAAAGGTAGCTCTTATTTGAATATTAGTTTTGCAAGAAGAAAGAAAAACTTAGCAAAACTTTTAAGTTTTTTGAAAGTGACGTAAACTTAGCTTTTGAAACTAAGTGCTTTGAAATGCATTTAGATTTTTCAAAAAATAATTTAGCTAAATTTTAGCTTTGAAAATTACTTTAAAAAAAACCTAGCTAATCTTAAGTTTTGAAACTTAGCTTTTTCCAAAAAAACTTAGCTAAATTTTAGCTTTGAAAATAATTATTTTGTCAAGTACTTTAGCTTTCAAAAGAAGTTGATAAGAACTTTAGTTTTAATACTCAGTTTTATAAAAGTTTTTAAAAAAGGCTTAGTTAAAAGTACTCAGCTTAAAAAGAAAAAAATACTTTACTTTTAAGAATATTGTGATAAAAACTTCAACCTTTTTTTTAAAAAAATATTTTAATAAGCACTTAGCTTGAAGAATATTTTATTAAAAAAAACTTAGCTTTAAAAATATTTCCTTGTAAAAATACTTAGCTAAGTAAATGATTTTTAAAAAAAAACTTAAAATACTTTATCAAATACTTAGTTTCAAAAAATGATTTATTTTTCATTCTAAAAATAGTGTATAAATGAACTTTCTTTTTTAGAAATATTTTGAACCTTTTTTTTTAAAGAAAATTTTAACAAAAAAAAAAAAACTTAACTTGACTCCCTTCACTTCCCCTTGATTAATGCCTTAAAAATTTTAAGGATCCTAGAGTCCAAGCATGTAAATAAATAATAAAAAAGATTATTATTTTCCTGATTTTCTATCTCACTCATTCTAGTTTATCAAACATGTTCAGCTTATAAGTGTTTGTGAGATGAAATTAACTTTATTTTAATTTTATCAATAAAGTATGAGTTTAAAATTTTAAAATATAAGTTTGAATTTCAAATATGAGTTTAATAGATTTAAACATTTGACAATAATTAAAATTTTGAAGATTTTGAAAATATATTGAAAATTAATTAAGTTTGAAATTATAAACTTACATATTAATTTTGATTTAAAAATTAATTATCTTTTAAAAATAATTAAGATTTTGAAAATCTAAGAGTTAATAATTTGAAATTTAATTATGATTAATAATCAAATAATTAAGATGTTTGAAATTCATTATGATTTAAAAATAATTATAATTTAATTATGATTTTAAAATAATTAACATTTTGAATTTAATTAGATTTGAAATTAAACTTTTTATAATTAATTAGATTTTGAAATTAATCATTATTTTATAATTAATTATGAATTTTAATTGAGTTAGCTTTAATTTAATTAATTCAGGTTTGGTTAACTACTTTAAACCTAGGTCCATCTCATCTTTTTCTAGTTTAATAGTTTTGTGAGATGGTTAATTTAATCTTTAATTTAAATTTCAATCTAAGGATTGATTTATAATTGAGTTATACTCAGATTTTTTAATTAGTTAATTAAATATTCATTTCAATGATTGACTTCCAAGCTGTGGCGAGGCACTAGGTCTTCTTGGGTATGTGATCATCCACCACTTCTAGACAAAGCCTTTCAAAGAAATTAAATATTCAATTTTCTTTTTGAAACCTCTAGGTCTAACTAGTTAAGTGTAAATCACGCCTAGGCCCTTATCTAGCCTAATCTAAGCATGTATAATAAGAGCAGTAAGATAAGCATCAAATAATTCTATTTATAAAAATAGTTTTTCTATTGGCTCCCCCTAGATCATAACCTCGATAGGGTCTATCAAGGTAGTAGATTTAATCCTTAGGGACCCAATATTGTCCAAGTCCAACTTGATTAATCAAGTTTGACTTGAGGACCCTTGCTTGGACTAATTTTCTATTAGTTCTATTTACAGGTGATGGGTAAGACTTATATTTTTGTTTAACTTTAAATCCAAGTCCGGATCAGTTGTAAACGACTCTCTATTTTTCAAGAATCAGATCAAGATTCTTAGAACCCAAAGTGAACCATTCCAACGTGCCCTTAAGTTTTTTGACTTGAGTTTTCAAATTGGAGTTTTCTTCCTCAAGTTGTTGGACTTGAGTTGAATTTCCAATTTGAATTGGTTCTGTCAAAGGACTCAATTTAGTCTCCTCCTTAAGGATTGTTACCTCCTTTTGGAGTGACTTGACTCGGAGGTTGGATTTGGCTAATTTACGCATAAGGTAATTAACTAAATTATGTAGTTTACTTAATTGAGAAATATTTACAGTGGGTTTAGGCCCTTCGAAAACGGATACGGATCCGTGGCTTCGCTCAAACTCGATTTCCTATTTGCTCTTGGTTTCTAATTCTTCGAGTTGTTCCCGGGTCGCCAATGCAAGAAAACTCGTCTGTTCAAGTTCTTCGTCAGAGTCTTCTGAAGAAGGCTCATCCCATGTTGCTTGTAGTGCTTTCTTCTTCTTTTGTTTCTTTGCTTCCTTTTGATTTGGACAGTTAGCTTTGACATGTCCCTTTTGGTTGCAACCGTAGCAGGTTACCTCGAACTTCACTTTCAGACTTGATTGTACCTTCTTGGATTGAATCACCTTTTTGATGTCCTTTTTTGTGAATCCCTTCTTCTTTTTGTAGAGTCTGCGTACTAGGTTGACGAGTTCGGCTGCTATCTCATCGTCGTCATCTTTTGAGTTTGATTCGTTTTCGGACTCGGGTTCGGTTTTGCGCTTTGTTTTTGGTTCTTGAGTTCTGCTTGTACCTGCAACCAAAGCATACCTTTCTCGGCTAGACATACATTAGTCTGTTCGTGCAATTCAAATTCTGAAAATAACTCATCTAACTTAATTAACAATAAATCCTTGGATACTTTGTAGGCGTCTATCATTGATGCCCACAATGTATTCCTCGGAAAAGCATTTAGTGCGTACCTTATTACGTCTCGATTCTCCACTTTCTGTCCGATCACATGGAGTCCATTAAGGAGGTCTTGGATGTGTGCATGCAATTGACTTGCCGATTAACCATCCTGTAATTTTATGTTATAAAGTTTATTCAAAATTAAATCTCTTTTACTTACTTTAGTATCAGAGGTCCCTTCATGTAGCTCAATTAGCTTCTTCGACAAATCTTTGGCACTTGCAAATGGACCAACTCGGTTCAGCTCCTCCTTTGTTAGCCCACATTGAAGAGTACATGTAGCTTTAGCATTTGCCTCAACCTTCTTTATTAGACTTGCGTCCCAGTTCTCGCATGATACTAGTTTTCCCGAGCCGTCGAGTAGGAGTGAGATGCCAGTTTGATGATCATCTGTATCTTGAACTGGGTTTGGAGGTAGGACTCCATTCGACCCTTCCAGTAGTCGAAGCCTTCGCCGGTGAAGAGCGACGGACGGGCTGTACTATAGCCTTCTTGATGGGTCATTTAAGAGGAAACTCTCGCACACAAAAAGAAAAAGAACCAAATATTCCAAGACTTGGTCTTGGATTAGTAGTGTGGGAGAAAAATAAAAATAGTAAAAAAAATAAATAAAATATTTAAAAAATATTATTATAAATTTTTAAAAATGTGATATTTCGCTAATACCAACCAATAGTGAAAAGATAAAAATGAATTTTTTTAAAAATAGTTTTGGAGGGAAAAATGAAAGGCGTAAGGTTTTATTGAAAAAATGGATGAAAAAAGCAAAAAGTGCTCGAACGGTAGTTGTACCGATTCAGAGCAACCTCGCTTTGATACCAATTGTTGGATCGAAAGTGCTAGAGGGGGGGGGGGGGTGAATAGTGCTCACGACTTTCACTTTCGTTTCAGAAAACTATCGAGTAAAATATGCAGCGGAAATAAATAAAACAATTGCAAACACACAAACACCAAGGGTTTTACTTGGTTCAAAGCCTGAGGCGACTCCTACTCCAAGGCCCACACTCATTGAGTGTTTACTTTGAGCAATCACTATAAGCTCGGAAATATACAATTTTGATTTACAATATAAAGCAAAATGGAAATTATACCGACAATGAAAAATAAAGAGTTTGAAGCTTCAGGACATCAATGTCGAGTTACAGCTTTGTAGAATCGATCTTTGAGCAGCACACGGAAGAATGATTGGTTCTTTGGCTCCTGCTCGAACTGGGCTTAAGTAGCCCGTGGAGGGCGCCTCCAACACAATGGAGGGTGCCCTCAATCCTGCCGAATCGCAGCGTGGATGAGCTCCGAACTGGTCATTGCTTATCTGTCTGAGGGCACCTCTAACCTGCATGGAGGGCACCCTCGCACCAGTGTCCAGGACACCTCTAAGCTCTATGGAGGCACCCTCACACCTTGCTGCGAGGTTGTCTCTGCAAGTGACCCCGAGGCGCCTCCAAGCTCTATGGAGGGCACATCGGGTACTGTTCATCCAAGACAAATGTGTCCAATTCGCTTCCTGCAAAATACGTTTGTCCCATAAACTAACCATACCCTACAAAATAAAGTTAGCACAATATAGACATGATAAATAAAGTATTTGACAGCCTCCGGACTGTCAGGTTCTGACTTCAGATTTTCATCCGGAAATCCTAGGTTGAACAGACACCTACTGTTCCCTCACCGGGGAGCGCGTTCTCACCTATTCCACTCAGGAGAGTTTACATGTTGTCAGTTGATCCTCCAGACCAACTGGACTTTTGCTCAGCATCTGAAGCTTTCGGTCTTCATGTTGGACATCTGCTCCATGACCCTTCTAGTCTTCCACTCGGTTCGCGACACCAGGATTTCAACCTAGGGTTACCACCACCTAGGATTTTGCCCGAAGCTCTCAACCCGCCAAGACTTTTTGCCTAGGATTAACACCCCTTAGGACCTAGGATTACCACTCCCTAGGGTTTTCTCTTTGCCTAACCGCAGTTAGGACTTTTCCTCACCTAGGGTTACCACCCCCTAGGACCTAGAGTTACCACACCCTAGGGTTTTCCACTTGCCTAACCGTAGCTAGGGCTTTTGCCTAAGTATACTTAGGACTTTCCTACAATCTCATTCAAACTCGTTAGATAATGAAACAACTTAACTTTGGACCCTTTGACATAATCAAAACATAGGTTCAATCATCGGAAGATTCCCGCACCAACACAATCCTACATGGCATGAACTGGTAGGTTTTTAGTCTTTTGACTGTTGTTCATTAATTGTAAATAAAGTTCATTTGTTTATTTGCATTCAGATAAATTTTATTTGCACATGAAACATATTCTTTTTTTATTATGATTCTTATATGAGTAGCATTTTGAATGACATTGATGTATGATGCAAATGGAAAACTACTATACTTTATTTACCAATGCATTGCATAGTGTAATTTTATGAATGGCTAACAAGTTGTCAATGAATGCAGGAATTGTGTCATTGGAGAACTTAACAAGATTCTCGAATTATATCTCCTCATTGCTTTGTGGAAACTATGGCATCTCATGGAAAATAGAGTACAAGAAATGGAATTCTGGTATATGGAAATACTATAGGAACCAAAGAAGTTAATACGACAAATTCTAGAAATTTTGGTATAGTAATGGAATCTATAGAGACCAAAACAATAAGAACTTCAAGAGGTCGCACTCGTTTGGATAAGCTGGTTAGGCAAAGGGTCCACGGAATTAGAAAGGATGTAAACTTTAATAAATTTGGACAGCTAATAGGAGACTTTGCTGGTGAAATGCAAAGTTATATTGACATTCTTGCTTGGGAAAATGTTAGGATAAGTTACAAGTCATGGAAGCAAGTTCCAAGTGGTGTTAAGGATTTAATATGGGAATCAGTTAATGTAAGTTAAAATTATTTTGACAATTTTAATTACCATTTGTATGTTTATGATCTATTTAATGTAATGGGTTAATATTTTTTATAGTTGAGTTACAATGTTGACCCCAGCTGGAAAAAGGGGTGTTTGAATTCGACAAATAGTAAGTGGCGGTAATATAAAGCTCTCCTCACTCATAAGTTTATTTTTAGCAAGCTTGCTAAACCAGAGGAGTTAAAAGAACCACCAAGTGGTTATAGTATTACACGAGATGATTGGAGTGCATTTGTAATCAATCGCATGTCTGATGACTTCAAGGTAAGATTATTAATTTGCTATTTTCAATTAAGTTGATCACAAGCCACTATTTTAGTTTGAAAGCTAATATATATGAGGAATGTTCAATTAACTAGAAAGTAAGTGATGAGCAAAAGAAGAGAAGAAAGCAGAATGTATACCCACATCGGCTTGCTCGTAAAGGTTATGCACATTTCGCTAACGAAATAGTAAGTATTCCTACTTAATTCGATAAATATGATCTATAATCTGCCTATATTTTATTCCTACTAAATCTATTAATGTGATTTCTAAAGTTATTTATATTATACATTTTGATTGTAGGGAGATGAATTATGTGATGATGAAGAGATTAATCGAGCGATTATTTGGAAGAAAGGACGGTTGAATAAGAAGGGGCAATTTGAAGGCGATGATTTGAAAATGGCAATAGAAAAGATGAAAGCAAGCTCATTATGCCTCTTTCCTACTAAATCTATTATGCCTTTATGGTTTTTATTATGCCTCTGTCCTTTATTGTCGCAACAATAATTTATTATTACATTTATATACATTACATAATTGCAGAAAAAAATCAATTGTTGTACAATAAAACTTTTAATCTTTAAACATGAATCGTGCATCTGCTTATTTTCAGCAATAGTTTGGATACAATTTTTTTTTCCTTTAAACAACAATACATATTAAATTACTAGAAAATTTATTACAGAAAAGGAAAACATGAATCGTTTCACATTACAAATTTTGGCACTCATCGGATTGAAAACATGAATCCTTTTACATTACAAGAGTTGGCACTCATTAGATTGATCAAGTTAATTACCGACATATTTCTGCTTGTCTGCTGGGCCACTTATTTATTTGTAGAAGGTAATAACTTCTGCCGATGATACTGGGTCGGTAGCATTGCTTTTTTAGCACACCTAGGATTCCAACCTGAGTTCCCATAAACACAATCCCCTAAACACAGTGTCTAATAAAATTTGCATGGATAGTTGCACTACAGAATAAGTTGTGGCAGTAGTGTTCTCATGCTAATCATCTGTGCTCTCCCCTTTTCTTTTTTTGGAAAACTCTACAGAGAACCCACTCCTCCTGTCAATTGTATTTGTATGCATACACAACCAGTAAAATAATTAGCAAATCACCATTGACAATTTTAAAACAAATGTATATCTATATTAGTGTTAGTACTTAATAGGGAGTTGTTTACCAGTAATTTATTTTGTACTAGTAATTAATCTTAGTACTACAATTAGTGTTCAAATACATGGCAATAAAACTATTTGTAGTAATTATTTTATTTTCTTTTGCATGACAGGATGATTATGTGTAATGATGTGCGTAGATTATATACACTTGTTTAGCATATTTTGACGCACATTCACATATTTTGTGCATGTTATATCTATGCATTTTCGTACTTCCAGCTTTGCTTTTAGTATATTTACTCTTTTTGTTCGGAGATCTATTTTTGTGCATTTTTTTGTACACAAGAGTCGATTTTGGAGAAGAAATGAAGTTCGAGGCAAATTCTATAATTGAACGAAGGAGGAAGGCACCATCCCTATGTGCCACACGACCCTATCATGGGGAGTTGCCTAGGCCATGTGGTGATCCTCACCCCTGCAGCACTAGCAGAATGAGGGAGTGTCCAGGCTGTGTGAGTATCAAACGGTCGTGCAAGCCTTCCATAGCCAAAGTAGTGCATGGTCGTGTGTGTCACACGGTCATGTAACATTTCTAGAAGCCAAGGAGGGACATGACCGTGTAAGAGTTCCAGAGCCAGAGGCAAAGCAGGCTGTGTAGATCTACACGACCATGTAAGGGGGTAGAGGTAGAGAATGCCATGGCCGTGTGAGCATCACACGACCGTGTCACCTGGGCAGTGAAGGGAATGGAGTAGGCCGTGTGAGCTTCACACGACCGTGTCTTGGGGCCGTGTGACGCCCAAACCCCATCTCTATATAAGGGTTTCTTCCTCATTTGAAATAGGGATGCTCCCTTTTGAGAAAAATCAAGATTTGGGGCGTTCCTCCACCTTCTTGGAGGGATTTTCCAGCGATCTAAGGGCGGATCTTCAATGAATCGACTCCGGGGAACGAGGATTGGATTTGAAGACGGTTCTTCATCGTAGATAAGCTTTTCTTCCTTTATCTTCTTGGGTTTGGGATTAAGATGCTTATTATTTTCTTGTCTTTGGATTCCTCTTTTTATTCTATGGATTATATCTCTTTGTTCTATGAATGGAGGGAGTATTTGTAATGTGAATTTGATGTAAACTCTTGTGGATTTGCCAATTTCCTATTTCTATGATTTTACCCTGTTTGTATCTATTTGATCTTGTGTGGATTGTTGTGATTGAGCTTAATTACCATACTTGATTGAATGTTTGGGTATCTTGTAGATCTTGTAAAGGTGATTCCTCACTCGATTATCCAAGGGACGTTCGTGACAGATAAGCTTGTGTAAGGACGTTTGAGGGATGATCTTGAGGGTGAAATAAGGGCATTCAAGGGGGTAGGATAGATTGGATGCATTAATCTTTCATATCTTGATGAGGTTGAGAGGTAATGAATTTCTATGTTGATTTTTCGAGGGACGCACGTGACAAGCAAGCCCATGTAAGGACAACATAGGAATCATTCCTAATTGATCGCATTTAGGTATAGATTTCAGTCCTAGGTCGTTTGTCTATTGCAAGAGAGAACCGACAACCTTCTGCAAATGTTGGACAATTAAGGAATATGATTTGATAGATCACCTACATTGGATAGCATTACAAAGAAACTGAAACTCCTAGAACATCCTTAATCATAACCCTTATTCTTGTTTCTATTCTTTTATCTCTATTCTTTACTTTTTATAGTTGAACTAGTTTTCATAAATCATTTGATTAGTTGTTTAGCTAATTCGTGTTGAGATATCTTTAGTGCTTATACCAGTCCCTGTGGATACGATATCTTTCTTTATTACTAACGACGTATCCGTACACTTGCGGATCGTTAACAAGTTTTTGGCACCGTTGCCGGGGACTGCGCTATAACATTAGAGATTATCAATTGAGTTAGACTAAACGTAATTTTTCTTTTCTTTTCATTAACATAGTTGTAACTAATCTTTAGAATTCTGTTTTCATAATTTTTGCATATCTTTCGACTTCTTGACAATTTATTTTGTTGCAATTCTAATTCTAATTCTGCATTTTTAGTTTCTAACATTCTAGTCTAACTTTGCTCTATTTTCTCTTTTGATTCAGTTTGTTTCTTCTTTTCTTTTTGAGCAAACATATCTTGTTCTTGTGTATGCGAAGATCTAACTTTGCAGGAGAACTTCTTCCTCTAGACTCAGAAATAGATAGAACCTTTCATAGAAGAAAAATTCTGCATAGACAACAAACAGAATAAGAACATTCTAGCATGGCAAACAGACCATTAAAGGATTATACAGCACCTTACGCTAGAGGGTTTCGATCTAGCATTTCAAAACCTTCAGTTGAAGCAAATAATTTTGAAATCAAATCGGCTATTATTTCTATGGTGCAGCAAAATCAGTTTGGCGGAGGGCCGCATGAGGACCCAAATCAACACTTGGAGGTCTTCTATGAGATATGCGGTACAATGAAAATGAATGATGTTCCTTCTGAAGCGGTGCGTTTATTATTATTTGGGTTTTCTTTAAGAGATAGAGCTAAGCAATGGTTAAACTCTTTAGCTCCAAATAGCATCACCACATGGGAGCAATGCGAGCAATAATTTTTGGATAAATTCTATCTGCCTAGTAAAATGACTCATATGAGAAATCTCATTGCAAGTTTCAAATAAGCTGACTCTGAATCTTTATTTGAAGCTTGGGATAGATATAACAATATGCTCAGACAATGCCCACATCATGGTTTGGAGTGGTGGTTAGTGTTGCACACATTCTATAATGGCATTAATTATCATACTAAGGTGTCCCTAGATTCAGCTGCTTTAGGGGCACTCATGAATAAAAGTCTTGATGAAGCTGAGGAAATAATTGAAAGTGTAGCACAAAATCATCATCAATGGTCAAATGAGAGAAGTGGTGACTATTCTTATTCAAACCCAACTAAAGCATCAGGGAAATTTGATGTTGATGCAGTCACTCTAATGTCTGCAAAGTTGGATGTTCTCACAAAGAAGCTAGAAAGTATGGGGATAGCACTAATACAATCAATGCCATAGTATGTTGTTGTGAAATGTGTGGTAGTTCTGATCATTCACAAGACTCATGTCCTTTGGGAGCTATATCCGCACAGATAAATCAATTAGAGCAATGTGACGCTATCATGAGTTTTAATCAAAGGAAGAACAATCCATATTCCAACACATATAACCCTGGGTGAAAGAATCATCCAAATTTTTCCTATAGAAATAATCAAGAACAGGGACCATCCATGGGAGGCAAACAAAGTTTCCAATCCGGGCAATAAAGTTTTCAGCAACAACAACAATCTTCTCAAGGCTATCAGTTTTCTAAAATCGAAAAGATGCTTGAGGAAATTATCTCTAATCAAAACGAAATGAAGCAAGATATTTTGAAGTTGACTCAGAGAATGGATAATTCTGAAAAGAATCAAAAGATCCAAGATAGCTAAATTTCCCAACTAGCTTCATCATCTTCAAGAGCACTAGGGCAATTTCCTGGAAACCCTGATGTAAATCCAATAGAGCATTGCAATCGTATCGAACTTAGGAGCGGACGGACCTTGGGGGATCCTCAAGTGATTGCTCCAAAAGGGATGAAAGCTGAAGAAGAGCTCTCTCCTCCAGCACTTGAACCAAATCAGATTCAAGAAAATGAGGAGAGTACCATTAAGGTTAAATAGACTCTTCCACTTAATCCACAGAGTCAAGTAATCCCTTTTCCTCAAAGATTAGTGATGCTAAAGAAGGATGAAGAGTTTGGCAGATTTTTGGATAAAGTTAAAGAAATCTGTGTGGAAGTTCCTTTGATTGATGCAATTCTGCAAATGCCAAAATTTGCCAAATTCCTGAAGGACATCGTGTCAAATAAAAGAAGAAGGGGAGACATTGAGACCATTGCACTTACTGAGGAATACAACGCTTTGTTTGAGGAGAACATTTCCCCGAAACTTAAAGATCCAGGAAGCTTTTACATTCCTTGCAAAATAAGATCTGAATTCATAGAAAAAGCTTTTTGTGATTTGGGGGCAAGTGTTAGCCTCATTCCATATTCAATTTGTAATAAATTAGCTCTCAAAGACATGAAACTTACTACCATGGTACTACAACTAGCTGATCATTCTTGCATATATCCTATGAGAATAATTGAAGATGTGCCGGTAGAAGTTGATGGGATTACTATTCCCACGGATTTTGTAGTTCTGGACATGGTAGAAGACCCGAAGATTCCAATCATTTTGGGAAGACCCTTCCTTGCCATAGCTGGAGCAATAATTGATGTCAAAAACCATAAACTCTCTTTGGTAATCGGTAAGGAAAGGTTGGAATATGATTTTTCTAACGCTTCTAACCATGTCTCTTCTCTATTATTAAGTGTTCGTAGCGGGGCGGATGCTTATCAACTTGAGGATTGAAATTTCCATCCTCATGGGAGGCCACCGGACTTGGAACATGATCTGGCAAGCAATATTGGGAGGAGGCCTCCCAATAAAAATGAGAAATATGTCTGCCCAACTAGGGCAAGAAAAAGATGAAAAGATCAAGGAGAACGGTCGAGCTAAAGACGTTAAACAAGTGCTTCTTGGGAGGCAACCCAAGGGTTCTTTTAGTATTTTCAGTTTCAGTTTTCATTTCATTAGTTAGTTCTTTTAAACTTGTTTTACTCTTGTTTTCAGGTTGAAATTTTGCTTTCGTGAGCTGGCCATGACTTCTTCATGGGCATGGAAGTATTGGAGAAGCAAGGATGGAGTAGAACAAGCATTTGGAGCAAAACAAAGCTTGGCCGTGTGCCATACATGACCAGGTACATCTTGTAGAAGAGAAGGTTGCTAGGGTCGTGTCTACATGACACGACTGTGTAAGGCATCTCAAGGAGAAAAAAGCCAGGCCGTGTACTAGACACGGTCGTGTGGTGATTCCAGAGAAGGAAAGGATCTCGGATGTGTCCCATACATGGTCGTGTGAGCTGAATTGAGAAGAAGAAGGCGGTGGCCGTGCTAATTGGCACGGCCATGTGGAACCAACCCGATAAACAAAAGGGTGCGGCCGTGTCTCTTACACGGCTATGCAAACTCATCCGAGTAGGAGATGGCTGTGGCCGTGCTGATTAGCACGACCGTGCAAGTTCTCCTGAGGAGAGGAAAGATGGGGTCATGCAGATCCACACGGCCCGTTTGGAGTACATGCCCTGGCCGTGTCCACTATACACGACCATGCGTAGGCCGTGTCGGCCACACACCCCCACCTTCTCAAAGCATCTTTTTCTCCCAAACTCCCTTCTTCTTCAACCTTTCTCCTAAACCTTCTCAGATCTAGATCTCAAACTCTTTCTTTTCCACAAACTTCATCAAGATCTAGACTTTTCTCTTCTCCTATATCAAAGATCTACAACTCCTTAACCAAAGATCTTGTTCTTCAAGATCTAATCCTTCAAGATCTAACTTCTCCAACCAAGAACAGTACCTCCCCCACTTAATCTTGACAATATGTCCAATATTTTGAAGAGACTTCGCAAGGGGAGTGGAGGATCAAGCGGAGGAAAGGAACCGACAAGGGAAAAAGGAAAACAACCAGCAAAAGGCAAAGGGAAGAGGACCGCACGCGACGAAGGTAATGACAACGAATTCAATATCATTTTTAGAAATGAATATCATAAATCTAGATATGAAATTCTTGTCAATAGAAAGATTGTGTGCACATGATATATGGACCCAACTGTTTTAGACATGCTAAGGTTTAGAGAAGATGTAGATTGGATGATTGAGTTTTTAGATTGGAGCGACATTATGTACACACATCTACCTATGTATCCTCGCATTGTTCTGGAGTTTTTGAGTTCACTAGACGTCCACTTTGCTAATGAAGATGATTATGTTGGTAAAATTACTTTTAGACTTATGAATCAAGAGTTTCAATGGACGTTTAGTGATTTCAATAATTGTTATGGATTGTCTACGGTAACTCTCGCAGGTTTGATTCTAGGTTTAATTGGAATTAATTTTGGAGTTTGATCACTGGATTAGAACAACCTTATGAACCCCTAGTGCTAAGGTTTCTCACATACAAAACCCCGTTTTTAGATACCTATATCGAATTATGAGTAAAATTATTTTTGGTAGAGGGGAAAGTGATGGAGTCATCAAGAAAGTAGTGCTTTACGCTTTGTAGGCTATGTTGCATAAAGTTGATTTCGATTTCGGTTTTCATTTTTTACAAACCTTAGTGAGAGCTGGGAGGGCATCCTCGGGGTCAATTATTTTTGGTGGTTTGATTACTCAAATAGCTATTAATTTGGAGCTTGATTTAGATGGGTTGGAAGTCATTCATGACAATGACATGATAGACATTGATGCATGTCTTGCTATGAAAATAATCTATCGGGATGAGAATGGTTTTGCATTTCCGAGGACGAATGGTTTTCCTTTACCTCTTCCTTGTCCCGAACGAACTTCTATTCGCAACCCTGCTAATTGGATAATTACTGACCTAGACTCGAGAATGCCCCTTCTATATCTGGAGACACATAGACATGCCTTGAGCCCGAGAATCGTATGGTGGAAGCTTCCACTATCATGTCAGGGATATGCTCGGGCTATTAAGGTATGGTGTCAGACACGCTTTTCTGACACGACTTTTTTAGGTATGCTTTGGGAAGCGTGTATACCTCAAGAAGCGTGCGCACTGTTGGGACTTTCGAGCCGTAAAAACCGCTTTTTATGTTGCGGAAACCTCGAAGTCTTGCCACGAATCCATGCGAAGATATATAAAAATAAATCATGTACAAGTTTCTAACCTAGATCTACCTTAGATCTACATGAATAAGAAGAGTTACCCTTGTTGCGAAGCCCTTCGCTTATCCCGCTCGTCCAAAAGGTTGCCGGATCTCGAGAGTGTCAAGCGTACACTCCTCTATACGTATCCACATGGACAATAGGTGGAGAAGAACCACTTAGAGTGTGCTAGCACTCTTGGGTGGCTCGGCAATGGAGGAGAGGGAGAGAGAGCTAGAAGAGAGGAAGAATAATGATGATCCGTTTATTATGAAAAAGAAGAGTAAAATGGCTTAAGTATTTTCATCTAATGAAAATACTTAATGCTCATTAACTCCATTAATGAGCCTCATTAATGAGTCTTAATGAGTATTTAATGAATATTCATTCTTTATTAAATGACCATTTTGAAACTCCTCTTCTCTTCATAATTTGAATCGAAATTTGAATCTAATATTTAAATTGAATTCATAATTCAATAAATGTCACCATTTATCATTGAATTCAAAATTCAATGAATATCATCATTAAGCTTCACTTGAGTCTAACTCAAGTCTAGCCTCACTTGAGTCTAACTCAAGTCTAACTCAATCGAGTTTTACTCAATTAATCTAATTTGGATTACTCTTAATCCAATTTGGTTCATCATATGAACCTAATCCTCTTGGTTCATCATATGAACCAAATCTCCATCTAATTGCCTTTGTGTGTGACCCTATAGGTTCTTGTAACGTTGGCAATGCTCCTAAACCCATCTAGAAGCATAAGTAATGAGCAGTATCTAGCAACACATCATTACTACCCAAGTTACAAGAATGTTGAGATCCAACATCACCTTTGTGACTACTAATTGTGACTCCCACAATATGTGACAATGCCCTTCTATCCTTGACATCTAGATTGATCAATTAAGGCATAGACCGTATCATCGTCTAATCAACCTATGTCTTGAACTCCAAGTAGACTCACTCTAAACAAATGAGCTCAATATCTCATATTGACTCATTTGGGCATGACCATGCACTTAGTGGTCTCACTCTATCAAGAATCATGATGTCACTCCCGTTATATAGGAGGGATTGATCCCATCTACATCACTCACATCCCTCCGCATAATTTATTACATACCAAGTAATCGCCTTTATAGTCCACCCAGTTACGGGTGACGTTTGACGAAGCCAAAGTATGCAACTCCTTATGTAGGGAACCATGGTGACTTCAAGTCCAAGGACTGATAGTCATACTAATAGTCATATGAGAAAGTATATGACACTCATATAACGATCCATGATACTTTCTCATGGCGGGTCATTCTGTATACATTCTCCAATACATACTCATGTGTCAACTTGATATCTCTGTTAGTTAGAGCCCTAGAGCCAATCATTTGATGATTGTTGTATGGACTCGTTGTATCATATTCTTATATATATATAAAGACATTTGTTTATGGTTATTATGCTTACTTGTATTAGTGCCAAATAACTAAGTATAATAGCGTCCTTGAGTAGAAGGTTCTAACCTATATCAATCGATTGGTTGAATCGATAGTGAGATGATATAGGGAACACTACTCTTAATCATTCCTAGTCAAGTATTAACATTCAGGGACAATGTTAATGCGACGAGACTCGGATGTAGGTCAACTCGATGACTTGATCTCACAAGTCATGGATATAGAGATATCAAGTTGACACATGGGTATGCATTGGAGAATGTATACATAATGATCCGCCATGAGAAAGTATCATGGATCGTTATATGAGTGTTATATACTTTCTCATGTGGCTATTAGTATGACTATTAGTCCTTAGACCTGAAGTCACCATGGTTCCCTACATAAGGAGTTGCATACTTTGACTTCGTCAAATGTTACCCGTAACTTGGTGGACTATAAAGGCGATTACTGGGTATGTAACAAATTATGCGGAGGGATGTGAGTAATGTAGATGGGATCTATCCCTCCTATATGACGGGAGTGACTTCATTATTCTTGATAGAGTGAGACCACTAAGTGCATGACCATGCCCAAATGAGTCAATATGAGATGTTGAGCTCATTTGATTGAGTGAGTCTACTTGGGATTCAAGATTTAGATTGATTAGAGGATGACACGGTCTATGCCTCAAATTGATCAATCTAGATGTCAAGGATAGAAGGACACTTGCCATATATTGTGAGGCGTCCCAATTAGTAGTCACAAGGTGATGTTGGATCTCAACATTCTTGTAACTTGGGTAATGATGTGTTGCTAGATACCGCTCATTACTTATGCTTCTAAATGGGTTTAGGAGCATTGCCAACGTTAGAAGAACCTATAGGGTCACACACAAAGGGCAATTAGATGGAGATTAAGTTCATTTGATGAACCAAGAGGATTAGGTTCATATGATGAACCAAATTGGATTAAGAGTAATCCAAATTAAACTAATTGAGTTGGACTTGATTTGATTCATGTGTTCAATGGATCTAATTTAGATTATATTTCATTGAATCAATTTAATCAATGAATAGAGATTCATTATATTAAATTGGCTTGAATCAATGGTTAGATTTGATCAACCAATGGGAGAATTTAAGTCAAGTTTGACTTGACTAGAGAGGAAGATGAAGGGTCAAGTTTGACTTGACCATTTGCCACCTCATTTGTGAGTTGGCATTAAGTGGGCTAATTATGATATGCCACCTCATCAAGGCTAGCACATGTGTGTGCCACCTCATGAGGGAGTTCAAGAGTTGTGACTCTTGATATCCCATGGAGGTTTAAAAGCCTTTCTTGGAAGTGGCCGACCACTTTAGTGTTTGTGTGAGTTTAATTTTGTTTTTGGTAACTCCCATCTTCTTCGTCCTCTCATCTTCTTCTCCCTCTCTTCCTCCTTGTCGTGACCATCAAAGGTGCTAGCACACCTTTTGTTTGGTTTACTCCATTAATTTGTTCGTGTAGATACACACAGAGGGTTGTACACTTGACAACCTTGAGATCCGGCGAACCTTGGATGAGCGGGATACACGAAGGGCTTCGCTACAAAGGTATATGTCTCTTCCTTGTAGATCTAGTGTAGATCTAGGCTAGAAAACATGTACACAAAGTTTTTCCGAAATTTTATAATTTCGCACGGATCCGGTGGCATGGGATTCGGGGTTTCTGCAACGCAAAAGCGGTTTTTGCGGCCCGAAAAACCCAACAGTGGTATCAGAGCCACGTGCGAAGCGTGTACGTGTTTTATTTTAATTTTTATGAAAAATTATAGATCTGTAAGTTTCTATGATTTTATGATTTTTATGTATTTTATGGTTATTTTTCTCGTAGAAGCGAAGCAACAAGTGTTAGAACACTTGTAGGCTTCGGCTACCGAGAAACAGCTTCCAAATCGGCAATGTCTCGCCCAAAATATTTTGGGATAGTAACTTAAGGTGCTGTAGGATCACTTAGGAACACTAGCGATGGTTATCGCGAGTAGGGGTGCTGCCCCTAACCCCGCAAGGGGCTTTGTTCCGCGATTGCCCCCGAAAATTGCTAATCGGGACCGCTGGGAAGTTGCGACTCATAAAATCATAAAAATATTGGAAAAATTATAGAAATTTATAGAAATTACATAATTTAGAATTATGTATCATTTTGTGATGGTCATGGCCCAAAGAACCCAATTTGATTGGAAATATGTGTTGTAATTCATAATATGGCCTGCGTGCCATTTTGTGTGATGTGAGTGTTGTACTTGATTCGCGACCTGCGCGTCGTGCCCTTCTATTTATATTCCTAATGTAAAATAGTTTTAGACTCGAATGTAACTCGAGTTTCACCTTTTGGTAATGTACAAAATGAGGCGGTGGAAGGTCTACTCGAGGAGGAGTTACGAGGAGGGTGCGAGCAACACATGACGGTCAAAGGGAGGAGCTTGAGGAAGCTGTTGACCCTAGGTTGACCATCTGATATTCTCATTGGCTTGAGAAGATCGTAGTAGGGCCATGACTAATCACAAAATTTAATTAATTTCTTGTGTGTATGTATGTGATGCATGCTAGATTAGTAATTAATTAGTACCTTAACGATTAGATTAGATTTAAATCACGTACATGATGCGCCTCCACGATTAGATTAGATCTAAATCGCGTATATGATACGCATCATCGATTAGATTAGATCTTAATTGCGTCAACTCGAAATGCCTACCATGCCGTGATACCCATCACTACCTCGATTACATGTTGTTGAATCTACCAAAGCAGAGCAACGCATATTATCTTGGTAGGGTGCGGAGGGAAAATCTTGGCGGGCCTTTCATGGTTGAGTACAACTCAATTAGATTGAGTAACTAGTTAACTCAATTGGATCCAGTTTAACTATAGGCATTTTCCAATGGTTGGTAGATAGGTCAAAATCACATTTATATTAATTCTTGGGCGATTTAGCTAAAGCTTACTCAAGTTTTAATATATATGCGGATCTTGATCCAATAAACAAGAGTTGTATAGAGATGTAATTGGTAATTAGTTACCTATCGATCATACTAAGTCTTGGGCGATTTAGCCAAAGTTAACTCAGGGCATAGTATGATGTGGATCTTGTCCCACATGAATTATAGAATTCAGTGGGAGCATTATTTAGTTAAAGGCCTAATTAGATGATTAATTGGAATATGATATTTATTTTTCTGTATTTTTCTGTTGTAGATTGCCATGTTGTCAAACACGAACACCTTCTCTCTGCATTCTGTCCTTGATAAGGACAAGCTCAACGGAGCTAACTTCCTAGACTGGTACAGGAACCTGAGAATTGTTCTCACACATGAACGAAAACTGTACGTCCTGGAGCAGCCCATTCCCGCGGCACCTCCTGCCACTGCCACGCGAGCTGACCGTGATGCTTACAAGAAGCATCAAGATGACGCATTATATGCGTCCTGTCTTATGCTTGCGACCATGAACTCTGAGCTTCAGAAGCAACACGAGTTGATGGGAGCTTATGATATGATTGAACATCTTCGTCAAATATATCAAGGACAAGCTAGGCACGAGAGATTCGAGATCTCTAAGGCATTGTTTCAGTGCAAGATGCAAGATGGGACTCCTGTAGGCCCATATGTATTTAAAATGATTGGGTACATAGAAAACCTACAGAGGTTGGGATTCCCACTTGGCCAAGAGCTGGCCACTGACCTGATCTTACAATCCTTGCTAGATAGCTATAGTCAATTTGTTCTAAATTATAACATGAACGAAATTGACAAGCCACTGCCCGAGCTTCTTAGCATGTTAAGAACTGCTGAGCTCAACCTTAAGAAGGTTAAGCCCAATTCCATTTTGATGGTGCAGAGGCACAAAGGCAAGGGCAAGCCTAAAGGTAAGGGAAAGTCCCAAGCCAAGGGCAAAGGCAAGACACTGAAACCTAAAGGAGGGGTTGCCAAGGATGCTACCTGCATCCACTGCGGTCAGACTGGCCACTGGAAGAGGAACTGCAAAGTGTACCTGGAAGATCTTAAGAAGAAGAGAAGTGAGACTTCCACTTCAGGTATATATGTTATAGAAGTCAATCTATCTATTTCTTCATCATGGGTATTAGATACCGGATGTGCTTCTCACATTTGTACTAATGTGCAGGCGCTGAGAAATAGCAGGGCATTGATGAAGGGCGAGGTGGACCTACGAGTAGGCAATGGAGCACGGGTTGCTGTTGTTGCTGTAGGGACTTACTATCTATCTCTGCCCTATGAGCTTGTACTAGAATTGGATGATTGTTGTTATGTGCATGCTTTGACTAAGAACATTATATCAGTTTTTTGTTTAGACAAGAAAGACTTTTCATTTATAATAAAGAACAAATGTTGTTCAGTTTATTTAAATGATATGTTCTATTGTAGTGCACCTATGATAAACGGACTCTATATTCTAGACCTAGAGAACCCTATCTATAACATAAGTACCAAAAAGTTCAAATCAAATGAAATGAACCAAACCTATCTCTGTCACTGTCGCTTAGGTCATATAAATGACAAACGCTTATCCCAGCTCCATAAAGATGGTTTGTTGGACTCATTTGATTTTGAATCATATGAGACATGCGAGTCATGCCTACTGGGTAAGATGACCAAGACTCCCTTTAGTAGACATAGCGAGAGAGCGACTGACTTGTTAGGATTTATACATAGTGATGTATGTGGACCTTTCAATGTCGCTGCTAGGGGTGGTTATAGGTACTTCATTACATTTACTAATGACTTTAGTAGATATGGTTATGTGTATCTAATGACACATAAGTCAGAATCCTTTGAAAAGTTCAAAGAATTCAAGAATGAAGTACAAAACCAGCTTGGCAAGAGTATTAAGATACTTTGATCAGATCGAGGTGGTGAATACCTTAGCCATAAGTTTCGTGACTATCTAACTGAGTGTGGGATTCTATCTCAACTCACTCCTCCTGGAACACCACAGTGGAATGTTGTATCCGAAAGGAGGAATCGTACCTTATTAGATATGGTACGGTCTATGATGAGTCACACAGATCTTCCTACATTTCTTTGGGGCTATGCTCTAGACACAGCAGCTGACATTCTCAACCGAGTTCCATCTAAGGCTGTAATAAAGACACCATATAGGATATGGACTGGGAGAGATGCCCAGGTGTCTTTTATGAGGATTTGGGGTTGTGAGGTTTACGTTCGACGTCAAGTCTCGGACAAATTGGGACCCAAATCCGATAAGTGCTATTTTATTGGATATCCCAAGGAAACGAAGGGATATTACTTCTACATTCTCAGTCAACACAAGATAGTTGTGGCTAAGACTGGGGTCTTTCTAGAAAGGGATTTTGTTTCTAGAAAGACTAGTGGGAGTACGTTCGATTTTGAAGAAGTTTAAGATGTGGACCATAGCACTGAAGCCTCGATGGAAGTTGAACTGGAACCACAAAGTGTTGTGGATGATGTTGTTCCACAAGGAGTTGAGGAACCACAACCAGTTCAAGTAGACCTACCTCTTCGCAGATCTGATAGGGTACGTCGTCAGCCTGAGAGATACTCATTTCTCTTGTCTGACCATGATGACGTTGTGCTCATTGAGGATGCGCCTACCTCCTATCAGGAACTTGTGATGAGACCAGATTCTGAGAAATGGCTAGAGGCCATGAGATCCGAGATGGAATCCATGTACACTAACTAAGTATGGACTTTAGTTGATCCACCTGAAGGGGTCAAACCCATTGGGTGTAAGTGGGTCTTTAAGAGAAAGACTGACATGGATGGACTTATTTATAAGGGTCACTTGGTAGCTAAAGGTTTTAAATAAATTCATGGTATTGACTATGATGGAACCTTTTCTCTAGTAGTGATGTTTAAATCCATTCTGATCATGCTTGCTATTGCAGTGTACCACGATTATGAGATCTGGCAGATGGATGTCAAAACCACGTTTCTGAATGGAAACCTGCTCGAGGATGTGTACATGACACAACCTGAGGGTTTTGTAGATCCACAGCATACTAGCAGAGTATGCAAGCTGTATAGGTCCATTTATGGACTAAAGCAAGCTTCTCAGAGCTGGAATCTTCGATTCGATGATGCAATCAAACTGTTTCGTTTCATCAAGAATGAAGATGAACCTTGTGTCTACAAGAAGGTTGTTGGGAGCACAGTTGTCTTCCTTATATTGTATGTGGATGACATACCACTCATTGGGAAAGACATTCCTTTGCTGCAGTCTATCAAGACTTGGCTAGTGACTTGTTTCTCAATGAAGGACTTAGGTGAAGCATCCCACATTCTAGGCATACAAATCTATAGAGATAGATCTAAGAGATTGCTTGGCCTAAGTCAGAGTACATACATTGACAAGGTATTACTTCGGTTTGCCATGCAGAACTCCAAGAAGGGATTTCTTCCGATGTCACATGGTGTGAATCTTTCGAAGACTCAAAGTCCCTCTTCTAGAGAGGAGAGAGACCACATGGATCAGATCCCTTATGCTTCAGCCATAGGATCTATCATGTACGCCATGCTATGTACTCGTCCTGATGTCTCGTATGCTTTGAGCATGACAAGCAGATACCAGTCAGATCCAAGTGAAAGTCACTGGATAGCAGTCAAGAATATTCTTAAGTACTTAAGAAGGACTAAAGAATATTTCTTGATATATGGAGGCGATGACGAGCTAGCTGTAAAGTGTTACAGTGATGCTAGCTTCCAAACTGACTAGGATGTTATCGATCACAGTCTGGGTTCGTGTTTTGCATAAATGGTGCTGCTGTGAGCTGGAAGAGTTCGAAGCAGGACACAGTGCTGATTCTACAACAGAGGCCGAGTATATTGCTGCATCAGAAGCAGCAAAGGAGGTAGTTTGGATCCGTAAGTTCATTACTGAGCTTGGGGTGGTTCCTAGCATAGCTGATCCCATAGAGCTCTATTGTGACAATAATGGAGCAATAGCACAGGCTAAGGAACCTCGCTCACACTAGCGAACCAAACACATACTACGTCGCTTCCATCTCATTCGAGAGATCATCGATAGAGGAGATGTGAAGATTTGTAGAGTACCCACTGAGGCTAACATCGCAGATCCTGGACCAAGGCTTTGGCACAGAGAAATCATGATGGTCACACTAGGTCATTGGGCTTTAGAGCCTATATTGATTGACACTAGTGCTAGTGGGAGATTGTTAGTTAGAGCCCTAGAGTCAATCATTTGATGATTGTTGTATGGACTCGTTGTATCATATTCTTATATACATATAAAGGCATTTGTTTATGGTTATTATGCATACTTGTATTGGTGCCAAATAACTAAGTATAATAGCGTCCTTGAGTAGAAGGTTCTAACCTATATCAATCGATTGGTTGAATCGATAGTGAGATGATATAGGGAACACTACTCTTAATCATTCCTAGTCAAGTATTAACATTCAGGGACAATGTTAATGCGACGAGACTCGGATGTAGGTCAACTCGATGACTTGATCTCACAAGTCATGGATATAGAGATATCGAGTTGACACATGAGTATGCATTGGAGAATGTATACTGAATGACCCGCCATGAGAAAGTATCATGGATCGTTATATGAGTGTCATATACTTTCTCATGTGGCTATTAGTATGACTATTAGTCCTTAGACCTGAAGTCACCATGGTTCCCTACATAAGGAGTTGCATACTTTGACTTCGTCAAACGTCACCTGTAACTGGGTGGACTATAAAGGCGATTACTGGGTATGTAACAAATTATGCGGAGGGATGTGAGTGATGTAGATGAGATCTATCCCTCTTATATGACGGGAGTGACATCATTATGTTGGTGCAATATCCCTAAGGTCAAGGTTAACCTGGTTGACCAAGCTTGAGTCTTGGTTTGGGTTTCGATGTTTGACAATACAAGACTTCGATGATATGGACAAGTGCAGGTGCAGTTGTTCATTTGGGGAGATTATTTGGTGCAATTCCCCTCTGATCAGGGTCTGATCAGGTTGGTTGAAGAAGAGTCAAGTAGGTCAAAGTTGATCAGATACTTGACTGGGAAGTCCTAACTGGGATGTTAGGCAGAAGGAAAATCCTGGTGAGTGAAGTCAGGTGAAAGACCTAGTGAGTGAAGCTAGGCAGTTTGAAAGTCCTGGTGAGTGAAGCCAGGTAGAAGGAAAATTCTGGTGAGTGAAGCCAGGTGAAAGACCTAGTGAGTGAAGCTAGGCAGTGAGGAAATCCTAGTGAGTGGAGCTAGGTGAAAGACCTGGTGAGTGAAGCCAGGCAGAAGAAAAATCCTGGTGAGTGAAGTCAGGTGAAAATCCTAGTGAGTGAAGCTAGGTGAAAGACCTGGTGAGTGAAGCCAGGCATAAGAGAAGTCCTAGTGAGTGAAGCTAGGCAGAAGGGAAGTCCTGGTGAGTAAATTTAGGCACGGAAAAATCTAGATGGGTCAAGGTTGACCAGGCATCTGGTGAAAGTCCAAGTAGGTTAAAGGGATTGACCGGACACTTGGCACGAGGAAGAAAAATCCAAGTGGGTCAAAGGGATTGACCAAACACTTGGTGAGGGAGTCCTAGCAGGTCAAGGGTAACCGGATGCTAGGCATGATGAACCAACAGGTCATGGATCGACCGGATGTTGGTTTGGGGGCTTGGGACTTTGTTTTGGGCAAAAACCAATGTCTGGATCGATCAGCCGATCGATTGGGAAGGTCCCCGCGATAAGCCTCGAGTGGGCAAGTCGCAGAGCGCACAGAACACCTCTGGATCGATCAACCGATCGATCCAGAGCTCCCAATCGATCAGTGGATCAATTGGGAGATGGCGATGTTACGCGATAAGCCCTGGATCGATCAGCCGATCGATCCAGGCAATTTCTGAGAGCACAGAGGCGCTCTGGATCGATCAGTCGATCGATCCAAAGCCTTCCCGATCGATTTGGAGCAATCCAATCGATCGGGATTCGACCGTTGTGTCGTATTTAGGTTGCTGGCGAGCGTCTTCTTCGGCAGAACTCATACGATTCATCTCCGATCCTTTTCTGATCTTTTAGCTCTTCTCCACAAAGTTCAGATCGCCAGTTTTTGAAGGTTCTTGGAGGTCTTCCAAGTCAAGAGACGGATCTACAACTGAGGAAGAAAGCTAGGGTTAGGGTTTTCTATACTCATTGTAAGCTTTTACTTGTATTTGTGTATCCTTTCCCTTTCTTCTTGTGGTGTTAACTTGTAGGGCTTCTCCGCCTTCGGTTGTTACCGAAAAGGAGTTTATTAGTGGAGGTGTGTGTGTGTGCATGGATCCTTGGACTAGTCACCTCCTTTGGAGGTGGATACCAAGTAAATCTTCTTGTTAATGTTGTTATAGTTGTTTCTTGTATTTTTGCTGCATATTTCTGAAGAAACAAGCGACGACGAGCACCTAGCACACACCGAGCTATTCACCCCCCCTCTAGCTACATTTCGGTCCCAACAATTGGTATCAAATCCAGGTCGCTCTTCACCGGAATCATCGCCGGAAGGGGCAAACATAACAAGAAGAGCTAGAGGGTGAAGAAGTTGGAGCAAAATTATCAAAGTCAAAGAATTCAAGAAGCTCAACTTCAAGATGCAATTCCAAGATGGACTTGGATTTGACACAAGGGTGGTTCCACCGTACACATCTACAAGTTTCGATCTTTGGAAATCAAGGATCGAAAACTTCTTATTGGCGGAGATAGAGCAGTGGTTTGCTCTTATGGAAGGCTTCGAAGCTCCAACGAATTCAAAGGGCAAAGTCCTCAAGAAAAGCAAATGGAGCAAAGAGCAGATTCAAAGGAGTGAGGCAAATGATAAGTGACCAAGCTTTTGGTCAACTTATTGCCTAGCCACATTTTGGCTCAAATTGGAGAATTCAAGGATGCCAAGGAGCTTTGGAGCAAGTTGACATCAATTCATGAGATCCCCTCCACTGTACCAATCCAAGAAAAATCCAAAGAGGGTGACTCATTGAAGCAAGACCAAGAGGAGGACTCCGAAGTTGAGAGATGCTCAACTTCCGAAAAAGAAGTCCAAGAAGAAGCTTCATCTTCGAGGGAATGCAATGAAGGGAACAAGGAGGGAGCATACTCCTTGTTCCATGTACAAGATGATGAAGCTGATGTGCGTAGATTTTATATACTTTTATGCATGTTTTGATGCACATTTACATACTTTGAGCATGCTTGATCTATGCATTTTTGTACTTCCAGTCTTCCTTTTAGCATATTTACTCTTTTTGTTCGGAGATCTGCTTTTGTGCATTTTATGTACACAGGAGTCGAATTCGGTGAAGATTTTGCATTCTTGGATAAAACTTATGAGCTAAGCAAGTGAGAAAGCACCTGGCCGTGTACCAGACACGGCCTTGCTTTGGTAGGGAGCTCTGGCTGTGTGGAGTTCAGAGGCTGTGTGACAGCAACAGCAAAGGAAGAAGTCCAGGTCGTGTGAACCTCACACGGTCGTGTCAAGTTTTAAAGCAAATCAGAGTTCAATCCTTACATAGCCGTGTGGATCTACATGGCCGTGTAAGGTTTCCAGAGACTAAGAAGGCCTGGGCCGTGTGCACCACACGGCCGTGCAGGGTTCCCAGAGCTTAAAAGTGTTCTGGCTGTGTGCACCACACGGCCGCGCCAAGTTTCCAGAAGCTGGGGCAGTCTAGGCCGTGTGGATTTACACGACCGTGCTTGGAGGTTTTGAAGAGAGTTGTCCACGGCCGTGTACCACACACGACCGTGTATAGATGGCAGAGAGGGGAAAGGCTCTGGCCGCGTGAACCTCACACGACCATGCCTCGGGGCCGTGTGGCGCCCAAAAGCCTCCCTCTATTTAAGGCCTCCTTGGAGATTTGAAAGGGGATCTCCTCCCCTTTGGGAGAAAGCAAGATTTGGTGGATTCCTCCCATTCTTGGGAGGATTTTTGGGCGATCTAAAGGGAGATCTTGGCGAATTCGACTCCGGAAGCGAGGATTGGATCCGAAGATGGAGCTATATTGAAGATAAGTTTTCTTTCTTTCCTCTTCTTGAATTGGGATTGAAGAATGCTTGTAATTTTCTTATCTTTGGTCTTCTTCCTTCGTTTTATGGAGTAGATCTTGTTGTTCTAGGATGGAGGGAGTATTTGTGAGATAAATTGATGTAAACTCTTGTGGATTTGCCATTTCTTGTTTTCTATGATGTTGCCTAGTTTGTATCGATTGGATCTTGAATGATTAATTGTGATTAGGGCTTAATTCTCATTCTTGATTGATCGTTTGGATATCTTATAGACTTTGTAGGGATAAACCCTCACTCGATTTTCCGAGGGATCCACGTGACAGGTGCAAGCCTGTGTAAGGACGTTTGGGGGATAATCTTGAAGGGGAAATGAGAATATTCAAGAGGGTAGGATAGATTTTATGATTCAATCCTTGTATCTTTATGGTTTAAGAGGCTATGAACTTCTATGTTGATATCCGAGGGAAGCATAGTAATAGGTGCAATCCTGTGTAAGGACAACGTAGGTTCATATCTAATTGATTACATTTAGGTATAATTTCAGTCCTAAGCCGGTGATCTATTGCAAGAGAGAACCGGCAACCTTCTACAATTTTTAGACAATTGAGAAATAAGAATTGGTAAACCATATACATTTAAGAGATCTTACAAAGAAACCAAAACTCCTAGAACCTCCCTTTATCATAACTCAAACCCCCAAATTCTTGTTTGTTAGTCTTTCATTTTAGATTTATTTTTCATCCTTAACATTTGAAACCAATTGATTAGTTGTTTAGCTAATTCACTTTGAGATATTTCTAGTGCTTATTCCAGTCCCTGTGGATACGATAATCTTTTATATTACTTGCGACATTTCCGTACACTTGCGGAACGTAACAGAAGCCTCCACCTCTAGGATTGAGGGGGAGTGTAGATCATTGACCCCGGAGCAAGAAGTTTCTACATCCGGATCAAATGGAGAAGAAGAGGATGAAGTAGCTTCCACCTCCACAAGTCAAGACAAATCAATAGGAGGGAAATCAATTTTGGATCAAGAGGAAGCCTCCACATCCGGATCCAAAGGAGAAGGAGCCACCCCTACATCTAAAGGTATAATTATGTCAATTATAAATAAAAATCATATCATATGCTTTGAATGTAGGGAACATGGGCATTACAAGAGCAAATGCCCTAAATTGGCCAAGAAGAAGGGCCAAGTGGCACAAAAGGGCAAGGAGAAGCCCAAGGAGACCATCCCCAATACAAAGAAGAGCAAGGAGCACATTGTGTGCTTCTCTTGCAATCAAAAGGGGCATTACCGAAGTCAGTGCCCTAAGGGGAAGAAGGTGGTCAAGGCTCAAGGAGGAATCTCAATTCAAGGGGGAACCTCCAAGGTAAAAAGAAAGGTAACTTTATTGAGCCTACCCCTTTAAATTATGGTAAAAAGCATGCTAGTTCTAACTTATATCATTTTAATACTATTTACCATAAGAATAGGAAGCATGGAGACATTAATGAAAATCATATGACTCTACATGCTAAAACCGCTACACCTAGGGCTAGGAATGTAGATAAAATCTAGGCAAGAACATTAAGGTCAATAACTATAAGCCTAGAAATAAAAACGCTCAAGAATTAAATAGAAAACCTAAATCTAGGGATTTATGGGAAGAAAATCAAGTCTTGAGGTCAAGACTTGATAAAATGGAAAAGACCCTAAAAAGGATGGAAAATATCCTAATAGGGCAAAATGAGCAAAATCTAGGGTTAGGACAACAAAGGTCATCCAAGGGTCATAGAGGTTTGGGATACAAACCTAAGGCTAAGAAAGATGAAATCTCTTACCATAGGGTTCCATATAGCTATGGAACCAACCCTAAGTTTAGAGGTCAAGTCAAGGATACAAGGGAAGTTATCCCTAGAAGTATCTTTGCAACAACAAACGTGACTAAGACTTCTAAGAAGTCTAAGAAAGTCACAAACAAGGTCACAAGAGAAGTAATCCCTAGGGTTGACCTAGAAAGTGTGACCAAGGCTTCCAAGAAGCCAAACAAGGTCACTAGGAAGGTATCTAGGGAAGTTATCCCTAGTGAGTACCTAGAGCATCCAAGGAGCACCAATAGGTGTTGGGTTCCTAGGAGCATCTTTTCTACCCTATAGATGGGTTAGAGAGTGACAACTCTAAGAAGAAGGGTAGTTAACCCAATTTTGAAGAAATTGACACTCAAGGAGCATTTTCAAGGTTATTATTAACCTTTGAAAATGAAATAGATTTATCATTTACTCTTTGGAAGAGTAAAATGTGCCTAATTCCGGAGATATTGATTTTAATCTTAATTGGCACAATTTGGGAAAATATAAGAAATACCAAGTTGGGACTTTGGTATTTTCTTAGAGTTACTCTTGTGGAAGAACGAAATATGCCAACATTTGAGGAATAAGCTTAATTTTAATTGGCATAAGTTAATCAAGAGAACTAGAAATGCCAATTCAGGTTTTGGCATTTTCTTGAAATATAAGGGGCAATATAGGTTTAAATTTTTAGGTTAGCTAAGGTTTAAGGATACTTAGATAAGTAATCTAGGTATTTTATTTATGCTAAACCTTGCCATGATTGTTTGCTCACTATATGCCATGACATCATATTTAGTTTTGTATTTTGCATTCATGCCTTATTATGAAAAAACACAAAAATACCATGTCATGCCATACATACATCATGTAGTTATAGGATATTTTCTTTTGAAAATTATTTCTTTTTGATGTATGCCATAACTGTAACACCCACTAAGCTTTTAAGATAAATATGAGAATGATGAATTTACCTTAGAAAAATATTAGTAGAATGTTGAACCAAAAAGAAATAAAAAGAAATAAAAATAGGGAATGGTCAAGGATTGAACCTTGAACCTCTCATGATGTAAATGATAGGATTAATGGGTAATAACCAGTTGGGATATGAATAATATGTTGCTAGCAAAGGAGGGAAACTCATGATAAGGGTGAGAGTAAAAGCTAGCCAAATGAAAACAAGAAAAGAGCAAGAGAAAGGCAACTTGCCTTCCTTCTTTTCTCTCCCTCTTCTTCTTCTTTTGCAGTGACTTAAAGAAGGGAATTAAGGGGATTCATTCCCCCTTGTTTCATCATGAATGATGAGAACAAATAAATAAATAAAATAAAAAGAAAAATGAAAAAAGGGGCTAAGGGAGAAGGAAAGCAAAAACCAAGTTTGCTACCTCTTCCCCCTTAACATAAAAGAGAGTATGTAAAGAGAAGATTTTATTTTTCTCTCATTTCTCTCATTCTCCCCTCTCCCTCACCGAGAACCTCAGCCCCCTCTCCTCCATTTTCGGCCCCAAAACAAAGTTCTCCTAGGATACAAAGGAGGGCTACCAAAGGAAATCAAAGGAGGAGAACAAGAAGAAGAGACCTCTTCTTCCATCACCACACTTTAGAACCACAAGCGAAAAGGATGTAAGCTTCCCCTCACCTGTGGTACAAGGGATTTTTATGTGTTTTTGGATTTTATGAAGATTTTAAAACCTAGAACAAAGTTGTGAAAAATTCGGCCAAAGGAAGGACTTGTGATCCTAGGAATGTTTAATATAAGCTTTGATTCATGATAATTTTTCTATGCTTTGTAAGAAGGTTTTCTCTCATATTTTTATATATATGTGTTGTTGGATTAGGGATGTATCTAACCCTAGAGTTTCGGCCAAAAAGGTTTTGTAAGGGCTAGGGAATTTAATTGTTTACCTAACTTGCACAAAACCCTCTAAACAAATGGTTAAGGATCCATTATCGTTTTCATACTTGATGGTTACTTGGAACTAAAAGTATCCCACTCACAAGTTTCGGCCAATGAAGGGTTTAGGGTTAGGAAGACTTTGAATTTAAACTTACCATGTTTATATGATAGAATATAAAGTTTCTCAAAGAGTTGTATGCTTGTATGTTGATAGAAACTCATGAACATCACTTCTAAAGTTTCGGCCATGGTAAGGTGGATGCTTTAGAATAGCTTAAACAGATTTTTAACATGCTCAAAACTTCCATGATAATAAGATATGAAAGTTGTTTGATGCTCCCATGCTTAATTAGAGTATAGGAAAATTGGTTGCATGATATGTGTTAATTAAGACCACAAGGGTCATAGCTTGTTTGTGAACCAAACTTGTAAGTATAGTTTCTTTAATATTTTTGCCATGAAACTTGTTTAGGTTTTCCATACTTTAGGCCACCTAAAACCTAGTTTGAAGACTTGGAAGGTTTCGGCCAACATATGCTATGAGATAAAGAAAGGAAAAACCTAGGAAACCTAAGACACAACTTGAATGTATGCTTATAGTGCTTGACTTTTATACATGTTATGAAATGTGTTATGACTTGCTATGCTTTTATGCCATTTGAACAAATTCTATGCTTGATGAGGTTCGGCCATGTAGGGTTTAAAGACCTAGAAACCTTAAAATTTAGACCTCATGTGTTAAAGATGCTTCTTATGAAATTGAGATAACAAGTTGATTGTGTTCACATGCTTATACATTTAACTATGATTCAAATGGACACTTTGAGTCTCGGCCATGAAGGGAATACATGCTTTAGAAACCCTAGAACTTACTTGAACATGCTCATGTCACTCTCCATGAAATATGAAATGTAGAAAGCTAAAATTCACATGCTATATGTTGTTAGTGACCTAAATTGATGCTAAGGGAAGTTTCGGCCATGACTACTTGTATGAGGCCACTTATGAATTTATACATGATGTTAGGGTAAGTTCACATGCTTGTATGCTTGCTTGAAACCCTAAATGGGTACTTGTAAATTTCGGCCATGACCTAATGTTAAGGGCTTAAAGGAGTTAGGAACTAACTCAATTGTGCTTACCATATTCCTTGAAATAAATGCTATAAATATGGTTAAGGTTTCCATGCTTTATGTCATTTAGAACCTTGTTTCACACTTGTTAAGGTTCGGCCAAATGAGGTTTAAGGACTTGGAGAACTTGGAGTCCAAGTAAATCTTGTTTATAATACTTCCTATGAGAATGATATGTGGATGAACTAGGTTCTACATGCTTGGATGTTGTTTAAAACCTAGATTGGCACCTAAGAGGGTTTCGGCCAAGATAAGAACCTAAGGGATTAGGAAGCTTAGTACCCAAGTTAATCATGTTACATTGTTTCTTATGATTGGATGAGCACATGATAAACTTTTATGCTTAGACATGTATGCTTGTGAGCTATATAAAATGAGAAATTTTACAATATGTTATGAGTTCAAAAGATGCATGTTTTATGTTATGATATGTGGTTAAATTATGCATGCTTTGATGCTATGTCAAGTGCTTAAAATATGCATGCTTTCATGATATGCTAAGTGGTTAAATTATGCATGCTTTGATGTTATATTTAGTGTTTAAAATATGCATGCTTTCATGATATGCTATGTGGTTAAATTATGCATGCTTTGATGATATGATATGAGCTGAAAATATGCATGCTTTTGTTATGATATATGGTTAAATTATGCATGCTTTGATGTTATATTTAGTGTTTAAAATATGCATGCTTTCATGATATGCTATGTGGTTAAATTATGCATGCTTTGATGATATGATATGAGCTGAAAATATGCATGCTTATGTTATGATATATGGTTAAATTATGCATGCTTTGATGCTATGGTTAGTGCTTAAGATATGCATGCTTTTATGATATGCTATGTGGTTAAATTATGCATGCTTGATGATATGCTTTATGCTTAAGATATGCATGTTTTTATGATCTATGCCTAAGTGATGCATATTGTTATGATATGATGTATGCCTAAGTGATGCATATTGTTATGATATGATGTATGCCTAAGTGATGCATATTTTTATGGTATGATGTATGCCTAAGTGATGCATACCTTTATGACAAGATGTATGCCTAAGTGATGCATACCTTTATGATATGATGTATGCCTAAGTGATGCATACTTTTATGACATGATGTATGCCTAAGTGATGCAGACTTTTATGATATGAGGTGTGCCTAAGTGATGCATGCTTTTATGATGTATGATATGTATAAGTATGACATGTACTTTACTTTATATGGCTTATACCAAGGGTGGGCTCCATAAGCGCCCCGGGGTCGATGGAATAAGACTCGGGCCTCGTTAGGGATGGGCTCCTAAGTGCCCCTAGGTCGATGGAGTAAGACTCGGGCCTAGTATGTTTGCCTTGTAGGGTTCAAGATTTGCTACCTTGGACCTACATAGGTTGCGCGCAATATGTAAGTGGTACATAGCCGGGATCCCCTTTAAGTTGAGATTATGTTCAAGTATATATATGTAAGAAGAAATGGTTTTAAAGGTCATGAGACATACACATGTTTTTCGGATACATGTTTTTCAAAATCATATGCATAGACCTTATGATGATTTATATGCCATGGTTAGATATGATTATGTTATGTTCCATGATATGTTCATGTGTATGATATGCCATGACTCCTTATGATGATTTATATGTCATGGTTAGATATGATTATGTTATGTTCCATGATATGTTCATGTGTATGATATGCCATGACTCCTTATGATGATATGCCATGGTTAGATAAGATTATGTTATGCTTCATGCTATGCTTACGCCATGATATGCCATGACTAGTTATGATTTCTTCATGTTGCATGATATGCTTAAAAGAGTATGTTACATTATGTCATGATTAATTGAAATGATGCCATGTGGAGACATTCTTTGATTATGCTATGATTTTCGGTTTTAGTGAGTAGGAAAGGAACTTACTGAGCCATGAGTGCTCACAGCTTACTGTCCTTGTACCACAGATAAAGAAAAAAGCTGGATGAGCTAGAGGAGCAGCAGGAGAGGCAAGAAGATGTGTGTGGCGGTGGCTAGGCAACCAAATAAGAACCTGCTTTAAAACTTTTAAAGAACTACGCGTTGGTATCATGGATTGTAGTACTATATGTGTGACTTGATGTTATGTTTCTACTAAGTTTGATATCATGTTATTGAGGCCATGATAGTGTAGTTCGGTTTTGATGAAAAGAAAAACAAAAGAAAAGTTTTTATTAAACCAAGAAAATTATTTTAAGTCTTCCGCTGTTATTTGTACATAGAGTATCGTAGCCCCGTCCCTTAGGGTTAGCAGGGAGGGCGGGCGTTACAATAACATTATTATATATTATGTTTATTTCCTTAAAATTAAGGACAAATGACATTTATCAATAGGTGGTATCAACAAGTGACATCCTAAGTGGATGTTCAATATCCACAAAATGCCTAGATAGATATGTATGATCTCTAGATTAGGGCAAAACCAAAGTTTACATCTCACTAAAGAACTATAAGGTGACTTGTATGTGTTTTAGTACACATTAGATACAAGTGAGATGTTAGGATGATGAACAAATCTCAAGATGTTGATTTAGTGCATTCTTTTGAGTTTTAAGTTCATTAAAACACATAGTTATGTGTTTTCCCATCATTGGGAAAGCTAATGTACAAGTCATGTGCATTAAGCCCAAGGAACATGGTGGGATATTGGTTTTGAAAATCACTTTAAAATGCTTTTGGAAAACCTTGGTGAAGGCTATCTTTTGATAGTAATCACCATTGAATAGTTAGGCACAAACTTGGAAGAAAACACTAAGGTTTTTGTAAGTTTTCAAGTTTATGTCAATCTTTGAAAATATGATGTATTTTCTTAGAAATATATTTTTCCATGATAATATATGCCCTAAGGAATGTCTACATGAATTTTCATGATTTTTTGATTTTTGTAGAATTTTAGGGGAGTTTCTAAAATTCACTGAAATGAATATTCAGTTTTTCAGACCTCCAATCGATCACCCGATCGATTGGAGTGCCTCAATCGATCGGGCGATCGATTAAGAGCAGACTTCTCACGAACAGAACACTTCTGGATCGATCCACCGATCGATCCAGTCCTCCTGAATCGATCAGTGGATCGATTCAAGCTGGTTCAATCGATTGGAACCCAACTCCAATCGATCGAAGATGCTGATTTTGGCTGGGAAAGCTTATTTTCAACATTTTGAACCTATTTTAGTTTAGGGAACCATTCCAAACCCCTAAAAATATATTTGTATACATAAAAAGGGTATTTTCATGTTGAAAACAAGGATGGATTGGTTAAGGGAGACTAAGTAGAAGTTTAGGTTGAGGTTTGCTTCAAATTTTGAATATTTGAACCTCAAAACTTCTAAACGTGGGTTTCCTAAAGGTTTAGGGATTCCAAGTCATTATTGGTGCAATGACAGAAGTCATGACCATGTCTTTAGGGGGAGTTACTCTTTAAGGACATGAAAATTTAATTTTCATACACCTTAGAAGGTGGTTAACCTTCTGTCGTGAAAATGCTCAAGGTTGAGAATTTGTTTACAATGGAGAGTGAATATCTTCATTGTTTAAGTTAAAAATGCTCAAGGATGGGCATTTGACTACATTGGGGGTGAATGTAGGGTTAATGATAAATGAAAGGTATGGGACTTTCATTATCGAGTTGATCACAACGAATGAAGTTGTGAACAACGTTGAGTAACTCTTCAGGGGGAGAGTTTGTTTTGATGTGTGCCCAAAGATGGGGAATGTTTGTGATGTGTGCCAATAGGGGGAGAATGTAGGGTTTAAGTTAGGCCTTTATTATCTAAGAGGGAGTTTGCCTTCGTAGTGGGAGAATGTAGGGTTTAACTTATGCCTTCATTACCTAGTGACATGAAGGAAGTTGAGGCTATGGGAATTAGCCTAACTTAAATGAGGTATTGTTAAACACCAAAAAGGGGGAGATTGTTGGTGCAATATCCCTCAGGTCAAGGTTGACCTGGTTGACCAAGCTTGAGTCTTGGTTTGAGTTTCGATGTTTGACAATACAAGACTTCGATGATATGGACAAGTGCAGGTGCAGTTGTTCATTTGGGGAGATTGTTTGGTGTAATTCCCCTTTGATCAGGGTCTGATCAGGTTGGTTGAAGAAGAGTCAAGTAGATCAAGGTTGACCAGATACTTGACTGGGAAGTCATAACTGGGATGTCAGGCAGAAGGAAAATCCTGGTGAGTGAAGCCAAGTGAAAGACCTAGTGAGTGAAGCTAGGCAGTTTGAAAGTCCTAGTGAGTGAAGCCAGGTAGAAGGAAAATCCTGGTGAGTGAAGCAAGGTGAAAGACCTAGTGAGTGAAGCTAGGCAGTGAGGAAATCCTAGTGAGTGGAGCTAGGTGAAAGACCTGGTGAGTGAAGCCAGGAAGAAGAGAAATCCTGGTGAGTGAAGCCAGGTGAATATCCTAGTGAGTGAAGCTAGGTGAAAGACCTAGTGAGTGAAGCCAAGCAGAAGAGAAGTCCTAGTGAGTGAAGCTAGGCAGAAGGGAAGTCCTGGTGAGTAAAGCCAGGCACGGGGAAATCCAGATGGGTCAAGGTTGACCAGACATCTGGTGAAAGTCCAAGTAGGTCAAAGGGATTGACCGAACACTTGGTGAGGGAATCCTAGCAGGTCAAGGGTAACCAAATGCTAGGCATGATGAACCAACAGGTCATGGATCGACCGGATGTTAGTTTGAGGGCTTGGGACTTGGGACTTGGTTTTGGGCAAAAACCAATGTCTGGATCAATCAGCCGATCGATTGGCTGATGCCCAATTGATCGGCCGATCGATTGGGAAGGTCCCCGTGACAAGCCTCGAGTGGGCAAGTCGTAGAGCGCACAGAACACCTTTGGATCGATTAACCGATCGATCCAGAGCTCCCAATCGATCAGTGGATCAATTGGGAGATGGCAATGTTGCGCGATAAGCCTACGCTCTTGATCGATCAGCCGATCGATCCAAAGCCTTCCCGATCGATTGAGAGCAATCCAATCGATCGGGATTCGACCGTTGTGTCGTATTTAGGTTGCTGGCGAGCGTCTTCTTCGTCAGAACTCATACGATTCATCTCCGATCCTTTTCTGCGCTTTCAGCACTTCTCTACAAAGTTCAGATCGCCAGTTCTTGAAGGTTCTTGGAGGTCTTCCAAGTCAAGAGGCGGATCTACAGCTGAGGAAGAAAGCTAGGGTTAGGGTTTTCTATACTCATTGTAAGCTTTTGCTTGTATTTGTGTATCCTTTCCCTTTCTTCTTGTAGTGTGAACTTGTAGGGCTTCTCCGCCTTTGGTAATTACCGAAAAGAAGTGTTTATTAGTGGAGGTGTGTGTGTGTGCATGGATCCTTGGACTAGTCACCTCCTTTGGAGGTGGATACCAAGTAAATCTACTTGTTAGCGTTGTTGTAGTTGTTTCTTGTATTCCCGCTGCATATTTCTGAAGAAACAAGCGACGACGAGCACCTAGCATGCACCGAGCTATTCACCCCCCTCTAGCTACATTTCGGTCCCAACACATTATTCTTAATAGAGTGAGACCACTAAGTGCATGACCATGCCCAAATGAGTCAATATAAGATGTTGAGCTCATTTGATTGAGTGAGTCTACTTGGGATTCAAGATTTAGATTGATTAGAGGATGACATGATCTATGTCTCAAATTGATCAATCTAGATGTCAAGGATAGAAGGACACTTGTCATATATTGTGAGGCGTCACAATTAGTAGTCACAAGGTGATATTGGATCTCAACATTCTTGTAACTTGGGTAGAAATGATGTGTTGCTAGATACCGCTCATTACTTATGCTTCTAAATGAGTTTAGGAGCATTGCCAACGTTACAAGAACCTATAGGGTTACACACAAAGGGTAATTAGATGGAGATTAGGTTCATTTGATGAACCAAGAGGATTAGGTTCATATGATGAACCAAATTGGATTAAGAGTAATCCAAATTAAATTAATTGAGTTGGACTCGATTTGATTCATGTGTTCAATGAATCTAATTTAGATTATATTTCATTGAATCAATTTAATCAATGAATAGAGATTCATTATATTAAATTGACATGAATCAATGGTTAGATTTGATCAACCAATGGGAGAATTTAAGTCAAGTTTGACTTGACTTGAGAGGAAGATGAAGGGTCAAGTTTGACTTAACCATTTGCGACCTCATTTGTGAGTTGGCATTAAGTGGGCTAATTATGATGTGCCACCTCATCAAGGCTAGCACATGTGTGTGCCACCTCATGAGGGAGATCAAGAGTTGTGACTCTTGATATCCCATGGAGGTTTAAAAGTCTTTCTTGGAAGTGGCCGACCACTTTAGTGCTTGTGTGAGTTTGATTTTGTTTTTGGTAACTCCCATCTTCTTCCTCCTCTCATCTTCTTCTCCCTCTCTTCCTCCTTGCCGTGACCATCAAATGTGCTAGCACACCTTTTGTTTGGTTTACTCCATCGATTTGTTCATGTGGATACACATAGAGGGTTGTACACTTGACAACCTTGAGATCCGACGAACCTTGGACGAGCGAGATACGCGAAGGACTTCGCTACAAAGGTATAAGTCTCTTCCTTGTAGATTTAGTGTAGATCTAGGTAGAAAACATGAACACGAAGTTTTTCGAAATTTTATAACTTCGCACGGATCCGGTGGCATGAGATTCGGGGTTTTCGCAACGCAAAAGCGGTTTTTGTGGCCCGAAAAACCCAACAATCTCTATATCCATGACTTGTGAGATCAAGTCATCGAGTTGACCTACATGCTAGTCACATCGCATTAACATTGTTCTTGAATGTTAATACTTGACTATGAATGATTAAGAGTAGTGTTCTCTATATCATCTCACTGTCAATTCAACCAATTGATTGATATAGATAAGAACCTTCTACTCAATGACGCTATTATACTTAGTTATTTGGCACCAATACAAGTAAGTATAATAACCATAAAGAAATGCCTTTATTAATATATAGGAATATGATACATCGAGTTCATACAACAATCATCATATGATTGGCTCTAGGGCTCTAACTAACAATCTCCCACTAGCACTAGTGCAAATCAGTGTATGCTCTAAGGCCCAATGACCTAGTGTGACCATCATGCTTTCTCTGTGCCAAAGCCTTGGTCAAGGGATCAACGACGTTAGTCTCTGTGGGTACTCTGTAAATCTTCACATCTCCTCTATCGATGATCTCTCGAATGAGATGGAAGCGCCGTAGTATGTATTTGGTCCGCTGGTGTGAGCGAGGTTCCTTAGCCTGTGCAATTGCTCCATTGTTGTCACAATAGAGCTTTATAGGATCGGCTATGCTAGGAACCACCCCAAGCTCAGTAATGAATTTGCGGATCCAAACTGCCTCCTTTGCTGCTTCTGATGCAGTAATATACTCGGCCTCTGTTGTAGAATCAGCAACTGTGTCCTGCTTCGAACTCTTCCAGCTCACAACACCACCATTCAAGCAAAACACGAACCCAGACTGCGATCTATAATCATCCTGGTCAGTTTGGAAGCTGGCATCACTATAACCCTTTACAGCTAGCTCGTCATCGCCTCCAAATATCAAGAAATATTCTTTAGTCCTTCTTAAGTACTTAAGAATATTCTTGACTGCTATCCAGTGACGTTCACCTGGATCTGACTGATATCTGCTCATCATGCTCAAAGCATACAAAATATTAGGACGAGTAAATAGCATGGCGTACATGATAGATCCTATGGCTGAAACATAAGGAATCTTATCCATGCGGTGTCTCTCCTCTCCAGAAGAGGGACTTTGAGTCTTCGAAAGACTCACACCATGTGACATCGGCAGAAATCCCTTCTTGGAATTATGCATGGCAAACCATAGTAATACCTTGTCAATATATGTACTTTGACTTAGGCCAAGCAATCTCTTAGACCTATCTCTATAGATCTTTATGCCTAGAATACAGGCTGCTTCACCTAAGTCCTTCATTGAGAAACAATTCCCTAGCCAAGTCTTTACAGACTGCAGCAAAGGGATGTCATTCCCAATGAGTAGTATGTCATCCACATACAATACAAGGAAGACAACTGTGTTCCCAACAACCTTCTTGTAGACACAGGGTTCATCTTCATTCTTGATGAAACCAAACTGTTTGATCGCATCATCGAATCGAAGATTCCAGCTCCGAGAAGCTTGCTTTAGTCCATAAATGGACTTATGCAGCTTGCATACTCTGCCAGTATGCAGTGGATCTACAAAACCCTCAGGTTATGTCATGTACACATCCACGAGCAAGTTTTCATTCAGAAACATGATTTTGACATCCATCTGCCAGATCTCATAATCGTGGTATGCTGTAATAGCAAGCATGATCCGAATGGACTTAAATATCACTATTGAAGAAAAGGTTTCATCATAGTCAATACCATGAATTTGCTTGAAATCTTTAGCTACCAAGTGACCCTTATAGGTAATAAGTCCATCCATGTTAGTCTTTCTCTTAAAGACCCACTTACACCCAATGAGTTTGACGCCTTCAGGTGGATCAACCAAAGTCCATACTTGGTTGGTGTACATGGATTCCATCTCGGATCTCATGGCCTCTAGCCATGACTCGGAATCTGGTCTCATCACAGCTTCCTGATAGGAGGTAGGCTCATTCTCAATGAGCATAACGTCATCATGGTCAGACAAGAGAAATGAGTATCTCTCAGGCTGACGACGTACCCTATCAGATCTGTGAAGAGGTAGGTTTACTTGAACTGGTTGTTGTTCCTCAACTCCTTGTGGAACAATCTCATCATCCACAATAATTTATGGTTCCAGTTCAACTTCCATCAAGGCTTCAGTGCTATGATCCATATCTTGAACTTCTTCAAGATCGAACGTACTCCCACTAGTTTTCTAGAAACAAAGTCTCTTTCTAGAAATACCCCAGTCTTAGCCACAAACACTTTGTGTTGACTGGGAATGTAGAAGTAATATCCCTTCGTTTCCTTGGGATATCCTATAAAATAGCACTTATCAGATTTGGGTCCTAGTTTGTCCGAGACTTGACGTTGAACGTAAGCCTCATAACCCCAAATCCTCATAAAAGACACCTGGGTATCTCTCCCAGTCCATATCCTATATGGTGTCTTTATCACAGCCTTGGATGAAACACGGTTAAGTGTGAAGGCTGCTGTGTCTAGAGCATATCCCCAAAAGGATATAGGAAGATCTGTGTGACTCATCATTGATCGTACCATATCTAATAGGGTACGATTCCTCTTTTCGGATACACTATTCCACTGTGGTGTTCCAGGAGGAGTGAGTTGGGATAGAATCCCACACTCAGCTAGATAGTCACAAAACTCATGGCTAAGGTATTCACCATCTCGATCTGATCGAAGTATTTTAATACACTTGCCTAGTTAGTTTTGTACTTCATTCTTGAATTCTTTGAACTTTTCAAAGGATTGTGATTTATGTGTCATGAGATACACATAACCATATCTATTGAAGTCATCAGTACATCAGTAAATGTAATGAAGTACCTATAACCACCTCTGGCAGCGACATTGAAAGGGCCACATACATCACTATATATAAGTCCTAACAAGTCAGTCGCTCTTTCGCTGTGTCTACTAAAGGGAGTCTTGGTCATATTGCCCAGTAGGCATGACTCGCATGTCTCATATGATTCGAAATCGAATGAGTCTAGCAAACCATCTTTATGGAGCTGGGATAAGCGATTCTCATTTTTATATGACCTAAGCGATAATGCCAGAGATAGGTTTGATTCATTTCATTTGACTTGAACCTTTTGATACTTATGTTATAGATGGGGTTCTCTAAGTCTAGAATGTAGAGTCTATTCATCAGAGGTGCACTACAATAGAACATATCATTTAAATAAACGGAACAATATTTGTTCTTTATTATAAACGAAAAGCTTTTCTTGTCTAAACAAGAAACTGAAATGATGTTCTTTGTGAGAGCAGGCACATAGCAACATTCATCTAATTCTAGTACAAGCCCAGAGGGCAGAGATAGATAGTAAGTTCCTCCAGCAACAGCAGTAACCCATGCTCTATTGCCTACTCGTAGGTCCACCTTGCCCTTCGTCAATGCCCTGCTATTTCTCAGCGTATGTACATTAGTACAAATGTGAGAAGCACATCCGGTATCTAATACCCACGATGAAGAAATAGAGAGATTGACTTCTATAACATGTATACCTGAAGTAGAAATCTTATTTCTCTTCTTCTTAAGATCTTCCAGGTATCCTTTGCAGTTCCTCTTCCAGTGCCCGGTTTGACCGCAGTGGAAGCAGGTAGTATCCTTGGCAACCCCTCCTTTAGGTTTTATTACCTTGCCTTTGCCCTTGGCTTGCCCTTGATATAGTTGACGAAGATGTTCAACCATATTATAAGCAGTCATCAACTCATGTTGCTTCTGAAGCTCAGAGTTCATGGTTGTGAGCATGAGGCATAACACATCTAATGCATCATCATGATTCTTCTTATAAGCATCTCGGTCTGCTCGCGTGGCAGTGGTAGGAGGTGCCTCCGGAATGGGCTGCTCTAGGACGTACAGTTTTCTTTCTTGTGTGAGAACGATTCTCAGATTCCTGTACCAGTCCAGGAAATTAGCTCCATTGAGCTTGTCCTTGTCAAAGACAAAACACAGGGAGAAGGTGTTCGTGTTTGTCGACATGACAATCTACAACAGAAATAATACAGAAAGTAAATATCATATTCCATTTATCATTTAATTAGACATTTAACTAAATGATGCTCCCACTGAATTATAGAGTCTTTGTATAATCAAGTCATGGATGTGGTCAAACCACACTACTAGATTCTTACCAATTAGCTATAATCCTTGCGGGACAAGATCCACATCATACTACGCCTTGAGTTAGCTTTGGCTAAATTGCCCAAGACTTAGTATGATCGGTAGATAACTAATTATCAATTACATCTCTATGCAACTCTTGTATATAGGATCAAAAATCTCATTTATATTAAAACTTGAGTTAGCTTTGGATAAATCGTCCAAGATTTAGTATAAATGTGATTTGTATCCTATCGTCCAACCGTTGGAAAATGCCTATAGTTTTACTCGATCCAATTGAGTTAACTAGTTGCTCAATCTAATTGAGTTTGTACTCACCCAAGCTTTGATAGGCGGGACCAAGGTTGTCCCTCCGTACCCTACCAAGATAATATGCGTTGCTCTGCTTTGGCAGATTCAACAACAACAAATGATCGAGGTAGTGATGGGTATCAAAACTTGGTAGGCATATCGAGTTGACTTTATTAAGATTTAATCTAATCGTGGATTCGTATCTTATACGCATCAAGGCACTAATTATCCTATATTATCATGCATCACATACACAAGAGATGATAGATAACTAATTATTTTGTGATGAGGTCATGACCCTACTACGATCTTTTCAAGCCAATGAAAAGATCGGATGGTCAACCTAGGGTTAACAACTTCTTCAAGCGCCTCCCTTTGACCGCCATGTGTTGAAATCACCCTCCTCGTAACTCCTTCTTAAGTGGACCTTCCACCACTTCATTTTGTACATTACAAATGTGAAACTCAAGTTACATTCGAGTCTAAAATCTATTTACAATAAGAATATAAAATAGAAGGTACGATGCGCAGGTCGCATATCAATACAACACACACAACATACAAAAATGGCGCGCAGGCCATATTATGAATTACAATACAATTCTGTCCAATCAAATTGGGTTTTTGGGCCATGACCATCATAAAATCATACATAATTCTAAATTATGTATTTTACATAAATTTCTATAATTTTACTACTGATTTTATCAATTTTATGAGTCACAACTTTCCGGTGGTCCCGTTTAGCGGTTTTCGGGTGCGATCATGGGACAATGCCCCTTGCGGGGTTAGGGGCAGCACTCCTTCTCGTGAAATGAATATCGCGAGTGTCCCATCTTGATCTAACAGCGCCTTAAGCCGTTGTCCCAAAATGATTTGGGCGAGACCTTGTCGTTTTGAAAGGTTTTTCTCGATAGTCGAAGCCTATAAGTGTACAATCATTTGTTGCTTCGCTTCTACGAGAAAAATACTCATAAAATCTATAAAAATAGCAAACTTACAGAAACTTACAGATCTTAAATATTTTCATAAAAATAAAATACAAACTTGTACATACTTCGCACGTGGCTCTGATACTACTGTTGGGACTTTCGAGCCGCAAAAGCTACTTTTTGCATTGCGGAAACCTCGAAGTCTTGCCACGGATCTGTGCAAAGATATATAAAAATAAATCATGTACAAGTTTCTAACCTAGATCTACCTTAGATCTACATGAATAAGAAGTGTTACCCTTGTTGCGAAGCCCTTCGCTTATCCCGCTCGTCCAAAAGGTTGCCGGATCTCGAGAGTGTCAAGCGTACACTCCTCTATACGTATCCACATGGACAATAGGTGGAGAAGAACCACTTAGAGTGTGCTATCACTCTTGGGTGGCTCGACAATGGAGGAGAGGGAGAGAGAGCTAGAAGAGAGGAAGAATAATGATGATCCGTTTATTATGAAAAATAAGAGTAAAATGACTTAAGTATTTTCATCTAATGAAAATATTTAATGCTCATTAACTCCATTAATGAGTCTTAATGAGTATTTAATGAATATTCATTCTTCATTAAATGACCATTTTGAAACTCCTCTTCTCTTTATAATTTGAATCGAAATTTGAATCTAATATTCAAATTGAATTCATAATTCAATGAATGTCACCATTTATCATTGAATTCAAAATTCAATGAATATCATCATTAAGCCTCACTTGAGTCTAACTCAAATCTAGCCTCACTTGAGTCTAACTCAAGTCTAACTCAATCGAGTCTTACTCAATTAATCTAATTTGGATCACTCTTAATCCAATTTGGTACATCATATGAACCTAATCCTCTTATTTAATCATATGAACTTAATCTCCATCTAATTTCCCTTTGCGTGTGACCCTATAGGCTCTTGTAACGTTGGCAATGCTCCTAAACCCATTTAGAAGCATAAGTAATGAGCGGTATCTAGCAACACATCATTACTACCCAAGTTACAAGAATGTTGAGATCCAACATCACCTTTGTGACTACTAATTGTGACTCTCACAATATGTGACAATGCCCTTCTATCCTTGACATCTAGATTGATCAATTGAGGTATAGACCGTGTCATCCTCTAATCAATCTATGTCTTGAACTCCAAGTAGACTCACTCTAAACAAATGAGCTCAATATCTCATATTGACTCATTTTGGCATGACCATGCACTTAGTGGTATCACTCTATCAAGAATCATGATGTCACTCCCGTCATATAGGAGGGATAGATCCCATCTACATCACTCACATCCCTCTGCATAATTTGTTACATACCAAGTAATCGCCTTTATAGTCTACCCAGTTACGGGTGACGTTTGACGAAACCAAAGTATGCAACTCTTTATGTAGGGAACCATGGTGACTTCAGGTCCAAGGACTGATAGTCATACTAATAGTCACATGAGAAAGTATATAACACTCATATAACGATCCATGATACTTTCTCATGGTGGGCCATTCAGTATACATTCTCCAATGCATACCCATGTGTCAACTTGATATCTCTATATCCATGACTTGTGAGATCAAGTCATCGAGTTAACCTACATGCTAGTCTCATCGCATTCAACCAATTGATTGATATAGATAAGAAACTTCTACTCAAGGACGCTATTATACTTAGTTATTTGGCACCAATACAAATAAGTATAATAATCATAAAGAAATGCCTTTATTAATATATAGGAATATGATACATCGAGTCCATACAACAATCATCATATGACTGGCTCTAGGGCTCTAACTAACACGCGCACCTCCTGGGAGCTCTATATAAGAAGCCCCAAAGCTTCATCGAAGGTATGTTGTTCACTACTGTAGCTACTATTACGCTACTGCTCCTTTTTCTACTTCATTCTTCATTCGCTTGCCACTGGTGACTAACTTAAGCGTCAGAGGGCCATTGCCGGGGAACCCCTCCCGAGCTCGGCACTATCGACTTGTGGTTGCAGGCTCAGGTTGTCAGAGATTTACGTCATCTTTAGTCAACATCCAGTCAACGTGAGCCCCACCTCCCTAGCGTCCGTCTACTCATTCTCGGGCTGGATCAAATTTGACACCGTCTGTGGGAACGCACTTGAATCCGAGCTGAGGAGATGGAAGAAGCTGGACATCTTCACACCGTGACGCTCACTCTAGAGGAGCTAGATGCGTTCATTCAAGTGCGAGCGGTAAAGATAGCCGAACAGTAGTAGCAAAAGGCACTAGCCGATCATCTGGCGCAGCAAGCGACTTCGGCCTCGGGGGGTCGAGCGGCACATGAAGATCGGCCGGAGCAACTCTCTATATGGGGACAGAACAAGATGCCAACCGGCACTCCAGGAGAGGTTCCACCAGCGTTAATTCTGTTCCACCGAGCGTTATTTCAAACGCCCTTAGAGATCGCCCAAGCCAACCAAGACAAGGGTTCTTCTTCGGACGAGGCTCCCGTGCGTGACACAAGGAAGGGAAAAGCGCCCCGAGCTGACTCATTGCCCGAGTGGATCAACCGACAATTCTCCGAGGCCATTCTGTAAGATCTGCTACCGAGGCATTACGCCCCTTAGCAATTGGAGAATATAATGGGTCTATTAACCCGGATGACCATCTCGGTAAATTTGATAACGTCGCTACTCTTCATCAGTACACAGATGGAGTCAAGTGTCGAGTGTTCCTCACCACTCTTTCCGGCTAGGCACAACGGTGGTTTTGGAGGCTGTCGTATGGATCAATCAAAAGCTTTAAAGACTTCCGAATGACATTTCTTCATCACTTCGCGAGCAGCAGACGCTATCAAAAAACAAGCGTCAACCTGTTCTCCATGAAGCAAGGCCAGAGGGAGACTCTCCGAGCCTACATCCAGCGTTTCAACTAGGTGGCAATGAATACCCCCTCAGTCTCGCCCGAGACCATGATGAACGCGTTCACGCAATGGCTCGTGGATGGGGACTTCTTTCGATCGATCGTCAGGAAGCCGCCCCGCGACTATGACCACATGTTCAAGGAGGCTCCATCTGAACCATCGGCGCCGACAGAACGACGACCGTCGTCCAACCATCAGCCGCCAAGAGGACCACGAGCCAAAGGAGCGCGTCCACACCAGGAAGCAAGGCCACACGCTGTCCAACATGTTGCCGCCGAGCGACCGAGACCCAAGGGGAAGGTATGGACCCCTTTGTTCTGCTTGTTCCATCAGTCTGCAACTCACAACACCCGTGACTATCGCGGATTCAATCTAGTCACCTAACCGGCGCCTAAGAGTTACCATCGCCGATCCCCTTCTCCTGACTGGCGACACGAGCATCATCATGCCGATCGATGAGAAGAAGCAAGGTGATCACCAAGGCAGCCTCATCGGAGAAGCGCGGAGCCGACAAGAGCTGGGTGTGAGCGAAGCAGGTCGTCCACTCGGGAGGAGGAAAATAGGAGCAATGCTGCTCGAGGGGAGATCAACATCATAGTCGGCGGGCCAATCGGCGAGGATTCCAACTGAGCCCGGAAGTCACACACTCGGTGGTTAGAAATCCATGCGGTGAGCTGTAGCCGGGAACAGGCCATTGAACCCGAGATCAGCTTCGGCCCCCAGGATCTCGAAGGATTTGAAGTGCCACACGACGACACACTCATTATTTGAGCGATAATCACCAATTATACTATTCACCGTATATTCATTGACACAGGCAGCTCGGTCAACATCATTTTCAAGAAGGCGTTCGACTAGTTCCAAATTGACCAAGGCGAACTGTTGCTAATGACGACCCCTCTATACTGGTTCACCGACAATGAAGTCTTGCCGATTGGCTAGATCAAGATGGCCATCTCACTCGGGGAGGAACCACTCCGGAGGACAAGGGCCACCAACTTCATCATAGTAGATGCCCCCTCAGCCTATAATGTCATTTTGGGTCGACCAACCCTCAATGAATTCTGAGCGGTCGTCTCAACCTTCTTCCAGAAGATTAAGTTCCCGGTGGAAGATCGAGTCGGAGAAGTAAAGGGGGATCAGCTCGTCGCTCGGAGATGTTATGTCGAGATGGTCAAGACCGAGGTAAAATTCGATCGAAGAACACCCCAAATGGAGGTAAGTACCATAACTGAGAAGCCCCCTACTTTGGTTTATGAGGAAAAAGAAGAGGTGCAGATACATCCGGGCCGAGCGGAGGCGACGACCTTCATAGCATCTGACCTAGAGGCCAGGCAGAAGGCTGAGCTGATCAGTTGTCTCCAGCAGAACCATGACGTGTTCGCATGGCCTACTCATGAGCTGCCCAGCATTTCCCCGAGCATCGCGCATCATGAGCTCCACGTCCGACCGGACGCTCGGTCAGTGAAGCAGAGGAAGAGAGACTTTAGCGCAGAGTAGAATATGATCATCCGGGCGGAGATTGAGAAGCTGTTGGAGGTCGGCCACATACACGAAGTTCAGTTCCCGAGCTAGCTCGCCAATGTGGTGCTGTTACGATTTCGCAAGTGCATGGATTCATCGTCAGTAATAAAGATTATCGATCCCATGAGGACTGGTTATAAGCGCTAGCAATGGTTCACTTAGGATTAGCTAAACTACCGATGGTTGTAAGTTATGTAAAGAAATGAGAACTAGCAACGAAGAAGTAATTAACTTGGTTTATGAAGAGTTCTAGGAGTTCGGTTTCATTGTGGTGGTATTGATGTATCACATACTATCCTATACTCATTGTCCATCAGCATGCATTCGTTGGAAGCTAAAGTAACTATCCTTAAGTACCAAATAAAGAAGATCCCTATGAAATCCTGTTACGGTTAACCCCTGTCATTAGGGTGCCTCGGTAGATCACAAGAACGCAACTCTAATTGGTGTTATTAAGGATAGAAATAAGGAGCTTAGTTTGTTCTCTACTTTCTTGTGGAGAAGTTGCCTCTCCTTTCAAGGAAATACCCTAGATGTCCGTGAATGGGTTACCCCTATCACTAGGACCACTCGGGTGTACAATCTAAGATATTCTCTCTACGAGGTAGTCAATTTCTACACAATCAATTAACACGATATAAAGATCGAGTAGTCGAAACAAAGCAAGCAAAATCATCTAATGAAATAAAGCATAAATATGAGTCTTACATCAAAATCAATCCACAATTACTCCCTCATTCTAGAACAAGGAATCTACTTCATAGACGACGGAGAAAACATGAAGACATAGTGTAATCAAGCATACAATTCTCAAACACGAAGAGAGGAAGAGAAAAGATGCTTATCCAATGACGACGAATGATCTTTGGATCCAATCCTTTGCTTCTAGAGTTGATGTGGTGATGAAGGATCACTGGACCGATGTCCTGGATGACGTGGAATGGCACCAAGGTGATTCTCCTGCTGACGGCTCACTTCTTGGCTCTCCCCCCTTTGAGAAAAAGGGTTTAAACCCTTTTATAGGCTAGGGCACAGCTGCGGTGGCACGACCATGCCAATATGGCATGGCTGTGCCCTTTCTTATCTCTGGCTGCGCTGCACGACCGTGCCAATATGGCATGGCTGTGCCCTTTCTTGTCTCTGGCCGCGCTGCACAGCCGTGCCAATTAGCACGGCCGTGTGAACTTCGGGCTCGACTCCGGTCATGGGGGGGGGCACGGTCATGCAGGTTTGCACAACCATGCTCTGATCAGCCTCTGGTTGGCCGCACGGCCGTGCAAGAGTTGCACGACCATGCACTTCTCCTATTCTGTTTGGCCACACGGCCGTGTGAGGTTGCACGACCGTGTTCTCTGGCTCATTCCGGTGCGTCGACAATCGCTATTTTTGCTCTGAAAATTATCCCTGTCAACACAAAACCAAACAAAGAGCAGATATCCGAACAAAAGAGTATATATGATGAGTACATGTCAAAAGAGGCGATCATGCAAAGAATATATACGTATAAAGCAAGTGAATGTGCGTTAAAATATACATAAACGATCATAATATTTATGCACATCAGGTGCTGGTCTCGAAATTGAGCAATAAATGGAGAGTCTGCATCGACTTCAGGGATCTTAACAAGGCGTGCTCGAAGGACTTCTATCCCTTGTCCAGGATAGATCAGATGGTAGACTCAACGCAGGGTGCGAGCTAATATGCATGCTGGACGCATACCAGGGGTATCATCAAGTGCTGCTCGCTCGTGAAGATCAGGAGAAAGTTAGCTTCATCACCGCCGATAGTACGTACTGCTACAGCGTAATGCCATTCGGCCTGAAGAACGCAGGAGCCACCTATCAGAAACTGATGAACAAAATGTTCCGACGACAGATCGACCGTAACACGGAGGTATATGTCGACGACATATTAATTAAATCCCTCCGGGCTGCCGATCTCTGTGCCGATATCAAGGAGACCTGCCAAACCCTCTGGGCGTACGGGATCAAGTTAAATCCTTAGAAGTGCTTGTTCAGCGCGAAGAGTGAGTGCTTTCTAGGATATATATGTTAGTTAGAGCCCTAGAGTCAATCATTTGATGATTGTATTATGGACTTGTTGTATCATATTCTTATATAAATAAAGGCATTTTTTTTTGGTTATTATACTTGTATTGGTGCCAAATAAACTAAGTATAATAGCGTCCTTGAGTAGAAGATTATTACCTATATCAATCGATTAGTTGAATTGATAGTGAGATGATATAGGGAACACCACTCTTAATATTTCCTAGTCGAGTATTAACATTCAAGGAGAATGTTAATGCGACGAGACTAGCATGTAGGTCAACTCGATGACTTGATCTCACAAGTCATGGATATAGAGATATCAAGTTGACACATAGGTATGCATTGGAGAATGTATACTGAATGACCCGCCATGAGAAAATATCATGGATCGTTATATGAGTGTCATATACTTTCTCATGTGGCTATTAGTATGACTACTAGTCCTTAGACCTGAAGTCACCATGGATCCCTACATAAGAAGTTATGTATTTTGGTTTCGTTAAACGTCACCCGTAACTGGGAGAACTATAAAGGCGATTACTGGGTATGTAACGAATTATGCAGAGGGATGTGAGTGATGTAGATGGGATCTATCCCTCCTATATGACGGGAGAGACATCGATATTCTTGATAGAGTGAGACCACTAAGTGCATGGCCATGCCCAAATGAGTCAATATGAGATATTGAGCTCATTTGATCGAGTGAGTCTACTTGGAGTTCAAGATTTAGATTGGTCAGAGGATGACACGGTCTATGCCTCACATTGATCAATCTAGATGTTTAGGATAGAAGGACACTTGTCATATATTGTGAGGAGTCACAATTAGTAGTCACAAGGTGATGTTGGATCTCAACATTCTTGTAACTTGGGTAGTAATGATGTGTTGCTAGATACCGCTCATTACTTATGCTCCTAAATGGGTTTAGGGGCATTACCAACGTTACAAGAACCAATAGGGTCACACACGAAGGACAATTAGATGGAGATTAGGTTCATATGATGAACCAAGAGGACTAGATTCATGTGATGAATCAAATTGGATTAAGAGTAATCCTAATTGGGCTAATTGAGTTGGACTCAAGTTGATTCATGTGTTCAATGAGTCTAATTTAGATTATAACTCATTGAATCAATTTAATTAAATGAATTAGATTCATTATATTAAATTCGTTTGAATTAAATGGTTGGATTAGATCAACCATGAGAGAGATTAGGTCAAGTTTGACTTGACTTGAGAGGAAGAGGAAGAGTCAAGTTTGACTTGACTTTATGCCACATCATTTGTGACTTGGAATTAAGTGGCCAATGATGGTGTGCCACATCATCATGTTTAACACATGTGTGTGTCACCTAATGGAGGTTACAAATTCCCTTTCAATTTAATGTGGCCGGCCACATTAAATGAGAAGGAGTTACACATGTGTGGCCGACCACTTTTGTGAATGAATGGAATTCATTTTTCATTCAAGGCATTATTCCATCATCTTCTTCCTAGCTCTCTCTTCTTGCTCTCCCTCTCCTCCTCTTGCCGTGACTGATCAAGGGTGCTAGCACACCTTTGTTTAGTTTTTCTCTACCCATTTGTTCGTGTGGATACTTCTAGAGGATCGTACGCTCTCGAGAATTTTCGGGCATTACAGAAGGGCACGCATCAAGGGTAAAAGGTTTTCTCCTTGTAAATCTAGTTTAGAACTAGCATAAAACTCATACTCGTAATGTTTTCGAAAGTTTTACTTTGCACGAATTCAGTGGCATGGGGGTTTCAGGGTTTCCGCGACACGAAAAAGCGGTTTTCGCGGCCCGAAAAACCCAACAGTGGTATCAGAGCCACGTGCGAAGCGAGTACGAATTTAATTTGATTTTTTATAAAATATATAGGTTCTGTAACTTTCTGTAATTTTATGGGTTTTATGGTTTTTATGGGTATTTTTCTCGTAGAAGCGAAGCACAAGTGTTTCGACACTTGTAGGCTTCGACTACCGAGAAGATTTTTCCGAAACGACAAGGTTTTGCCCCAAAACTTTTTGGGACAGTGGGCTAAGGCACTGTAGGATCACTTAGGGACACTCGCGATGGTTAGATCGCGGGTAGGGGTGCTGCCCCTGGCCCCGCAAGGGTATTCGTTCCGCGATTGCGCCCGAAAAATGCTAAACGGGACCGCCAGGATTTTTTACTCGTAAAAAATTGTAAAAATTATAGAAAAAATTACAGAAAATTATAGAAAAATACATAATTTAGAATTATGTATTATTTGTATTATTTTGTGATAGTCATGGACAAAAAAGACCCAATCTGATTGGAAATATGTTGTAATTCATATTACGACCTGCGCGCCGTCATTTGTGTTGTGTGTGCTGTATATTTGATACGCGACCTGCGCGTCGTGTCTTTCTCCATTTATTCTTGTTGTAAATTAGTTTAGACTCGAATGTAACTCGAGTTTCAAAATTGTAATGTACAAAATTGGAGCGGTGGAAGGTCCACTCGAGACGGAGTTACGAGGAGGGCACAAGCAACACAAGGTGGTCAAAGGGAGGAGCTTGAAAAGCTGTTGACCTTAGGTTGACCATCCGATTTTCTCATTGGCTTGAGAAGATCGTAGTAGGGCCATGACTAATCACAAATAATTTAATTAATTGCTTGTGTGTATGTGATGCATAATTAGTAATTAATTAGTGCCTAACGATTAGATTAGATCTAAATTGTGTACAAGATGCACCCTCTCGATTAGATTAGATCTCAATCATGTCAACTCAAATGCCTACCGTGCCGTGATACCTATCACTACCTCGATCAAATGTGTTGTTGAATTTGCCAAAGCATAGCAACACATATTATCTTGGTAGGGTACGGAGGGACAATCTTGGTCCCGCCTATCAACGCATGGGTGAGTAGAGACTCAATTTGATTGAGTACAACTAGTTAAATCGAGTTTAACTGTAGGCATTCTTCCAACGGTTGGAAAGATAGGACATAAATCACATTTATATTAATTCTTGGGCGTATTACCCAAAGCTAACTCAAGTTTTAATATAACTGCGGATAATGATCATATAAACAAGAGTTGCATGGAGATGTAATTGGTAAATCGTTACCTACCGATCATACTAAATCTTGGACGTATTAGCCAAAGCTAACTCAAGAGTTAGTATGATGTGGATCTTGTCCCACATGAATTATAGAATTCAGTGGGAGCATCATTTAGTTAAAGGCTTAATTAAATGATTTAAAATAAAATATGATATTTATTTTCTGTATTTTTCTGTTGTAGATAACCATGACGTCGAATACGAACTCTTTCTCCCTGCGTTCTGTCCATGAGAAGGACAAACTCAACGGAGCAAATTTCCTGGATTGGTACAGGAACTTGAGAATAGTTCTCACCCAGGCGTAGCATGCGCTGGAGCAGCCCATTCAGGAGGCTCCTCCTACCACCGCCACGTGAGCTGATCGAGATGCTTACAAGAAGCATCAAGATGACGCAGATAGATATGTCTGCCTAATGCTCGCAACCATGAACTCGAGCTTCAAAAGCAACATGAGTTGATGGGAGCTTACGATATGGTTGAACATCTCAAGGACAAGCTAGGCACGAGAGATTCGAGATCTCAAAGGCAAGCTTGGATCGAAACAATGTATGTCAAATGATTCACATAGAAAACCCACAGAGGTTGGTTGCACAAGATCATCGACCGGCATCTCACGATAGCCGGATAGCTATAGTCAATTCATTCTAAACTACAATATGAAATGACAAGTCACTTCGAGCTGCTTAGCATGTTGAGAATTGCTGAGTGAACCTTAAGAAGGCAAAGCCTAGTGAAACAAGGGCAAGGGCAAGCCCAAAGGCAAAGGAAAGTCCCAAGCCAAGGCAAAGGCAAGGCAAGCCCTAAAGAGGGAGGATGCTACCCTTCGCTGCGATCGAATAGACCGAATCGGAAGAGGAACTGCAAGGTGTACCTGGAAGATCTTAAGAAGAAGCGAAGTGAGACTTCCACTTCAGGTATATATGTTATAGAAGTCAATCTATCTATTTCTTCATCATGAGTATTAGATACCGGATGTACTTCTCACATTTGTACTAATGTGCAGGCGTTGAGAAATAGCAGGGCATTGGCGAAGGGCGAGGAGGACCTACGCGTAGGCAATGGAGCACGGGTTGCTGCTGTTGCTGTCAGAACTTATCATCTATCTTTGCCCTCTAGGCTTGTATTAGAATTAGATGAATGTTGTTATGTGTCTTCTTTAACAAAGAACATAATTTCAGTTTCTTGTTTGGACAAGAAATTATAAAGAACAAATGTTGTTCCGTCTATTTAAACGATATGTTCTATTGTAGTGCACCTCTGATGAACGGACTCTACATTCTAGATCTTGAAAGCCCTATCTATAACATAAATACCAAGAGGTTCAAGTCAAATGACTTGAGCCAAACCTATCTCTGGCACTGTCGCTTAGGTCATATAAATGACAAGCGCTTATCCCAGCTCCATAAGGATGGTTTGCTGGACTCATTTAATTTTGAATCTTATGAGACGTGCGAGTCATGACTACTAGGAAAGTTGACCAAGACTCCCTTTAGTAGGCACAGCGAAAGAGCGACTGATTTGGACTTATACATAATGATGTATGTGGCCCTTTCAATGTCGCTGCTAGAGGCGGTTATAGGTACTTCATCACATTTACTGATGACTTCAGTAGATATGGTTATGTGTACTTGATGACACATAAGTCTGAATCCTTTGAAAAGTTCAAAGAATTCAAGAATGAAGTACAGAACCAGCTCGGCAAGAGTATTAAGATACTTCGATCAGATCGAGGTGGAGAATACCTTAGCCATGAGTTTCGTGACTATCTAGCTGAGTGTGAGATTCTATCCCAACTCACTCCTCCTGGAACATCACAGTGGAATGGTGTATCTGAAAGATGGAATCGTACCCTATTAGATATGGTACGATCTATGATGAGTCACACAGATCTTCCGATATTCCTTTGGGGCTATGCTCAAGACACGGCAACTTTTATACTCAACTGAGTTCCATATAAGTCCGTGATAAAGACACCATTGTTAGTTAGAGCCCTAGAGCCAATCATTTGATGATTGTATGGACTCATTGTATCATATTCTTGTATACTAATAAAGGCATTTGGATTTTGGTTATTATACTTACTTGTATTGGTGCCAAATAAACTAAGTATAATAATGTCCTTGAGTAGATGATTCTCACCTATATCAATCGGTTAGTTGAACCGATAGTGAGATGATATAGGGAACACTACTCTTAATCATTCCTAGTCGAGTATTAACATTCAAGGACAATGTTAATGCAATAAGACTAGCATGTAGGTCAACTCGATGACTTGATCTCACAAGTCATGGATATAGAGATATCAAGTTGGCACATGGGTATACATTAGAGAATGTATACTGAATGTGTTGGGTTTTTCGGGCCGCGAAAACCCCAAATCACCAAAAGCCATAGATCCGTGCAAGGGAAAAACCGAACGTAAATTACGAGTACGAGTTTCAAAAACTTTAGATCTACTCCTAGATCTATGTGTTGAGAGCTTTTACCTTTGAAGCGTGCCCTCGCAAAATTCCCGCTCGTCCAAAACGCCGGATCTCGAGAATATCAAGATAGATACCCCTCTAGAAGTATCCACACGAACACGTAGGTGGAGAAAACCACACAAAAGGTGTGCTAGCACCTATGTATGGTTCGGCCAAGTTGAGGAGGAGAGGAAGAGGGAGAGCTTGAGAGGAAGAAGATACAATCATTATCACTTGAATGAAAATGAATCCATATTCATTCAAATTGTGGCCGGCCACATTTCCCAAATGTAACCCTCTCATTAATGCATTAAGTTGTCATCAAAGAGGGAATGTAACCTCCATGAGGTGGCACTCACTAGTAACTCCCATGAGGTGGCAACCATGATGATGTGGTGCATCATCATTGGTCCACATCAACGCCAACTCACCAATGAGGTGGCATAAAGTCAAGTCAAACTTGACTTTTAATCTTCCTCTCAAGTCAAGTCAAACTTGACCAAATCTCTTCCATGGTTGATATAATCTAACCATTTGATTCAAGCCAACTTAATATAATGAATCTAATTCATTAAATTAAGTTGATTTAATGAGTCATAATCTAAATTAGACTCATTGAATACATGAATCAACTTGAGTCCAACTCAAGTTAGCCCAATTAGGATTACTCTTAATCCAATTTGATTCATCAAATGAATCTAATCCTCTTGGTTCATCATATGAACCAAATCTCCATCTAATTGTCCTTAGTGTGTGACCCTATAGGTTCTTGTAACGTTGGCAATGCCCTAAACCCATTTAGGAGCATAAGTAATGAGCGGTATCTAGCAACACATCATTACTACCCAAGTTACAAGAATGTCGAGATCCGACATCACCTTGTGACTACTAATTGTGACTCTTCACAATATATGACGAGTGTCCTTCTATTGATCAATGTGAGACATAGACCGTGTCATCCTCTGACCAATCTAAATCTTGAACTCCAAGTAGACTCACTAAATCAAATGAGCTCAATATCCCATATTGACTCATTTGGGCATGGTCATGCACTTCGTGGTCTAACTCTATCAAGAATACAGATGTCGCTCCCGTCATATGGGAGGGATAGATCACATCTACATCACTCACATCCCTCTGCATAATTCGTTATATACCCAGTAATCGCCTTTATAATCCACCCAGTTACGGGTGACGTTTGACGAAACCAAAGTACATAACTCCTTATGTAGGGAACCATGGTGACTTCAGGTCTAAGGACTAGTAGTCATACTAATAGCCACATGAGAAAATATATGACACTCATATAACGATCCATGATATACTTTCTCATGGCGGGTCATTCAGTATACATTCTCCAATGCATACCCATATGTCAACTTGATATCTCTATATCCATGACTTGTGAGATCAAGTCATCGAGTTGACTTACATGCTAGTCTTATTGCATTAACATTGTCCCTGAATGTTAATACTCGACTAGGAATGATTAAGAGTAGTGTTCCCTATATCATCTCACTATCGGTTCAACTAACCGATTGATATAGGTAAGAACCGTCTACTCAAGGACGTTATTATACTTAGTTTATTTGGCACCAATACAAGTAAGTATAATAACCAAAATCCAAATGCCTTTATTAATATACAAGAATATGATACAATGAGTCCATACAATTATCAAATGATTGGCTCTAGGGCTCTAACTAACAATCTCCCACTAGCACTAGTGCCAATCATTATCTCTAAGGCCTAATGACCTAGTGTGACCATCATGCTTCCTCTGTGCCAAAGCCTTGGTCAAGGGATCTGCGATGTTAGCCTCTGTAGGTACTCTGCAAATCTTCACATCTCCTCTATCGATAATCTCTCGAATGAGATGGAAGCGCCGTAGTATGTGCTTGGTCCGCTGGTGTGAGCGAGGTTCCTTCGCCTGTGCTATAGCTCCATTGTTGTCACAATAGAGCTCAACTGGGTCAGCGATGCTAGGAACCACCCCAAGTTCAGTGATGAACTTGCGGATCCAAACTGCCTCCTTTGCTGCCTCTGATGCAGCAATATACTCGGCTTCTGTTGTAGAATCAGCTACTGTATCCTGCTTCGAACTCTTCCAGCTGACAGCACCACCATTAATGCAAAATACGAACCCTGACTGCGATCGGTAATCATCCTGATCGGTCTGGAAGCTAGCATCACTGTAACCCTTTACAGTTAGCTCATCATTGCCTCCATATATCAAGAAATATTCTTTAGTCCTTCTTAAGTACTTAAGAATATTCTTGACCGCTATCCAGTGACTTTCACCTGGATCTGACTGGTATCTGCTCGTCATGCTCAAAGCATACGAGACATCAGGTCGAGTACATAGCATGGCGTACATGATCGATCCTATGGCTGAGGCATAAGGGATCTGATCCATGCGGTCTCTCTCCCCTCTAGAAGAGGAAACTTGAGTCTTCGAAAGACTCACGCCATATGACATCGGCAGAAATCCCTTCTTGGAGTTCTGCATGGAAAAACGAAGGAGTACCTTGTCAATATATGTACTCTGACTTAGGCCAAGCAATTTCTTAGATCTATCTCTATAGATCTGTATCCCTAGAATGCGGGATGCCTCACCTAAGTCCTTCATTGAGAAGCAACTCCCTAGCCAGGTCTTGACAGACTGAAGCAAAGGGATGTCCTTCCCAATGAGTAGTATGTCATCCACATACAATATGAGGAAGACAACTATATCCCCTACAACCTTCTTGTGGACACAAGGCTCATCTTCGTTCTTGATGAAACCAAACTGTTTCATTGCATCATTGAATCGAAGATTCCAACTCCGAGAAGCTTGCTTTAGTCCATAAATGGACCTATGCAGCTTACATACTCTGCTAGTATGCTGTGGATCTTATGGCCTCTAGCCATTTCTCGGAATCTGGTCTCATCACAGCTTCCTGATAGGTGGTAGGCTCATCCTCTATGAGCACAATGTCATCATGGTCAGACAAGAGAAATGAGTATCTCTCAGGCTGACGACGTACCCTATCAGACTTGCAAAGAGGTATGTCTACTTGCACTGGTTGTTGTTCCTTAACTCCTTGTGGAATAACATCATCCACAACACTTTGTGGTTCCAGTTCAATTTCCATCGAGGCTTCAGTGCTAGTATTCGCATCTTGAACTTCTCCAAGATCGAACGTGCTCCCACTAGTCTTTCTAGAAACAAAGTCCCTTTCTAAAAAGATCCCAGTCTTTGCCACAACTACCTTGTGGTGACTGAGAATGTAGAAGTAATATCCCTTAGTTTCCTTGGATATCCGATGAAATAGCACTTGTCGGATTTGAATCCTAATTTGTCTAAGACTTGACGTCGTACGTAAGCCCCAAATCCTCATGAAAGACACCTGGGCATCTCTCCTAGTCCATATCCTATATGGTGTCTTTATCACGGCCTTGGATGGAACTCGGTTGAGAATGAAAGCTGCTGTGACTAGAGCATAGCCCCAAAGGTATGTCGGAAGATCTGTGTGACTCATCATAGATCGTACCATATCTAACAGGGTACGATTCATCCTTTCGGATACACCATTCCACTGTGGTGTTCCAGGAGGAGTGAGTTGGGATAGAATCCCACACTCAGCTAAATAGTCACGAAACTCATGGCTTAAGTATTTACCACCTCGATCTGATCGAAGTATCTTAATACTCTTGCCAAGCTGGTTCTGTACTTCATTCTTGAATTCTTTGAACTTTTCAAAGGATTCTTATGTGTCATCAAGTACACATAACCATATCTACTGAGTCATCGCAAATGATGAAGTATCTATAACCGCCTCTAGCAAATGATATTGAAAGGGCACATACATCACTATGTACGAGTCCTAACAAATCGGTCGCTCTCGCTGTGCCCACTAAAGGGAGTCTTGGTCATCTAGGCATGACTCGCATATCTCATATGATTCAAAATCAAATGAGTCCAGCAAATCATCCTTATGGAGTGGGATAAGCGCTTGTCATTTATATGACTTAAGCAACAGTGCGATGATAGGTTTGGTTCAAGTCATTTGACTTGAACCTCTTGGTACTAATGTTATAGATAGGGCTCTCAAGGTCTAGAATATAGAGTCCGTTTATTAGTGGTGCACTACAATAGAACATATCTTTTAAATAAACAGAACAACATTTGTCTTTTATTATAAAAGAGTATCCTTTCTTGTCTAAACAAGAAACTGAAACTATGTTCTTAGTAAGAGCAGGCACATAACAACAATCATCTAAATCTAGTACAAGCCCAGAGGGCAGAGATAGCTGATAAGTTCCTACAGCAACAGCAGTAACCCGTGCTCCATTGCCTACTCGTAGGTCCACCTCGCCCTTTGCCAATGCTCTGCTATTTCTCAGCGCCTGCACATCAGTACAAATGTGAGAAGCACATCCAGTATCTAATACCCATGATGTAGAAATAGATAGATTGACTTCTATAACATATACCTGAAGTGGAAGTCTCACTTCGCTTCTTCTTAAGATCCTCCAAGTATACCTTGCGTTCCTCTTCCAGTGCCCGAGCAGTGAAAGCAGGTAGCATCCTTGGCGACCCCTCCTTTAGGCTTCAGTGCCTTGCCTTTGCCCTTGGTTTGGGACTTTCCCTTACCTTTGGGCTTGCCCTTACCCTTGTGCTTCTGGACCATCAGAATGGGCTTAACCTTCTTAAGGTCAATCTCAGCAATTCGTAACATACTAAGTAGCTCGGGCGGTGGCTTGTCAATCTCGTTCATGTTATAGTTGAGAACGAATTGACTATAGCTATCCGCAAGGACTGCGAAGATTAAGTCGGTGCCGACTCTTGGCAGTGGGAACCAGTCTTTGTGGGTTCTCTGTACCCAATCATCTTGAGTACATAAGGACCAGGAGACCCGTCGACATCTTGCACTGAAGCAGTGCCTTAGAGATCTCAAATCTCTCATGCCTTATCATCTACACAATAAGTTGAGATGCTCAACCATAGTCGCGCCCATCAACTCGTGTTGCTACAGGCTCGAGTTCATGGTCCATGAGGCATTAGAGCAGACACATCTAATGCGTCGTCTTGATGCTTCTTGTAAGCATCTTTGTCGGCTCGCGGGGTATTGGCGGGAGGAGCCTCCAGAATGGGCTGCTCCAGAACATACAGTTTACGTTCTTGGGTGAGAACTATTCTCAAGTTCCTGTACCAGTCCAGGAAATTCGCTCCGTTGAGCTTGTCCTTCTCAAGGACAGATCGCAGGGAGAAGGAATTCGTGTTCGACGTCATGGTTATCTACAACAGAAAATTTGCAGAAATAAATATCATATTCTTTTAAAAATCATTTAATTAGGCCTTTAACTAAATGATGCTCCCACTGAATACCATAATTCATGTGGGACAAGATCCACATCATACTAACCCTTGAGTTAGCTTTGGCTAATACACCCAAGGCTTAGTATGATCGGTAGGTAACGATTACCAATTACATCTCTATGCAACTCTTGTTTATAAAATCAATATCCGCATTTATATTAAAACTCGAGTTAGCTTTGGCTAATACGCCCGAGAGTTAATATAGATGTGATTTTGACCTATCTTTTCCAACCGTTGGAAGAATGCCTATAGTTGACTCGATCCAACCGAGTAACTAGGAATACTCAATCTAATTGAGTTTGTATTCACCCATGCGTTGATAGGCGGGACCAAGATTGTCCCTCCGTACCCTACCAAGATAATATGTATTGCTCTGCTTTGGCAGATTCAACAATACATGTGATCGAGGTAGTGATAGGTATCACGGCACGGTTAGGCATTTAGAGTTGGTTCGATCGAGATCTAATCTAATCGAAAAGGATGCATCTTGTGCACGACTTAGATCTAATCTAATCGCAAGGGTGCATCATGTGCACGACTTAGATCTAATCTAATCGTAAGACACTAATTAATTAATTACTTATTAAACATGCATCATATACATAAGCAATTAACTAATTAATCTATTTGTGATTTAGTCATGGCCCTACTATGATCTTCTCAAGCCAATGAGAAGATCGAATGGTCAACCTAGGGTCAACAGCTTCTCCAAGCTCCTCCCTTTGACCACCTTGTGTTGCTCGTGCCCGCCTCGGAACTCCGTCTCGTGTGGACCCTCCACCGCTCCAATTTGTACATTACAATTTGAAACTCGAGTTACATTCGAGTCTAAATCTAATTTACAACCAGAATATATGAGAAGGCACGACGCGGAAAAATAAAACATACAACACGGCAAACACATAACGGCACGCAGGCCGTATTATGAATTACAACACAATCCAATCATATTGGGTTTTGGGCCATGACTATCACAAAATTAATATATAATTCAAAATTATATATTTTCATAATTTTCTATAATTTTAAAAATAATTTTTACAATTTTTACGAGTAAAATTTCGCGGTCCCGTTTAGCGGTTTCGGTATAATCATGAACGGATCCCTGCGGGGCCAAGGCAGCGCCCTACCGTGATCTAACCATCGCGAGGGTTCCTTGCGATCCAACAGCGCCCAAACTCGCTGTCTCAAAATGATTTGGGTCGAGACATTGCCGTTTCGGAAAAATCTTCCGGCGAGTTCGTTTTAGCGATTTCGGGTGCAATCGGGAAGTAAATCCCCTTGCGGGGTTAGGGGCAGTACCCCTACCCACGATCTAACCATCGTGAGTTGCTCCTTTGCGATCTAATGGCACCCAAGCCCGCTGTCCCAAACGGATTTGGGGCAAAATGAAGCCGTTTAAGGAAAAACTTCCCGGTAGCCGAAGCCTACAAGTGCCGAGATACTTGTGCTTCGCTTCTACGGAAAAATTACCCATAAAAACATAAAAAACTAAATTTTTACAGAAAATCACAGAAGGTCTAGTTTTCATAAAACCAAAAATTAAACTCGTACAAGCCTTGCACGTGACTCTGATACCACTGTTGGGTTTTTCGGGCCGCGAAAACTGCTTTTCGCGTCGCGGAAACCTCGAATCACCCAAAGCCGTAGATCCGTGCAAGGGAAAAACCGAACGTAAATTACGAGTACGAATTTCAAAAACTTTAGATCTACTCCTAGATCTATGTGTTGAGAGCTTTTACCTTTGAAGCGTGCCCTCGCAAAATTCCCGCTCGTCCAAAACGCCGGATCTCGAGAGTATCTAGATAGATACCCCTCTAGAAGTATCCACACGAACACGTAGGTGGAGAAAACCACACAAAAGGTGTGCTAGCACCTATGTATGGTTCGGCCAAGTTGAGGAGGAGAGGAAGAGGGAGAGCTTGAGAGGAAGAAGATACAATCATTATCACTTGAATGAAAATGAATCCATATTCATTCAAATTGTGGCCGGCCACATTTCCCAAATGTAACCCCCTCATTAATGCATTAAGTTGTCATCAAAGAGGGAATGTAACCTCCATGAGGTGGCACTCACTAGTAACTCCCATGAGGTGGCAGCCATGATGATGTGGTGCATCATCATTGGTCCACATCAATGCCAACTCACCAATGAGGTGGCATAAAGTCAAGTCAAACTTGACTTTTAATCTTCCTCTCAAGTCAAGTCAAACTTGACCAAATCTCTTCCATGGTTGATCTAATCTAACCATTTGATTCAAGCCAACTTAATATAATGAATCTAATTCATTAAATTAAGTTGATTTAATGAGTCATAATCTAAATTAGACTCACTGAATACATGAATCAACTTGAGTCCAACTCAAGTTAGCCTAATTAGGATTACTCTTAATCCAATTATATTCATCAAATGAATCTAATCCTCTTGGTTCATCATATGAACCAAATCTCCATCTAATTATCCTTAGTGTGTGACCCTATAGGTTCTTGTAACGTTGGCAATGTCCTAAACCCATTTAGGAGCATAAGTAATGAGCGGTATCTAGCAACACATCATTACTACCCAAGTTACAAGAATGTCGAGATCCGACATCACCTTGTGACTACTAATTGTGACTCTTCACAATATATGACGAGTGTCCTTCTATCCTAGGCATCTAGATTGATCAATGTGAGGGATAGACGTGTCATCTAACGATCTAAATCTTGAACTCAAGTAGACTCACTAAATCAAATGAGCTCAATATCCATATTGACTCATTTGGGCATAACCATGTACTTCGTGGTCTCACTCTATCAAGAATACGATGTCTCTCCCGTCATATAGGAGGGATGATCCCATCTACATCACATCCCTCTGCATATTTGTTATATACCGATGCCTTTATAGTCCACCCGATTCACGGGTGACGTTTGGGAAACAAAGTACATAACTCCTTATGTAGGGATTTATGGTGACTTCAGGTCTAAGGACTAGTAGTCATACTAATAGCCACATGAGAAGTATATGACACTCATATAACAATCCATGATACTTTCTCATGGCGGGTTATTAGGTATACGTTCTCTAATAATATACCCATGCTATCGACTTGATATCTATGTCAGCGACGTGAGATTAAGTCAAGTCGTTGATACGTACTCAGTCTTATTCTTATTGTTGTAGTCTATCTTGGTTGTTGGCGCAGTAAGTAAAATTATAATGACAAAATCAAATGCAGCTATTATTTTGAGATAGCAATTACAATAGGTCATACAGTCATCAGATGATTTGGCTCTAGGACTCACAACTAGCGAATGACTAGCCATGAGAGAAATGTCATGGATGAATTATATGGTCTCATGCCTCATGTGGCTATTGGTACTGTTCTGGTCCTTGGACCTGGAGTCACCGCGATCCCTACGCAAGGTTATGTGCTTTAGTTTCGTCAAGCGTGCTTGTGCTTGGGTGGATCGGCGATTCTGGTATGCAACCAGGTGTCACGGAGGGATGTGAGTGATGGATAAGATCTATCCTCATATGGGCAGGAGTATCCTTATTTCTTGATGGGGTGGGGTCGCAAATTGCATGGCCATGCCCAAATGAGTCAATATGGATCTTCAGGCTCATTTGATTTAGTCATCTACTTGGAGTTCAAGATTTAGATTGATTAGAGGACGTCTATGCCTCATAATAATCAATCTGGGTCTCTTTCAGGATAGAAGAGACACTTGTCGTATATTGTGAGAGTCACAATTAGGCCATTTAAGGTGATGTGGATCTCGATATTCTTGTAACTTAGGTAGCGTGATGTGTTGCTAGATACCGCTCATACCCTGCTCCTAAATGGGTTAGAAGGCATTTTAGCATTACAGAACTATAGGGTCTTACCCTTAGGATGATTAGATGAGTTTAGAGTTCATATGATGGACAAAGGAGGATAGATTCATTTGATGAATTAAATTAGATTAAGAGTAATCTAATTGGAGGCTGCTTGAGTTCGACTCAAGTTCATTCATGTATTCAATGGTCTAATTTAGATTTTGACTCATTGAATCAATTTGTTAAATGAATTAGATTCATTATATTAAGTTGGCGATCAAATGGTTGGATTACGATCAACCATGGAAGGAATTTAGTCAAGTTTGACTTGACTTGGAGGAGAAGATTAAGTGAAGTTAAACTTGAAGCTTTATACCCTCATTGAGTGGTTGGCATTGAAGTGGACCAATGATGTTGCCACGTCATCTTTGGGTGCCACCTCATGGAGTTACAAAAGCCATTTTCTTAATAACTTCATTAATTGCATTTATTGGGGTTACACTGTAGAGGTAGTACTTTGGTTTGAATGTAGATTCATTTTTCCATTCAAGTGTATCTTCTTCCTTCTTCCTCTCAGCTCCCTCTCGCTCCTCCTCCTTGCTTGGCGAATCTTACCAGTGTAGCACCTTTGTGAGTTTCTCCACCTACATTGTCCGTGTGGATAACTTCTAGAGGTAGGCAGCAGCGGTCTAAGTCCAAGCGAATTCAGCAGATGAGGCGAGACGTGAAGACACGCTTCCAAGGTATACTTCTTAACACATAGATCCCGAGGTAGGTCAGAGTTTTATTTCGTGCTTATGTTTGTCTTGAATTTTCCTTGCTGCGGATCTCTGACTGTGATTCGGGGGTTTTTCGCGTGTGGCCAGTTTTGTGACGAAAAAATCCTAACCTTGATGGTGCTCAGACACATTAGGAGAAACTGTAAAGTTTAAAATTTTTTAGTTTATGAAAACTAAACCTTCTGTGATTTTCTGTAAAAATTTAGTTTTTTTTTATGTTTTATGGGTAATTTTTTTTCCGTGAAGCCCGAAACCTGAAGTATCTCGGCGCTTGCCAGGCAATGCAAGGAGATTTTCATAAGCCGTTTGCCCCAAATCCACGTTTGGGACAATGGAAGCAGAGTGCCATTAGATACATGAAGGAGCAACTCGATGGTTGAATCATAGGTAGAAGTCTTGCTTCTTGTAGTTGCTCAGCGATTTTGTCGCTAAATGAACTGTAGGAAGATTTTTCCCGAAGCAGCAGTATCTAGAGCCCAAATCATTTTTTGGGACAGCGAGTTTAGGGCTGTTGGATCATAGGAACCCCCGCGATGGTTAGATCGCAGGTGAAAGGCCTTTTGGCCCAACAAGGGATCATTCGCGATTAACCCAAGAAGCACTTCATGGGACATTGGGAAATTTTACTCGTAAAATTATAAAAATTATTTTTTAAAATTATAGAAAATTATGAAAATATATAATTTTAAATTATATAATAATTTTAGCAATAGTCATGTTAAAACCCAACAGTTGGATTGTATATTTGTAATTCGCCGTCGGCTGTGCCGAATTATGTATTTCTTGGCGTGTTGTATGTTTTTATTTTTTTCCATGACCCCTGCAGCGTCGTGCCTCTCATATATTCTGGTTTGTAGAATTAGATTTAGTTCAGATGGCTGAGTTTCAAATTATGTGCAAATTGGAAGTGGAGGTCCGGCGAGTTAAGTGGGCACAAGCAACACAATTGGTCAAAGGATGGAGCTTGGAGAAGGCGTGACCCTAGGTTGACCATTGATCTTCTCATTTGGCTTGGGAAGATCATGAAATTGAGTCATGACTAAATCACAAATAGATTAATTAGTTAATTGCTTGTGTATATGATGCATGTTTAATAGTAGTTAATTAATTAGTGTCTTACAATTAGATTGATCTAGATCGTGCGCGGTACCCTGCGATTAGATTGAATCTGATGGTACTGGATGCATCATACCGATTAGATTAGATCTCGGTCGAACCAGCTCTAAATGCCTAACGTCTTGGTGATACTATACTACCTCGATCCATGTATTGAATCTGCAGCCGAGCAATACATATTATCTTGGTAAGTGCGGAGGATAATCTTAGTTACCTATGGCATGGGTGAATACAAACTCAATTAGATTAGTATTCTTGGTGCTCGGTTCGTGAATTCGACTATGGAGCATTCTTCAGCAGTTGGAAATATGGGGTCAAAATCATCTATATTAACTCTCCGGGCGTATTAGCCATTCTTCGGTTTACAATATAAATGCGGATATTGATTTTATAAACAAGAGTTGCATAGAGATGTAATTGGTAATCGTACCCTCACAAGTCATACTAAGCCTTGGGCGTATTAGCGAAAACTAACTCAAGGTTAGTATGATCTGGATCTTATCATGAAATTACTAGAATTCGGTAGAACTGTTTTAATTAAAGCCTAATTAAATGATTTTCAAAAAGAATATATTTATTCTGCTTTGTTCTATTGAATAACCATGACGTCAGTCCAATTTATTCTCCTTACGATCATCGCCGAAGGACAAGCTCGGCGGAGGCGAATTTCTGGGTGATATAAGACGAGAATAGTTCTCACAGGGAGCGTAAGTAATAGATTGGGCGTCCGATGGGAGGCTCCTCCTTGATGCCGCGAGCGGACAAAGATGCTTACAAGAAGCATCGAGGGCATGCAGTAGATGTGTCTGTCTAATGCTCGCGACCATGAACCTACGAGCTTGAGCCACGAGTTGATGAGGCGCTTGCTGATATGGTTGAGCATCTTCGCCAGCTATATCGGGGACAAGCGAGGCAAGTTTGAGATCTCTAAGAGCCTTTATTTTGATTTGGATATCAGAACCAGGGCTCCGTGGGTCCTTATGTACTCAAGATGATTGGAGTCTGCATGGGGAACCCTCTAGTAGGTTCCACTTGGCGGTATTGCTGACAATCTTGCAATCCTTCTTGAAAGATAGCTATAGTCAATTCGCTCTGAACTATAACATGAACGAGATTGACAAGCCACCGCCCGAGCTCCTTAGTATATTACGAATCACGAGGTTAACCTTAAGAAGGTTCCATTCGATGGTCCAAAAGCATAGGGCAAAGGCAAGCCCAAAGGCAAGGGAAAGTCCCAAGCCAAGGGCAAAGGCAAGACATTGAAGCCTAAAGGAGGGGTCGCCAAGAATGCTACCGCTTCCACTACGGTCGAAGGGCACCGGAAGAGGTATACTTGGAGGATCTTAAGAAGAAGCGAAGTGAGACTTCCACTTCATATATATGGAAGTCAATCTATCTATTTCTACATCATGGGTATTAGATCTTGGATGTGCTTCACATTTGTACCGATGTGCGGTTGAGAAATAGCGAGGCATTGACAAAGGCGAGGTGGAACTACAGTAGGCAATGGAGCACGGTTACTGTCGTAGGGACTTACTGTTTATCTCTGCCCTCTGGGCTTGTATTAGAATTAGATGAATGTTGTTATGTGCCTGCTTTGACTAAGAACATTGTATCAGTTTCTTGTTTAGACAAGAAAGGTTTCTCGTTTACAATAAAGAACAAATGTTGTTCCGTCTATTTAAACGATATGTTCTATTGTAGTGCACCTCTTATAAACGGACTCTACATTCTAGATCTTGAGAGCCCTATTTATAACATAAATACCAAGAAGTTCAAGTCAAATAACCTGAACCAAACTTATCTCTGGCACTGTCGCTTAGGTCATATAAATGACAAGCGCTTATCCCAGCTCCATAAGGATGGTTTGCTGGACTCATTTGATTTTGAATCATATGAGATATGCGAGTCATGCCTACGAGGCAAGATGACCAAGACTCCCTTTAGTGGGCACAGCGAGAGAGCGACTGATTTGTTAGGACTCATACATAGTGATGTATGTGGCCCTTTCAATGTCGCTGCTAGAGGCGGTTATAGATACTTCTTCACATTTACTGATGACTTCAGTAGATATGGTTATGTGTACTTGATGACACATAAGTCCGAATCCTTTGAAAAGTTCAAAGAATTCAAGAATGAAGTACAGAACCAGCTTGGAAAGAGTATTAAAATACTTCGATCAGATCGAGGTGGTGAATACTTAAGCCATGAGTTTCGTGACTATTTAGCTGAGTGTGGGATTCTATCCCAACTCACTCCTCCTGGAACACCACAGTGGAATGGTGTATCCGAAAGGAGGAATCGTACCCTATTAGATATGGTACGATCTATGATGAGTCACACTGATCTTCCGACATACCTTTGGGGCTATGCTCTAGACACGGCAGCTTTTATACTCAACCGAGTTTCATCCAAGGCCGTGATAAAGACACCATATAGGATATGGACTGGGAGAGATGCCCAGGTGTCTTTCATGAGGATTTGGGGTTGTACGACGTCAAGTCTCAGACAAATTAGGACCCAAATCCGACAAGTACTATTTCATCGGATATCCCAAGGAAACTAAGGGATATTACTTCTACATTCCCAGTCAGCACAAGGTAGTTGTGGCAAAGACTGGGGTCTTTCTAGAAAGGGACTTTGTTTCTAGAAAGACTAGTGGGAGCGCGTTCGATCTTGAAGAAGTTCAAGATGCGAACAATAGCACTGATGCCTCGATGGAAATTGAACTCGAACCACAAAGTGTTGTGGATGATGTTGTTCCACAAGGAGTTGAGGAACAACAACAGTTCAAGTAGACATACCTCTTGGCAGTCCGATAGGGACGTCGTCGGCCTGAGAGATATTCATTTCTCTTGTCCGACCATTATGAAGTTATGCTCATAGAGGATGAGGAAGCTATGATGAGACAAGATTCAGAAATAGCTAGAGGCCATGAGATCTGAAATGGAATCCATGTACACCAACCAAGTTTGGACTTTGGTTGATCCACTGAAGGATAAAACCCATAGGGTGCAAGTGGGTCTTTAAGAAAATGACATGGATGGACTTATTTATAAGGGTCGCTTGGTAGAAAAAGTTTCAAGCGATTCATGGTATTGACTATGATGAGACCTTTTCTCCGATGCGATGTTTAAATCCATTCGGATCATGCTTGCTATGCGACCTACCATGACTATGATATGACGGATGGATGTCAAACCGCGTTTACGAATGAAACCTGCTTGAGTATGTGTACATGACACAACCTTAGGGTTTTGTAGATCCACGCATACTAGTAGATTATGCAAGTTGCATAGATCCATTGGACTAAAGCAAGCTTCTCGGGGCTGGAATCTTCGATTCGATGATGCAATCAAGCAGTTTGGTTTCATCAAGAACGAAGATGAACCTTATGTCTACAAGAAGGTTGTAGGGATATAGTTGTCTTCCTCATATTGTATGTGGATGACATACTACTATTGGGAAGGACATCCCTATGCTTGATCTGTCAAGACACGGCTAGGGAGTTGCTTCTCAAAGAAGGACTTAGGTGAGACATCTTGTATTCTAGGGATACAGGATCTATAGAGATAGATCTAAGAGATTGTTTGGCCTAAGTCGAGTACATACATTGACAAGGTACTCCCGGTTTGCCATGCGAGAACTCCAAGAAAGGATTTACGCCATGTCACATGGCGTGAGTCTTCGAAGACTCAAGGTCCCTCTTCTAGAGAGGAGAGGGACCGCATCAGATCCCTTATGCCTCGGCCATAGGATCGATTATGTACATCATATGTACTCGACTTGATGTCTCGTATGCTTTGAGCATGACGAGCAGATACGATCCGGTGAAAGTCATTGGATAACGGTCAAGAATATTCTTAAGTACTTAAAAGGACTAAATAATATTTCTTAATATATGGAGGCAATGATGAGCTAATTGTAAGGGTTACAGTGATGCTAGCTTCGAGACCCGGGATGACTCTGAGATCACAATCGGGGTTCGATTTGCATTAATGGTGGTGTCGGTGGAAGAGTTGAGCGAGGATCTGATGGATGATTCTACTACGAGCCGAGTATATTCTTTGCGCCGAGGCGACAAGGAGGCGATTTGGATCATAAGTTCATCACTGAACTTGGGGTGGTTCCTACTGACCCAGTTGAGCTCTATTGTGACAACAATGGAGCTATAGCATAGGCGAAGGAACCTCGCTCACACCATCGGACCAAGCACATACTACGGCGCTTCCATCTCATTCGAGAGATTATCGATAGAGGAGATGTGAAGATTTGCAGAGTACCTACAGAGGCTAACATCGCAGATCCCTTGACTAAGGATTTGGCACAGAGAAAGCATGATGGTCACACTAGGTCATTAGGCCTTAGAGCCTATACTTATTGGCACTAGTGCTAGTGGGAGATTGTTAGTTAGAGCCCTAGAGCCAATCATTTGATGATTGTATGGACTCATTGTATCATATTCTTGTATATTAATAAAGGCATTTGGATTTTAGTTATTATACTTACTTGTATTGGTGCCAAATAAACTAAGTATAATAATGTCCTTGAGTAGATGGTTCTCACCTATATCAATCGGTTAGTTGAACCGATAGTGAGATGATATAGGGAACACTACTCTTAATCATTCCTAGTCGAGTATTAACATTCAGGGACAATGTTAATGCAATAAGACTAGCATGTAGGTCAACTCGATGACTTGATCTCACAAGTCATGGATATAGAGATATCAAGTTGACACATGGGTATACATTAGAGAATGTATACTGAATGACCCGCCATGAGAAAGTATCATGGATCGTTATATGAGTGTCATATACTTTCTCATGTGGCTATTAGTATGACTACTAGTCCTTAAACCTGAAGTCACCATAGATCCCTACATAAGGAGTTATGTACTTTGGTTTCGTCAAACGCCACCCGTAACTGGGTGGACTATAAAGGCGGTTACTGGGTATGTAACAAATTATGCGGAGGGATGTGAGTGATGTAGATGGTATCTATCCCTCCTATATGACGGGAGTGACATCGGTATTCTTGATAGAGTGAGACCACGAAGTGCATGGCCATGCCCAAATGAGTCAATATAGGATATTGAGCTCATTTGATTTAGTGTGTCTACTTGGAGTTCAAGATTTTGATTGATTAGAGGATGACACGGTCTATGCCTCATAATAATCAATCTAGATGTCTAGGATAGAAGGATACTTGTCATATATTGTGAGGAGTCACAATTATTAGTCTCAAGGTGATGTCGGATCTCGATATTTTTGTAACTTAGGTAGTAATGATGTGTTGCTAGATATCGCTCATTACTTATGCTCCTAAATGGGTTTAGGGCATTGCCAACGTTACAAGAACCTATAGGGTCACACACTTAGGACAATTAGATGGAGATTAGGTTCATATGATGAACCAAGAGGATTAGATTCATTTGATGAATCAAATTGGATTAAGAGTAATCATAATTGGGCTAACTTGAGTTCGACTCAAGTTGATTCATGTGTTCAATGAGTCTAATTTAGATTTTGACTCATTGAATCAATTTAATTAAATGAATTAGATTCATTATATTAAGTTGGCTTGAATCAAATGGTTGGATTCGATCAACCATGGAAGAGATTTGGTCAAGTTTGACTTGACTTGAGAGGAAGATTAAAAGTCAAGTTAGACTTGACTTTATGCCACCTCATTGGTGAGTTGGCATTGAAGTGGACCAATGATGTTACTCCACATCATCATGGGTGCCACCTCATGGAAGTTACAAAGCCATTTTCTTAATAACTTCACATTAATTGCATTTAATGGGGAGTTACTCTTGTTGGTTGCTACTCGGAAAACCTATAGGTTCCACTGTACAAAAATTTTGTACAAAGGTCTGAACCTTTTCCTAGCTATCATGTGTTCTTTTAAATTAAATTTTGGATCGCCTGCGGAACTTAACACGTTTGATCCAAAACTTAATCTATTTGTTCTTTTAGGTTTTGACTTGGATCTCCTGCGGAACTTAACACGTTCGACCCAAGTCTCCTTAAGTTATTAATTCCATTAAATATTAATTTCCATAATTGGTTCCCAGTACTGACGTGGCGAGGCACATGGCCTTCTTGGATATGGGAGCAACCACCACCGACTAGACAAAACCTTTTATAGAAAGATAATATTTAATTTCCTAAAATAACTTTAGGTTAACCAAAGAGAACAATCAAATCACAAGGAAAAGAAAAAACAAAAGAACACAACATCGAAAAACATATTCAAAATTCTAGAACGTAAGCCTCTTGTATTTGGTATTATTTCCATAAATAACTAGCATGATGCGGAATGAAAAATTACTAGTTATACCTTGTAGAAAAACCTCTTGATCTTCTACCGTATTCCTCTTCTAACCTCGGACGTTGTGTGGGCAACGATCTTCCGAGACGAGAAACCACCAATCACCTTCTTCTCCTCCTAGCTAGGTTCGGCCAACAAAGAGGAAGCTTCACCAAGGAAGAAAATCAAAACACTAACCAAGCTCCAAGAGATGCTAGCTTTCTCTCCTTCTTCTTCTTCTTCTCCGAGTAGTATCCGACTCCAATGGAAGAGGGGTTCGGCCACCACAAGAGGAAGAGAGGGAGAGGATGGCCGGCCACACCAAGGAACAAAAGAGGGAGAGAAATAACAGATGTTGTGTCTCATGAAGGCACCCTCACCCCTTCTTTTATATTCCTTAGCCTAGGCAAATTAGGAAATTTAATTACAATAAAATTTCCTCAATTTCCTTGACATGATTTAATTGAGAAAAATAAAATAAAATTTCCCAAATAAACCTACATTGGCCGGCCACATCATTGGAGAACAAATTGGACAAGTTTCAATCAACAATTAAAACTTCCTAATTTGTTTCCGAAAATTTTAAAAAATAAAATTTCTCTTTAAAATCTCTTCATGGTTGATAAAAGGAAATTTCTATAATTTTAATTTTATCAACATGTGAATAATTTTAAAGAGAAAATAAAATATCTCACCAATCTACAAATAAGGAAAGAGATCTAATCTCTTTCTTTAATCTTTTGTAGATCTTTTATAAGAGAGATATTTTAATTTAAATTCTCTTTAATAAATTATTTCTTCCACATAATAAAAATTAAAATTACAATTCCTTTTTAATTTAATTTGGCCGGCCCCCACTAGCTTGGGTTCAAGCTAGGGCCGGCCACCAATCATACCTAGGCGGGCCCTAGCTTGAAGCTAGCTTGGCCGACCCTATTGGGTGGGTATAGAAGGTGGGTATATGTGGGTATAGAACTCTACAAATAAGAGGCTACGATAGGGACCGAGAGGAGGGTTTTGGTCTCCCGATAAAATTAAGCATCCGTGTTAGCCGAACATACAACTTAATTTTATCAATGATAATTCATTCCACTAGAGAACTATCATTGAACTACCGCACAATCCCAAATTACATTTTGGGCTCCTTCTTATTATGAGTGTGTTAGTCTCCCTGTGTTTAAGATATCGAATGCCCACTAATTAAGTGAGTTACTGACAACTCATTTAATTAATATCTAAGTCCAAGAGTAGTACCACTCAACCTTATTATCATGTCGGACTAAGTCCACCTGCAGGGTTTAACATGACAATCTTTATGAGCTCCTCTTGAGGACATTATCAACCTAGTATCTCTAGGACACAGTTTCCTTCTATAATCAACAACACACACTATAAGTGATACCATTTCCCAACTTATCGGGTTTATTGATTCATCGAACTAAATCTCACCCATTGATAAATTAAAGAAATAAATATCAAACATATGTGCTTGTTATTATATTAGGATTAAGAGCACACACTTCCATAATAACTGAGGTCTTTGTTCCTTTACAAAGTCAGTATAAAAGAAACGACCTCTAATGGTCCTACTCAATACACTCTGAGTGTACTAGTGTAATTATATAGTCAAGATAAACTAATACCTAATTACACTACGACCTTCTAATGGTTTGTTCCTTTCCATTTTAGTCGTGAGCTACTGTTTATAATTTATAAGGTACTGATAACATCATCTTCTGCATGTGACACCACATACTATGTTATCTACAATATAAATTATATGAACAACTACAAACAAATATAGATAATTTGACCAAATGTGATTCTTTATTCATAATGAATGTTTACAAAGCTTAGGCTTTCAGTATACACTCCAACAACTCTATGGGAAGTGGCCGGCCACTTTTGGTTTGAATGTGAATTCATTTTTCCATTCAAGTGTGTATCTTCTTCCATCTTCCTCTCAAGCTCTCCCTCTCCCTCTCCTCCTTGCTTGGCCGAATCTTACCAAGGTGCTAGCACACCTTTGTGTGAGGTTTTCTCCACCTACGTGTCCGTGTGGATACTTCTAGAGGATCGACGCTTGACGGTCTAGAGATCCGGCAATTCCTTGGACGAGCGGGAACGCGAAAGGGCACGCTTCAAGGTATACTTCTTAACACATAGATCTAGGAGTAGATCTAGAAGTTTTTGAAACTCGTACTTGTATTGTCTTCGAATTTTTCCTTGCACGGATCTACGGCTTTGGGTGATTCGGGGTTTCCGTGACGCGAAAAGTGGTTTTCGCGGCCCGAAAAAACCCAACAACCATATAGGATATGGACTGGGAGAGATGCCCAAGTGTCTTTCATGAGGATTTGGGGTTGTGAGGCTTACGTTCGACGTCAAGTCTCAGACAAGTTAGGACCCAAATCCGACAAGTGCTACTTTATTGGATATCCCAAGGAAACTAAGAGATATTACTTCTACATTCCCAATCAGCACAAGGTAGTTGTGGCAAAGACTGGGGTCTTTCTAGAAAGGGACTTTGTTTCTAGAAAAACCAGTGGGAGTACATTCGATCTTGAAGAAGTTCAAGATGCGGACCATAGAACTGAAGCCTCGATGGAAGTTGAACAGGAACCACTAAGTGTTGTGGATGATGTTGAGAGTTGAGGAACAACAACCAGTTCGAGTAGACATACCTCTTCGCAGGTCTGATAGGGTACGTCGTTAGCCTGAGAGATACTCATTTCTCTTGTTTGACCATGATGACGTTGTGCTCATAGAGGATGAGCCTACCACCTATCATGAAGCTGTGATGAGACCAGATTCTGAGAAATGGCTAGAGGCCATGAGATCCGAAATGGAATCCATGTACACCAACCAAGTATGGACTTTGGTTGATCCACCTGAAGGGGTAAAACCCATAGGGTGTAAGTGGGTCTTTAAGAGAAAGACTGACATGGATGGACTTATCTATAAGGGTCGCTTGGTAGCTAAAGGTTTCAAGCAGATTCATGGTATTGACTATGATGAAACCTTTTCTCCAGTAGCAATGTTTAAGTCCATTCGGATCATGCTTGCTATTGCAGCATACCATGACTATGAGATATGGCAGATGGATGTCAAAACTGCATTTCTGAATGGAAACCTACTCGAGAATGTGTACATGACACAACCTAAGGGTATTATAGATCCACAGTATACTAACAGAGTATGCAAGATGTTAGCTAAAGCCCTAGACCAATCATTTGATGATTGTATTTTGGACTTGTTGTATCTTATTCTATATAAATAAAGGCATTTGGTTTTTGGTTATTATACTTACTTGTATTGGTGCCAAATAAACTAAGTGTAATAAAGTCCTTGAGTAGAACGTTCTTACCTATATCAATCGATTGGTTGAATCGATAGTGAGATGATATAGGGAACACTACTCTTAATCATTCCTAGTCGAGTATTAACATTCAGGGACAATGTTAATGCAATAAGACTAGCATGTAGGTCAACTCGATGACTTGATCTCACAAGTCATGGATATAGAGATATCAAGTTGACACATGGGTATGCATTAGAGAATGTATACTGAATAACCCGCCATGAGAAAGTATCATGGATCGTTATATGAGTGTCATATACTTTCTCATGTGGCTATTAGTATGACTACTAGTCCTTAGACCTGAAGTCACCATAGTTCCCTACATAAGGAGTTATATACTTTGGTTTCGTCAAACGTCACCCGTAACTGGGTGGACTATAAAGGCGATTACTGGGTATGTAACGAATTATGCAGAGGGATGTAAGTGATGTAGATGGGATCTATCCCTCCTATATGACGGGAGAGACATCGATATTCTTGATAGAGTGAGACTACGAAGTGCATGACCATGCCCAAGTGAGTCAATATAAGATATTGAGCTCATTTGATCGAGTGAGTCTACTTGGAGTTCAAGATTTATATTGATTAGAGGATGACATGGTCTATGCCTCATATTGATCAATCTAGATGTCTAGGATAGAAGGACAATGTCATATATTGTGAGGAGTCACAATTAGTAGTCACAAGGTGATGTTGGATCTCAACATTCTTGTAACTTGGGTAGTAATGATGTGTTGCTAGATACCGCTCATTACTTGTGCTTCTAAATGAGTTTAGGAGCATTGCCAATGTTACAAGAACCTATAGGGTCACACACAAAGGGCAATTAGATGGAGATTAGGTTCATTTGATGAACCTAAAGGATTAGGTTAATATGATGAACCAAATTGGATTAAGAGTAATCCAAGGTAGGATAATTGAGTTGGACTCAATTTGGTTCATGTGTTAAGTGAGTCTAATTTGGACTTAGACTTATTTAATTAATTTAATTAAATGAATAGATATTTATTAAATTAAAATTGACTTGAACCAATGGTTAGATTAGATCAACCAAGGGAGAGAAGTGGTCAAGTTTGACTTGACATAAGTAGGAAGATGAAGAGTCAAGTTTTGACTTGACTTTGACTCGACCAATGCCACATCATCAAGGCTTCTTCATTTGGTCAAGTTTGACTTGACCAAATGCCACCTCATGGGAGTTACCAAGAGTGGTGACTCTTGATATTCCATGGGAGTTACAAGCCAAAAATTGTGGCCGGCCAATTTTATTCAAGGGATGAGTTTCATTTTGCATGTGTAACTCCCTTCTTCTTCCTCAAGCTTTCTTCTTGCTCTCCCTCTCCTCCATTACTGATCTCTAAGGTTGCTAGCACATCCTTAGAGATTTTTTCTCCATCTCTTGCTTGTGTGGATACACATAGAGAAGTGTCTACTTTGACACTTTTGAGGTCCGGCGAATCGAGGACAAACCGGATTGCGAAGGGAACGCATCGAAGGTATAAAATCTTTTTATATAGATCTAGGAGTAGATCTAGTTTGAAACTCGTATTCGTAGTTTTTCGAAATTTTTCTTTGCACGGATCCGTTGGCTTTGGGTCTTTCGGGGTTTCCGCGACGCGAAAACGCGGTTTTCGCGGCCCGAAAAACCCAACAGTGGTATCAGAGCCACGTGCGAAGATGAATACGAGTTTATTTCATGTTTTATGAAAACTTTTTAGTTCTGTAATATTCTGTAAATTTAGGATTTTTATAGTTTTTATGGGTATTTTTCTCGTAGAAGCGAAGCACAAGTGTTTCGACACTTGTAGGCTTCGACTACCGAGAAGAATTTTCCAAAACGGCCAAGTTTCGCCCCAAAACTTTTTGGAACAGCGGGCTAAGGTGCTGTTAGATCGCAATGGAACCCTCGCGATTGTTAGATCGAGGGTAGGGGCGCTGCCCCTGGCCCCGCAAGGGGATTCGTTCCGCGATTGCGCCCGAAAATCGCTAAACGGAACCGCCGGGAAATTGTACTCGTAAAAATTGTAAAAATTATAGAAAAATTACAAAAAATTATAGAAATATATAATTTTGAATTATATATTATTTTTGTGATAGTCATGGCCCAAAGACCCAATTTGATTGGATAATTTGTGTTGTAATTCATAATACGGCCTGCGTGCCGTGATGTGATGTGCGTGTTATATTTTATTTTATTTTTTTTCGCGACCTGCACGTCATGCCTTTCTTTTATTCTTGTTGTAAATTAGATTTAGACTCGAATGTAACTCGAGTTTCAAAATGTAATGTAAATTTTGAGGCGGTGAAAGGTCCACTCGAGACGGAGTTACGAGGAGGGCGCGAGCAACACGAGGTGGTCAAAGGAAGGAGCTTGAGAAGCTGTTGACCTTAGGTTGACCATCCGATCTTCTCATTGGCTTGAGAAGATCGTAGTAGGGCCATGACATAATCACAAAATTATTTAATTAATTGCTTTTGTGTGTATGTGATGCATGCTAGTTAATTAAGTAATTAATTAGTGCCTAACGATTAAGATTAGATCTAAATCGTGCACAAGATGCACCCTTACGATTAGATTAGATCTACATCATGTACAAGATGCACCCTATCGATTAGATTAGATCTATATCATGTATATGATACAACATCGACGTTTAGATTAGATCTAAATCACGTCAACTCTAATGTCTACCGTGCCGTGATACCTACCACTACCTCGATTGCATGCTGTTGTTGAATCTGCCAAAGCAGAGCAACACATACTATCTTGGTAGGGTACGGAGGGACAATCTTGGTCCCACCTATCAATGCATGGGTGAGTACAACTCAATTAGATTGAGTAACTAGTTAACTCGGTTGGATTAAGTACAACTATAGGCATTCTTCTAACGGTTGGAAAGGTAGGACAAAATCATGTTTATATTAATTCTCGGGCGTATTAGCCAAAGCTAACTCGAGTTTTAATATAAATGCAAATTTTGATCCTATAAACAAGAGTTGCATAGAGATGTAATTGGTAATCGTTACCTACCGATCATACTAAATCTTGGGCGTCTTAGCTAAAGCTAACTCAAGGCGTAGTATGATGTGGATCTTGTCCCACATGAATTATAGAATTCAGTGGGAGCATCATTTAGTTAAAGGCCTAATTCAATGATTTAAAAGAATATAATATTTATTTCTGCATTTATTTCTGTTGTAGATAACCATGACGTCAAATACGAACACTTTCTCTCTGCGATCTGTTCTTGAGAAGGACAAGCTCAACGGAGCAAATTTCCTGGACTGGTACAGGAACTTGAGAATAGTTCTCACCCAAGAACGTAAACTGTATGTTCTGGAGCAGCCCATTCCGGAGGCTCCTCCTGCCACTGCCACGCGAGTAGACCGAGATGCTTACGAGAAGCATCAAGATGACGCATTAGATGTGTCCTGTCTTATGCTCGCGATCATGAACTCTGAGCTTCAGAAGCAACATGAGTTGATGGGCGCTTATGATATGGTTGAACATCTTTGTCACCTATATCAAGGACAAGCAAGGCACTGGAAGAGGAACTCCAAAAAATACCAGGAAGATCTTAAGAAGAAGAGAAATAAGATTTCTACTTCAGGTATACATGTTATAGAAGTCAACCTCTCTATTTCTTCATCGTGGGTATTAGATATCGGATGTGCTTTGCACATTTGTACTAATGTACAAGCGCTGAGAAATAGCAGGGCATTGACGAAGGGTGAGGTAGACCTACGAGTAGGCAATGGAGCACGGGTTGCTTCTATTGCAGTAGGAACTTACTATCTATCTCTACCCTCTGGGCTTGTACTAGAATTAGATGATTGTTGTTATGTGCCTGCATTAACTAAGAACATTATATCAGTTTCTTGTTTGGACAAGAAAGATTTCTCGTTTACAATAAAGAACAAATGTTGTTCCGTCTATTTAAATGATATGTTCTTTTGTAGTGCACCTCTGATAAACGGACTCTATTTTCTAGACCTTGAAAGCCCTATCTATAACATAAATACCAAGAGGTTCAAGTCAAATGACCTGAACCAAACCTACCTCTGGCACTGTTGCTTAGGTCATATAAATGACAAGCGCTTATCCCAGCTCCATAAGGATGGTTTGCTGGACTCATTTGATTTTGAATCATATGCGATATGCGAGTCATGCCTACGAGGCAATATGACCAAGACTCCCTTTAGTGGGCACATCGAGAGAGCGACTGATTTGTTAGGACTTATACATAGTGATGTATGTGGCCCTTTCAATGTCGCTGCTAGAGGTGGTTATAGGTACTTCATCACATTTACTGATGACTTCAGTAGATATGGTTATGTGTACTTGATGACACATAAGTCTGAATCCTTTGAAAAGTTCAAAGAATTCAAGAATGAAGTACAGAACCAGCTTGGCAAGAGTATTAAGATACTTCGATCAGATCGAGGTGGAGAATACCTTATCCATGAGTTTCATGACTACTTAGCTGAGTGTGGGATTCTATCCCAACTCACTCCTCCTGGAACACCACAGTGGAATGGTGTATCCGAAAGGAGGAATCATACCTTATTACATATGGTACGATCTATGATGAGTCACACAGATCTTCCGACATATCTTTGGGACTATGCTTTAGACACGGCAGCTTTTATACTCAACCGAGTTCCATCCAAGGCCGTGATAAAGACACCATATAGGATATGGACTGGGAGAGATGCCCAGGTATCTTTCATGAGGATTTGGGGTTGTGAGGCTTACGTTAGAAGTCAAGTCTTAGACAAATTAGGACCCAAATCTGACAAGTGCTACTTTATTGGATATCCCAAGGAAACTAAGGGATATTACTTCTACATTCCCAGTCAGCACAAGGTAGTTGTGGCAAAGACTGGGGTCTTTCTAGAAAGGGACTTTGTTTCTAGAAAGACTAGTGGGAGCGCGTTCGATCTTGAGGAAGTTCAAGATGCGAACAATAGCATTGATGCCTCGATGGAAATTGAACTGGAACCATAAAGTGTTGTGGATGATGTTGTTCCACAAAGAGTTGAGCAACAACAACCAGTTCAAGTAGACATACCTCTTCGCAGGTCTGATAGGGTACGTCGTCAGCCTAAGAGATACTCATTTCTCTTGTCTGACCATGATGACGTTGTCCTCATAGAGGATGAGCCTACCACCTATCAGGAAGCTGTGATGAGACCAGATTCCGAGAAATGGCTAGAGGCCATGAGATCCGAGATGGAATCCATGTACACCAACCAAGTATGGACTTTGGTTGATCCACCTGAAGGGGTAAAACCCATAGGGTGTAAGTGGGTCTTTAAGAGAAAGACTGACATGGATGGACTTATCTATAAGGGTCACTTGGTAGCTAAAGGTTTCAAGCAGATTCATGGTATTGACTATGATGAAACCTTTTCTCCAGTAGCGATGTTTAAGTGCATTCGGATCATGCTTGCTATTGTAGCTTACCACGATTATGAGATCTGGCAGATGGATGTCAAAACCGCGTTTCTGAATGGAAATCTGCTCGAGGATGTGTACATGACACAACCTGAGGGTTTTGTAGATCCACAGCATACTAGCAGGGTATGCAAGCTGCATAGGTCCATTTATGGACTAAAGCAAGCTTCTCGGAGCTGGAATCTTCGATTCGATGATGCAATCAAACAATTTGGTTTCATCAAGAATGAAGATGAGCCTTGTGTCTACAAGAAGGTTGTAGGGGATATAGTTGTCTTCCTCATATTGTATGTGGATGACATACTACTCATTGGGAAGGACATCCCTATGCTTCAGTCTGTCAAGACCTGGCTAGGGAGTTGCTTCTCAATGAAGGACTTAGGTGAGGCATCCCGCATTCTAGGGATACAGATCTATAGAGATAGATCTAAGAGATTACTTGGCCTAAGTCAGAGTACATACATTGACATGGTACTCCTACGGTTTGCTATGCAGAACTCAAAGAAGGGATTTCTGCTGATGTCACATGGCGTAAGTCTTTCGAAGACTCAAGGTCCCTCTTCTAGAGAGGAGAGAGACCGCATGGATCAGATCCCTTATGCCTCAGCCATAGGATCGATCATGTACGCCATGCTATGTACTCGACCTGATGTCTCGTATGCTTTGAGCATGACGAGCAGATACCAGTCAGATCCAGGTGAAAGTCACTGGATAGCGGTCAAGAATATTCTTAAGTACTTAAGAAGGACTAAAGAATATTTCTTGATATATGAAGGCGATGATGAGCTAGCTGTAAAGGGTTACAGTGATACTAGCTTCCAGACCGACCAGGATGACTATAGATCACAGTCGGGGTTCATATTTTGTATTAATGGTGGTGCTGTCAGCTGGAAGAGTTCGAAGCAGGATCTGATGGCTGATTCTATGACCGTACATTCATGCATCAGAGGCAGCAAAGGAGGCAGTTTGGATCCGCAAGTTCATCACTGAACTTGGGGTGGTTCCCAGTATCGCTGACCCCATTGAGCTCTATTGTGACAACAATGGAGCTATAGCACAAGCGAAGGAACCTCGCTCACACCAGCGGACCAAACACATACTACGGCGCTTCCATCTCATTCGAGAGATTATCGAGAGAGGAGATGTGAAGATATGCAGAGTACCTACAGAGGCTAACATCGCAGATCCCTTAACCAAGGCTTTGACATAGAGAAAGCATGATGGTCACACTAGGTCATTGGGACTTAGAGCCTACACTGATTGGCACTAGTGCTAGTGGGAGATTGTTAGCTAAAGCCCTAGAGCCAATCATTTGATGATTATATTTTGGACTTGTTGTATCATATTCTATATAAATAAAGGCAATTAGTTTTTGGTTATTATACTTACTTGTATTGGTGCCAAATAAACTAAGTGTAATAACGTCCTTGAGTAGAACGTTCTTACCTATATCAATCGATTGGTTGAATCGATAGTGAGATGATATAGGGAACACTACTCTTAATCATTCCTAGTCGAGTATTAACATTCAGGGACAATGTTAATGCAATAAGACTAGCATGTAGGTCAACTCGATGACTTGATCTCACAAGTCATGGATATAGAGATATCAAGTTGACACATGGGTATGCATTAGAGAATGTATACTGAATGACCCGCCATAAGAAAGTATCATGGATCGTTATATGAGTATCATATACTTTCTCATGTGGCTATTAGTATGACTACTAGTCCTTAGACCTAAAGTCACCATGGTTCCCTAAATAAGAAGTTATGTACTTTGGTTTCGTCAAACGTCACCCGTAACTGGGTGGACTATAAAGGCGATTACTGGGTATGTAACGAATTATGCAGAGGGATGTGAGTGATGTAGATAGGATCTATCCCTCCTATATGACGGGAGAGACATCGATATTCTTGATAGAGTGAGACCACCACGTGCATGACCATGCCCAAGTGAGTCAATATAAGATATTGAGCTCATTTGATCGAGTGAGTCTACTTGGAGTTCAAGATTTAGATTGATTAGAGGATGACACGGTCTATGCCTCATATTGATCAATCTAGATGTCTAGAATAGAAGGACAATGTCATATATTGTGAGGAGTCACAATTAGTAGTCACAAGGTGATGTTGGATCTCAACATTCTTGTAACTTGGGTAGTAATGATGTGTTGCTAGATACCGCTCATTACTTATGCTTCTAAATGGGTTTAGGAGCATTGCCAACGTTACAAGAACCTATAGGGTCACACACAAAGGGCAATTAGATGGAGATTAGGTTCATTTGATGAACCTAAAGGATTAGGTTAATATGATGAACCAAATTGGATTAAGAGTAATCCAAGGTAGGCTAATTGAGTTGGACTCAATTTGGTTCATGTGTTAAGTGAGTCTAATTTGGACTTAGACTTATTTAATTAATTTAATTAAATGAATAGAGATTCATTAAATTAAAATTGACTTGAACCAATGGTTAGATTAGATCAACCAAGGGAGAGAAGTGATCAAGTTTGACTTGACAATAGTAGGAAGATGAAGAGTCAAGTTTTGACTTGACTTTGACTTGACCAATGCCATATCATCAAGGCTTCTTCATTTGGTCAAGTTTGACTTGACCAAATGCCACCTCTTGGGAGTTACCAAGAGTGGTGACTCTTGATATTCCATGGGAGTTACAAGCCAAAAATTGTGGCCGGCCAATTTTATTCAAGGGATGAGTTTCATTTTGCATGTGTAACTCCCTTCTTCTTCCTCAAGCTTTCTTCTTGCTCTCCCTCTCCTCCATTACTGATCTCTAAGGTTGCTAGCACATCCTTAGAGATTTTTCTCCATCTCTTGCTTGTGGGGATACACATAGAGAAGTGTCTACTTTGACACTTTTGAGATCCGACGAACCGAGGACAAGCGGGATTGCGAAGGGCACGCATCGAAGGTATAAAATCTTTTTATGTAGATCAAGGAGTAGATCTAGTTTGAAACTCATATTCGTAGTTTTTCAAAATTTTTCTTTGCACGGATCCGTTGGCTTTGGGGCTTTCAGGGTTTCCGCAATGCGAAAACGCGGTTTTTGCGGCCCGAAAAACCCAACACAAGCTGCATAGGTCCATTTATGGACTAAAGCAAGCTTCTTGGAGCTGGAATCTTCCATTCAATGATGCAATCAAACAGTTTGGTTTCATCAAGAATGAAGATGAGCCTTGTGTCTACAAGAAGGTTGTAGGGGACAAAGTTGTCTTCCACATATTGTTTGTGGATGAAATACTGCTCATTGGGAAAGACATCCCTTTGCTACAGTCTGTGAAGACTTGGCTAGGGACATGTTTCTCAATGAAGGACTTAGATGAAGCATCCCGCATTCTAGGGATATAGATCTATAGAGATAGATCTAAGAGATTTCTTGGCCTAAGTCAGAGTACATATATTGACAAGGTACTCCTTCGTTTTTCCATGCAGAACTCCAAGAAGGGATTTCTGCCGATGTCACATGGCGTGAGTCTTTCGAAGACTCAAGTTTCCTCTTCTAGAGGGGAGAGAGACCGCATGGATCAGATCCCTTATGCCTCAGCCATAGGATCTATCATGTACGCCATGCTATGTACTCATCCTGATGTCTTGTATGCTTTGAGCATGACGAGTAGATACCAGTCAGATCAAGGTGAAAGTCACTGGATAGCGGTCAAGAATATTCTTAAGTACTTAAGAAGGACTAAAGAATATTTCTTGATATATGGAGGCAATGATGAGCTAGCTGTAAAGGGTTACAGTGATGCCAGTTTCCAGACTGACCTGGATGATTTTCGATCGAACTCAGGGTTCTGGTTTTGCATTAATGGTGGTGCTGTGAGCTTGAAGAGTTCGAAGCAGGACACAGTCGCTGATTCTACAACAGAGGCCGAGTACATTGCTGCAACAGAGGCAGCAAAGGAGGCAGTTTGGATCCGCAAGTTCATCACTGAACTTGGGGTGGTTCCTAGTATCGCTGACCCTATTGAGCTCTATTGTGACAACAATGGAGCTATAGCACATGCTAAGGAACCTCGCTCACACCAGCGGACCAAACACATACTACGGCGCTTCCATCTCATTCGAGAGATTATCGACAGAGGAGATGTGAAGATTTGCAGAGTACCTACAGAGGCTAACATCGCAGATCCCTTGACTAAGACTTTGGCACAGAGGAAGCATGATGGTCACACTAGGTCATTGGGGCTTAGAGCATACACTGATTGGCACTAGTGCTAGTGGGAGATTGTTAGTTAGAGCCCTAGAGCCATTCATTTGATGATTGTATTATGGACTTGCTGTATCATATTCTTATATAAATAAAGGTATTTGTTTTTTATTATTATATCTACTTGTATTGGTGCCAAATAAACTACGTATAATAGCGTCCTTGAGTAGAAGATTCTTACCTATATCAATCGATTGATTGAATCGATAGTGAGACGATATAGGGAACACTACTCTTAATCATTCCTAGTCGAGTATTAACATTCAGGGACAATGTTAATGCGACAAGACTAACATTTAGGTCAACTCGATGACTTGATCTCACAAGTCATGGATATAGAGATATCAGGTTAACACATGGGTATGCATTGGAGAATGTATACTGAATGACCCGCCATGAGAAAGTATCATGGATCATTATTTGAGTGTCATATACTTTCTCATGTGGCTATTAGTATGACTACTAGTCCTTAGACCTGAAGTCACCATGGATCCCTACATAAGGAGTTATGTACTTTGGTTTCGTCAAACGTCACCCGTAACTGGGTGGACTATAAAGGCGATTACTGGGTATGTAACGAATTATGCAGAGGGATGTGAGTGATGTAGATGGGATCTATCCCTCCTATATGACGGGAGAGACATCGATATTCTTGATAGAGTGAGACCACTAAGTGCATGGCCATGCCCAAATGAGTCAATATGAGATATTAAGCTCATTTGATCGAGTGAGTCTACTTGGAGTTCAAGATTTAGATTGGTCAGAGGATGACATGGTCTATGCCTCACATTGATCAATCTAGATGTTTAGGATAGAAGGACACTTGTCATATATTGTGAGGAGTCACAATTAGTAGTCACAAGGTGATGTTGGATCTCAACATTATTGTAACTTGGGTAGTAATGATGTGTTGCTAGATATCGCTCATTACTTATGCTCCTAAATGGGTTTAGGGGCATTGCCAACGTTACAAGAACCTATAGGGTCACACACTAAGGACAATTAGATGGAGATTAGGTTCATATGATGAACCAAGAGTACTAGATTCATGTGATGAATCAAATTAGATTAAGAGTAATCCTAATTTGGCTAATTGAGTTGGACTCAAGTTGATTCATGTGTTCAATGAGTCTAATTTAGATTATGACTCATTGAATCAATTTAATTAAATGAATTAGATTCATTATATTAAATTGGTTTGAATTAAATGGTTGGATTAGATCAACCATGAGAGAGATTAGGTCAAGTTTGACTTGACTTTATGCCACATCATTTGTGACTTGGCATTAAGTGGCCAATGATGATGTGCCACATCATCATGTTTAACACATGTGTATGTCACCTAATGGAGGTTACAAATTCCCTTTCAATTTAATGTGGCCGGCCACATTAAATGAGAAGGAGTTACACCTGTGTGGCCGACCACTTTTGTGAATGAATGGAATTCATTTTTCATTCAAGGCATTATTCCATCATCTTCTTCCTAGCTCTCTCTTCTTGCTCTCCCTCCCCTCCTCTTGTCGTGACTGATCAAGGGTGCCAGCACACCTTTGTTTAGTTTTTCTCCACCCATTTGTTCGTGTGGATACTTCTAGAGGATCGTACGCTTAACGATCTCGAGATCTGGCACTTCCTTGGACGAACGGGATTCGTAAAGGGCACGCATCAAGGGTAAAAGGTTTTCTCCTTGTAAATCTAGTTTAGAACTAGCATAAAACTCATACTCGTAATGTTTTCGAAAGTTTTACTTTGCACGGATTCGGTGGCATGGGGGTTTCGGGGTTTCCGCGACGCGAAAAAGTGATCTTCGCGGCCCGAAAAACCCAACAGTGGTATCAGAGCCACGTGCGAAGCGAGTACGAATTTAATTTGATTTTTTATGAAAAATATAGGTTCTGTAACTTTCTGTAATTTTATGGGTTTTATGGTTTTATGGGTATTTTTCTCGTAGAAGCGAAGCACAAGTGTTTCGACACTTGTAGGCTTCGACTACCGAGAAGATTTTTCCGAAACGGCAAGGTTTTGCCCCAAAACATTTTGGGACAGTGGGCTAAGGCACTGTAGGATCACTTAGGCACACTCGCGATGGTTAGATCACGGGTAGGGGTGGTGCCCCTGGCCTCGCAAGGGGATTCGTTCCGCGATTGCGCCCGAAAAACGCTAAACGAGACCGCCGAGAATTTTTACTCGTAAAAAATTGTAAAAATTAAAGAAAAAATTACAGAAAATTATAGAAAAATACATAATTTAGAATTATGTATTATTTGTATTATTTTGTGATAGTCATGGCCCAAAAAGACCCAATCTGATTGGAAATATGTTCTAATTCATATTACGGCCTACGCGCCGTCATTTGTGTTGTGTGTGCTGTATATTTGATACGCGACCTGCGCGTCGTGCCTTTCTCCATTTATTCTTGTTGTAAATTAGTTTAGACTCGAATGTAACTCGAGTTTCAAAATTGTAATGTACAAAATTGGAGCGGTGGAAGGTCACTCGAGACGGAGTTACGAGGAGGGCACAAGCAACACAAGGTGGTCAAAGGGAGGAGCTTGAGAAGCTGTTGACCTTAGGTTGACCATCCGATCTTCTCATTGGCTTGAGAAGATCGTAGTAGGGCCATGACTAATCACAAATAATTTAATTAATTGCTTGTGTGTATGTGATGCATAATTAATAATTAATTTGTGCCTAACGATTAGATTAGATCTAAATTGTGTACAAGATGCACCCTCTCGATTAGATTAGATCTCAATCATGTCAACTCAAATGCCTACCGTGCCATGATACCTATCACTACCTCGATCAAATGTGTTGTTGAATTTGCCAAAGCAGAGCAACACATATTATCTTGGTAGGGTACGGAGGGACAATCTTGTTCCCGCCTATCAATGCATGGGTGAGTAGAGACTCAATTTGATTGAGTACAACTAGTTAAATCGAGTTTAACTGTAGGCATTCTTCCAACGGTTGGAAAGATAGGACATAAATCACATTTATATTAATTCTTGGGCGTATTACCCAAAGCTAACTCAAGTTTTAATATAACTGCAGATAATGATCCTATAAACAAGAGTTGCATGGAGATGTGATTGGTAAATCGTTACCTACCGATCATACTAAATCTTGGACGTATTAGCCAAAGCTAACTCAAGAGTTAGTATGATGTAGATCTTGTCCCACATGAATTATAGAATTCAGTGGGAGCATCATTTAGTTAAAGGCTTAATTAAATGATTTAAAAGAAAATATGTTATTTATTTTCTGTCTTTTTCTGTTGTAGATAACCATGACGTCGAATACGAACTCTTTCTCCCTGCGTTCTGTCCTTGAGAAGGACAAACTCAACGGAGCAAATTTCCTGGATTGGTACAGGAACTTGAGAATAGTTCTCACCCAAGAACGTAAACTGTACGTTCTGGAGCAGCCCATTCCGGAGGCTCCTCCTACCACTGCCACGCGAGCTGATCGAGATGCTTACAAGAAGCATCAAGATGACGCATTAGATGTGTCCTGTCTAATGCTCGCAACCATGAACTCTGAGCTTCAAAAGCAACATGAGTTGATGGGAGCTTACGATATGGTTGAACATCTTCGTCAACTATATCAGGGACAAGCTAGGCACGAGAGATTCGAGATCTCAAAGGCACTGTTTCAGTGCAAGATGTCAGATGGGGCTCCCGTAGGCCCATATGTACTCAAAATGATTGGGTACATAGAAAACCTACAGAGGTTGGGATTCCCGCTTGGCCAAGAGCTGGCCACTGACCTGATCTTGCAATCCTTGCCGGATAGCTATAGTCAATTCATTCTAAACTACAATATGAACGAAATTGACAAGTCACTGCCCGAGCTGCTTAGCATGTTGAGAATTGCTGAGCTGAACCTTAAGAAGGCAAAGCCCCACTCTGTTCTGATGGTTCAGAAAACAAGGGCAAGGGCAAGCCCAAAGGAAAAGGAAAGTCCCAAGCCAAGGGCAAAGGCAAGGCACTGAAGCCTAAAGGAGGGGTCGCCAAGGATGCTACCTGCTTCCACTGCGGTCAGACCGGGCACTGGAAGAGGAACTGCAAGGTGTACCTGGAAGATCTTAAGAAGAAGCGAAGTGAGACTTCCACTTCAGGTATATATGTTATAGAAGTCAATCTATCTATTTCTTCATCATGAGTATTAGATACCGGATGTGCTTCTCACATTTGTACTAATGTGCAGGCGTTGAGAAATAGCAGGGCATTGGCGAAGGGCGAGGAGGACCTACGCGTAGGCAATGGAGCACGGGTTGCTGCTGTTGCTGTCAGAACTTATCATCTATCTCTGCCCTCTAGGCTTGTATTAGAATTAGATGAATGTTGTTATGTGTCTGCTTTAACAAAGAACATAATTTCAGTTTCTTGTTTGGACAAGAAAGGTTTCTCTTTTATTATAAAGGACAAATATTGTTCTGTTTATTTAAAAGATATGTTCTATTGTAGAGCACCTCTGATGAACGGACTCTACATTCTAGACCTTGAAGGCCCTATCTATAACATAAATACCAAGAGGTTCAAGTAAAATGACCTGAACCAAACCTATCTCTAGCACTGTCGCTTAGGTCATATAAATGACAAGCGCTTATCCCAGCTCCATAAGGATGGTTTGCTGGACTCATTTGATTTTGAATCTTATGAGATGTGTGAGTCGTGCCTACTAGGCAAGATGACCAAGACTCCCTTTAGTGGGCACAGCAAACGAGCGACTGATTTATTAGGACTTATACATAATGATGTATGTGGCCCTTTCAATGTCGCTGCTAGAGGCGGTTATAGGTACTTCATCACATTTACTGATGACTTCAGTAGATATGGTTATGTGTACATGATGACACATAAGTCTGAATCCTTTGAAAAGTTCAAAGAATTCAAGAATGAAGTACAGAACCAGCTCGGCAAGAGTATTAAGATACTTCGATCAGATCGAGGTGGAGAATACCTTAGCCATGAGTTTCGTGACTATCTAGCTGAGTGTGAGATTCTATCCCAACTCACTCCTCCTGGAACACCACAGTGGAATGGTGTATCTGAAAGATGGAATCATACCCTATTAGATATGGTACGATCTATGATGAGTCACACAGATTTTCCGATATTCCTTTGGGGCTATGCTCAAGACACGGCAGCTTTTATACTCAACTGAGTTCCATATAAGGCCGTGATAATGACACCATATAGGATATGGACTGGGAGAGATGCCCAAGTGTCTTTCATGAGGATTTGGGGTTGTGAGGCTTACGTTCGACGTTAAGTCTCAGACATGTTAGGACCCAAATCCGACAAGTGCTACTTTATTAGATATCCCAAGGAAACTAAGAGATATTAATTCTACATTCCCAATCAGCACAAGGTAGTTGTGGCAAAGACTGGGGTCTTTCTAGAAAGGGACTTTGTTTCTAGAAAAACTAGTGGGAGTACGTTCGATCTTGAAGAAGTTCAAGATACGGACCGTAGCACTGAAGCCTCGATGGAAGTTGAACCGGAACCACAAAGTGTTGTGGATGATGTTGTTCCATAAAGAGTTGAGGAACAACAACCAGTTCGAGTAGACATACCTCTTCGCAGGTCTGATAGGGTACGTCGTCAGCCTGAGAGATACTCATTTCTCTTTTTTGACCATGATGACGTTGTGCTCATAGAGGATGAGCCTACCACCTATTAAGAAGCTGTGATGAGACCAGATTCCGAGAAATGGCTAGAGGCCATGAGATCTGAAATGGAATCCATGTACACCAACCAAGTATGAACTTTGGTTGATCCACCTGAAGGGGTAAAACAAATAGGGTGTAAGTGGGACTTTAAGAGAAAGACTGACATGGATGGACTTATCTATAAGGGTCGCCTGGTAGCTAAAGGTTTCAAGCATATTCATGGTATTGACTATGATGAAACCTTTTCTCCAGTAGCGATGTTTAAGTTCATTCGGATCATGCTTGCTATTGCAGCATACCATGACTATGAGATATGACAGATGGATGTCAAAACCATATTTTTGAATGGAAACCTGCTCGAGGATGTGTACATGACACAACCTGAGGGTTTTGTAGATCCACAGTATACTAGCAGAGTATGCAAGCTGCATAGGTCCATTTATGGACTAAAGCAAGCTTCTTGGAGCTGGAATCTTCCATTCGATGATGCAATCAAACAGTTTGGTTTCATCAAGAATGAAGATGAGCCTTGTGTCTACAAGAAGGTTGTAGGGGATATAGTTGTCTTCCACATATTGTTTGTGGATGACATACTGCTCATTGGGAAAGACATCCCTTTGCTACAGTCTGTTAAGACTTGGCTAGGGACATGTTTCTCAATGAAGGACTTAGATGAAGCATCCCGCATTCTAGGGATATAGATCTATAGAGATAGATTTAAGAGATTTCTTGGCCTAAGTCAGAGTACATATATTGATAAGGTACTTCTTCGGTTTTCCATGCAGAACTCCAAGAAGGGATTTCTGCCGATGTCACATGGCTTAAGTCTTTCGAAGACTCAAGTTCCCTCTTCTAGAGAGGAGAGAGACCGCATGGATCAGATCCCTTATGCCTCAGCCATAGGATCTAACATGTACGCCATGCTATGTACTCATCCTGATGTCTTGTATGCTTTGAGCATGACAAGTAGATACCAGTCAGATCCAGGTGAAAGTCACTGGATAGCGGTCAAGAATATTCTTAAGTACTTAAGAAGGACTAAAGAATATTTCTTGATATATGGAGGCAATGATGAGCTAGCTCTAAAGGGTTATAGTGATGCCAGCTTCCAGACCGACCAGGATGATTTTCGATCGTAGTCAGGGTTCTTGTTTTGCATTAATGGTGGTGCTGTGAGCTGGAAGAGTTTGAAGCAGGACACAGTCGCTGATTCTACAACAGAGGCCGAGTACATTGCTGCATCAGAGGCAGCAAAGGAGGCAGTTTGGATCCGCAAGTTCATCACTGAACTTGGGGTGGTTCCTACTATCGCTGACCCTATCGATCTCTATTGTGACAACAATGGAGCTATAGCACATGCTAAGGAACCTCGCTCACACCAGCGGACCAAACACATACTATAGCGCTTCCATCTCATTCGAGAGATTATCGACAGAGGAGATGTGAAGATTTGCAGAGTACCTACAGAGGCTAACATCGCAGATCCCTTGACCAAGGCTTTGGCACAGAGGAAGCATGATGGTCACACTAGGTCATTGAGGCTTAGACCCTACACTGATTGGCACTAGTGCTAGTGGGAGATTGTTAGTTAGAGCCCTACAGCTAATCATTTGATGATTGTATTATGGAATTGTTGTATCATATTCTTATATAAATAAAGGCATTTGTTTTTTATTATTATACCTACTTGTATTGGTGCCAAATAAACTACGTATAATAGCGTCCTTGAGTAGAAGGATCTTACCTATATCAATCGATTGATTGAATCGATAGTGAGACGATATAGGGAACACTACTCTTAATCATTCCTAGTCGAGTATTAACATTCAGGGACAATGTTAATGCGACGAGACTAGCATGTAGGTCAACTCGATGACTTGATCTCACAAGTCATGGATATAGAGATATCAAGTTGACACATGGGTATGCATTGGAGAATGTATACTGAATGACCCGCCATGAGAAAGTATCATGGATCATTATATGAGTGTCATATACTTTTTCATGTGGCTATTAGTATGACTACTAGTCCTTAGACCTAAAGTCACCATGGATCCCTACATAAGGAGTTATGTACTTTGGTTTCGTCAAACGTCACCCGTAACTGGGTGTACTATAAAGGCGATTACTGGGTATGTAACGAATTATGCAGAGGGATGTGAGTGATGTAGATGGGATCTATCCCTCCTATATGACGGGAGAGACATCGATATTCTTGATAGAGTGAGACCACTAAGTGCATGGCCATGCCCAAATGAGTCAATATGAGCTAGTGAGCTCATTTGATCGAGTGAGTCTACTTGGAGTTCAAGATTTAGATTGGTCAGAGGATTACACGGTCTACGCCTCACATTGATCAATCTAGATGTTTAGGATAGAAGGACACTTGTCATATATTGTGAGGAGTCACAATTAGTAGTTACAAGGTGATGTTGGATCTCAACATTCTTGTAACTTGGGTAGTAATGATGTGTTGCTAGATACCGCTCATTACTTATGCTCCTAAGTGGGTTTAGGGGCATTGCCAACGTTACAAGTGTTAGAGTGTATACTAAAAGCCTAGCTTTTGTAAACATTTATTTGTTGAAATAAAAGAATCATATTGGTCAATATATGTATTTATTTGTTAAATGTAATTGTTCAATTAATTTATATAGTAGACAACATGGAGTGTGGTGTCACACTCAGAAGATCATGTTGTCGGTTCTCTATAAATTATAAACAGTTGCTCGCGACTAAGATGGAAAGGAACAAACCATCAGAATAGTCGTAGTGTAATTAAGTATTAGTTTATCTTGACTAATAAATTACACTGATACACTTTAAGTGTATTGAGTAGGATCATTTAGGTATGTTCTTTTTGTACTGACTTAGTAAAAGAACTAGACCTTAGTTATTATGGAAGTGTGTGCTCTTAATTCTAATATAATAACAAGCACATATATTTAATATTTATTTCTTTGACTTATCAAAGGGTGAGGTTTAGCTCGATAAATCAATATGCCCAATAAGTTGGGAAATGATATTACTTATAGTGTGTATTGTTGATTATAGAAGGAATCTGTGTCCTAATTATCTAGGTTGAGAATGTCCCCAAGAGGAGCTCATAAGGATTGCCATGTTAAACCCTGCAGGTGGACCTAGTCCGACGTGACAATAAAGTTGAGTGGTACTACTCTTGGAGCTAGATATTAATTAAGTGAGTTGTCAGTAACTTACTTAATTAGTGGACATTCGTAATCTTAAACACAGGGAGACTAACACACTCATGATAAGAAGGAGCCCATAATGTAATTTGGGATTGGTGCGGTAGTGCGGTAATAACTCTCTAGTGGAATGAGTTATTATCGATGAACTTGAGTTGTGTGTTCAGGGCAAACACGGGATACTCAAGCTCATCGGAAGGCCAAAACCAATTTCTCCTCTAGGTCCCTATCGTAGCCTTATTATAGCCTCAAGTCCATCCAAATGTAAGGCTCTTCTTGGTGTCCAAGAAGGGGGCCGGACCATTGCTTGGTGACCAAGCAATGGCCGACCACATCCTCTTGTAGGGGCCGGCCCTATAGCTTGGTGACCAAGCTTGTAGGGGCCGACCATAATAATTCAAAAAGGGAGGGTTGTTTTGAATTTTTAAAATCTTATCTTTGTAGAAAACTATAAGTTTTATAAGAGAGATTTTAATTTTTAAAACTTTCCTTATTTGAATTAGGCCACATGTTTAAATAGAGAGTTTAAAAGATTTTAAAACTTTCCTTTTTTAACCATCCTCATGGTTTAAGAAAAAAAGGGAAAAGAAGTTTTAAAATTTAAATTTTCTATCACCATGTTAAAAAAGAAAATTTTATAAGAGAGTTTTTAAATTTAAAACATGGTTTTAATTTTTAGAAACTTTCCTTTTTTAACTCCTAATTTAGGAAAGAGAGCTTGTAAAATTTTATAAGAGTTTTTCTCTTGTAAAATTTTTTTAAAAAATTATTATTCCTTTCCTAAAACATGGTGGCCGACCACCTTGCTTGGTGTCCAAGCAAGGGGCCGGCCAAGTTTAATCCTAAACCAAATAGGATTAATCTCAATCATTGATTGATGATTGATTCAATCAAGAGGAAAGAAAAGGAAAAATAAAAAGGGAAAAAGGAAAAACTCTTGAATGATTTTATTTTTTGTAAAAGGTTTTTCCTTATTTGCCTTGGGCAAGTAATATAAAAGAAGGGGTGAGGGGGCTTTATGAGACACAACTCTTATTCTTTTGCTTGGGTGATCTCTTGGTGTGGCCGACCCTCTCCCTTCTTCCTCTCCCTTTGCTCTCTTCTCCTTGGTGGTGGCGGTGGCCGGATTTTAGAAGAAGAAGGAGGAAGCTTTTGGGTGGTGTTCATCTTGGAGGATCGTCACCCACATGACGTCCAAGGTGAGGCAAGGAATACGGCAGAAGATCTCGAGGTCATTAGCATACAAAGAGAAGGTATAATTAGCAATTGTTTTCCGCATCATGCTAGTTTTTCTCTTTGTAAGAATTCTAAATATAAGAGGCAATTAGATCTAGTTTTTCGAAATAGTTTTTCGAGTTTGTATTTTCTTCTTTTTCGAACTTGTGATTCGATTGTTCCTTTTGGTTAACCTAGAGTTATTTAAGGAAATAAATATTAGCTTTCCTTAAATGGCTTTGCCTAGGCGGTGGTGGTTGCTCCCATATCCAAGAAGGCCATGTGCCTCGCCATGCAGTCCTGGAAGCTAATTTTGGAAATTAATATTTATGGAATTAATAACCTAGGTAGATTTGAATCAATAGTGTTAAGTTCCGCTTGCGATTCAAATCTAAACCATTAAGAACAGATAAGTTAAATTTGGAATCAATGATGTTAAGTTCCGTCTGCGATTCCTTATTTAACTTCTAAAGAACACAATAGGTTATTTAAGGAAAGGTTCGACACTTGTACAAAAATTTTTGTACAGTGGAACCGGTACGTTTTCCTAGGTTTAACCAACAACAAGAACCTATAGGGTCACACACTAAGGACAATTATATGGAGATTAGGTTCATATGATAAACCAAGAGGACTAGATTCATGTGATGAATCAAATTAGATTAAGAGTAATCCTAATTGGGCTAATTGAGTTGGACTCAAGTTGATTCATGTGTTCAATGAGTCTAATTTAGATTATGACTCATTGAATGAATTTAATTAAATGAATTAGATTCATTATATTAAATTGGCTTGAATTAAATGGTTGGATTAGATCAACCATAAGAGAGATTAAGTCAAGTTTGACTTGACTTGAGAGGAAGAGGAAGAGTCAAGTTTGACTTGACTTTATGCCACATCATTTGTGACTTGGCATTAAGTGACCAATGATGATGTGCCACATCATCATGTTTAGCACATGTGTGTGTCACCTAATGGAGGATACAAATTCCCTTTCAATTTAATGTGGTTGGCCACATTAAATGAGAAGGAGTTACACATGTGTGGTCGACCACTTTTGTGAATGAATGGAATTCATTTTTCATTCAAGGCATTATTCCATCATCTTCTTCCTAGCTCTCTCTTCTTGCTCTCCCTCTCCTCCTCTTGCCGTGACTGATCAAGGGTGCTAGCACACCTTTGTTTAGTTTTTCTCCACCCATTTGTTCGTGTGGATACTTCTAGAGGATCGTACGCTTGACGATCTCGAGATCCGGCACTTCCTTGGACGAGCGGGATTCGTAAAGGGCATGCATCAAGGGTAAAAGGTTTTCTCCTTGTAAATCTAGTTTAGAACTAGCATAAAACTCGTACTCGTAATGTTTTTGAAAGTTTTACTTCGCACGGATCCGGTGGCATGGGGGTTTCAGGGTTTCCGCGACGCGAAAAAATGATTTTTGCGGCTCGAAAAACCCAACAATATAGTTACTGGGCGAGGCATTGAGGCAAACCCCAACAAGGTAAAGGCACTCCAGGACATGCCGCCGCCAAGATTCTGTGAATCCACACATTATCCTATATGTGCCATGTGTGACTCGACTGGACAAAAACAACAAAATCGAGCACTTGAATGAAAGAGCTAGTGTTTTGGTAGATAAGCTAAGTCAAGCATCAAGAAATCAACTAGTTTTGGTACCACATAATGTTTGGTAAGTAATGACTTATAATATCAATTTTAATTTATTGTTTCAAGAAATGTGCATGCAATAATTAAGTGATTTGTGCATAGTTATCATTGGATTCTCACTGTCATTGATCCATATAAGGAGATAGTTTATTTGTTGGATTCACTTAGTCATCGCATTCGTGACGAGGACTGGAAATACGTAGTGGATATGTGAGTACATATTTAAATTTTATTAAGAATTTTTTTAATCAATAAAACTCTCATATGTCCATTCTTATTGATGTATAAAGGAGCATAAGATTGTTTAATTCAAACAACGAAAAGAAAGGGAAAAACATGTTACATGGGAAGTAATAAAGGTATGCATGTCTACTTATGATTAAATAATAAAAAATTAAACATGTATATTAGGCATTTACAATTTGTTTTTTACATAGGGTCCTCACCAACCAGATTCGAAACAATGCGATTTTTATGTAATGAGATATATAAGAGATATTATTGAAGACGTGGAAACTATCGAGAGAGATTCACTTCGATCAATAGTAATATTTGACATTCAATTCTAATCTTCTCAAATATTTGTGTGTTTATCATTTTGCACTTATCATCTTTTGATTGTTTTTTACTAATCTAATCTATGTCTTTGTTCATAGTTCATCAAAACACAGTACTCTAAAGAAGAAATTGATGAAGTGCATTCCGAGTGGGCAGAATGCATACAAGACTATATTTATGACTAGGTATGTAAAATCATACAATGACTTGATCTATTCGTAAAGTGTTTACATATAATGCAAATTACATAATCTGGTCCTAACAAATATGCCCTGGAAACATCATGATTATTAAAACTTTAGTATGTAGGACATCCAGGTAGAATATCTCTGTTTTATTATTAATCTTATTCTGGAATGCATGAAGTGATTTCCAACATCTTAAGATTTTGAGATGTTCAAACATATATATCATTTGTTGGTAAACACATTTCTGTAGGACTAACATTTTTGTGAAGATTATCAGTTAAGTTTATAGTGATTATAAGTTTAGATGGTAGTGATTATCATTTTAGAAAATCATATTCTGGACTGCATAAAGTGATTAATAGTTTAGATGATTTAATGGATCAGTTTGTTATGGCTTTTTTTATAGAAATAAAGTAATGTTGAAGAAGGTTTTATATATTGCTTTGTGGTTTTTATGCAAACTATGTTAGTGCGGGAAGCATCCGACGATCAAACCTATGTTTTGATTATGTCAAAGGGTTCAAAGATAAGGTGTTTTGTTTACTAATATGTTGAATGAGCATTGCAGGAAAAGTCCTAAGTGTACTTAGGCAAAAGTCCTAGCTGCGGTTAGGCAAGTGAAAAACCCTAGGGGGCGGTAACCCTAGGTCATAGGGGGTGGTTACCATATGCGGAAAGCCTTGGCGGGTCGAAGTCTTCGGGCAAAAATCCTAGGGGGCGGTAACCCTAAGTTGAAATCCTGGTGTTGCGAATCGGGTGGAAGACTGGACGGGTCATGGACTGAACGTCCAGCATGAACATCGGAAGACTCGAGTGCTGAGCAAAAGTCCAGTCGGTCTGGAGGACCGAACTGGCAAAAGGTAAACTCTCCTTAGTGGAGTAGGTAAGGGCGCGTTCCCCGGAAGAGGGAACAGTAGGCATCGATTCGACCTAGGATTTTCGGTCGGAAATCTGAAGTCAGAATCGGACAGTGTAGAGACTGTCAAATACTCTTTTTATTATGTTTATTATGTGCTAACTTTGTGTTACAGGGTATTTTGGGACTAATGTATCTTGCAGGTACTAAAATACAAAGTTTGCCTTGGATGAACAGTATCCGAGGCGCCTCCATGGAGCTTGGAGGCACCTCGGGTGCAAAGGAGTAGAGCTTGCATGCGGTAGAGTTGGAGGCGCCTCAGACTGAGCTGGAGGTGCCTTGGACCGCAGATTGGAGGCGCCTTGGACTGGCATGGAGGTGCCTTCAAGTGGATCAGAGGAGAAGTTTTTAGCGCTGATCCACGCGGTTAACTCGGCAGCATGGAGGCGCCTTGGAAGGGGTTTGAGGCGCCTCAAGCAGGCTATTTAAGGAGGGTTCGAGCAGCAGTCCAGATGAACAATTCTCAAGTGATCCTACTACAACGTGCTGCTAACAAGATGCTCCGACTAAGCTACGACAAGTCGCCGACAACCCGGAGCTTCATTTTCTCAAAATTTTATTATCGGTATAGCTTTATTATTTCAGTTTTGTAATACTTAATCTGTACTTTGCGATTTGATAGTGAATTGCCCAAAGTAAATTCTCAACGAGCGTGGACCTTGGAGTAGGAGTCGCCTAAGGCTCCGAACCAAGTAAAATCTTGGTGTGCTTTTGTATCTTTGTATTTTGTTTTATTCCGCTGCTTAACTCTCGTCAAGTTTTCTGATTACAAAACACGTGAAAGCCACGAGTACTATTTACCCCCCCTCTAGTGCGATCTCGATCCAACAAACTGCACATCCGTAAGATTTGAGATCTTACTTAAGTGTTGTTGCTGTAATGTTGAGACATAAGGTACATGACTTCCTCAACGATTCCTTCTTCTGTTGCTGTTGTCAGCTATTCTAGCTACTTGCACATAATAAATGGTTTAAGATATAATGTCAAGTTTATATATTCATCAACTTTTCTCGTGCTCACTTGCTTGACTACTCATGAAAATGTGAAGTTGCAACTTTTCTCGTGCTTATTTAGCCATTATTTTACTTCAACATTTCAGAAGGTCCAGATTCATGTGACTTCACTTAATTTAGTTTCTACTACGCAAAAGATACAAAGCTGCAAGAAGTTTATAATTGTTTATACATATTGATAAGTTTTCTACTTTTGGGGCTTGTTTGTTTCAATTATCACTTTAGTTTGTAGTGATTATCAGATTATCCATTTCAATTATCAGTTTGTAATGATAAGCAGCGTACGTGTTATACATGAATGTTTCTACTTTTTTCTATGGCTTTAACTATATTTTTTTTTTCAGAAAAGGGGCAATTTGCAAGCTAAGTCTGAAATTGTGTATGCAGAAAAAGGACCGATACGTGAAGAATATTGCACATCCTGACTTGATCTATTCAGAAAAGGACCAGTTTTGCATGGTTATGGTTTGATTCTATATAAACTTAATTTTGTGGTCTCATCTTTTGTGGTTGTCATGATTATATTGGATACTTGTGGTCATGTTTGGATAGCTTGTAGTAATTGTAGCAGTTTATAAACTTAAACTGAAGTGAATGTATATATGTTGTACCGGTTTTTGGTTGAGACAGTATGTATATAAAAGATAACTGAATGTATATATATTGAAAATATATAATAGTTTTTCTTACAAATATAATTGTTTATAACCATAGATGTTTCTTATGAAAGACAACGGTTTTGAAATATTGTGTGCAAAAAATGTTTTTATTTATTCGCAATGCATTTTCTAATCAAGATAGACAACGAGTTTTTAACCATTGTGAAAAGTATTTAAAGACAACGGTTTTAAACTAAATTTTGAAGAAAGACAACAGTGTTTATTTGTTGTCAAAAGCATATCTATTATATGCAATCAAAATTATTGCAAAACTGGCAATTACAACGATTTTATACTGTTGCAAAACTGTTGTCTTTGGTATTAAAAGACAACACTTTAAATTCGTTGCATGACTGTTGTCTATTGTGTTCAAAGACAACGGTTTTAAACCGTTATTTTTATCACACATTTAACAACACTGCCAATTACAACGGTTTTAAAGGACCTACTACAATGGATAAAATCCGTTGTCTTTTAACATTTTTGTTGTAGTGACAAACAATGAGTGACATTTAGCAAGGCATTATTGCTACCCAAGTGACGAGAATGTTGAGATCCGACTTATCCTTTCCTTGACTATTATTTTGTATGACTCAATCCCTCTATCCTTGATATCTAGATGGATCAATGAGGCATAGACAATGCATCCTCTTATCAATCTTTGTGTTTTTTGATCTATAAGTAGACACACTCATACAAATAAACTCAATATCTCATATTGACTCATTTGAGCATAGTCATGTATTCCTATGTCCTACTAATCAAGGAGTTCACAAATATCACTTCTGTCATATGAAAAAAATAGATCTCATCTACATTACTCACATCCCTCTGTATAACTCATTGCATACCCAGTGATCGACTTTGTAGTTCACCGTATTATAGGTGACGTTTGATGATACCAAAGTACACAATTCTTTATGTAGGGAATTATAGTGACTTTAGGTCTAAGAACTATTCATACCAATAGTGACATAAGAATGTTTATGACACTAATATAATAATCTATGAAACATTCTCATGGTGGGTCATTCAGTATATATTCTCTAATATATACTCATGTGTTAACCTGATATCTCATATCCATAACTTGTGAGATTAAGTCATCCGTTGACCTATATGCTAGTCTTAACACATTAATATTGTCCTTGTATATTAATGGTTGACTAAGAATAGTTAAGAGTAGTGTCTATATATACTATAAGCTCCCACTATCAATTCAACTAATTGATATGCTGTAGACTAGGACCTACTACCCTAGGACATTATTATACTTATTCATTCGACACTGAACTGAAATAAATATAATAACAAACTTTACCTTATATTAATAAAATAAAATATGATACAATAATGCCCTATCAATCATCTCATAATTGGTACTAGGGCTAATACTAACAATTTCCCACTAGCACTAGTGTCAATCATTGAAATATCACATATCCAGTGACCTAGTATGACCATCATGCTTCCTCTGTGCCAAAGCCTTGGTCAAAGGATCTACAATGTTAGCATCAGTCGGTACTCTACATATCTTCACATATCCTCTATCGATGATCTCTCGAATAAGATAGAATCATCGTAGTATGTGTTTGGATCGCTGATGAGAGCGATGTTCCTTAGCCTGTGCAATAGCCCCATTGTTATCACAAAAGAGGTCTATTGGGTTTGCTATACTAGGAACAACACCAAGTTCTGTAATAAACTTTCTGATCCAAACAACCTCTTTTGCTGCAGCTGAAGCAGCAATGTACTAGGCCTCTATTGTAGAATTAGTGACTGTGTCTTGTTTTGAACTCTTCCAACTCATAGCACCACCATTTAAGAAAAATACATACCCCGAATGTGATATGGAATCAACCTAGTCAATTTGGAAGTTAGCATCGATATAACCCTTTACAGTAAGCTCTTCATCACCTCCAAAGATCAAAAAATAATCTTGAGTTCTTCTCAAGTACTTAAGAATATTCTTGACAGCTATCTATTGACCTTCACCTGTATATGACTGATATTTGCTCGTCATGCTTATTGCATACAAGACATCTGAGCAAGTACAAAGCATGACGTACATGATAGACCCTATAGCAGATGCATAAGGAATCTGATCCATGCGATCTCTTTCTTCCTTAGAAGAGGGGCATTGAGTCTTCGAAATACTTACACCATGTGACATCATCAGGAATCCCTTCTTGGAATTTTGTATGGTAAAACGATTAAGCACCTTGTCAATATATGCACTCTGACTTAGACCAACCAATCTCTTAGACCTATCTCTATAGATCCTGATGCCTAAAATGTAGACTGCTTCACCTAAGTCCTTCATTGAGAAACAATTCCCAAGCCGTGTCTTCATCGACAGAAGAATAGGGATATCATTTCCAATGAGTAGTATGCCATCTACATGCAATATGAGAAAGATGACTATGCTCCCACTAACCCTCTTGTAGACACAAAGTTATTCTTCATTCTTGATGAAACTAAACATTTTGATTGCATTATCGAATTGAAGATTCTAGCTCCTAGAAGCTTACTTTAATCCATAAATGGATCATTGCAACTTACATACCTTTCCAGCATCCTCGAGGAAATATTTGTTAAGAAATATAATTTTTACATCCATCTGCAGATCTCATAATCATAGTAAGTTGTAATAGCAAGTAAAATCTGAATAGACTTAAGCATCACAACTGGTGAAAAGGTTTCATTATAGTCTATACCATGAATCTGTTTGAATCCTTTAGCTACCAATCACCCTTTATAAGTATACAGATGACCATCCATGTCAGTCTTTCTTTAAAAGACCCACTTGCACCCAATGGATTTGATTCCTTCAAGTGGATCAACCAAAGTCCATACTTGGTTAGTGTACATGAATTCTATTTCGGATGTCATATCCTCTAGCCATTTCTCAAAATCTGGGCCTTGTACAACTTTCTGATAAGATGTAGGCTCTTTGAGACCAACAAGTACTGCATCACCGTATATAGACAAGAGAAAATAATATCTCTCAGGTTAACGATGGGTCTTATCAAGTCTGCGTAGAGTTTGTGTTACTTGAACAGGTTGTTGCTCCATAACTTCTTGTGGTGTAACTAAATTATGATCTACAACATCTTGTGGTACCTATTCAATTTTCGTCAAGGTTTCGGTGCTAGATTATTTATCTTGAATTTTTTCAAGATCAACTTTCCTCCCACTAGTTTTTTCAGAAATAAACTCCCTCTCTAGAAATACACCATCTTTGGTGACAAATACATTACTTTGTGTGGGATTATAAAAGTAATATCCCTTTGTTTCCTTAGGATATCCTACAAAATAACACTTGCCTGATTTGTGTCCTAGTTTATTAGAGACTTATCGTTGAATGTAAGCCTCACAACCCTAAATCTTTATGAAAAACATCTTGAGACTCTTCCCAGTCCATATTATATATGATGTCTTTATAACAGCCTTAGATAGCATATGGCTAAGTGCGAAAGTAGCTGTCTCTAGAGCCTTGATGTGCGTAGATTATATACACTTTTATGCTTGCATTCACATACTTTACGTATGCTTTATCTATGCATTTTTATACCCCTTGTCTTACTTTTAGTATAATTACACTTCTTTGTTCGGAGATCTGCTCTTTGTGCATTTTCTATTGACAGGAGTCAAATTCGAAGAGAAAACAATGTTTGTGGTTAATCTGGACAGCAAACGACATTGGCCGTGTGACTCTACATGACCATGTCAAAGAAGCAAGGAGGAGGATGACTTTGGCCTTGTGAAGCCACACGACCGTGTGGCTTCACCAGAGAAGGAGCAAGACACAGCCGTGTAAACCCATATGGCCGTGTCACCCCACTAACAACAACCAGGGCATAGCCGTGTGGATCCATATGGCTGTGTAACATTTCCAGAGAGCAAGAAGACTTCGGCTGTATGATCCACACGACCGTGTAGCCCATCCAGACCTAATGCAGAATACGACCATGTGAATCCACACAGCCGTGTCACCCTGGCCGAGAGCAAGAAGAAGGAGGCTATGTGGAGGCCACATGGTCGTGCCACAGGCCGTGCGATGCCTGTGCCATGCTCTATAAAAGGGGGTTTCTTCCCCTTTCTAGAGGAGGAAGGCTCTCCCTTTAGGGAGATCCATCTTGGTGTCGATCCTCGTCTTCTCCGACCTTCATCCTACGATCCAAGGCCATCTCCATCTCCACATAGACCCCAGAAGTTCAAGATTGGATTCAAAGATCACTCAACTCTATTGGATAAGCATTTCTCTTCTCTTCTCTTTAATTAGCGGGTTGAATGCTTGTGATCTTTCTATCTTTGGATCTCTATTTTAGTGCCAGGGAGTAGATCCTTTGTTCTAGGATTCAGGGAGTAGTTGTGGTATGATTTGATGTAAGAACTCATGGATATGTCAATTTTCTATCTAGATTATGTTAGCATGTTTTGTATCTATTTGATCTTATGTGAATTTATGTGTTTGGACTCAATTGTCATGTTTGATTGAATGCTTGTGTGTGCTTGTGGATCCCGTAGAGGGATGCTCTAGATCGTATGACCGAGGGACGCTAGTGATAGACATATCCCACTAACGGACGTCTAGGGTGTCATCATGAAAGGTGAATCAAGTCTCTACAAGGAAGTGGGATGGTTAAATGCAATTATCACCTTCATCTCTATAAAGATTGAGTAGTGTATGCGTTTTTTTGATGTATGACTGAGGGATGCTAGTGACAGGCAGAACCCGCTAACGGACTTCATAGGAATCACATCTATTTGATTGCTAGTGATGTTGATCTAAGTCCCTTGCCGGTTGTCCTCTATAGGGGAGAACCGACTACTTCCTACAAATGCATGTGAATTGAGGATGTGAATTGGTGAGCCATGTTATTTTGATGAATATCACAATGAAACTGAACTCCTAGAACACTCACAAAAACCAAGTTCCTCATTTACTTTTCTTATTCTAAGTCTTGTTTCTTTACTTAGTACCATTCTTGTTTTAGTCAATCGTTTAGCTAATTCTTCGTGAGATATCATCAATGCTTATAACCAGTCCCTGGGGTTCGATATCTTTTATTACTGACGATGAAACCGTGCACTTGCAGTATCATAATAAGTTTTTGGCGCCGTTGTTAGGGACTGCGCTTATAACATTAGCGATAATCATTTGAGTTAGACTAAACTTTTCTTTCTTTTCTTTTTCATACTTGTAACTAGTTTCAGAAATTTTGTTTTTGCAATTTCATATTGCATTCCTTATTCCTTTTCTGCAATATTCTCTTTTGCAATTCAAATTTCTCACTTTTTATTTCCAGCACTTTAGTTTGTGATTGAAATATTTGCAATCCTATTCTTATATGTGTAGATCTAACTTTGCAAGAGACCTATTATCTTTTGACCCTGAGATTGATAGAACTTATCATAGAAGAAGAATCTTGCAAAGACATCAAGAAGAACAAGAACTTTTAGATATGGCAAACAAACCTCTGAAGGATTACGCAGCACCATACACACGTGGGCTTTGGTCTAGCATCACCAGACCACCCATTGAAGCTAATAATTTTGAAATAAAGCCTGCGATAATCACCATGATACAACAGAACCAATTTGGGGTAGACCACATGAATATTGTGTTAGAGTGTATACTAAAAGTCTAGTTTTTTGTATAAATAATTATTTTGAAATAAGAATCACATTGGTCAAATGTCTACATTTATGCTAAGTGTAGTTGTCCGGTCGATTTATATTGTAGATAACATGATGTGAGGAGACACACAGAAGTTCATGTTATCAGTTCCTTATAAATTATAAAAAGTAGCTCACAACCAAGATGGAATGGGACAAACCATTGGAGTGGTTGTAGTGTAATTTGGTATTAGTTTATCTTGACTATAAAATTACACTAGTACACTATGAGTGTGTTGAGCAGGACTATTTGAGGTAATTTCTTTTATACTGACTACATAAAAGAACAAAACCTCTGTTATTATGGAAGTACGTACTCTTAATCATAATATAATAGCAAGCACGTATACTTAATATTTATTTCTTTAATTTATCAATGGGTGTGATTTAGTTCGTTAAATTAATAGGTCCGATAAGTTGGAAAATGATATTATATATATGGTGTGTTGTTGATTATAGAATGAAACTATGTCCTAGTAATGTAGGTTGATGATGTCCCCTTGAGGAGCTCATAAGATTTGTCATGTAAACCCTGCAGGTGGACTTAGTCCGACATGATAATAATGATGAGTGGTACTACTCTTGGAGCTAGATATTAATTAAGTGAGTTGTCAGTAACTCATTTAATTAGTGAACATTCAATATCTTAAACACAGGGAGAATAATGCACTCATGATAAGAAGGAGCCCATATTATAATTTGGGATTGGTGCGGTAGTGTAATAATAACTCTTTAGTGGTATGAATTATTATTGATGAACTTGAGTTGGGTGTTTGGGGCAAACACGGGAAGCTCAAGCTTATCGGGAGACTAAAGCCTAGCTTCTTAAAGTCCAAGCTAGGGTCGACCAAGCCTTGCTTGGACACCATGCAAGGGGCCGACCAAGCTAAACTTGGAGTCCAAGCTAGGGTCGGCCAAGCCTTGCTTGGTGTCCAAGCAAGGGGCCGACCACATACACATAGAGAAGGAAGTTTTATTTTAAAAATTTTCCTTTTATAGAGATCCATGAAAATGATTTAAAAGGATGATTTTAGTTATAAAACTTTCCTTTTTTAGATTGGTCACAAAAGGAAATAAAAGGGAGTTTTTTATTTTGTTAAAAACATTCCTTTTATGATGTTTTCCACATAGTTTTAAAAGAGAGTTTTAAATTTTAAAATTTTTCCTTTTATAGCTTACTACAAAGGATTAAAAGAGAGATTTGAAATCTTTCCTTATTTGTAGTTACCTATAATGATTAAAAGAAAGATTTTATTTTTAAACTTTCCTTTTTTTTTGTAATCATGATATAAAAGAAGTTTTATTTTAAATCTTTTCTTTTATAGACATCCATAAAAAGATTTAAAAGAGAAGATTTTAATTTTATAAAATATTCCTTTTATAGCTATTCACAAAAGGGATATTAGAATAGAGATTTTAATTTTTGTTTAAAATCTTTCCTTGTTTGATGGACATGATATGACCGGCCATAGTAAGGGATTAAAGGAAGTTTTTATTTTTGTTTTAAAAACTTTCCTTTTTTGCTTTCACCAAGGATTATAAAAGAAGGGGAGATGGTGCCTTATGGTTACAACAACACATCTTCTATTCTCCTCTTCTCTTCCATGGTGGCTGGCCCTCTTCATCATCTTCTTCCTTTCTTCTTTTTTCCTTGTGGCCGACGACACGTAGCTTGGAGTTCCAATTGGTGGCCAGATTCTTGGAGGAAAAGAAGAAGAGAAAGGAAGCTCTCTACTTGTGACATCCTTTTGGTGGCCGAAAGCTTGGAAGGAAGAAGAAGCCTTGGGTGGATTTCATCGTGATAGATCGTCGCCCACACGATTGTAATGCCCCGCCCCTTCCTGCTTAAGCTGACGGGGGTTACTTATCTTCTCTTCTTAAAAACAGCGGAAGTCTTAACTACAGTATATATATTTTTTTTTATTTTTAAACTTTTCTTTTACTTTTCAATTCATCATCGCTAACTACCTATCATATGAGTCACATAACATGCTTAACATAAATTTAACCCATAATACTAAAGAGCATGATGAAGTGTCATAGAGTCATAAAAGAAACAACATGAACATAATTCTTATTAACTAGAAGCAGGTCTTTCTCTTTAGCCAAGTCACTACTACACATGTCCTCCTTGCCCCCTTCTGCTGCTCCCTTAGTACATCCATTCTTTGCCCTTATCTGTGATACAAGGAAAGTAAGCTGTGAGCACTCAAGGCTCAGTAAGATCCTTTCCTACTCACGAAAATCGTATAGCATAAATAAAGCTTCAAGTCATAAAGCATAAAGACAACTCATCATATCATGTATAGAAGCATTATATCATAACATAATCATATGGTATCATGGCATATCCTAATAAAGTCAATATGTGCATCCTAACATAACATAATCGTGATCATAACATATTCTAACATAATCGTAAGGTTCATCCTAACATAACATAACATAATCATAGACATCATGGTGTATCGTCACATAATCATAATGTGTTATTCAAAATGACTTTCGAAAACATGATTCATGCGATAACATATGCAACATGTCCTTTGAAAACTTATTACTTGTATACTTAAACATATTAATAACATGATTAGGGCCCCGGCTTGTACCACATACATAAATGCGCGCGTCCCATGTAGGTCCAAGGTAGCAAGTCTTGAACCCTACAAGGCATACATAACTAGGCCCGTTTCTTAATCCATCGACCTAGGGGCACTTAGGAGCCCATCCCTAACGAGGCCCGTTTTTTAGTCCATCGACCCCGGGGCGCTTATGGAGCCCACCCTTGGTACAAGCCATATAAAGTAAAGTAGCATGTCATACATATCATGATTCTTATCATTTCTTGCACATCATATTTCTTATCATATCATACCATATAGAATTTTGGGTACACAGCTCATCATAATGGTATGTAAAATTTGGGCACACAGCACATCATAAATACATGCATAGTTTGGGCACACAGCTCATCATAAATAGCATGTAAACTTGGGCACACAACTCATCACATATATCATGCGTAAATTGGGCACACAGCTCATCATGAATAACACACAGCATAGCATAAGGGTTTCCATCAAGTATAGATCATATATGTGCATAATTAAACATAGAAGCATAGCAATCTCATAAACATGGCATATAAGATACATGGGAAACATAATTAGATTTCTAACCCTAATGTCTTATAGGGGCCGAAACATATAGATTGGGTTTTAGGTAAAAACTCCATACCAACATGTGAACCCTAAATAAGTATCATTTCCTATACCATAAGAAAAACACCATGAGCAAGTTTAGGTAGAGTTCTAGGTTTTCTTAAGCTTACAACTTATCATGGCCTAAACTTATCAAACATTCATTGGGTTAAAAATTATCATTCAAGCTTGTGAACCCTAAACAACTTCATAGCAATTATTTCAAGGAACAACGTGAGCATAGTTGAGTTAGGTTTTAAGTTTCTTACGCCCTTAAACATGATATGGCCGAAACTTGTAGGACTTAAAACTAGGGTTCAAGTGTCCTAAAAGCATGAGAACCTTAAACAACTTTCATAGCAAATATTTCAAGGAACAACATGAGCAAAGTTGAGTTAGGTTATAAGTTTCCTAGGCCCTTAAACATGACATGGCCGAAACTTGCAGGACTTAAAGCTAGGGTTCAAGTGTCCTAAAAGCATGAGAACCTTAAACCATTTTCATAGCAAATATTTCAAGGAGCAACATGAGCATAGTTGAGTTAGGTTATAAATTTCCTAGGCCCTTAAACATGACATGGCCGAAACTTGTAGGACTTAAAGCTAGGGTTCAAGTGTCCTAAAAGCATGAGAACCTTAAACCACTTTCATAACAAATATTTCAAGGAACAACATGAGCATAGTTGAGTTAGGTTATAAGTTTCCTAGGCCCTCAAACATGACATGGCCGAAACTTGTAGGACTTAAAGCTAGGGTTCAAGTGTCCTAAAAGCATGAGAACCTTAAACCACTTTCATAGCAAATATTTCAAGGAACAACATGAGCATAGTTGAGTTAGGTTATAAGTTTCCTAGGCCCTTAAACATGACATGGCCGAAAATTGTAGGACTTAAAGCTAGGGTTCAAGTGTCCTAAAAGCATGAGAACCTTAAACCACTTTCATAGCAAATATTTCAAGGAACAACATGAGCATAGTTGAGTTAGGTTATAAGTTTCCTAGGCCTTAAAACCTTGTGTGGCCGAAAGTTATAGAGCGTGTAACCAAATTTCCATGCAACAAACTAGCCTAAGAACATAAGTTAGTTTCATATCATTTCATCAAGAAGGTCATGAGCATCTTAGACTTGTTTTAAACTCCCCTAGGCCTCAAATCTAAACATGGCCGAACCTTTATAGACATGAAATATAGTTGAAATCAACATACAATCATGGCATATCATAATAGCTTCATATCTTATCTTAGGGAGATCATGGCATGCTTAGTTTTAAGTTAAAGCTCTCCTAGGCCCTTATTTCTACCATGGCCGAATATTCATGACCATGAAACTGAAGTTCTAATCAACATACAAGTAGGAGAAAATGTAAACAAAAACCATTGTCATAGGGCACCTATCATAAGAACAAAGGAGCATGTTTTAGTTTAAGGCTTAAGCTTACCTAATTCTTTTGTTCATGCTTGGCCGAAAGTCTAGGATCATGAATCTAAGTTCTAACTAAGATTCTAGCATAGAAACATGAAATAAATCCCTACCATAAAATACATGTCACAAGAAACATATTAAGCATGTCGAAATTTAGATCTTTATATTTCCTAGGTCCTTCCTTTGGTCTTATCTTGGCCGAAATTCTTCATGAGGTTTGCTTAGATTTTTATGTAACCGAATCTTCATAGAACACACAAAAGCTATTGTACCACAGGTGAGGGAAACTTACATCCTTTCGCTTGTTGTTTTCCTTAGAGAGAAAAGTATTCTAGGTGCCAAGGAAGGAGAAAACTTCTTCTTCTTGTACCTCCTTTTGTTTCTTTTTGCTTGGAAGGCTAGGATTTGAAGGCATCTTCACGGAAGTTAGTTTTCTTGGAGAAGAACTTAACTTAGCTATTGGGATGAGGAGAGGAAAAAGTTCTTGGTTCGGTGAGGAATGAAGAAGGAAGAAGGAGGAAGAAAGAAAAGGACTTACTCTCTTGTTTTTCCTTCTCCTAAATCTATCTATTCCTTTGTTAAATGAAACATGTCTTCATTCATTCCCTCAACTCTTCTTCTCCATTATTACTTTAATTCCCACAAAAATTGAGAGAGGGAGGGAAGTAAGCAATTCCTCTTTTGCTTGCTCTTTTTCTTAACCAAGAGGAAAAGAAGGTAAGCCACTTGGTTTTCTCTTGCTCTTTTGTTTAGTTTTCTTTTATTTCCTTCTCACCTTTAATTAAATTTCTCATCTCTTTCCATCCAAATATTACTCATTATCCTAGTGGTTATCATGCATCAATTTATCTCCATCATATGTGGGAGGTTCAAGGTTCAATCCTTGACCTCATCTCTTCTTATTCCATATTTTTGTTCTTATTTTCCCTTTTCTCTTATTCTTTTCATTTCTATGCTCTAAGAAAAATAATACTCATATACCTATCTTATAATTTTGTGGGTGTTATAGTACCCCATACCTCATAGAAAGTTCATCCTCGAACTTAGAATAGTGATGGATACTTCTGTCTCATATCGTCTTCTCGTTCTCTCGTGGCTTCTTCGTATCGTTGATTTTGCCACAGAACCTTTACTAAGGGTTCTTCTTTGTTCCTTAGTCTTTTGACGTCTCGATCCAATATCTGAATTGGTCGACTCTCATAAGTTAGGTCCTCTTGCACTTGTACTGCCCGTGGTTCGATCACTTGATCCGTGCTCGGAATGCATTTCTTTAGCATCGAAACGTGGAATATGTTGTGTATGGCTGACATCTCTTGAGGCAGCTCTATTTCATAAGCTACTTTGCCGATTCTTTTCAGAACTCGGTATGGTCCCACATAACGTGGGCTTAGCTTTCCTTTCTTACCAAACCTCATTACCCCTTTCATAGGGGCTACTTTGAGAAATACTGGGTCTCCGACACTGAATTCCAATGGCCTTCGTCGCTTATCCGCATAATTCTTTTGTCGACTCTGAGCAGTTTCTATTCGTTGGCGGATGTTTCGTATAGCCTGGGTGGTGTTATCGATGAACTCGGTTTGGACTCCCATCTCCTTCTTTTCACCGCCTTCGTACCAACATATAGGGGTTCTGCATTTCCTCCCGTACAGAGCCTCGTAGGGGGCCATCCCAATAGTAGCTGGTAACTATTGTTGTAGGCAAATCGCCTGGCATAAATATCGGCTCCAGCTTCCCTTGAAGACTAATGCGCATGCCCGTAACATATCTTCTAGCACTTGATTAACCCTTTTTGTTTGTCTGTCAGTCTGAGGGTGAAAGGCGGTACTGAATAATAGCTTCGTACCAAGAGTCTTCTGGATGCATTCCTAGAAATGTGAAACGAAACGACCATCTCTGTCTGAAATGATGGTCTTAGGGATCCCATGTAGCCTAACAATTTCCTTGACATATAATTGAGCCAGTTGCTCAATCGAATAAGTCATTTTGATTTCTAGAAAATGACCGGATTTGGCCAATCTATCCACAATTACCCATATGGCGTCGTAGCCGTTTGTTGTCTTGGGTAATCCTGCTATAAAGTCCATAGAGATATCTTCCCATTTCCATTCTAGAATTTGGACAGGCTGTAGTAATCCTCCCGGTCTCTGATGTTCTGCTTTAACCCTCTGACAGGTCAGGCAAGTACCGACATACTGAGCCACATCTCTTTTCATACCGGCCCACCAAAATTTCTTTTTCAAATCTTGGTACATTTTGGTGGATCCTGGGTGCATTGCATAGGGCGTTGAATGAGCTTCCTCTAGTATCCTTGTAACACCCCTAGAAAGCCTAGATAAGAAAGTAAGGGTAATGAGAGTACGAATGTAGTGAAAAGAAGGTGTAGATATTCTAAGTTAAATATTAAGATGGGAAGGATTTAGATGATTAAAAACTTTATGAAAGAAAATAAAGTTGAGAATATAAAGTTCTATACATGATTTATAATGCAAGTAAACAAAAGAAATATGAGATATTATATATGCATGTATGAAATATTTATGCATAATGCATATACATGAATTATTTTGTACAAAAATATGTTAGGAGAAGGATTTGATCCTTGGTTCTCTTGTGGATGCATGCATGTGTTAACCAAGTGTGATAGGAGTGAATATTGTAAGAGGAGAGATGGGAATTATAATTAAAGGAAAGAAAGGAGAGAAATTAAGAGAAAGAAAAGAGAGAAACTCAAGAAGCATTTCTCTAGCATATTCTTTCTCATTAAGAGGAGAAGTAAATGAGGAGGATGAATCAAGTCAAGTTTTCCTCCCCTCACTTTAGTATAAATAGGCATGGAGGGGGGGGGCTTCATCCTCAACTCACTCTCCTCCTCTCCTCCATTTGTGCCGAGCACTCTCCCTCCCTCTTTCCTCTTGTTGCCGAGAGCAACAACTCTCCCCCTTCTTTCTTTCTTTTGTTGCCGAGCAACACAAGAGGAAGAAGCCTCCTCTTCTTCCTCCTCCTCTCCACCAAAAGACCTAGCCACTTCTTCCTCCATTGGTGCCGAGCAAAGCAAGCAAGGAAGAAAGGTCCACAAGCAAGTTCTCAACTCTAGGAAACTTAAGCAAAGAATGTAAGCTTCCCCTCACCTGCGGTACAAGGCTTTCATGTGATTTTCGGATTCTTTTTCTATGCCTTGAAAGAAAGTTTTCCCCTATGTTTTTATACATATATGATGCATGATCAGAGGTGTATGTAACCCTAGAATTTCAATCAAAAATATTGTAAATAGGTTAGGAAAATTATTGTCTAACCAAACTAGTGCAAGGTTCCCTCTATGAAATGCTAGGGACCTTCCTATGGTTTTCTTGCTTGGAAGTTGATTGGAACCAAAAGAACCCCACTCTCATGTTTCGGCCAAGAAAGAATTTAGGGTTAGGAGGACCTTGAATTTAAAATAACTATGCTTATATGATATAAAGTTCTTAAGAGTTGTATGCTTGTATGTTGAAAGAAACTCATGAACCTTACTCTTAATATTTCGGCCATGGTAAGGTGATGGTTTAGAGAAGCTTAAACAAAATTCTAATATGCTCAATGACCTCTGTGATATTATGTTATGAAAGATGATTAATGCTCTCATGTTTAATTGGAATGTAGAAAATTAGTTACATGATTTATGACATGTAAGATCACAAGAGTCCTAGCTTGTTTATGATCCAACTTTGTGTATGATGTTCTTAGTAAATCTTGCTATGAAATTTACTTAGGTTTCCCATGCTTTAGGCCACTTAAAGGAAGTTTATATTCTATGAATTTCGGCCAAGTAAGGTTTAAAGGACCTAGAGGCCTTGGAAATGAAACCTAAGGGGTTAAAAGTACTTCTTATGAAAACTTGATAATGTGTGAATGTGATACATGTTTGTATGACCTAAATGAATCATTATGTGTTCGGCCATGAAGGGATAGATGCCCTAGAAACCCTAGAACAAAAATTAAATATGTCTATGCCATGCTGTATGAAAATGATATGATAATAAGTTAGAAGGCATGATTGCTTTAGTTACGAAATGATATGCATAATGAAGTTATATTATGAAATATGCTATGATGTGTTATAGCATAGAAAATGCTATACATAATGAAAAGAAATGAAGTTATGTTATGATATGTGATAGCATAGAAAATGCTATACATAATGAAAAGAAATGAAAAGAATAAATGCATGAAAGATTGTTAAGGACATGATATGATAGTTATGCATGATAAGTTATTTTTATGATTTGTACCAAGGGTGGGCTCTGTAAACGCCCCGGGGTCGATGGAGTAAGACTCGGGCCTCGTCAGTAATGGGCCTTTGAGTGCCCTAGGTCGATGGAGTAAGACTCGGGCCTAGTATGTATGCATGGTAGGGCTCAAGACTTGCTACTTTGGACCTACGCATTATGTATGTGGTACAAACCGGGATCCCAAATGATGATGATATTAATTTCAAGTACTATACATAATGAAAAGAAATGAAAAGAATAAATGCATGAAAGATTGTTAAGGACATGATATGATAGTTATGCATGATAAGTTATTTTTATGGTTTGTACCAAGGGTGGGCTCCGTAAACGCCCCGGGGTCGATGGAGTAAGACTCGGGCCTCGTCAGTAATGGGCCTTTGAGTGCCCTAGGTCGATGGAGTAAGATTCGGGCCTAGTATGTATGCATGGTAGGGCTCAAGACTTGCTACCTTGGACTTACGCATTATGTATGTGGTACAAACCGGGATCCCAAATGATGATGATATTAATTTCAAGTACTATTAAATATAAGTTTTCAAATTCACGATGCATTGCCTACATTCATATGTGCTTGAATTATATGATGATATGATATAATGTCATGTGATATTATGATATGAATATGATGCCCTTGTATGTCTTATGCTTGTGATTTATTTGTTTTATGATATGATATTCATGCTTCTATGAAATGATATGTGAATAAGAAATATGCATGATATGTTTGAATAGAATGATATGTTATGTTATGATTGGTTGAGACGATGATATGTTGATCCATTCTTGATATACAATGATTCTCGGTTTTAGTGAGTAGGAAAGGAACTTACTGAGCCATGAGTGCTCATAGCTTACTTTCCTTGTACCGCAGATAAAAGAGAAAGCTGGATGAACAACGGAGCAGTAGGAGGAGAAGATAGTGATGTGTGTGGTGGTGGCTCGGCTTGGACGATTCGGACAAATTAATATTTTTAGTTATAAGTTCAATATATGCACATTTGAACAAATCAGAATATGTGATATTATGCTTAATAAATTAAATTCTTTAAAATTTTTATTCTTCCGCTGTTATAGTAAAACATGTACGTAAGTAGTATAAGAACCTAGCGCCGCCTTTGGTTGGGTAAGAAGGGCGGGCGTTACAAGTGGTATCAGAGCGAGGTTAGCCAGCTCACTACACACACATCAAGCTCCTTCCTGCCGCTCCAAGTAAGTACAGTTGCATAATTTATTTGTATGCAAAATAGTATGATACTCTAAGATACATGAATGGTAGCCTAGGAAGGATACCTTAAGCTATACCCTAGAGAATGGTGCATGATGATAAGTAGGATGCATGAATGGTAGCCTAGATACAAGAACCTTAGGCTATAACATAAGAGGAATAATGAATCTTTAAAATCTTGTAGAAATGGACTATATCCCATTCGAATACGATCCCGAGGATGTAGAATATTTTGGCGAATACCTCGAGTTCGCGGATGAACCCGATATGCTGGAATACTTCGACAACTATCTGAGCGACTCGGAATCTCCGGAACACGGAGAGTTCGGAGAGGAAGATCTCGAGGAAATCGAGGAAGGGAATTCGGACGATAATGAAGATGAAGATTCAGAAATTATGGAATATTATGAAGGAGAGAACGAGTTTCTTGAGATGGGCGAGGATGAATTTAACCTTGCTGAATACATGGAAATGGGTTTCAACCCCAACGATATAATAGACTTCGAGTGGGGACTGAACAACCTCGAGGGGGAACTAAACGAAGACCCGATGGAACCGGACGAACATGTTGAAGAAGACGAGGGAATGGATGAAGAGACAATAATCGACCCGGAAGAGGCATCGGAGATTCAACCTCCGATAATGCCTGATCCACCCCAGAATGATCTGGGCAAGTCGATACAGGTCGGGTTGATGATGACTACTGCTATCATGTCCTTTATGGCAGGAGTAGTCACAACCTACCTGGCCTTTTAAGAGAAGAAGTTATGAACAAAAAAAAAATGTAATAAAAGCTTTTGATGAATAAAAAGAGTAGAAATGGTATCAATTTAAGCATGAGTCAAGTAAAAATGATAATACCATTGGCTAGATCTTGACGCGTATGAATGGTAAGGTAATCTAAAGATGATATGACAACCTAAGAAAGAATACCTCAACGATAACCCAAACATGGCATGAAACCTAGACATGATGTGTTAAGATATTTATGCATAAATGATAACTTAGACTAATCTTGTTATCATTTAGGAAATTAGGTATGGCTAGAAAATGAAATGCCAGAACAGAGGAGACCATACCTCCACCTGATTGGGCACATGTAGTTACTGAGCTACAACGACAGCTTACGGAACAGCAACAGATGATTGCTGCCATGATGAATCAACAAGGGATGTGGAAGCTTAGAACCAATCTAAAACCTATGACATTGTTCCTTATGATAGGTTAATCACATGCTACACTTTTATGCTTAGACATGTATGCTTGTGATTTAATTGTTTATGATATGATATGCATACTTTTATGAGATGACGTATGCCTAAGTGATGCATTTTTTTTATGATGTGATGTATGCCTAAGTGATGCATACTTTTATGAGATGATGTATGCCTAAGTGATGTATACTTTTATGACATGATGTATGCCTAAGTGATGCATACTTTTATGATACGAGGTGTGCCTAAGTGATGCATGCTTTTATGATACATGATATGTATGACATGTACTTTACTTTCTGTGTGATTGGCTTATACCAAGGGTAAGCTCCACCAGTGTCTAAGGAATCTGAGCAGAAATTGTCATTCTAAGTTCGGGGATGAACTTTCAATAAGTAGGGGAGATTGTAACACCCCTAGAAAGCCTAGATAAGAAAGTAAGGGTAATGAGAGTACGAATGTAGTGAAAAGAAGGTGTAGATATTCTAAGTTAAATATTAAGATGGGAAGGATTTAGATGATTAAAAACTTTATGAAAGAAAATAAAGTTGAGAATATAAAGTTCTATACATGATTTATAATGCAAGTAAACAAAAGAAATATGAGATATTATATATGCATGTATGAAATATTTATGCATAATGCATATACATGAATTATTTTGTACAAAAATATGTTAGGAGAAGGATTTGATCCTTGGTTCTCTTGTGGATGCATGCATGTGTTAACCAAGTGTGATAGGAGTGAATATTGTAAGAGGAGAGATGGGAATTATAATTAAAGGAAAGAAAGGAGAGAAATTAAGAGAAAGAAAAGAGAGAAACTCAAGAAGCATTTCTCTAGCATATTCTTTCTCATTAAGAGGAGAAGTAAATGAGGAGGATGAATCAAGTCAAGTTTTCCTCCCCTCACTTTAGTATAAATAGGCATGGAGGGGGGGGCTTCATCCTCAACTCACTCTCCTCCTCTCCTCCATTTGTGCCGAGCACTCTCCCTCCCTCTTTCCTCTTGTTGCCGAGAGCAACAACTCTCCCCCTTCTTTCTTTCTTTTTGTTGCCGAGCAACACAAGAGGAAGAAGCCTCCTCTTCTTCCTCCTCCTCTCCACCAAAAGACCTAGCCACTTCTTCCTCCATTGGTGCCGAGCAAAGCAAGCAAGGAAGAAAGGCCCACAAGCAAGTTCTCAACTCTATGAAACTTAAGCAAAGAATGTAAGCTTCTCCTCACCTGCGGTACAAGGCTTTCATGTGATTTTCGGATTCTTTTTCTATGCCTTGAAAGAAAGTTTTCCCCTATGTTTTTATACATATATGATGCATGATCAGAGGTGTATGTAACCCTAGAATTTCAATCAAAAATATTGTAAATAGGTTAGGAAAATTATTGTCTAACCAAACTAGTGCAAGGTTCCCTCTATGAAATGCTAGGGACCTTCCTATGGTTTTCTTGCTTGGAAGTTGATTGGAACCAAAAGAACCCCACTCTCATGTTTCGGCCAAGAAAGAATTTAGGGTTAGGAGGACCTTGAATTTAAAATAACTATGCTTATATGATATAAAGTTCTTAAGAGTTGTATGCTTGTATGTTGAAAGAAACTCATGAACCTTACTCTTAATATTTCGGCCATGGTAAGGTGATGGTTTAGAGAAGCTTAAACAAAATTCTAATATGCTCAATGACCTCTGTGATATTATGTTATGAAAGATGATTAATGCTCTCATGTTTAATTGGAATGTAGAAAATTAGTTACATGATTTATGACATGTAAGATCACAAGAGTCCTAGCTTGTTTATGATCCAACTTTGTGTATGATGTTCTTAGTAAATCTTGCTATGAAATTTACTTAGGTTTCCCATGCTTTAGGCCACTTAAAGGAAGTTTATATTCTATGAATTTCGGCCAAGTAAGGTTTAAAGGACCTAGAGGCCTTGGAAATGAAACCTAAGGGGTTAAAAGTACTTCTTATGAAAACTTGATAATGTGTGAATGTGATACATGTTTGTATGACCTAAATGAATCATTATGTGTTCGGCCATGAAGGGATAGATGCCCTAGAAACCCTAGAACAAAAATTAAATATGTCTATGTCATGCTGTATGAAAATGATATGATAATAAGTTAGAATGCATGATTGCTTTAGTTACGAAATGATATGCATAATGAAGTTATATTATGAAATATGCCATGATGTGTTATAGCATAGAAAATGCTATACATAATGAAAAGAAATGAAGTTATGTTATGATATGTGATAGCATAGAAAATGCTATACATAATGAAAAGAAATGAAAAGAATAAATGCATGAAAGATTGTTAAGGACATGATATGATAGTTATGCATGATAAGTTATTTTTATGGTTTGTACCAAGGGTGGGCTCCGTAAACGCCCCGGGGTCGATGGAGTAAGACTCGGGCCTCGTCAGTAATGGGCCTTTGAGTGCCCTAGGTCGATGGAGTAAGACTCAGGCCTAGTATGTATGCATGGTAGGGCTCAAGACTTGCTACCTTGGACCTACACATTATGTATGTGGTACAAACCGGGATCCCAAATGATGATGATATTAATTTCAAGTACTATACATAATGAAAAGAAATGAAAAGAATAAATGCATGAAAGATTGTTAAGGACATGATATGATAGTTATGCATGATAAGTTATTTTTATGGTTTGTACGAAGGGTGGGCTCCGTAAACGCCCCGGGGTCGATGGAGTAAGACTCGGGCCTTGTCAGTAATGGGCCTTTGAGTTCCCTAGGTCGATGGAGTAAGACTCGGGCCTAGTATGTATGCATGGTAGGGCTCAAGACTTGCTACCTTGGACCTACGCATTATGTATGTGGTACAAACCGGGATCCCAAATGATGATGATATTAATTTCAAGTACTATTAAGTATAAGTTTTCAAATTCACGATGCATTGCCTACATTCATATGTGCTTGAATTATATGATGATATGATATAATGTCATGTGATATTATGATATGAATATGATGCCCTTGTATGTCTTATGCTTGTGATTTATTTGTTTTATGATATGATATTCATGCTTCTATGAAATGATATGTGAATAAGAAATATGCATGATATGTTTGAATAGAATGATATGTTATGTTATGATTAGTTGAGACGATGATATGTTGATCCATTCTTGATATACGATGATTCTCGGTTTTAGTGAGTAGGAAAGGAACTTACTGAGCCATGAGTGCTCATAGCTTACTTTCCTTGTACCGCAGATAAAAGAGAAAGCTGGATGAACAACGGAGCAGCAGGAGGAGCAGATAGTGATGTGTGTGGTGGTGGCTCGGCTAGGACGATTCGGACAAATTAATATTTTTAGTTATAAGTTCAATATATGCACATTTGAACAAATCAGAATATGTGATATTATGCTTAATAAATTAAATTCTTTAAAATTTTTATTCTTCCACTGTTATAGTAAAACATGTACGTAAGTAGTATAAGAACGTAGCGCCGCCTTTGGTTGGGTAAGAAGGGCGGGCGTTACAATCCTTCTTCGCAACTCTGGATCCCCGGGAATACATAATCGATCCCTGAGGCATAATATTCCATTGTCCGCGATCCGGAATCCGTCATTCTTTCCTTCTAGGGTTTCTTGTTTAATCCTTTGGAGACTTTGGTCACTGGTTTGTTTCTCTAATAAATTATCGAATAATGTGGGTGCTATGGTCATGGTAGAGAGCTGCCCGGACATATTTTCGATCCATTGACTAGTAATATCTCTCGGTTTCCCAATAATTTCGAACATTGGTTCGCCTTTAGCATCAGATATAGTTTTGGCATATTGACTAAAAGTAGGTAACTGACCTATGACGATAGTAGTGGTGTCTGCCATATCTTCTTTAGTGAGCGAGAAAACCCTGGCGTTCGTTATAGTTGGTGGGGCTTCCAATCTCCCTTGGCTAATCGGTGTTCCTTCAATGGTAGCTTGCATCTGATGTAGTTGTGAGGGGGTACTCTTGGTTTGGTTGTTCTGCTGGGGTGGTACCTGGAACCGGTTAGTGCAGTCTCTGGCCAGATGTCCTTCCCCTCCGCAATTATAGCACTCTCTTGTACCCTTGTGACATATTCCAGGATGCAGCTTTCCGCAAATTGTGCACTGAGGGTACTTCGGTTGTTTATTCACTGAGCTACCTTTTGCATTGTCCCACTGTTTCCTTTTTCCAGTAGAGGTCCCTTTCCAGCATGTTTTGCTACCTGAGGGTCTCTGCCCTTCTATTCGGGCCTGACTCTTATTCTCTTTCATTGCGTTCTGATAATATTCTGTGATGAGGGCACTGCTGACCAATTCCTCTGTAGTCTGAGGTCTATTAACTCCGCCGGCCACGTTCAGTGCTATTTCGGGTCGAAGCATCTTCAACATTAGTCTGACCCTTTCTCTTTCCGTACGAACCAATTCTGGACATAGGCGTGCCAAACGGTTGAAGAGTTTTACTGCTTTGTTCACTGATAGATCACCTTGCCGAAACTCGGTGAACTCGTCATAGTGCCGGTTCGTCACTTGCATATGGAAGAATTCCTCGAAGAACTCTGTCTCGAAGTCCGTCCAATTCATCAGATTAATCTGTCTCTTTGCTTTCACTCTTTCCCACCACATCCTTGCATCTCCGGAAAAACAAAATGATGCACACTTGATCTTTTCCGCTACGGGCCAGTCCAGTAATTCCACTATGTTTTCCACTGTCTTGAACCAGGCCTGAGCGTCCCATGGCTCGCAAGTACCTGAGAAATTTTCCGGCTTCAGCCTTAGCCACTGTATCAAGTAGGTCTCCTGTCTGACTACTGGAGCAGGGGCTATCGGTGGTACTGGTGCAATGACTGGGATGACGGGCGCTGCATTCTGATTTACTGGCGGGGTGGCAGGATTTTCTTGCTGACCCATCAAGGTCGTGATCAGCTACTGTTGCTCCGTGATCTGACGCTGGAGGTCGGTAACTATCTGAGTCAGATCTGGTGGAGTAGCTGCCTCGTCTGTTCGGGTAGTACGTCTCCTAGCCATGCTTATCTTCATTAATAACAATAATTTATCGTTATTTCTATCCAGGCTAAAATAAGATCGTTATTATTCCTATCCTTCCATCATGCATACCTAAACTAGGACTGTGACTTAACATCATAAAAATAAAATAAGAAATCATGCATAATAATAAAGCATCATAATAAAAAAAAATTAATTTTAAACATATAGATTCTTACTTGGAGCGGCAGGATGGAGGCTTGACATGTGTGTAGTGAAAATGCTAACTTGGCTCTGATACCAAACTGTAACGCCCCGCCCCTTCCTGCTTAAGCTGACGGGGGTTACTTATCTTCTCTTCTTAAAAACACCGGAAGTCTTATCTATAGTATATATTTTTTTTCCTTTTTAAACTTTTCTTTTACTTTTCAAATCATCATCGCTAACTACCTATAATATGAGTCACAGAACATGCTTAACATAAATTTAACCCATAATACTAAAGAGCATGATGAAGTGTCATAGAGTCATAAAAGAAACAACATGAACATAATTCTTATTAACTAGAAGCAGGTCTTTCTCTTTAGCCAAGTCACTACTACACACGTCCTCCTTGCCCCCTCCTGCTGCTCCCTTAGTACATCCATTCTTTGCCCTTATCTATGATACAAGGAAAGTAAGTTGTGAGCACTCAAGGCTCAGTAAGATCCTTTCCTACTCACGAAAACGGTATAGCATAAAAAAAGCTTCAAGGCATAAAGCATAAAGACAACTCATCATATCATGTATAGAAGCATTATATCATAACATAATCATATGGTATCATGGCATATCCTAATAAAGTCAATATGTGCATCCTAACATAACATAATCGTGATCATAACATATTCTAACATAATCGTAAGGTTCATCCTAACATAACATAACATAATCATAGGCATCATGGTGTATCGTCACATAATCATAATGTGTTATGCAAGATTACTTTCGAAAACATGATTCATGCAATAACATATGCAACATGTCCTTTGAAAACTTATTACTTGAATACTTAAACATATTCATAACATGATTAGGGCCCCGGCTTGTACCACATACATAAATGCACGCATCCCATGTAGGTCCAAGGTAGCAAGTCTTGAACCCTACAAGGCATACATAACTAGGCCCGTTTCTTAGTCCATCGACCTAGGGGCACTTAGGAGCTCATCCCTAACGAGGCCCGTTTCTTAGTCCATTGACCCCGGGGCGCTTATGGAGCCCACCCTTGGTACAAGCCATATAAAGTAAAGTAGCATGTCATACATATCATGATTGTTATCATTTCTTGCACATCATATTTCTTATCATATCATACCATATAAAATTTTGGGCACACAGCTCATCATAATGGTATGTAAAATTTGGGCACACAGCACATCATAAATACAAGCATAGTTTGGGCACACAGCTTATCATAAATAGCATGTAAACTTGGGCACACAGCTCATCACATATATCATGCGTAAATTGGGCACACAGCTCATCATGAATAACACACAGCATAGCATAAGAGTTTCCATCATGTATAGATCATATATGTGCATAATTAAACATAGAAGCATAGCAATCTCATAAACATGGCATATAAGATACATGGGAAACATAATTAGATTTCTAACCCTAATGTCTTATAGGGGCCGAAACATATAGATTGGGTTTTAGGTAAAAACTCCATACCAACATGTGAACCCTAAATAAGTATCATTTCCTATACCATAAGAAAAACACCATGAGCAAGTTTAGGTAGAGTTCTAGGTTTTCTTAAGCTTACAACTTATCATGGCCGAAACTTATCAAACATTCATTGGGTTAAAAATTATCATTCAAGCTTGTGAACCCTAAACAACTTCATAGCAATTATTTCAAGGAACAACGTGAGCATAGTTGAGTTAGGTTTTAAGTTTCCTACGCCCTTCAACATGATATGGCCGAAACTTGTAGGACTTAAAACTAGGGTTCAAGTGTCCTAAAAGCATGAGAACCTTAAACAACTTTCATAGCAAATATTTCAAGGAACAACATGAGCAAAGTTGAGTTAGGTTATAAGTTTCCTAGGCCCTTAAACATGACATGGACGAAACTTGTAGGACTTAAAGCTAGGGTTCAAGTGTCCTAAAAGCATGAGAACCTTAAACCACTTTCATAGCAAATATTTCAAGGAACAACATGAGCATAGTTGAGTTAGGTTATAAGTTTCCTAGGCCTTAAAACCTTGTGTGGCCGAAAGTTATAGAGCGTGTAACCAAATTTCCATGCAACAAACTAGCCTAAGAACATTAAGTTAGTTTCATATCATTTCATCAAGAAGGTCATGAGCATCTTAGACTTGTTTTAAACTCCCCTAGGCCTCAAATCTAAACATGGCCGAACCTTTATAGACATGAAATATAATTGAAATCAACATACAATCATGGCATATCATAATAGCTTCATATCTTATCTTAGGGAGATCATGGCATGCTTAGTTTTAAGTTAAAGCTCTCCTAGGCCCTTAGTTCTACCATGGCCGAATATTCATGAGCATGAAACTGAAGTTCTAATAAACATACAAGTAGGAGAAAATGTTAACAAAAACCATTGTCATAGGGCACCTATCATAAGAACAAAGGAGCATGTTTTAGTTTAAGGCTTAAGCTTACCTAATTCTTTTGTTCATGCTTGGCTGAAAGTCTAGGATCATGAATCTAAGTTCTAACTAACATTCTAGCATAGAAACATGAAATAAATCCCTACCATAAAATACATGTCACAAGAAACATATTAAGCATGTCGAAATTTAGATTTTTATATTTCCTAGGTCCTTCCTTTGGTCTTATCTTGGCCGAAATTCTTCATGAGGTTTGCTTAGATTTTTATGTAACCAAATCTTCATAGAACACACAAAAGCTATTGTACCACAGGTGAGGGAAACTTACATCCTTTCGCTTGTTGTTTTCCTTAGAGAGAAAAGTATTCTAGGTGCCAAGGAAGGAGAAAACTTCTTCTTCTTGTACCTCCTTTTGTTTCTTTTTTCTTGGAAGGCTAGGATTTGAAGGCTTCTTCACGGAAGTTAGTTTTCTTGGAGAAGAACTTAACTTAGCTAATGGGATGAGGAGAGGAAAAAGTTCTTGGTTCGGTGAGGAATGAAGAAGGAAGAAGGAGGAAGAAAGAAAAGGACTTACTCTCTTGTTTTTCCTTCTCCTAAATCTATCTATTCCTTTGTTAAATGAAACATGTCTTCATTCATTCCCTCAACTCTTCTTCTCCATTATTCCTTTAATTCCCACAAAAATTGAGAGAGGGAGGGAAGTAAGCAATTCCTCTTTTGCTCTCTCTTTTTCTTAACCAAGAGGAAAAGAAGGTAAGCCACTTGGTTTTCTCTTGCTCTTTTGTTTAGTTTTCTTTTATTTCCTTCTCACCTTTAATTAAATTTCTCATCTCTTTCCATCCAAATATTACTCCTTATCCTAGTGGTTATCATGCATCAATTTATCTCCATCATATGTGGGAGGTTCAAGGTTCAATCCTTGACCTCATCTCTTCTTATTCTATATTTTTGTTCTTATTTTCCCTTTTCTCTTATTCTTTTCATTTCTATGCTCTAAGAAAAATAATACTCATATACCTATCTTATAATTTTGTGGGTGTTACAGTACCCCATACCTTATAGAAAGTTCATCCTCGAACTTAGAATAGTGATGGATACTTCTGTCTCATATCGTCTTCTCGTTCTCTCGTGGCTTCTTCGTATCGTTGATTTTGCCACAGAACCTTTACTAAGGGTACTTCTTTGTTCCTTAGTCTTTTGACGTCTCGATCCAATATCTGAATTGGTCGGCTCTCATAAGTTAGGTCCTCTTGCACTTGTACTGCCCGTGGTTCGATCACTTGATCCGTGCTCGGAATGCATTTCTTTAGCATCGAAACGTGGAACATGTTGTGTATGGCTGACATCTCTTGAGGCAGCTCTATTTCATAAGCTACTTTGTCGATTCTTTTCAGAACTCGGTATGGTCCCACATAACGTGGGCTTAGCTTTCCTTTCTTACCAAACCTCATTACCCCTTTCATAGGGGCTACTTTGAGAAATACTGGGTCTCCGACACTGAATTCCAATGGCCTTCGTCGCTTATCCGCATAATTCTTTTGTCGACTCTGAGCAGTTTCTATTCGTTGGCGGATGTTTTGTATAGCCTGGGTGGTGTTATCGATGAACTCGGTTTGGACTCCCATCTCCTTCTTTTCACCGCCTTCGTACCAACATATAGGGGTTCTGCATTTCCTCCCGTACAGAGCCTCGTAGGGGGCCATCCCAATAGTAGCCTGGTAACTATTGTTGTAGGCAAATTCTGCCTGGCATAAATATCGGCTCCAGCTTCCCTTGAAGACTAATGCGCATGCCCGTAACATATCTTCTAGCACTTGATTAACCCTTTTTGTTTGTCTGTCGGTCTGAGGGTGAAAGGCGGTACTGAATAATAGCTTCGTACCAAGAGTCTTCTGGATGCATTCCTAGAAATGTGAAACGAAACGACCATCTCTGTCTGAAATGATGGTCTTAGGGATCCCATGTAGCCTAACAATTTCCTTGACATATAATTGAGCCAGTTGCTCAATCGAATAAGTCATTTTGATTTCTAGAAAATGGCCGGATTTGGCCAATCTATCCACAATTACCCATATGGCGTCGTAGCCGTTTGTTGTCTTGGGTAATCCTGCTATAAAGTCCATAGAGATATCTTCCCATTTCCATTCTAGAATTTGGACAGGCTGCAGTAATCCTCCCGGTCTCTGATGTTCTGCTTTAACCCTATGACAGGTCAGACAAGTACCGACATACTGAGCCACATCTCTTTTCATACCGGCCCACCAAAATTTCTTTTTCAAATCTTGGTACATTTTGGTGGATCCTGGGTGCATTGCATAGGGCGTTGAATGAGCTTCCTCTAGTATCCTTCTTCGCAACTCTGGATCCCCGGGAATACATAATCGATCCCTGAGGCATAATATTCCATTGTCCGCGATCCGGAATCCGTCATTCTTTCCTTCTAGGATTTCTTGTTTAATCCTTTGGAGACTTTGGTCACTGGTTTGTTTCTCTAATAAATTATCGAATAATGTGGGTGCTATGGTCATGGTAGAGAGCTGCCCGGACATATTTTCGATCCATTAACTTGTAATATTTCTCAGTTTCTCGATAATTTCGAACTCTGGTTCGCCTTTAGCATCAGATATAGCTTTGGCATATTGACTAAAAGTAGGTAACTGACCTGGGACGACGGTAGAGGCGCTCGCCACATCTTCTTTAGTAATCGAGAAAACCCTGGCGTTCGTTGTAGTTGGTGGGGCTTCCAATCTCCCTTGGCTAATTGGTGTTCCTTCAATAGTAGCTTGCATCTGATGTAGTTGTGAGGGGGTACTCTTGGTTTGGTTGTTCTGCTGGGGTGGTACCTGGAACCGGTTAGTGCAGTCTCTGGCCAGATGTCCTTCCCCTCTGCAATTATAGCACCTTCTTGTACCCTTGTGACATATTCCAGGATGCAGCTTTCCGCAAATTGTGCACTGAGGGTACTTCGGTTGTTTATTCACTGAGCTACCTTTTGCATTGTCCCACTGTTTCCTTTTTCCAGTAGAGGTCCCTTTCCAGCATGTTTTGCTACCTGAGGGTCTCTGTCCTTCTATTCGGGCCTGACTCTTATTCTCTTTCATTGCTTTCTGATAATATTTTGTGATGAGGGCACTGCTGACCAACTCCTCTGTAGTCTGAGGTCTATTAACTCCGCCGGCCACGTTCAGTGCTATTTCGGGTCGAAGCATCTTCAACATCAGTCTGACCCTTTCTCTTTCTGTGCGAACCAATTCTTGACATAGGCGTGACAAACGGTTGAAGTGTTTTATTGCTTCGTTCACTGATAGATCACCATGCAGAAACTCGGTGAACTCGTCATAGTGTCGGTTCGTCACTTGCATATGGAAGAATTCCTCGAAGAACTCTGTCTCGAAGTCCGTCCGGTTCATCAGATTAATCTGTCTCTTTGCTTTTGCTCTTTCCCACCACATCCTTGCGTCTCCGGAAAAACAGAATGATACACACTTGATTTTTTCCGTTACGGGCCAGTCCAGAAATTCCACTATGTTTTCCACTGTCTTGAACCAGGCCTGAGCGTCCCATGGCTCGCAAGTACCTGAGAAATTTTCCGGCTTCAGCCTTAGCCACTGTATCAAGTAGGTCTCCTGTCTGACCACTGGAGAAGGGGCTATCGGTGGTACTGGTGCAACGACTAGGATGACGGGCGCTGCATTCTGATTTACTGGCGGGGTGGCAGGATTTTCTTGCTGACCCATCAAGGTCGTGATCAGCTACTGTTGCTCCGTGATCTGACGCTGGAGGTCGATAACTATCATAGTCAGATTTGGTGGAGTAGCTGCCTCGTCTGTTCGGGTAGTACGTCTCCTAGCCATGCTTATCTTCATTAATAACAATAATTTTTCGTTATTTCTATCCAGGCTAAAATAAGATCGTTATTATTCCTATCCTACCATCATGCATACCTAAACTAGGACTGTGACTTAACATCATAAAAATAAAATAAGAAATCATGCATAATAATAAAGCATCATAATAAAAAAAAATTAATTTTAAACATATAGATTCTTACTTAGAGCGGCAGGATGGAGGCTTGACATGTGTGTAGTGAAAATGCTAACTCGGCTCTGATACCAAACTGTAACGCCCCGCCCCTTCCTGCTTAAGCTGACGGGGGTTACTTATCTTCTCTTCTTAAAAACAGCTGAAGTCTTATCTATAGTATATATTTTTTTCCTTTTTAAACTTTTCTTTTACTTTTCAAATCATCATCGCTAACTACCTATAATATGAGTCACAGAACATGCTTAACATAAATTTAACCCATAATACTAAAGAGCATGATGAAGTGTCATAGAGTCATAAAAGAAACAACATGAACATAATTCTTATTAACTAGAAGCAGGTCTTTCTCTTTAGCCAAGTCACTACTACACACGTCCTCCTTGCCCCCTCCTGCTGCTTCCTTAGTACATCCATTCTTTGCCCTTATCTGCGATACAAGGAAAGTAAGCTGTGAGCACTCAAGGCTCAGTAAGATCCTTTCCTACTCATTTAAACCGTATAGCATAAATAAAGCTTCAAGGCATAAAGCATAAAGACAACTCATCATATCATGTATAGAAGCATTATATCATAACATAATCATATGGTATCATGGCATATCCTTATAAAGTCAATATGTGCATCCTAACATAACATAATCGTGATCATAACATATTCTAACATAATCGTAAGGTTCATCTTAACATAACATAACATAACATAATCATAGGCATCATGGTGTATCGTCACATAATCATAATGTGTTATGCAAGATGACTTTCGAAAACATGATTCATGCAATAACATATGCAACATGTCCTTTGAAAACTTATTACTTGTATACTTAAACATATTCATAACATGATTAGGGGCTCGGCTTGTACCACATAAATAAATGCACGCGTCCCATGTAGGTCCAAGGTAGCAAGTCTTGAACCCTACAAGGCATACATAACTAGGCCCATTTCTTAGTCCATCGACCTAGGGGCACTTAGGAGCTCATCCCTAACGAGGCCCGTTTCTTAGTCCATCGACCCCGGGGCGTTTATGGAGCCCACCCTTGGTACAAGCCATATAAAGTAAAGTAGCATGTCATACATATCATGATTCTTATCATTTCTTGCACATCATATTTCTTATCATATCATACCATATAGAATTTTGGGCACACAGCTCATCATAATGGTATGTAAAATTTAGGCACACAGCACATTATAAATACATGCATAGTTTGGGCACACAGCTCATCATAAATAGCATGTAAACTTGGGCACACAGCTCATCACATATATCATGCGTAAATTGGGCACACAGCTCATCATGAATAACACACAGCATAGCATAAGGGTTTCCATCATGTATAGATCATATATGTGCATAATTAAACATAGAAGCATAGCAATCTCATAAACATGGCATATAAGATACATGGGAAACATAATTAGATTTCTAACCCTAATGTCTTATATGGGCCGAAACATATAGATTGGGTTTTAGGTAAAAACTCCATACCAACATGTGAACCCTAAATAAGTATCATTTCCTATACCATAAGAAAAACACCATGAGCAAGTTTAGGTAGAGTTCTAGGTTTTCTTAAGCTTACAACTTATCATGACCGAAACTTATCAAACATTCATTGGGTTAAAAATTATCATTCAAGCTTGTGAACCCTAAACAACTTCATAGCAATTATTTCAAGGAACAACGTGAGCATAGTTGAGTTAGGTTTTAAGTTTCCTACGCCCTTAAACATGATATGGCCGAAACTTGTAGGACTTAAAACTAGGGTTCAAGTATCCTAAAAGCATGAGAACCTTAAACAACTTTCATAGCAAATATTTCAAGGAACAACATGAGCATAGTTGAGTTAGGTTATAAGTTTCCTAGGCCCTTAAACATGACATGGCCGAAACTTGCAGGACTTAAAGCTAGGGTTCAAGTGTCCTAAAAGCATGAGAACCTTAAACCATTTTCATAGCAAATATTTCAAGGAGCAACATGAGCATAGTTGAGTTAGGTTATAAATTTCCTAGGCCCTTAAGCATGACATGGCCAAAACTTGTAGGACTTAAAGCTAGGGTTCAAGTGTCCTAAAAGCATGAGAACCTTAAACCACTTTCATAGCAAATATTTCAAGGAACAACATGAGCATAGTTGAGATAGGTTATAAGTTTCCTAGGCCCTTAAACATGACATGGCCGAAACTTGTAGGACTTAAAGCTAGGGTTCAAGTGTCCTAAAAGCATGAGAACCTTAAACCACTTTCATAGCAAATATTTCAAGGAACAACATGAGCATAGTTGAGTTAGGTTATAAGTTTCCTAGGCCCTTAAACATGACATGGCCGAAACTTGTAGGACTTAAAGCTAGGGTTCAAGTGTCCTAAAAGCATGAGAACCTTAAACCACTTTCATAGCAAATATTTCAAGGAACAACATGAGCATAGTTGACTAAGGTTATAAGTTTCCTAGGCCTTAAAACCTTATGTGGCCGAAAGTTATAGAGCATGTAACCAAATTTCCATGCAACAAACTAGCCTAAGAACATTAAGTTAGTTTCATATCATTTCATCAAGAAGGTCATGAGCATCTTAGACTTGTTTTAAACTCCCCTAGGCCTCAAATCTAAACATGGCTGAACCTTTATAGACATGAAATATAGTTCAAACAACATACAATCATGGCATATCATAATAGCTTCATATCTTATCTTTGGGAGATCATGGCATGCTTAGTTTTAAGTTAAAGCTCTCCTAGGCCCTTAGTTCTACCATGGCCGAATATTCATGAGCATGAAACTGAAGTTCTAATCAACATACAAGTAGGAGAAAATGTTAACACAAACCATTGTCATAGGGCACCTATCATAAGAACAAAGGAGCATGTTTTAGTTTAAGGCTTAAGCTTACCTAATTCTTTTGTTCATGCTTGGCCGAAAGTCTAGGATCATGAATCTAAGTTCTAACTAACATTCTAGCATAGAAACATGAAATAAATCCCTACCATAAAATACATGTCACAAGAAACATATTAAGCATGTCGAAATTTAGATCTTTATATTTCCTAGGTCCTTCCTTTGGTCTTATCTTGGCCGAAATTCTTCATGAGATTTGCTTAGATTTTTATGTAACCAAATCTTCATAGAACACACAAAAGCTATTGTACCACAGGTGAGGGAAACTTACATCCTTTCGCTTGTGGTTTTCCTTAGAGAGAAAAGTATTCTAGGTGCCAAGGAAGAAGAAAACTTTTTCTTCTTGTACCTCCTTTTGTTTCTTTTTGCTTGGAAGGCTAGGATTTGAAGGCTTCTTCACGGAAGTTAGTTTTCTTGGAGAAGAACTTAACTTAGCTATTGGGATGAGGAGAGGAAAAAGTTCTTGGTTCGGTGAGGAATGAAGAAGGAAGAAGGAGGAAGAAAGAAAAGGACTTACTCTCTTGTTTTTCCTTCTCCTAAATCTATTTATTCCTTTGTTAAATGAAACATGTCTTCATTCATTCCCTCAACTCTTCTTCTCCATTATTCCTTTAATTCCCACAAAAATTGAGAGAGGGAGGGAAGTAAGCAATCCCTCTTTTGCTTGCTCCTTTTCTTAACCAAGAGGAAAAGAAGGTAAGCCACTTGGTTTTCTCTTGCTCTTTTGTTTAGTTTTCTTTTATTTCCTTCTCACCTTTAATTAAATTTCTCATCTCTTTCCATCCAAATATTACTCCTTATCCTAGTGGTTATCATGCATCAATTTATCTCCATCATATGTTGGAGGTTCAAGGTTCAATCCTTGACCTCACCTCTTCTTATTCTATATTTTTGTTCTTATTTTCCCTTTTCTCTTATTCTTTTCATTTCTATGCTCTAAGGAAAAATAATACTCATATACCTATCTTATAATTTCGTGGGTGTTGCAACGATGCCCAAGAGAAGGAGAGGAATACAATAGAAGATCAAGAGGTCTATAAGCTACAAAAGGTATAACTAGTTTTTGTTTCCGCATCATGACTAGTTCATCCTTTTGTATAAATCTTGGAAAACCAAACACAAGAGGTTAATGGTTTTATGTTATCATTTTTGTTATCGATTTTATTGTTCGATTTCATGTTTTGATATTGTGTTTCTATTGAGGTCTCTATAGTTATAACTAGTTTACTGTAAGAAGTTAAATATCTGATTTCTTTGAAAGGCTTTGTCTAGGAAGTGGTGGATGCTCCTATACCCAAGAAGGCCTAGTGCCTCGCCATGTTTAATCTGGAAGCCGATCTTTGAAATAGATATTTGATAACTTCTGTAATATGGTAAATGTTAAGTATCGTTTCGAATTCAAGTTTAACTTTTGAAGGACAATTTGGATTAATAATGTTAAGCATCATTTGCAACCCAAATTTAACTTCAGTAGAACACTTGGGTAGCTAGGATAGTTCTATGCTTGTACAAATTTTTGTACAAGGGAACTAGTACGGTATTCCTAGTAGCAACCAACAATTGGTATCAGAGCTAGGTTGTACCTCTGTGTGTTTGGTTTTTAGTTTAATTATGCACATGTCATATATATTTTAGGCAGGATAATAGTAGGATGTGCAAATAGATTAACTCTGTGGTTGTAGGCTCCAACTATTATGACCTATTGTGATTATGTGTGATTAGACACTAGGACATGTTGAGGACATTTTATGTGTGTGCATGATTGTATGTATTAAATACAGCAGGAGCTGTATTGGTTATAGGATTTTACATTTTGTTCGATCTATACTTTATGTACATTCCTTTGTGGAATATAGGATCGATATATGTAAAATTTTTTTTTTGTCGCGGATCGTATCCTTGCGAGACGTGGTGCCATTTGAGGACTAGAGGTGCAGCGGAAAAAGTGTAAGGAATTAGGGCACAAAACACGCAAAAGCGCAGCGGAAAACATCTAGTTCCTTTCCAATAGATCTATGCGAAAGGAAACCATATACTAATTACTAATTATTCTACATGAGAAAGTTATACCTTTGTTTCATGCCCTTCACAATCCCGACAGCAACGTTTTTTTAGATGCGGATCTTAGCACGATCAAGTGGCCACGCCTCTATGGTATCCACACGAACAAGTCACGTTTGTCTCACAAACTCACAAAGTGGAGAATGAAACAACCAAAGGTTGTGCTAGCAACCCTTTTGGAGGTTTCGGCCAAGTGGAAGAGAGGAGGAGGAAGAAGAGCAAGAGCACCAAAAACTCATCATGAAAATGAATCCAAAAACCCCTTTTTATAGATTCATGAAATTGCCTCATGCCTTAATGTCAATTGCCTTGATTGACATTAATATTTGTCTTCATCCAATGAATCTAATGCATCCTATGCATGAGCCATTCAAATGGTTCACTCTTCATCCAATGAATTCAATGCATGCAATGCATGCAATGCATGAGCAATTCAAAATGTTCACTCTTCATCCAATGCATGAATAATTCAAGTTGTACACTCCACTTTCTTCATGAATTCAAATTCATGAAATCCTATTCATGAAATCATATAATGAGTTCAATTCATTAATCATCAATTAATTCATGAAATTATATAATGAGTCCAACTCATTAATCATCAATCCAATTGATTCAATGAGTCTAATTTGAATTAGACTCAATCCAATAGTTGGGTTTAATTGAGTCTTACTCAATGAGTCCAATTTGAATTAGACTTAATCCAATGATTCATCATATGAATCCATCTCCATTAACTTGTTCTTTGTGTGTGACCCAATAGGTTCTTGTAACGTTGGCAATGTATCCAAATCAACATTTAAATACATAAGCAATGAGTGGCATCTAGCAAGGCATCATTGCTACCCAAGTGACGAGAATGTCGAGATCTGACTTAACCTTTTCGTGACTATGATCTTGTATGACTCAATCATTCTATCCTCGATATCTAGATTGATCAATGAGGTATAGACCGTGTCATCCTCTTATCAATCATTATGTTTCTTGATCTCTAAGTAGACACACTCAATTAAATAAGCTCAATATCACATATTGACTTATTTAAGCATGCACATGCATTCTTGTGTCCTACTAATCAAGGGGCCCATAGATATCACTTCCATCATATGGAAAGGATAGATCCCATCTACATCACTCACATCCCTCCGCATAACTTATTGCATACCCAGTGATCAACTTTATGCTCCACCCTATTACGGGTGACGTTTGACGATACTAAAGTATACAACTCCTTATGTAGGGAATCGTAGTGACTTCAGGTCTAAGGATTATTCATACCAATAGTTACATGAGAATGTTTATGACACTCATACGACAATCCATGAAACATTCTCATGGCGGGTCATTCAGTATATATTCTCTAATATATACTCATGTGTCAACCTGATATCTCATATCTATGACTTGTGAGAATAAGTCATCCATTGACCTACATGCTAGTCTCAACGCATTAATATTGTCCTTGCATATTAATGCTTGACTAGGAATAGTTAAGAGTAGTGTTCTATGTATATCTACAATATCTCACTATCAATTCAACCAATTGATATGTTATAGATTAGAACCTCCTACTCTAGGACATTATTATACTTATTCATTCGACACTGAATTGAAGTAAATATAATAATCAACTTTGCCTTTATTAATAATGAAATATAATACAAAAGGAGCTCTTTACAATCATCTCATAATTGGTACTAGGGCTAATACTAACAATCTCCCACTAGCACTAGTGTTAATCACAGAAATATCTAATACCCAGTGACCTAGTATGACCATCATGCTTCCTTTGTGCCAAAGCCTGGGTCAAGGGATCCGCAATGTCAGCATCGGTCGGTACTCTACATATATTCACATCCCCTCTATCGATGAACTCTCGAATGGGATGGAATCACCACAATATATGTTTGGATCTTTGATTAGAGCGAGGTTCCTTAGCCTGTGCAATAGCCCCATTATTATCACAATAGAGGTCTATTGGGTTTGCTATACTAGGAACAACACCAAGCTCGGTAATGAACTTCCTGATCCAAACATCCTCCTTTGCTGTTGCTGAAGTAGCAATGTACTCGACCTCTGTTGTAGAATCAGCTACTGTGTCTTGGTTTGAACTCTTCCAGCTCACAGCACCACCATTTAAGCAAAATACATACCCTGACTGCAATCTATAATCATTCTTGCCAGTTTGGAAGCTAGCATCGGTGTAACCCTTTACAACAAGCTCTTCATCGCCTCCAAAGATCAAGAAATAATATTGAGTCCTTCTTAAGTACTTAAGAATATTCTTGACTGCTATCCAGTGACCTTTACCTGGATCTGACTGGTATTTGCTCGTCATGCTTAATGCATACGAGACATCTGGGCGAGTACAAAGCATGACATACATGATAGACCCTATTGCAGATGCATAAGGAATCTGATCCATGCGGTCCCTTTCTTCTTTAAAAGAGGGGCATTGAGTCTTCGAAAGACTCACACCATATGACATAGGTAGGAATCTCTTCTTGGAAGTCTCCATAGCAAAACGTTTAAGCACCTTGTCAATATATGAACTCCGGCTTACACCAAGCAATTTTTTAGATCTATCTCTATAGATCTTAAGACCTAAAATGTAGGCTGCTTCACCTAAGTCTTTCATTGAAAAATAATTCCCAAGCCATGTCTTCACTGATTGAAGAGTAGGGATATCATTTTCAATGAGAAGTATGTCATCTACATACAATATGAGAAAGATGACTATGCTCTCACTAACCTTCTTGTAGACACAAAGTTCATCTTCATTCTTAATGAAACCAAACGTTTTGATTGCATCATCGAATTGAAGATTCCAGCTTCTAGAAGCTTGCTTTAATCCATAAATGGATCTTTGCAACTTACACACCTTTCCAGCATTCTTGGGATCTACAAAACCCTCTGGTTGTGTCATGTACACATCCTCGAGTAGATTTCCTTTAAGAAATGCAGTTTTGACATCTATTTGCTAGATCTCGTAATCATAAAAGGCTGCAATAGCAAGCATGATCCGAATGGACTTGAGCATCATAACTGGTGAAAAGGTTTCATCATAGTCTATACCATGAATCTGCTTGAATCCTTTAGCCACCAATCTACCTTTATAGGTATGCATATGACCATCCATGTCTGTCTTCACTTTGAAGACCCACTTACACCCAATGAGTTTGATCCCTTTAGGTGGATCAACCAAAGTCCATATTTGGTTAATGTACATGAATTCCATTTCAGATCTCATGGACTCTAGCCATTTATGAGAATCTGGGCCCTGTACAACTTCCTGATACGATGTAGGCTCATTGAGACCAATAAGCTCTACATCACCATGGTCAGATAAGAGAAAAGAGTATCTCTCAGGTTGACGATGGGTCCTATCAGATCTACGTAGTGTTGGTTGCTACTCGGAAAACCTAGAGGTTCCACTGTACAAAAATTTTGTACAAAGGTCTGAACCTTTTCCTAGCTACCATGTGTTCTTTTAAATTAAATTTTGGATCGCCTGCGGAACTTAACACGTTTGATCCAAAACTTAATCTATTCGTTCTTTTAGGTTTTGACTTGGGTCTCCTGCGGAACTTAACACGTTCGACCCAAATCACCTTAAGTTATTAATTCCATTAAATATTAATTTCCATAATTGGTTCCCAGTACTGACGTGGCGAGGCACATGACCTTCTTGGATATGGGAGCAACCACCACCGACTAGACAAAACATTTTATGGAAAGCTAATATTTAATTTCCTAAAATAACTTTAGGTTAACCGAAAAGAACAATCAAATCACAAGGGAAAATAAAAAACAAAAGAACAAAACATCGAAAAACATATTCGAAATACTAGAATCGCATGCCTCTTGTATTTGGTATTATTTCCAAAAATAATTAGTATGATGCGAAAAGAAAAATTACTAGTTATACCTTTTAGAAAGACCTCTTGATCTTCTACCGTATTCCTCTTCTAACCTCGGACGTTGTGTGGGCAACGATCTTCCGAGATGAGAACCACCAAGTACCTTCTTCTTCCTTGCAAATTTCGGCCATCAAAACTTCTTCTAAGATGAAGAGATTCGGCCACCACCACCATGCTCCAAGGGATGCTAGAAAAGAGGCTTCTTTTCTCTTCTTCTTCTCCTTCTTAGATCTGGCCACCAAAGCTATCTCCACCATGAGAAAGTTTCGGCCACACAAAGGAGAGGAGAGAAAACAAAGGGCCGGCCACACCTAAGGAAGAAAAGAGGGAGAAAAATAGAATAGAGTCGTTAGCCTTGAAGTCTCCTCTACCCCCTCTTTTATAATCGTTGATCTTGGCAAATAAGGAAATTTTAATAAAAACTTCCTTAATTCTTTTGCCATTGAAAAGGAAAATTTATTTAATTAAAAATAAAATTCTTTCTCAATTTTATTTGGCCGGCCACAACAATAAACTTCCAAGCAAATAAAATTTTAAACACCAATTAAAACTTCCTTATTTTCTTCCGGAAATTTATAAAATTTCTCTAATAATTTTATCCCTTCATGATTGGTTTATAAAAAGTAAATTTAATAAATTAAAACCTTTCTTTTAACATGTGGATAAAAAGAAAGTTATCTCTAAAAATTAAAATCTCTTTTAATCTACAAATAAGGAAAGATATCAAATCTTTTCTTAATCTTTTGTAGAAACTTATAAAAGAGAATATTTAATTTTAAACTCTCTTTTAAATCATGAACATGGTTAAAAAGAAAAGTTTTCTTAAAATTTAAAATCCTCCTTTAAACAACAAATAAGGAAAGATTTCAAATTTTAAACTCTCTTTTAAACATGTAGATAATTTACAAATAAGGAAAGTTTTTACCAAAAAATTAAAACCATCCTTTTAAACTACAAATAAGGAAAGAGATTAATCTCTTCTCTTAATCTTTTGTAGAAAGTTATAAAAGGAAATTTTTAATTTTTAAACTTTCTTTTAAAATCATAATATCCACATAAGAAATAATTTTAATAAAAATCCTTTTTAATATTTTAGTGGCCGGCCACCTAAGCTTGGGACCCAAGCTTTGGCCGGCCACCTACATGGCTCATCCACTTGGTCTTGGCCGGCCCTAGCTTGGGTTCCAAGCTAGCTTGGCCGGCCCCATTGGATGGGTAAGAAGGTGGATATGTGGTGGGTATAAATCTCTATATACTAGAGGCTACGATAGGGACCGAGAGGAGGAATTGGTTTTGGTCTCCCGATGAAAATAAGCATCCCGTGTTCGCCCCGAACACACAACTTAATTTCATCAATAATAATTCATTCCACTAAAGAACTATTATTGAACTACCGCACCAATCCCAAATTACATTTTGGGCTCCTTATTATTATGAGTGTGTTAGTCTCCCTGTATTTAAGATAACAAATGTCCACTAATTAAGTAAGTTACTGACAACTCACTTAATTAATATCTAGCTCCAAGAGTAGTACCACTCAACTTCATCGTCATGTCGGACTAAGTCCACCTGCAGGGTTTAACATGACAATCCTTATGAGCTCCTCTTGGGGACATTCTAAACCTAGATCACTAGGACACAGTTTCCTTCTATAATCAACAACACACACTATAAGTGATATCATTTCCCAACTTATCAGGCTTATTGATTTATCGAACTAAATCTCACCCATTGATAAATTAAAGAAATAAATATCAAATATATGTGCTTGTTATTATATTAGGATTAAGAGCACACACTTCCATAATAACTGAGGTCTTTGTTCCTTTATAAAGTTAGTATAAAAGGAACGACCTCAAATGGTTCTACTCAATACACTCTAAGTGTACTAGTGTAATTATATAGTTAAGATAAACTAATACCTAATTACACTACGACCTTCCAATGGTTTGTTCCTTTCCATCTTGGTCGTGAGCTACTGTTTATAATTTATAAGGAACCGATAACATGATCTTCTATATGTGACACCACACACCATGTTATCTACAATATAAAATAATTGAGCAACTACATTTATCATAAATGTAGACATTTGACCAATGTGATTCTTATTTCTAGATAAATGTTTATACCAAAAGCTAGGCTTTTAGTATACACTCTAACAATCTCCCACTTATACTAAAAGACTAAGCTGCCATATCTGCTGCCATACATCTGATTCCCAACCCTTCAACATGCCCATCAAAAGCTCTTGCCTTAAGGACCTTAGTGAAAGGATCTATAGGTCATCACCTGATGCAATCTAGGCAGCAACAACTTCTCCTCGTTTATACGATTTCTCGTATTGGGTGGTACTTGCGCTCTATTGTGTTTACTTGCCTTATAGACTTATGGTTTCTTCGAGTTTGCTACTGCACCAACATTATTACAATAAATTGTAACAATCTTTGGACAAACCAGAAATCATATCTAAGTCTATCTTGAGGTTATTGAGTCGTTCAGCTTTTATGGCTACCTCAGAGGCTTGCCATATACTAAGCTTCTATGGTGGAGTCCAGAAAAACACCTATGCTTATCACTCTTCCATAGTTATGACTTTACCTCCTAAAGTAAACACAAAACCCCGAGGTTGACTTATTATTATCCCTTTCCGATTGGAAACCAAAATCCATGCAACCCACTAGGACCAAATTAACTGCCTTGTACGCTAGCATATAATCTCTAGTGCCTCTAAGGTACTTCAATATATGCTTTACTGCAGTCCACTGTCCTTGTCCAGGGTTACTTTGATATCTGCTAACTATGCCCTTAGTAAAATAGATTTCTGATCTCGTGCATAGCATATATTAGGCTTCTGATAGCCGAAGCATAAAGAACTGCCTTTATTTCCTTTGATGTCTACAGAGACATATCTTTAGATAAAGTTACTCCATCCTAAAAAAGTAAGAAACCTTTCTTGGAGTTTTGCATGCTTAAAACGAGCAAGGATTTTTCTGATGTATGAAGCTTGGAATAAGTAAAATATTCTTTTCTTGCGATCCCTTATTACTTTGATCTCAAGAATATATACATTCTCCCAAGTCCTTTATATCGAATTGTTTGGACAACCATACCCTTACTTCTGACAATATTTTGATATTGTTTCCAACTACCAAAAATGTTATCTACGTATAGTACAAGAAATACCACCACGATTCCATCACACCTTTTGTATACACAAGACTTATCCAGTTACTAAATGAATCCAAAGGTCTGGATTACTTTGATAAACTGGATGTTCCAAGACCTTGAAGCTTTGTATCAGTCCATAGACTGATTGAGCTTGCACACAAGATTCTCTTAGCCCTTTGCAATGAACCCTTCTGGTTGCTTTATATGGATGCTTTCTTCAAGACTTCCATTAAGGAATGCTGTCTTGACATCCACTTACCAAATAGATAAAAGAATCCGGATAGATTTAAGCATGGCTACCAGTGAAAAAGTTTCCTTTTTCATCTAGCCTTGCTTTGAAAGTTTCTACCTTCCCGTCTATTCCTCTTTTCCTATTACAGACCTTTTTATATCCAAAAGCTTTTACACCATTTGGTGGTTCTACAAGCTTCCAGATTTTTTTTAGAATACATATATTCTAATTCTATTATTCATTACTCTTTGCCAAGATATTGCATCTTTATCTTGGAGTGCTTCGTCATATGTCCGGAGATCAGGTTCATATCCTCCAGGGATCGAGTCCAAAAACTCTCCCAAAACATGAATCTTTTTAGGTTGCCTAACAACCCTCCCACTACGACAAGACACTTTCTGCAATTGTGTATCATTTGTGATACGTGTTGCAGTTTCCTTGTGGTATCTCATCTTGTACAATTGGTACTAGATTAGACATGTCTTTTATTATTTCCTTAAGAACAAGTTTTCTTATGGGCACATGGTTTATTACATAGTCCTTTTCTAAAAATTGGTCAACAATGACCTTCTGATTTTTAAGACTATAAACCTACTTTCATTTCTCTAGGATAACCCACAAACAAGTGAATTCCTGTCCAACTTATCATTGTCTCTCTTCAGCATATGTGCTGGACTACCCGAATCCAAATATGCTTCAAAATAAGCTTACGCCTATTCAGCAATTCTATATGAGTAGAGAGTTCTGACTTTGGAAGGTACTATGTTCACTTCCGTTTCCAGAGTATATCCTTAAAATGAATTTGGTAAAATAACTCATCATCAATCTACTTATTTCCATAAGAGTCCTATACCTTCTTTCTACTACACCATTCTGTAGAGGTGTACCAGGTGCAGTTAGTTTGGATTGAATCCCTACTTCTGATAAGTGACTCCTAAATTCTCCCAAAAGGTACTTGCCACTATGATTTCACCATAGAGTCTTTTTACTTTGTCGTTTCTCCACATCAGCCTAGTACTCTCTGAACTAATCAAAGTACTTAGTCTTGCGGTACATTAAGTAAATTTATTTGTATCTTGAATAGTTGTCTATAAAATAGACGAAATATTTAATACTACCTCTTGTCTGGATAGTCATAGGATCACACAAATCAGAATGAACCAATTTCAACATATCTTTGACTCCATACCCCTTAGACTTGAAAGCTTCTTGGTTATTTTTCCTTCCAAGTAAGACTCGCAGGTTGGAAAGATTTCCACTACTAATGAACCCAAAAGTTCATCAGCTACCAATGAATCATACTCAAGTTAATATAACCTAGCCTTAGATGCCAAAGATATAATTGGTTCATTTCCGAATGTTACTTTCTCTTAAAGTTAGAAGATGTGTTACTAATTTCCATTTGTTGCATCGTGAGAGTTATTGGATTTATAAATTGCCAATCAACGTACCAGAACAGATAACTTCCCTCTTTTTCTTAATAACAACTTTGTTATTAAAAGAGGTAGAATATCAAGTTCTTTGAATAGTTTAGAAACTGAAAACTAGTTCTTTCTAAACTTGGTGCGTAAAGACAATTACTCAAAAATCCATGTTTTATTCTTATCAAAAGATAAACATCTCCCACTGCAACAGCTACCATTTTTACAGTAGTGTCCATGTGGACGGTGTTTTAATTTTCATTTAGTTGCCGGGTTTCCTGGAACCCTGCAATGAATTGCGGACATGATTAATGACATCTATATCTACACTTCAGGTTCTGGTAGATAACACCACTAAACATGTTTCAACTAATGAATTAAATACACCTATGTTGTTCTTAGTTTTAAGAAAACAGTCTACCTTAATGTCCAAGTCCTATTTCCAATCATTACAATTGGGACTACTAAGCCTTTTCTATAGTATAATAATAGGGGATTGACAAATATTTAAATCCTAAGAATCACAAAAATATTTGGTCAAGATCAACTCCTTAAAAATCCCCATTAATTTTGTATGCCACGTTAGTGTGGACGTATACAAAATCGAAGAGGAGATTTTATTCATTAATTTTATTATCTCGTTAACTTTACTTTATGACGAATAAAATTAATAGTTGATTTGTCTTTGATCAAATATTTGGTCAAAAACTTTTGAATTTAAAAAAATATTGATTCCTCAAACAATATTATTTAAATTCACCAACATCTCAAACACCGTGAATTTTGCATGCCACGTTAGTGTAGACGTATACAAATTCATCATTTGTAAAAGGAGGGTTTTAACCCATTAATTTTATTATCTTGTCAACCTAACTTTTTGACAAATAAAATTAATAGTTGGTATCATTTGGTCACACAAATAATAGCAGTGACTCCGATGGGGAGGATACTATTAGATGTGTCTAAGTGTATACCATTACTTGACACTAAGTCCATTAATAAGATTATGCCCCTTCCGTTGGGGAAGATCACACGCTCTTAATTAACTTCCTATAGTCATCCAAAAATGGAAGTCTATTCTAGTGATCCACAAACAAGCTCATCCGTTATGGAGGAAGGCACTCAGAGCCAACGCGCAAGCTTGTTTGCATCACTTACAAACCAGTAATGGAGACCATGGGATTTACTTAAAAATCCCTCTCCCACTTAGTTATTTATAAATGAGGAATTTTAACTATGCTAGCCTACTAAATATGTAAACTAACATGCACACATAGCACAATATAAAAGCAATAAATAGAAAATCTAATTTTCAACTATTATGGCTTTTATCTCTAGTTGTCCTCCGTGTGTTGTCATCCCAAGCTGCTGCCATATTTGGCCACTGCCACTGGGTTTAGCTGTCGCATCCATCTTGCTCCTAGTTCCGCTGCGCCTCTGGTCCTTAGAAGGTTCCACGCTTTGCAAGATTCGATCCGCGACATAAATAGAATTTTACATTTTGATCCTATATTCCTCGAAGGAATGTACATGTAAACTAGATCAAACATAAAATAAAATTTACATCCATCGATCCTATATTCCATAAAAGGAATGTACATGTAACTAGATCAAAAATAAAATCCTAATAAATCTAAATATAACTCTTGCTGTATTTTATAATACAATCATGCATACACAACAAAATTCCCTTGACATGTCCAAGGGTCCAATCACACACATAATAACTATAAGCCATAATAGTTGGATCCTGCATCCACAAAGTTAGCACATCCTACTATTATCCTGCCTAAATTATGTATGACATGTGCATAATTAAACTAATACCAAATACACAGAGGCAAAACCCTAGCTTTGATACCAATTGTTGGTTGCTACTCGGAAAACCTAGAGGTTCCACTGTACAAAAATTTTGTACAAAGGTCTGAACCTTTTCCTAGCTACCATGTGTTCTTTTAAATTAAATTTTGGATCGCCTGCGGAACTTAACACGTTTGATCCAAAACTTAATCTATTCGTTCTTTTAGGTTTTGACTTGGGTCTCCTGCGGAACTTAACACGTTCAACCCAAATCACCTTAAGTTATTAATTCCATTAAATATTAATTTCCATAATTGGTTCCCAGTACTGACGTGGCGAGGCACATGGCCTTCTTGGATATGGGAGCAACCACCACCGACTAGACAAAACCTTTTATGGAAAGCTAATATTTAATTTCCTAAAATAACTTTAGGTTAACCGAAAAGAACAATCAAATCATAAGGGAAAAGAAAAAATAAAAGAACACAACATCGAAAAACATATTCGAAATACTAGAATCGCATGCCTCTTGTATTTGGTATTATTTCGAAAAATAATTAGTATGATGCGGAAAGAAAAATTACTAGTTATACCTTTTAGAAAGACCTCTTGATCTTCTACCGTATTCCTCTTCTAACCTCGGACGTTGTGTGGGCAACGATCTTCCGAGATGAGAACCACCAAGTACCTTCTTCTTCCTTGCAAATTTCGGCCATCAAAACTTCTTCTAAGATGAAGAGATTCGGCCACCACCACCATGCTCCAAGGGATGCTAGAAAAGAGGCTTCTTTTCTCTCCTTCTTCTCCTTCTTAGATCTGGCCACCAAAGCTATCTCCACCATGAGAAAGTTTCGGCCACACAAAGGAGAGGAGAGAAAACAAAGGGCTGGCCACACCTAAGGAAGAAAAGAGGGAGAAAAATAGAATAGAGTCGTTAGCCTTGAAGCCTCCTCTACCCCCTCTTTTATAATCCTTGATCTTGGCAAATAAGGAAATTTTAATAAAAACTTCCTTAATTCTTTTGCCATTGAAAAGGAAAATTTATTTAATTAAAAATAAAATTCTGTCTCAATTTTATTTGGCCGGCCACAACAATAAACTTCCAAGCAAATAAAATTTTAAACACCAATTAAAACTTCCTTATTTGCTTCCGGAAATATATAAAATTTCTCTAATAATTTTATCCCTTCATGATTGGTTTATAAAAAGGAAATTTTATAAATTAAAATCTTTCTTTTAACATGTGGATAAAAAGAAAGTTATCTCTAAAAATTAAAATCTCTTTTAATCTACAAATAAGGAAAGATATCAAATCTTTTCTTAATCTTTTGTAGAAACATATAAAAGAGAATATTTAATTTTAAACTCTCTTTTAAATCATGAACATGGTTAAAAAGAAAAGTTTTCTTAAAATTTAAAATCCTCCTTTAAACAACAAATAAGGAAAGATTTCAAATTTTAAACTCTCTTTTAAACATGTAGATAATTTACAAATAAGGAAAGTTTTTACCAAAAAATTAAAACCATCCTTTTAAACTACAAATAAGGAAAGAGATTAATCTCTTCTCTTAATCTTTTGTTGAAAGTTATAAAAGGAAATTTTTAATTTTTAAACTCTCTTTTAAAATCATAATATCCACATAAGAAATAATTTTAATAAAAATCCTTTTTAATATTTTAGTGGTCGACCACCTAAGCTTGGGACCCAAGCTTTGGCCGGCCCCCTACATGGCTCATCCACTTGGTCTTGGCCGGCCCTAGCTTGGGTTCCAAGCTAGCTTGGCCGGCCCCATTGGATGGGTAAGAAGGTGGGTATGCGGTGGGTATAAATCTCTATATACTAGAGGCTACGATAGGGACCGAGAGGAGGAATTGGTTTTGGTCTCCCGATGAAAATAAGCATCCCGTGTTCGCCCCGACCACACAACTTAATTTCATCAATAATAATTCATTCCACTAAAGAACTATTATTGAACTACCGCACCAATCCCAAATTACATTTTGGGCTCCTTCTTATTATGAGTGTGTTAGTCTCCCTGTATTTAAGATAACAAATGTCCACTAATTAAGTAAGTTACTGACAACTCACTTAATTAATATCTAGCTCCAAGAGTAGTACCACTCAACTTCATCGTCATGTCGGACTAAGTCCACCTACAGGGTTTAACATGACAATCCTTATGAGCTCCTCTTGGGGACATTCTAAACCTAGATCACTAGGACACAGTTTCCTTCTATAATCAACAACACACACTATAAGTGATATCATTTCCCAACTTATCGGGCTTATTGATTTATCGAACTAAATCTCACCCATTGATAAATTAAAGAAATAAATATCAAATATATGTGCTTGTTATTATATTAGGATTAAGAGCACACACTTCCATAATAACTGAGATCTTTGTTCCTTTATAAAGTTAGTATAAAAGGAACGACCTCAAATGGTCCTACTCAATACACTCTAAGTGTACTAGTGTAATTATATAGTTAAGATAAACTAATACCTAATTACACTACGACCTTCCAATGGTTTGTTCCTTTCCATCTTGGTCGTGAGCTACTGTTTATAATTTATAAGGAACCGATAACATGATCTTCTGTATGTGACACCACACACCATGTTATTTACAATATAAATTAATTGAGCAACTACATTTATCATAAATGTAGACATTTGACCAATGTGATTCTTAATTCTAGATAAATGTTTATACCAAAAGCTAGGCTTTTAGTATACACTCTAACACGTAGAGCGTGTGCTACTTGAATAGGTTGTTGCTTCACAACTTCTTGTGGTGTAACAAAATCATGATCCACAAGATCTTGTGGTACCTGTTCAGTTTCCATCAAAGCGTCGGTGCTAATTTGTGTATCTTGAATTTCTTCAAGATCGACATTACTCCCACTAGTTCTTCTAGAAATAAATTCCCTTTCTAGAAAGACACCAGTTTTGGCAACAAACACTTTGCCTTATGTGGGATTATAGAAGTAATATCCCTTTGTTTCCTTGGGATATCCTAGAAAATAACACTTGTCTGATTTGGGTCCTAGTTTATCAGAGACTTGTCGTCGAACATAAGCCTCACATCCCCAAATCTTCATGAAAGACATCTTGGGACTCTTCCCAGTCCATATCGTATATGGTGTCTTTATGATAGCCTTAGATGGAACACAGTTAAGTGTGAAAGCGACGGTCTCTAGAGCATGCCCCCAGAAGGAAGCAGGAAGTTCTGTTTGACTCATAATCATTCGTACCATATCTAATAAAGTACAATTTCTTCATTCTGATACACCATTCCATTGTGGTGTTCCAGGTGGAGTGAGTTGAGATATAATCCCACACTCAACAAGATGGTCATGAAACTCTTGGCTAAGGTATTCTCCACCTTGATCTGATCGAAGCATTTTAATACTCTTACCAAGTTGACTTTGTACTTCATTCTTGAATTCTTTAAACTTTTCAAAGGATTCTGACTTATGTCGCATTAGATACACATAGTCATATCTACTGAAATCATCAGTAAAAGTAATGGTAGCCTCCTCTAGTTGCTATTCTGAAAGGGCCACATACATCTGTATGTATGAGTCCTAACAAGTCATTAGCTCTTTCGCTATGTCCACTAAATGGAGTCTTTGCCATCTTGCCTTGAAGACAAGATTCGCATATCTCATATGATTCAAAATCAAATGAGTCCAAAAGTCGATCCTTATGGAGTTGGGATATGTAACTCTCATTTATGTGACCTAAGCGACAATGCCAGAGATATGTTTGGTTCAAATCATTAGACGTGAACCGCTTGATATTTATGTTATAGATTGGGTTGTTAAAGTCTAGAACATAGAGTCCATTCACAAGATGTGCACTACAATAGAACATTTCATTGAAATAAACGGAACAACATTTGTCCTTTATTACAAATGAGAATCCTTTCTTGTCTAAACAAGAAATAGAGATGATATTCTTAGTTAAGACAGACACATACCAACACTCTTCAAGTTCTAATATAAGTCCAGTGGACAAAGATAAGGAATATGTTCCTACAGCTATAGCAGCAACTCTTGCGCCATTGCCTACTTGTAGGTCCACTTCGCCCTTTGTTAATATTCAACTATTTCTCAAGCCCTACACATTAGTACAAATAGGAGATGCACATCCGGTATCTAATACCCATGAAGAAGAAATAGATAGATTGACTTCTATAACATGTATACCTGAGGCAGAAGTCTCACTTTTCTTCCTTTTCACTTCCTCTAGGTATAATTTGCAGTTCCTCTTGTTGGTTAGTCCTAAGAAAATCGTACCGGTTCTACTGTACAAAAATTTTTGTACAAGTGTCGAACCTTTCCTTAAATAACCTATTGTGTTCTTTAGAAGTTAAATTAGGAATTGCAGACGGAACTTAACATCATTGATTCCAAATTTAACTTATCTGTTCTTAATGGTTTAGATTTGAATCGCAAGCGGAACTTAACACTATTGATTCAAATCTACCTAAGTTATTAATTTCATAAATATTAATTTTCAAAATCAGGACTGCATGGCGAGGCACATGGCCTTCTTGGATATGGGAGCAACCACCACCGCCTAGGCAAAGCCTTTTAAGGAAAGCTAATATTTATTTCCTTAAATAACTCTAGGTTAACCAAAAAGAACAATCGAATCATAAATTCGAAAAAGAAGAAAACACAAACTCGAAAAAAAAACTATTTCGAAAACTCTAGAATCATATGCCTCTTGTGTTTGGTATTTCCATAAATAACTATACAAAGAAAACTAGTATGATGCGGAAAATAATTACTAGTTATACCTTTCTTTGTAAGCAAAATAACCTCTTGATCTTCTACCGTATTCCTCTTCTAACCTCGGACGTTGTGTGGGCAACGATCTTCCGAGATGAGAACCACCAAGCACCTTCTTCTTCTTTCTAGGTTTCGGCTACCACAATTCTCCAAGAGAAGTAGAGGTCCGGCCACCACCACCAAGCTCCAAGGGATGAAAGAAACAAAACCTCCTTTCTCTCCTTCTTCTCCTAGCTAGAACCGGCCACCATCAAGAGCTCCAAGAGGGGTTGCCGCTGGCCACAAGAAGAAGAGAAGAGGGAGAAGCTAGGGCCGGCCACCAAGGAGGAAAAGAGAGGAGAAGAAATAATAGAGTTGTTCACCATAAAGGCACCTCTACCCCCTCTTTTATAATCCTTGGTCTTGGCAAATAAGAAAATTTTAATAAAAACTTCCTTAATTCTTTTGCCATGAAAAAGAAAATTTATTTTAATTAAAAAACAATTTTCTTCTCATTAAAATAATGGCCGTCAACTAATCTCCAAAACAAGAAAAGTTTTAATTAACACAAGAATTAAAACTTCCTAATTTGTCTCCGGAAATTTATAAAAATTTCTCCAATAATTTTTCCCTTCATGGTGGATTATAAAAAGGAAATTTTATAAATTAAAATCTTTCTTTTAAACATGTGGATGATTTCCAAAAAGGAAAGTTATCTCTAAAAATTAAAATCTCCTTTCAAACTACAAATAAGGAAAGATATCAAATCTTTTCTTAATCTTTTATAGAAACTTATAAAAGAGAATATATAATTTTTAAATTCTCTTTTAAATCATGAACATGGTTAAAAAAGGAAAGTTTTCTCAAAATTAAAATCTACCTATCAATCTACAAATAAGGAAAGATTTCAAATCTTTTCTTAATCTTTTGTATAAATCTATAAAAGGAAATATTTAAATTTCAAACTCTCTTTTAAAAACATGATATCCACATAAGAAATAATTTTAATAAAAAATCCTTTTTAATATGATGTGGCCGGCCACCTTAAGGCTTAACCTTTAGGCTTGGCCGGCCCTAAGCTTGAGCTTCAACACCTCTTCCAATGTCCGGTCTCACCACAGTGGAAGCAGGTTCCTTCCTTAGCCACCCCACCTTTGGGTTTCAATGCATGAGCTTTGCTCTTGCCTTTGGCTTGGGTCTTACCCTTACCTTTGGGCTTCCATTTGCCTTTGCCCTTTGGCACCATTAAAATGGTGCTAGGCTTTGCCTTCTTAAGGTTGAGTTCAGTAGTTCTCAACATGCTCAACATCTCAGGCAATGGTTTGTCAATTTCATTCATGTTATAGTTCATGACAAATTGACTATAGCTTTCGGACAATGATTATAGAATTAGGTCAGTGGCCAATTCTTGGCCTAGTGGAAATCCCAGTCTTTGTAGGTTCTCCACATACCCGATCATTTTGAGCACATAAGGCCCTACGGGACTTCCTTCTTGCATTCTTCATTGAAATAGAGCTTTAGAGATCTTAAATCTCTCATGCCTTGCTTGTCCTTGATATAGTTGTCTAAGGTGTTCGACCATATCATAAGCGTCCATGTTCTCATGTTGCTTCTGAAGCTCAGTGTTCATGGTAGCGAGCATAAGGCATGATACATCTAATGCATAATCTTGATGCTTCTTATAAGCATCCTTATCAGCTCTAGTGGCAGTGGTGGGGGGTGCTTCAGGAATAGGCTGCTCTAGGACGTACAGTTTTCTTTATTGTTTGAGAACTATTCTCAAATTTCTGTACCAGTCTAGGAAGTTAGCTCTATTGAGCTTGTCCTTATCAAGGACAGATCGCAGAGAGAGAGCATTTGACATATTTGACGACATGGTGATCTACAACAATAAAATGTAGAAATAAGTATCATATTTTGATCATTTAACTAAGTCTTTAATTAAATGATTCTCCCACTAAATTGTAAAGCTTTGGTAGAAGCAAGTCATGGATGTGGTTTTACCTACACTACTAGCTCAAAATCCAATCGCGATAACATTTATGTGGGACAAGATCCGTATTATACCGCATCTTGAGTTAGCTTTGGCTAATCGCCCAAGACTTAGTATAATTTAGGTAGGCAACATTTACCAATTACATCATATGTAACTCTTGTATCATTGTGTGAACAAGACTATTTATTCATTTGCCCATCTTATGAAATCCACATTATAACTCATCTTGAGTTAGCTTTGGCTAATCGCCCAAGACTAGTATAATTTTGAATTTCATCGTATGGGATATGCCTCTAAGTTCTCAATTTAGTTAAGTCACACCCAAAGTTTTAGTAGCCGGACATCACAATTGTCCTTCGCACTCTAGCAAGATAAATCGAGTCACTTTGCTTTGGCAAAACCTGACTACAATTGATCGAGCTAGATATGAGTACCAAACTTTGGTAAACATATTTAAAAGACCTAATCATGATTAAACTACACATGCATCACATACAATCATAACATATCATAGCATACACCACATATATACATAAAAGAAATCGTGACATGGTTATGGCCCCATAATCTATGATCCTCTCAAGCCAATGAGAAGATCAAAAGGTCAACCTAGGCAAAAGCATCTACTCCAAGTGCTTCACAAGCATCTTCTCCAAGTGCTTCAAAAGCATCTTCTCCAAGTGCTTCCTTGGTCGTTATGTGTTGTTGTCCTTCTCCTTTTTCACCGTGATCAAGTAGACTTAATCTTTTCTAATTTGTATATTACAAAATCTAAAGAAAACTCGAGTTACATTCGAGTGTAGTCTAAATTTACAACTAGAATAAAAGAGGAGAGGTACAACACGCAGGCCGTATTATGAATTACAACACACACGTCCAATCACATCGAGGTTTAAGGACCATAACCATGCACCATGTCATATAACATTCTCAATCTATTATGATAAAAATTTACTATGATTTAAATAGCTAATTATGAGCCACAATGCCATGATGGTTTCACTAAAAACCTCTTGGCCAAAACTTGCTCATAATCATGCAAATCATAATAAACTTGTCATGTAATTTCTATATCACATATGAAATTCTACTATAACTTAGTATATGCCATCGCAAGTGGCTCTGATACCACTGTAAGGAACTAGGGTGCTAAATATGCAAAAGCTCAAAGGAAAACATCTAGTTCCTTTCCAATAGATCCATGCGAAAGGAAACTATATACTAAGTACTAATTATTCTACATGAGAAAGTTATACCTTTGTTGCATGCCCTTCGCAATCTTGATAGCAACGTTTCTTTAGATGCGGATCTTAGCATGATCAAGTGGTCACACCTCTATGGTATCCACACGAACAAGTCACGTTTGTCTCACAAACTCATAAAGTGGAGAATGAAACAACCAAAGGTTGTGCTAGCAACCATTTTCGAGGTTTCGGCCAAGTGGAAGAGAGGAGGAGGAAGAAGAGCAAGAGCACCAAAAACTCATCATGAAAATGAATCCAAAACCCCCTTTTTATAGATTCATGAAATTGCCTCATGCCTTAATGTCAATTGCCTTAATTGACATTAATATTTGTCTTCATCCAATGAATCTAATGCATCCTATGCATGAGCCATTCAAATGGTTCACTCTTCATCCAATGAATTCAATGCATCCAATGCATGCAATGCACGAGCAATTCAAAATGTTCACTCTTCATCCAATGCATCCAATGCATGAATAATTCAAGTTGTACACTCCACTTTCTTCATGAATTCAAATTCATGAAATCCTATTCATGAAATCATATAATGAGTTCAATTCATTAATCATCAATTAATTCATGAAATTATATAATGAGTCCAACTCATTAATCATCAATCTAATTGATTCAATGAGTCTAATTTGAATTAGACTCAATCCAATAGTTGGATTTAATTGAGTCTTACTCAATGAGTCCAATTTGAATTAGACTTAATCCAATGATTCATCATATGAATCCATCTCCATTAACTTGTTCTTTGTGTGTGACCCAATAGGTTCTCATAACGTTGGCAATGTATCCAAATCAATGTTTAAATACATAAGCAATGAGTGGCATCCTGCAAGGCATCATTGCTATCCAAGTGATGAGAATGTCGAGATCCAACTTAACCTTTCCGTGACTATTATCTTGTATGACTCAATACTTCTATCCTCAATATCTAGATTGATCAATGAGGCATAGACCATGTCATCCTCTTATCAATCTTTATGTTTCTTGATCTCTAAGTAGACACACTCAATTAAATAAGTTCAATATCACATATTGACTTATTTAAGCATGACCTTGCATTCTTGTGTCCGACTAATCAAGGGGCCCATAGATATCACTTCCGTCATATGGAAGGGATATATCCCATCTACATCACTCACATCCCTCCGCATAACTTATTGCATACCTATTGATCGACTTTATGGTTTACCTTATTACGGGTGACATTTGAAGTATACAACTCCATATGTAGGGAACCGTAGTGACTTCAGGCCTAAGGACTATTCATACCAATAGTCACATGAGAATGTTTATGACACTCATACGATGATCCATGAAATATTCTCATGGCGGGTCATTTAGTATATATTCTCTTATATATACTCATGTGTCAACCTTATATCTCATATCCATGACTTGTGAGATTAAGTCATCCGTTGACCTACATGCTAGTCTCAACGCATTAATATTGTCCTTGCATATTAATGCTTGACTAGGAATAGTTAAGAGTAATGTTCTATATATATCTATAATATCTCACTATCAATTCAACCAATTGATATGTTGTAGATTAGAACCTCCTACTTTAGGACATTATTATACTTATTCATTCGGTACTGAATTGAAGTAAATATAATAACCAACTCTGCCTTTATTAATAATGAAATATGATACAAATGGAGCCCTTTACAATCATCTCATAATTGGTACTAGGGCTAATACTAACAAGAAGAAGCAAGATAGATGCGACAACTATACCCAATTACGGTGGGTAAAGATGGCAGCAGCTGGGGTTGACAGCACACGGAGGACTGTAATGGAAGATGCCATAATAGTTGGAAAATTATTTTTCCATATATATTGCTTTTATTTGCTATGATGTGTGTGCGCATGTTAAAATCCTCATCTTAAATAACTAAGTGGGAGCGGGATTTATAAATAAATTCCATGGTCTTCATTACTAGTTTGTAAGTGATGCAAACTGTAATGCCCCGCCCCTCCTGCTAAGGCCACGGGGGTTACTTTACCATACTTACTTACTTATTACAGCGGAAGTCTTATTTGTAACATTTTAAAACCTTTTCATGACTTTAAAATCATCATGACTAATCATCTAATCACATAAACCACATAGCATACTTAATATTGTTTTCGAGTCATGATACTCAACACAAAGTAAAATGTCATGAAGTTATAAAGTAAATGACATAAAACTAGGCATAATTCTTATTTAGTGGAAGCAGGTATTTTCTTTATCCTTAGCAAGATCACTACCACACATGTCCTTCTAGCCCCTCTTGCTGCTCCCCTAGTTCATCCATCCCTTGCCCTTATCTGTAGTACAAGAAAGTAAGCTGTGAGCACTCATGGCTCAGTAAGTTCCTTTCCTACTCACAAAAACCGTATAGCATATTAAAACACAAGTCATATCACATGTAGATAATTTCTTCATATCATGTAGCATATCATAGCATAATCATAACATAATCATCATACATGTCATAAGCATCATCATAAACATCATGGCATAAACATAAGGTATCATGGCATAGCATAACATAAACATCATAGATGTCATAAGCATCATCATAACCATCATGGCATAAACATAAGGTATCATGGCATAGCATAACATGATCATCAAATGCACCTTGACATATCATAACGTTATCATAAATATCATGGCATAATCATAAGGTATATGCAAGGTGTATTCTTAAACATGCATCATGAAAACATATGCAACATGTCTTTTGAAAACTATTAACATACATACTTAAACATAATCTCAACATAAGAGGGGATCCCGGCTTGTACGACGTACATAAATGCGCGTGTCCTAGTAGGTCCAAGGTAGCAAGTCTTGAACCCTACAAGGCATACATATACTAGGCCCGTTTCTTAGTCCATCGACCTAGGGGCACTTAGGAGCCCATCTCTAATGAGGTCCGTTTCTTAGTCCATCGACCCCGGGACGGTTATGAAGCCCACCCTTGGTACAAGCCTTAAAAGTAAAATAGCATGTCATATCTACATAGTCCATAACACTCATGTCATATTCATGTCATGAAGAGTGCTCTTGATCCCACTTATAGGTAAGCAACTCTTTAGGCATAGCTTAAAGCATGTATATTTGAGCACACAGCATATCATGAACTTGAGCACACAGCATATCATGATCACATGCATAATTAAGCACACAACCTATCATGAATTTGAGCACACAGCATATCATGAATTTGAGCACATAGTATATCATGAGTTTAGGCACATAGCATATCATGAATTTAAGCACATAGCATATCATGAGTTTAAGCACATAGCATATTGATAACCATGATTTTACTGCATTATTTTGATTCATATATGCATGGTTTGATGTTGATTTCATAGTTTAAATCATGGTTATATCATATTTTGTGCATAGTGTGTATTTTTGAACTTAATTACAAATTATATTATTTTTGGTGTTATTTGATGCTAATATTTAATTCTTATTTTGTAGGCATCAAAGGATCTTAGATTTGGATCTATTTGGATCGAAATTGGGCTCGAATCAAAGTACAAACAAGAAGATCAAGTTTTGAAGCATTATGGACCGTTCATCAAGAATATGACAGATCTGAACCATCCGTTGAAGATCTGGCCGATCCAACCTAATGGGGAGCAGATCTAAGCCATTGATGAAGATCCAGAAGTTTTGATTTAGGTCTGAGTTCATCCATCCATTGATCCAGCCGGATTAATCTGGACCGTTCAATGAAGACTGTGCAGATCCGGGCCATCCAGTGATGATCTGATCGATCCGACCTACGGGAGGGTAGATCCAGACCCTAGATCAACATCAGTACATTAAGATCGGAATTTGGATGACTTTTCACCGTTGATTTAGCCCGGAATCATCTCAGCCGTCCATTTCAGATCCAGATCTGATTTAAATCTGAGAAGCTACAGTGAGCTTCTTCGTCGATCCCCTTCGCGCAGCTCAGTCCCGGCGCGCGTCTTCCAGCGGATTTCGGCCTCGATTCTTCCTCCAATCAATCTTTCAAGCTTCAACCTCATTGTAGAGCTTCACGACATCGTCATCCCGATTATCTGGATCCATCGGCGGGTGTTCTCTCCGGCGGAAGTCTTCTCTCGGATCTTCTCTGTTCCAGCGCCGATTTGGAGGTGGTCTTCCAATCGGCGACTCCGATTCCCATCAGTGGCGCTTGGAGGTGGTCCGCCGGCGTTATTGAGCTTCATCCGATGCCCATCCGCAGTCCGCAACATCATCCCAGATCCAGAGAGCTCCGGGTAGTAGAAATCAAGATTTTCGGCCATTCATGGGGTTCCGGGTTGTTCTAGCTCGTCGGGGGTGGTCCGTCGGCGTTGTTGAACACTCCTTGAACTGAGACGCAGCTGAGGTTCTTCATTAAGGTCCAGAGTTGGGTGGTCTCGACTTTGGCACTCTTGTGTGACGGCTTGAGTGTGTTGTTTGGTGAGATTGGTTGCGAGTTGGATTGGTTAGGGTTTAGTTCACTTTTATTATTGTTTTGTAACTTAGAACAGATTACTTTTATGTTTTGTTATATTTTTATGCAAGTAGTTAGCATTTCTTTCCTTGTTGAAGCTTAGTTTAATTTTAATTTGTTGCTTGGTTAAGTGTTTAGAGTTTAAATTCAAGCTAGGGTTTAATTGGTGTTGTAGATCAGATTTATTTGCATCTTGTATTTCATTCCTTAGTTTAAGATTGTGTCAATGATTTAATCTCAATGTAGGAGTGACAATGCGTTAAGGTTTGATTGTTGGCACATAGGTAGGTTTTAGGGTTTAATTTCTTTACTGCTGTGTTTTCCTTTGTAGATTTATATTCAAAGCTTTAAAACCCCCAACTCCATTTTTATATCGAAAACCCCAAAAATAGGAATAAAAAGACAATCCTAGATTACATCATACTGTTGATTCCTCGGATCGATCCTGGGCTCGTTACTACGACATTATTGTTTAATTAAGGGGTTCAGTGGAAAATACATTTTATTAATTTGATAAGCCTATTCGTGACAGTAAATTATATGCTTATCAAATTTTGGCGCCGTTGCCGGGGACAATTGTAGTATGCATTGTAGTAATTTTAGGATTGTTGTTTTGATTGTTTTCATGATTATATATTCATGTGTTGATTTTATTTGTTCCTGAGTCTTCTGATTTTATTTGCTAGTGTTTCAGTGTAAGAACAGGAAATTCATGTGACCATGGATCCATATCATCAGTATTTTGGAGATGGGATGGAGAATAACTACTATCAGCCTCAGACTCAGTCCTACCTACCTATGGAGCAACGGAATAGGTATGAGGATGCACAAGAACAAATTGAAGAATCAATGTGGAAATGCAATGATATTATGCAACAAATGAGAGAGCATCAAGAGCAACAAATTGTAAGGATACAGAATATACAGAGTCAGTTAGATTAGATAGCATCATCTATTAATCAGTTACAAGCACAAAGAGCCAGTGAAGAGGTGGATTGTGGAGATCTTGTCAGGCCTGACACTACTTCTATTTCTTCACAACAATTTTCTAGTTTTATTTGTGATGATGATGTAGTTGTTAAAATTTCTGATTCTACTGATGTTGTTGCTTTAGATGATGTGAATGATGCAGGTATTGTTGCAGAAGATGATTTAAGTGTAGGGGAATGCTTAGTGGAAGCATTATCTCAAGAATCACCAAGAATAGAGGATGTAAGTGTAGAGACTTGTGCTATGGAGCCAAGCATCCAAGAATCACTACATGAAGTTGAACATTCGCCAGAACTAGAGTCTGAGCATTTATTTGAGGAGAAAGAGGTAACAAACACCACTCTAGTTACCTCTCAAGATGATAAGGTGAGTATTTTGTGTAATTTTTCAGAGAATTATATTGAGGTACCAATTGTTGATTTTATTAGTTGTGATGCAATTCTTGATATATATTTTACTCACACTAATATTCTCCTATTTTCTTTTTATCCCACATGCGTGTGGGAGGTATTTTCTTTTATTGATGTTGTAGGAGAAATTAAGCTTCCGGAGTGGGTGCTTAAACTGAACCGACTTAGACCTCCGGAGAGAATTTTGAAAGGAAAAAGGAAGAATAAGAAGAATTTGAGTGAAACCACGATTACTCTACTTCCGGGGTGGCTTCTTCATCTAAACCTTCTTCAACCACCGGGAATGAAAGGGGAGTTGGTTCCAATTTTGCTTTCTTTTTCATTTTGATTCATGCTTTGAGTTTAGTTTTTCTTTAATTAATTCGTTATACATTTCTTTGGTTTCATACTTTGCATTTGCACTTTGTTTTTACATTTGACATTTTACTTTCATACTTTGCATTTTGTTTAGTATATAGCATGTCATTTGAATAAAAGTCTCCATGAATTGTTTAGTGATATTTTTAAGATGGTAAAAGTTGTTTTCAATTTTATCATCAATTTTAGGTCATTTGACATGATTGGATGCTTTTCTTGCATTATATTGGTTAATTTGGTGGTGGATTCCAATGTGATCAATTGAGCTTGATTGCACAATATTACCTAGTGCGGACCACTACAAGCCTATACTCTATTTTTTTTTTTTTGTGTGGCATGCACCCATAGCAATTGAAACTCTAGAACTTGCTTAGTTTCTTTTCGAAGTCACAATAGCATTTGTGTGCATGGAAATTGAGGATTTTGTTAATTTTGTTCCCCTTCATACTTTCCAATTCCTTTCCTTACAATTTTCTTTAAATTTTATCATCTATCATTTTAACTTTTTGATCATCTCTGCTTGTTTTATTTCACTTGGAGTTTTGGATAAATTACTTGATGAATTAAAATACCCAAAATTTCAAGTGTGGGGGAAATTAGTTTATGCTCAAGAATTTTTAAGAAGAGGGATGGTTTCATAAGTATTGAATTGTGGTTTGTGAGAGTGATGTGGGAGTCTCAAACATGGACTTTGATTATGGTGACTTGATGCTATTAAATTCTATAATTGATCTGCCATATTGGAAGCTTGAGTATCTTGAATCTGAATTTTTGGAGCTGATTTTCTGAATTTCTGTGAATCTGATTTCCTAGTCTATGTTTCTAAAACTCTGGACTTTGAGGTGATTTAATTCATCTCCTTGCTGTTTCTTTTGTATCTTGGCAAATCTGCAATTGAAAAATTAATCTTGACAAGTTGTGAGACAATTTTTTGTGGCAAGTGTTGGAACCCCAAGGTTGTTTTTGTGTGATCAACAAGTTAAGTTAGGTCCTGCGTTGTATTTAACCTTGTGTCTAAGTGTGCAGGAGCTTAGGAGCACAGGTACTCGAGCGGAAGACGCAGCTAGCGAGAAGGACGGCACGCGGTGCGTCCGAGGGACGAGGCGCTGCGGAAGAGTACACCGGCAGACGAGAAGGAAGTGCGCGCGATGGTTTCGAGGTACGAAAGCCGGAGCGGAAGATTGCTCGGGGAGCAAGAGACGCAGCTAGCGCGAAGGTCGGCACGGGGTGCGATCGAAGGACGAAGTCTGCGGATGAGTACGCTGGTGGGCGAGAAGGGACACGCGGCAATTCCGAGGGACGAGAAGCCGGAGGGAAGCATGCTCGAGAAGACCGGAAGATGGGTTCGGGTGAGACCTATTCCGGATGTCAGAGATCACCCAATCAAGCGGATCCGGAGCAGAAGACCCGGACCGAGACGGGGGACTTAACGGAGAAGTGGTCCCGGACAAAAAGTCAACTGCAGTTGACTTTTTTACTCCGGGGCGCCCGGAGCTGTCCGGGGCGCCCGGAATGCTTCCGGGCGCCCGGACCCTGATTTTGACCAAGATCGCGATTTACGCGATCTGAACGTTGGGGGATAAAACTTTATCCCCCCAGGGCGCCCGGAGCCCTTCCAGGCGCCCCGACCAAGGCTATAAATATAGCCTTGGTCCAGAAGCTTTTCATCAGTTAAAAAATTGTAACAACACTTGTGTGCTTCCACTACTTTGATTAGCTTCATTCTTTTTGTGCCTACACTGCTGTAAACGAGGCTTCTCCGCCTGAAGGAGTTCTTAGTGCAACCATCTTCCTTGGATTAACAACCTCCCCGGTTGTAACCAAGTCAAATCCGGTGCCTCGTTTTTATGCTTTATTTTCTGCTTAATCTATTTTTCAAGTGTTAGCTTAATTGTCCGAGAAAGGGTTGTGTTTTATTCAGGGCTATTCAACCCCCCCTTCTAGCCGGCCCAACGGTCCAACAAGTGGTATCAGAGTCGAGACGCTTCAGGAGGACTAACCGCCAAACGAAGCAACGAGATGGCCGGATCTAACATCCACCCGCCAAAATTCGAGGGGGACTTTGCAAGCTGGAAGAAGCACATGGAGGTATTTTTCGGTACCGATTTTGATTTATTATTAATAATGGAACTCGGTTTTGAAGCTCCCAAGGGCAAAACAAAAAGTCAATGGACAAAGAAAGAGCAGGCCGAGTACGTGGAAAACAAGAAAGCAGAATTCCATCTGCTAACTGTACTTCCTCCACAAGAAGTCAACCGTGTCGGCACCTACAATTCGGCAAAGGAGCTTTGGGAGAAGTTCCTTGAATTACACGAAGGAATATCCGAAGCCAAGCTTGCGAGACGGGACTTACTTCGCAACCAGCTCACCAACCTCCGTCTTGAAGAAGGTGAAACAATTGCACATCTACACTCGAGGATACAGGAGCTCATCACCGGACTTTCGAATCTCGGAGAAGAGGTAAGTAACCGAGATTCGCTCAGGTACGCTTTAAATTCCTTCCCTAGAAATTCAAAATGGGCATCATTAGTAGATGTCTTTTACATTTCGAAGGACTTAGAAAAAATTTCATTAGAAGAATTTTTTTCAACATTTGAAGTGCATGAGTCAAGATGTGTAGGAATGAGAGAGCCAAAGAACAACGTCGCCCTCAAAGCTTCGAGAGACGAACCCGAATCGGAATCTTCTCTCGACGACGAGGAAATGGTAATGATGGTAAGACGATTTAAGAAGTTATATAATTCTAGAAAAACTAACCATCCACAGGGTAGAAAGAAAAGAACGATCCGCTGCTACCATTGCGACGAAGAAGGGCATGTCAAGGACAACTGCCCCAAGCTGAAGAACAAAGACAAGGAAAAGGGTAAGAAGCCTATCCAAAAACGAAAGGCCCTGAAGGCGACGTGGGACGATACGCCGTCCGAATCGAAAGTCGAAGCATTCTCCAGACTCGCACTGATGGCGAGTCATCAAGACGACGACTGTGATTCAAGCTCTTCCAAAATGAGCATCGAGAGCATCGATGAAGGGGGAGACACGTCGGAAGAAAGCAGCAGTTCAGGGGGAGAAACGGACAACGAGATCGACAAGGTAAGTCAGGTACGATCTCTTCCTCCCGATAAAATGTTTATGTTTGTTAAACTTTTAACAAAAGATTGCTGCAAATTAGAAAGTGAAAATAAAAATTTAAAAGTAATTCTAGCTAAGTCTTGTCCCTTAGAAGAATTAGATAAATTAAAACTAGCAAATGAAAAATTGAAACTTGAAAATGATGATTTGAAAATTCAAGTAGACAACTTGAAAAACCATGCATGTTCATCTAAAACCAATGTTAGAAGATTTAATAATTTAAATTGGTACTTTAAATATCACCCTAGACAAATTAGGAACATTTCAAGAAAATATGTTCCTAAAAACTTTTTAGTTAATCCAGTAAGTTGGAACCTATATTGGGTTCCTAAATCATGCTTAAATTAATTTTAAAATTAAAATTTGCGCTTTAAGTGAGAAAATTAAACAAAGAATTTCTTTATGTGGCTTTGTCTAAGGAAGTGGTTGTTGTTCCAATAACCAAGAAGGCCTAGTGCCTCGCCACGACCTGGAAGCCAAAATATTGAAATAAATGTTTAATTAACTTACTAATGAAGCATTAATACAAGAATTAATTAGTGCTTGAAAAAGGTTATTCAAAATATTTTATTTCAAATTAGAAATTTACTTGCTTAGAATCTCTTTATTCTCGAAAATCATTTTTTTTGTTAAGAATATTTTTAAACAAGAAATCTCAGCTTAAATTACTTAGAAAAACTCTCTAAATTTATTAAAAACTTAGAAATTTATTGAAATATTTTTTAAGTCTTTTACCCTTAGATTGTTTTTTTTATGGAACCCCATTTTTATTGTGATCAAAGGGGGAGAAGGGAAAGTATAAGTCTAGGGGGAGGTAGAAAAAATTGTAAATTAAAATTTGAAATTTTAATTTTTTCTATCATGTTGCATATTATTGCAATTAATTTCATATCTATTGTTGACCCTAGCTTAACTTGGGTTGATCACACCAAAAAGGGGGAGATTGTTGGAACCCCAAAGTTGTTTTGATGTGATCAATAAGTTAAGTTAGGTCCTGCGTTGTATTTAACCTTGTGTCTAAGTGTGCAGGAGCTTAGGAGCACAGGTACTCGAGCGGAAGACGCAGCTAGCGAGAAGGACGGCACGCGGTGCGTCCGAGGGACGAGGCGCTGCGGAAGAGTACACCGGCAGACGAGAAGGAAGTGCGCGCGATGGTTCCGAGGTACGAAAGCCGGAGCGGAAGATTGCTCGGGGAGCAAGAGACGCAGCTAGCGCGAAGGTCGGCACGGGGTGCGATCGAGGGACGAAGTCTGCGGATGAGTACGCTGGTGGACGAGAAGGGACACGCGGCAATTCCGAGGGACGAGAAGCCGGAGGGAAGCATGCTCGAGAAGACCGGAAGATGGGTTCGGGTGAGCCCTATTCCGGATGTCAGAGATCACCCAATCAAGCGGATCCGGAGCAGAAGACCCGGACCGAGACGGGGACTTAACGGAGAAGTGGTCCCGGACAAAAAGTCAACCGCAGTTGACTTTTACTCCGGGGCACCTGGAACCAATCCGGGCGCCCGGACCCTAATTTTGACCAACTTCGCGATTTACGCGATCTGAACGTTGGGGATAAAACTTTATCCCCCCAGGGCGCCCGGAGCCCTTCCAGGCGCCCCGACCAAGGCTATAAATATAGCCTTGGTCCAGAAGCTTTTCATCAGTTAAAAATTGTAACAACACTTGTGTGCTTCCACTTCTTTGATTAGCTTCATTCTTTTTGTGCCTACACTGCTGTAAACGAGGCTTCTCCGCCTGAAGGAGTTCTTAGTGCAACCATCTTCCTTGGATTAACAACCTCCCCGGTTGTAACCAAGTCAAATCCGGTGCCTCGTTTTTATGTTTTATTTTCTGCTTAATCTATTTTTCAAGTGTTAGATTAATTGTCCGAGAAAGGGTTGTATTTTATTCAGGGCTATTCAACCCCCCCTTCTAGTCGGCCCAACGGTCCAACAGCAAGTTCCTAATAAGTGGATACTCAAGGACAAGTAGCATTTCATTCTTCTCAAATCTCTTGTGATTCATTGATCGAATTCTATGACATGGAGTTTGAATCTGTGTTGGAATGTTTTAATTGTATCAATTGGTGTTTCCATCTTTTCAAGTAGCCTTAATACTGTGAATGAAGAATTTTGTGCCAAAAGAGTATAAAAAAAAAAAAAAAAACAGGTTCAACATTTAAACAAGTGAGAAGTTTAAGTGAAGCTTTGGGATTTGCAGTAACAAATGATAATCTTGTTCCTGATTGGCATCTATAAATTGAATAGCCGGATTACAAAGAATTTGAACTTACAAATCAGAATAGGAAGCTGATTTTTGACAATTAGTTGCTGGGATTTTGGAGCAAGAGTAACAAGACGGTAATCAATGCTTGAAATTGCTGTAGTATAGAAATTGAAAGGTGTTACAGCTTCTACAAAATCCTTCACTATATGGGAATTTCGGAGCTGATGGACAGAATGCAGTAAAGGCAGTGATAAGAAAAGTTTTCGAAATATCTGATATCAGTCTCAGATTCAAGCTGATTTCTGAGATCAGTTACAAAAACTTCAGTTAGTTTCAGATCCATAATATCATTTAGCACCTTGATCCTGCAGCTTACACATAATTCCAGCAACAATTAGCACTCTTTCTCAGCAAACCTACCTTCATCACCACAGTTTCCTTGTAAAGATTGAAGCACACCCTAGCATGAATTTTGGAGCATGAAGGCTTGATATTATATTGTCAAATTACTGAAACAGAACTGAATTGTGGAAGTTTTTGAAGTGGGCTGCAAGAATTAAAGTGCTACTACTTAACTTGGAAAATATTCTGCTCTGAGAAGTTGAACTACAGAGTCAAGTCAGATACTGAGGAAACTGATATAGAACCAAATTCGATTCAATTCAGTTTTGACTACTGATTTTTAGGAGAAACTATGGCACAAAGATAGCTGCTGAGGAGTATAGTTATCTGAAATGATTTCAGAAGATAGATCATTGCTGAATTCATAAGAAGCAAGAGCAGCAGGAGAGAATTCAGATTGCTAAATTATGAAACTATTTTCTTGGAACTGATTGTTGAGTTGAGATTGCAGGAAACTTTTCAATTTGAAGAATAAAAATTTGACGAATCATGCTAAGTGTCAATATCAGATATTTTTGTGCAGGCTGATGCTTAACATGGAGAACATTCTGCTGAAAATATACTTCAATTCCAGAATTTTGGAACTAAACCAATCTCGAATCACTTCATGGAGAAGACCACTGTCAAGGAACTGAAGAAGTGCTAGGAATTTCAGAGACAAGAACTTAAGTTCCACATGGGAGATTTGTATCAGAGTTGAATCAGAATTAAGAGCTAGTGTCAAGTAAAAAGTGAAGTTTAGATTATATTCTTTCAGCTAGAAGAATAACTATGCAGAAACTTCAATGTGCAGAAGATCAGAATGGAACTAATGTATCTGGTTACTAAATCTGCAGTTAGTGGTCTTGAATAAATCATGTATGCAGTAAGGAACATGGTAATCAGAATCCTGATTTGATTTACTGGTTTTGGAGCTGTGATTGATTAATACTGAATTTTGTGTGCAAAGCTGCTAATGGTGGATAATGGAATTTGATTTGGTCTTCTACCAATGCAATAAAGAAGCATATCTTTATTGAATCTGTCAAAGACAGAAATAGAGAAAGGAAACCTGCAGGAGAAAAGAAGAAAAATCAGTGCTGATTGTAAGTGTTGCATTGTCCGAGACGGACAATGGTTTAAGTGTGGGGGAGGGAGCTATTTTCCATTAGCAGAATTGAAGTGAGTTTGTTTTTGTTCCAAATGCTAGAATTGAAGTGGAAAAAGAGCAAAACAGTGAAAGAAATTTTTTGAAAAATAGCACATCAAGAGTGTATCAAAAGTCAAGATTGAGTATCAAGATTTTTGGATGGTCATCAAATTCAAGGGGAGGTTAGCTTGATACGTTGAATTGATAAAAACATATGGTATTCATCTCTTTTCACATCAAAATGGTCAACTCATCAAGTATATTCCTCCAATACTCTCATCTTCTCAATTTTTCATTAAATTCTTTTCTTTTGCCTACTACATCCACTTGTTCTTTTTGATTCCATTTCAATTCTTGTTGATAATATCCTTATGATTCATGTATGCTATGTTTATAGTGGTGGAGAATTAGAAAATAAGCAAGCTTATGGTAGTGAAATGTTGTGAGTTGCATTGAGAGAGCTCTACTTTATACACATGCTTGAGTGTGAGAGATAGATTAGGTAAATCCTTTGTGAAATGCAACTTGCTTTATTTTTTAATTGGATTGAAACTACCATACCTACTGATTATTGTTTGAATTGTATTCATGATTGTTTGTGATCTTTAGATGGTCTTAGTTAAATTCTTTTTACTATCTTTTAGATATTGCTAAGGAATTTTCTATGGAGATGATTTTTAGTTTTCTTTACTTGCACGAGACGTTCAAGACTAAGTGTGGGGGATTTGATAACCATGATTTTACTGCATTATTTTGATTCATATATGCATGGTTTGATGTTGATTTCATAGTTTAAATCATGGTTATATCACATTTTGTGCATAGTGTGTATTTTTGGACTTAATTGCAAATTATATTATTTTTGGTGTTATTTGATGCTAATATTTAATTCTTATTTTGTAGGCATCAAAGGATCTTAGATTTGGATCTATTTGGACCGAAATTGGGCTCGAATCAGAGTCCAAACAAGAAGATCAAGCTTTGAAACATTATGGACCGTTCATCAAGAATAGGACAGATCTGAACCATCCGTTGAAAATCTGGCCGATCCAACCTAATGGGGAGCAGATCTAAGCCATTGATGAAGATCCAGAAGTTTTGATCCAGATCTAAGTTCATCCAGCCATTGATCCAGCCGGATTAATCTGGACCGTTCAATGAAGACTATGCAGATCCAGGCCATCCAATGATGATCTGATCGATCCAACCTACGGGAGGGTAGATCCTGACCCTAGATCAGCATTAGTACATTAAGATCGGAATTTGGATGACTTTTCACCGTTGATTTAGCCCGGAATCATCTCAGCCGTCCATTTCAGATCCAGATCTGATTTAAATCTGAGAAGCTACAGTGAGCTTCTTCGTCGATCCCCTTCGCGCAGCTCAGTCCTGGCGCGCGTCTTCCAGCGGATTTCGGCCCCGATTCTTCCTCCAATCAATCTTTCAAGCTTCAACCTCATTGTAGAGCTTCATGACATCGTCATCCCGATTATCTGGATCCATCGGCGGGTGTTCTCTCTGGCGGAAGTCTTCTCTCGGATCTTCTCTGTTCCAACGCCGATTTGGAGGTGGTCTTCCAATCGGCGACTCCGATTCCCATCAGTGGCGCTTGGAGGTGGTCCGCCGACGTTATTGAGCTTCATCCGATGCCCATCCGCAGTCCGCAACATCATCCCAGATCCAGAGAGCTCCGGGTAGTAGAAATCCAGATTTCCGGCCATTCATGGGGTTCCGGGTTGTTCTAGCTCGTCGGGGGTGGTCCGTCGGCGTTGTTGAACACTCCTTGAACTGAGACGCAACTGAGGTTCTTCATTACGGTCTAGAGTTGGGTGGTCTCGACTTTGGCACTCTTGTGTGACGGCTTGAGTGTGTTGTTTGGTGAGATTGGTTGCGAGTTGGATTGGTTATGGTTTAGTTCACTTTTATTATTGTTTTGTAACTTAGAACAGATTACTTTTATGTTTTGTTATATTTTTATGCAAGTAGTTAGCATTTCTTTCCTTGTTGAAGCTTAATTTAATTTTAATTTGTTGCTTGGTTAAGTGTTTAGAGTTTAAATTCAAGCTAGGGTTTAATTGGTATTGTAGATCAGATTTATTTGCATCTTGTATTTCATTCCTTAGTTTAAGAGTGTGTAATGATTTAATCTCAATGTAGGAGTGACAATGCGTTAAGGTTTGATTGTTGGCACATAGGTAGGTTTTAGGGTTTAATTTCTTTACTGCTGTGTTTTCCTTTGTAGATTTATATTCAAAGCTTTAAAACCCCCAACTCCATTTTATATCGAAAACCCCAAAAATAGGAATAAAAAGACAATCCTAGATTACATCATACTGTTGATTCCTCGGATCGATTCTGGGCTCGTTACTACGACATTATTGTTTAATTAAGGGGTTCAGTGGAAAATACATTTTATTAATTTGATAAGCCTATTCGTGACAGTAAATTATATGCTTATCACATATCATGAATTTGAGCACACAGCATATCATGAAGTTAAGCACATAGCATATCATGAAATTGAGTACACAGCATATCATGAACTTAAGCACATAGCATATCATGAAATTAAGCACATAGCATATCATGAAATTAAGCTCATAGCATATCATGAATTGGACCTAACATAACAAATAAACATCACAGCATGTCATACTCTTATCATATCATAAAGCATTGCATGTGAAGTTCATGGAAAGAACATAATTAGGTCTCTAACCTTAGTAACAAGTGGTGGCCGAAACATGTAGAGATGGCTTAGGTCAGCAAGCAACAAAAGAGCATGTGAACCCTAAACATTTAACATTTCTTAGAACATAAGGAACATCTTAAGCATGTTTGGTATAGGTTCCAAGCTTTCTAGGTTCTTTTTCATATCATGGCCGAAACCCATTAAGCCTCATTTTTGGGTTATAAGCAACATACAAGCATGAAAAACCCTAACAATGGTCACATCATATTTCATAAGAACAACTTGAGCATGTTTGATTTTGGTTCCAAGTTCTCTAAGCCTTTAACCCTAACATGGCCGAAACCCTAGCAACCTGTTTCTAGGTTACAAGTAACATGAAAATGTTGAACTTCATACCAATATCTCAGTACATATCATGAGAAGCACCATAAGTACTCTTAGTCTAAGTTTCAAGCTTCTCAAGCCCTTTAACCTAATGTGGGCGAACCTTGTTAAGCATGGGGATTAGGTTTCTAGTGGCATAAGAGCATGAAGACCATAAGAACTTTCTTAGTATTCATTACAAGGAATAACATGGACCACTTAGTTTAGAATTTAAGCATCCTAGGTCTTAAAAGCAAGTGTGGACGAGAGTTATAGAGCAAGAATTCAAGTTTCTATGCAACAAGCAACATAAGAACATCAATTTATTTCATATCTTTTCATCAAGAAGGTCATGAGTATCTTAGACTTGATTTAAACTTTCCTAGGGCTCAAGCCTCAACATGGCCGAATCATCATATGCATAAAAATATAGTTCAACTTAACATAAGATCATGACATAACATATTAGCTTCATATTTTGTCTTATGAGAATCATAGCATGCTTAGGTTTGGGTTTTAAGCCCTTCTAGGCCCTCAACTCTATCATGGCCGAATGTTCATGAAGATGGAAATCAAGTTCAAATCAACATACAAGTGGAAAGAAAACATTAATAACACCTTTTACCCTAAGGTACATATCATAAGGACAAGAGAGCATGCTTGATTTAAGTTTAAAGCTCTCCTAGTTCTTTTTTTCTTGCTTGGCCAAAAATCTAAGTTCATAAACTTATGTTCTAACCAACATTCTAGCATGAAAATATTAGTTTAGTCCCCTTACCATAAGATACATATCATAACAAACATCATGAACATACCTAGTTGGTTTTTCAAAGTTCTTTAAACCTTTCTTTTTGTTTTGGCCGAAACCCTCATGAAACAAACATAGGTTTTTAAGCAATATATTTACATGACAATCATTTAGCTATTGTACCACAGGTGATGGGAGCTTATATCCTTTCGCTTGTGGTTTTTCTTAAGGAGAAAAATATCCTAGGAGCCAAGGAAGGAGATAGCTTCTTCTTCTTGTACCTCTTCTTGTTTTTCTTGCTTGGAAAGGATAGGTCTTGTAGGTGTCCTCTCTAGATTTACTTTTCTTAAAGAGGAACTGAGCTTAGTGTTCGGATCAAGGAGATGGGGGAGTCCTTGGTCTCGGTGGAGAAAGGAAAAGGAGGAAGGAGGAGCAAGAAGGAGAAAATGAGAGATTTCCTTTCTTATTTTCCATTTATTCACCATGAGGGGAATTTATGCCTTCATTAATTCCCTCTCTTAACTCTCCCATGTCTCTTCTCTTGATTCTCACGAAAATGAGAAGAGGGAAGGTGAGGAAGGCAACTTGCCTTCTTCTTGTTCCTTCTCTTAACCAAGAGGAAGAAGAGGTAAGAAATTTGGTTTTCTCTTGCTCTTTGCTTTATTTTTTCTTCTCTCCTTTAACTACCATTTTTATTCCTTCCTATCCATATGTTACTCATTATCCTAGTGGTGATTATGTCATTAGTCTTCCTCCATTATTTGTGGGAGATTCAAGGTTCAATCCTTGGCCTCCACCTCTTACCATTTATTTTTATTTTCTTTCTTAGTCTTCTTTTTCTCTTATTCTTTCTATTTATTTCCATGCTCTAATGAAAATAATACTCATGTACTTATAAAAATTCGTGGGTGTTACACAAACAAACTTGCGCGTTGGCTCTGAGTGCCTTCCTCCACATCGAATGAGTTTGTTTGCGGGTCACTAGATCAAACTTCCTTTAGGATGATTATAAGAAATTATTTAAGGGCGTGTGATCTTCTCCATCTGAAGGGGCACAATCCTATTTAATGGACTAAGTATCAAGTAATGGTATACACTTAGGCACATTTATTAGTATCCTCTTCATCGGAGTCATTGCTATTATATGTGTGACCAAAGGAATACCAACTATTAATTTTATTTGTCATAAAGTTAGGTTGACAAGAATAAAATTAATGGGTAAAACCTCCTCTTACAAATATTTGAATTTGTATACGTCCACACTATCGTGGCATACAAAATTTACGGTGTTTTGAGGTGTTGGTAAATTTAAATAATATTTTTTGATGACTCAATATTATTCTAAATTCTAAAGTTTTGACCAAAACTTATTTTGTGATTCTTAAGATGACTTTCAACCCACTGGCTATTATTCTGAAAGAGAACAAACTTACCGGTCCCAATTACATAGATTAGAAAAGAAACCTGGATATTATCCTAACTGCTGAAGGCTATATGTTTGTACTGATAGAGGTCTTCCCAAATGTACCTAATAGCGATTCTAGTGAAGAGGAGATTGAGCATCATAGGAAATGGGTCAAGGTAGATGAGATGGCGCGGTGTTACATTTTGGCTTCAATGTCAAATGTGCTGCAACATCAACATCAGGACATGCCAACTGCCTATGACATGATGAGTAATCTCAAGGATCTCTTTGGACACTGGAATCGGGTTGCTAGGCAACTGTCTATGAGAAACTTAATGACAGCCACCTTGTCAGAGGGGACACCTGTAAGGGATCATATCCTCAAAATGATGACTTACTTGAATGAGATACAAATCCTTGGAGCTGAAATCGATGGGGAAACCCAGGTCGATATTATTCTCCAATCGCTACCCAAAAGTTTTGAGCAGTTCCGCCTGAACTACAATATGAATAAAAGGATTTATTTATTGGCGGAACTACTGACAGAACTTCAAGTAGCAAAAGGGCTATTTCATCATAATTCTCAAATCCACTTTGCTGAAAATGTTTCTACTTCTAAGTTGAAAGGCAAGAAGAAGAAGAAGAAACAAGCTGGCTCGGTAAAGAAAGTGAATCAATCTCTAGGTACTGGACTAAAAGCAGGAGTGAAGAAGCCGAAGGGCAAGGGCTTCATTTCCAAGCAGTCTGGACATTGGAAGGCGGATTGTCCTCGTAGGAAAGAGAACAATAAAGGTATATCTTATTCTCTAGTAGTTGAAATATGTTTAGCGGTGTTATCTACCAGTACCTGGTGTGTAGATACAGGAGTCACTGATCATGTCTACAATACATTGCAGGGGTTCCAGGAAACCCGACAACTATATGAAGGAGAGATAAACCGTCTACATGGGCAATGCGACGAAAGTGGCGGCTGTTGCAGTGGGAGATGTTTACTTATCATTTGATAGGAATAGAACTTTGATTTTGAGAAATTATCTTTATGTACCAAGTTTCAGAAAGAATTTAATTTCAGTTTCTAAACTATTTTTGGATGGATATACTGTTTCTTTTGATAACAAAATGGTTATCAAGAAAAATAGGATAGTTATCTGTTCTGGTATATTAGTTGGCAATTTGTATACACTAAATCCAATAACTCCCACAAAGTAACAAATGGAAATTAATAACACATCTTCTAATTCTAATAAGAGAAAGGAACCTTCAAAAATGAACCAAACATATCTTTGACATCTAAGACTTGGTCATATTAACTTAAGTAGGATTCAAAGGCTAATAGCCGATGGACTCTTGGGTTCATTAGTGTTGGAAAACTTTCCAACCTGCGAATCTTGCTTGGAAGGAAAAATGACCAAGAGACCTTTTAAGGCCAAGGGGTATAGAGCAAAAGATGTGTTGGAATTGATTCATTCTGATTTGTGTGAACCTATGACTATCCAGGCGAGAGGTGGTTTCGAATATTTTATCTCTTTTATAGATGACTACTCGAGATATGGGTACATTTACTTGATGCACCACAAGTCTGAGTGCTTTGATAAGTTCAAAGGGTACAAGGCTGATGTGGAGAAACGCCATGGTAAAAGTATCAAGACACTACAGTTTGATCGTGGTGGTGAGTACCTCTCAGGAGAGTTTAGCAATTACTTATCAGAGGTTGGGACTCAATCCCAATTGTCTGTACCTGGTACACCCCAACAGAATGGTGTGGCAGAACGAAGGAATAGGACTCTTATGGAAATGGTTAGATTGATGATGAGTTATTTAGAATTACCAAATTTGTTCTGGGGATATGCTTTAGAAATGGCAGTGTACATTCTGAACTTGGTACCTTCTAAATCAGTACCCTCAACTCCCACAGAATTATGGAACAAGTGTAAGACTAGTCTGAGTCATGTTTGGATTTGGGGTAGTCCAGCACATGTGCTGAAGAGAGATGCTAATAAGTTATAATCTCGTACAGAAGTTCGTCTGTTTATAGGTTATCCTAAAGGAATAAAAGGTGGTTTGTTTTATAGTCCTAAAGATTAGAAGGTCATTGTTAACACAAATGACCAATTTTTAGAAGAGAACTATGTAATAAACCACAAGCCCATGAGTGAAATTGTTCTAGAAGAAATGAGAGAGGACACATCTACTTTAGTACCAAGAGTGCAAGATGAAATATCACAAGAAACTGCAACACGTATCACAAATGATACACAACTACAGACAGTACCTCATCGTAGTAGGAGGGTTGTGAGGCAACCTGAAAGATTCATGTTTTTGGGAGAGTCTTCGGACTTGATCCCAGGTAAACATAAACCTGATCCCCGAACATATGACGAAGCACTCCAAGATAAAGATCCAGCATCTTGACAAAGAGCAATGAATTCAGAAATAGAATCTATGTATTCTAACAAAGTCTGGGAGCTAGTAGAACCACCAAATGGTGTAAAAGCTATTGGATGTAAATGGATCTACAAAAGGAAAAGAGGGACAGACGGGAAGGTGGAAACCTTCAAAGCAAGGCTTATTGCGAAGGGGTATACTCAGAAAGAGGGAATCAATTATGAGGAAACCTTTTCGCCAGTAGCTGCTTAAGTATATCCGGATACTCTTATCTATTGCTGCTCATATGGATTATGAGGTTTGAGAAATGGATGTCAAGACAGCTTTCCTTAATGAAAGTCTTGAAGAAAACATCCATATGAAGCAACCAGAGGGGTTTATTGCAAAGGGCAAAGAGCATCTTGTATGTAAGCTCAATCGGTCTATTTATGGACTGAAGCAAGCTTCAAGATCTTGGAACATCTGGTTTAATGAAGTAATCCAGTGTTATGGATTTATTCAGTGTCCGGATGAGTCTTGTGTATATAAGAAGTGTGATGGAAACGTGGTGGCATTTCTTGTACTATACGTAGATGACATTTTGTTAGTTGGCAACAATATCAAAGTGTTGTCAGAAGTAAGGGTATGGTTGTCCAAGCAATTCGATATGAAGGACTTGGGAGAATGTGCACATATTTTCGGGATCAAAGTAATAAGGGATTGCAAGAAAAGAATATTGTGCTTATCCCAAGCTTCATATATCGATACAATCCTAGCTCGTTTTAGCATGCAAAACTTCAAGAAAGGTTTTCAACCTTTTAGGCATGGAGTATCTTTATCTAAAGAGATGTCTCCTAAGACATCAAAAGAGATAGAGGAAATGAAGGCAGCTCCTTATGCTTCGGCCATAGGAAGCTTAATATATGCAATGTTATGCACGAGACCGGATATCTATTTTGCCATGGGCATGGTTAGCGGATATCAAAGTAATCTAGGACAGGGACATTGGACTACCGTAAAGAATATATTAAAGTACCTAAGAAGGACTAGAGATTATATGCTGGTTTACCAAGCAGATGATTTGTTCCCTGTGGGCTACACGAATTCTGACTTCCAATTAGATAGGGACAATAGTAAGTCTACATCAGGTAATGTGTTTACTTTAAGAGGTGGAGCCATAGCATGGAGGATTGTTAAGCATAAATGCGTTTCAGACTCAACCATGGAAGCTGAGTATGTGGCAGCCTCTGAGGCAAGCTATATGGCTTAGGAACTTTTTAATGGACTTAGATGTGATTCCTGATTTTCCCAAAATCATCACAATTTGTTGTGCTAATAATGGTGCAGTAGCAAACTCGAAGGAACTACGAGCCCATAAGGCTAGTAAACACATTAAGCGCAAGTACTACCTGATATGAGACATCGTAAAGCGAGGAGAAGTTGTTGTCGCCAAGATTGCATCAGCTGATAACTGATGTGCACATATATTATGATCTTTTATGCATGTTTTAACGCACATTCACTTGACTTATGCACATATATTCTTCACATGATCGCATCTTTTATCTTGTATTCATCATATCTATTGTTTTTTTCGGATATCAGCTGTTTGTTTGATTTTATGTTGACAGGGAAGATTTTCGGAGCTTGAACGGAGAGTATTGATGCACCAGAACCAACCAGACAACAAAGTCGTGCAACCTTGCACGGTCGTGTGGCCAAACAAGAGAGGAAGAGTACACAGACGTGCAACCCTGCACGGTCGTGCGATCAAAACAGTAGCTAGTCAGTACACGGCCATGCAACCCTGCACGGCCGTGCCACCCCAGGCAGAGAAGAAGACTTGCACGGTCGTTCACCCTTGCACGGTCGTGCCCTAGGAGACAGAGCCCTGGGGCTACACGTCCGTGCGACCCTACACGGTCGTGCAACAACACCAGAACCGAAGAAGGGCACGACCGTGCCACCCTTACACGGTCGTGCCGCTGCGGCCAAACCCTAGGCTATAAAAGGGTATTAACCCTTTTTGCCAAGAGAGGAGGCAAGCTGTCAGGGAGAAAAGGATCTTGGAGCAATTCTACACCATTTTGGACCGTCGTTCAGCGAACTTCCATTACCACATCGACTCCAGAAGCAGAGAGTTGGACCTGAAGGCCACTCTTTGACATCCGATAAGCATATTCCCTCTTATTTGTTGAGAATTATATGTTTGCCCATACTATATTTTTGGATAATTCTCTAGCATTCATGGAGTAGATCCCTTGTTATGGGATTAGGGAGTAGTCATGGTACTGATTGATGTAAAACTCATATTGTGTTTATACTTGTTGGATGAACTTTCATGCTTTGTTTCAATTGCTAATTGCTTACTTTTGATTGTGAAGAACTTGTTAGCTTCGTAGAGGATCACCTGTAGATCATATACCCGAGGGGCTCTAGTGACAGGGGTAACCCGTTCACGGACATCTAGGATAGTTACTTGAGAGGAAAGACAAATTCTCACCAAGGGAGAGAGAGAATAGGCTTAGCTTTACCCACTATTCTTAATTTACCAGGTAGAGTCATGTTCTCAAGATTTGCCGAGGTGCCCTAGTGACAGGGGTAAACCGTGACAGGACTTCTTAGGGCATTACCCTATTCTGGCGCTTAAGAATACCCGCTCAGCTTCCGGCAATAGCATGAATAAGGACAGCGAGAGTAAGATAAAATGAGACACATCAATACTACCACGACGAAACCGACCCTCTAGAACTCCTCATCACCAAGTGAATATTTTGACCTTGCGACTCTCGACTCTCTCTCTAGACCTTTCTTTTTCCTTAGCTTATTCAAGACCATTGGTAATCTAGCTAACCATAAGTGAACGATTGTCAGTGCTTATATCTAGTCCCTGTGGGATCGATATTTTTATTACTGACGACGAATCCGTGCACTTGCGGAAGCATAACAAGTTTTTGGCGCCGTTGCCGGGGACTGCGTCCATAACACTAGCTAAGTCATATTGGATTAGACTAGGCTTTGTTTTCTTTATTCTCTGCATATATATATAAAATCTACTAATAATAAAATATTGTCACTCTTCTTCTGTACTGCATTCATTTTTTTATTATTTCTTGCTGTCATATTTTCCATCTTGTTCTCTTTTCTTTTGCATGCGTAGAGCTAACCTTTTAGGACAGTTGTTGCCATTTGATCCAGAGATTGACAGGACCTTTCTGAGGAGAAGGAATTCACAGAAAGCATTCCAAGTAGCAAAAGAATCCTCAGGAATGGCTGATAAATTGCTGAAAGATTATGTGGCACCATATGCATGAGGGGTCCGATCCAGTATCACCCGACCACCCATCGATGCTAATAACTTTGAGATCAAGCCCGTAGTAATCCACATGGTCCAGCAAAATCAATTCGGAGGAGGACCACACGAAGACCCGAATCATCATCTAGAGCTATTTTATGAAATCTGTGGCACGATGAAGGTGAATGAGGTTCCTCCAGAATTGGTGAGACTGCTTCTTTTCTAATTTTCTCTGAAAGATAGGGCCAAGCAGTGGCTAAATTCTCTACCAGTAGATAGCATATCGTCTTGGGAGCAATGTGAGCAGAAATTCTTAGATAAGTTCTACCCTCCAAGCAAGACTGCCCACATGAGAAACCTGATTGCCATCGTCAAGCAAATAGACTCAGAATCCCTATTTGAAGCTTGAGACCGATTCAAGAGCATGTTGAGACAGTGCCCCCATCATGGTCTTGAGAAGTGGTTGGTTCTACACACCTTCTAAAATGGAATAAATTATCACACAAAGGTATCATTGGATTCTGCGGCAGGAGGAGCACTGATGAACAAAAGCCTTGATAAAGCCGAAGAGATAATAGAGAATGTGTCACTAAACCACCATCAGTGGGCATTTGAAAGATCTAGCGGTGCTTTCTCAGGAAATCAGATGAAGGCGTCAGGGAAATTCGAGGTGGATGCATTCACGCTCATGTCTGCGAAGCTAGATGCCCTGACTAAGAAATTTGAAGCCATGGGCAGCAACACAGCTAATGCAATAGTTTGTGCTTGCGACATCTGTGGAAGTATGGACCACACTCAAGACACTTGCCCCCTTGGGCCAATGCAGGCACAGATAAACTAGCTTGAGCAATGCGATGCAATAACAGGCTATAATCAGTGGCAAAACAATCCGTACTCCAACACATACAACCCTGAATGGAGGAACCACCCCAACTTTTCATATCGAAATAATTAGGACCAGGGGCCAGCACATCAGACCTACCAACCTGGATAGCAGACTCATCAACAGCAGCAACCTACACAACTGTCTAGGATTGAAAAGATGCTTGAGGAAGCTCTCTCGGAGCTAAAGGAGATGAGGAGAAAGATCAAACAACTGACTCAAAGGTTAGAGAACTCAGAAAAACACCATAAGATGACAGCTAGATAGCCCAGATAGCTCAGTCCGTCTCGAGAGCACAGGGTACATTCCCAGGGAAACCAGATTTAAATCCGGTGGAACATTACAATCGCATTGAGCTGCAGAGTGGACGTACTGTGGGAAACCCCTAAATCATGACTCAGATGGAGCTTGACTCAGAAAAGGAACCCACTCCCCTAATGCCCAATCATACGCAAAACAAGGATGGAGAAGCGGTTACTAAAAAAATTAAAGAAGCTCTTTAGACTACCCCACAAAATCGCACGATTCCTTTTCCTCAGAAGCTTATACCATCCTAAAGGGATGAAGAGTTCCACTGGTTTCTGAAAAAAAGTCAAAGAGATTTGCGTTGAAGTACCATTGTTAGATGCGCTGCACCAGATGCCGAAGTTCGCAAAATTTTTAAAGGGAATCTTATCCAATAGAAGGCAGAAAGGCGACTTCGAGACTGTAGCACTGACAGAGAATTGTAGCGCTCTCCTTATGGCGAATCCTCCACCCAAGCATCAGGACCCAGGAAGTTTCTCTATACCGTGCAAAATTGGTTCTGAACTTATACCAAGAGCTTTCTGTGACTTGGGAGCCAGTGTCAGCCTGCTCCCGTACTCTTTATGCAAGAAGCTGGGTTTCCAGAACATTAAATTGACCACGATGGCACTGCAACTAGCTGACCATTCATGCAGGTACCCGATGGGAATAGTGGAGGATGTGCCAGTTGAAGTAGGTGGATGCATAGTTCCTACAGATTTCATTATCTTGGACAAGGAGGAAGATCCCAGGATACCGATCATCCTTGGAAGACCATTCCTTGCCACGGCTGGAGCCATCATTGATGTAAAAAGCAATAAGTTATCCTTGGAGATCGACAAGGGAAAGATTGAATTTGATTTGTCCAATTCTTCTATATGCAACCCCTCTTCTCAGGGAAATTCTCACAAAATCAGCATATACAAAGAAGGGGAGTACAGTTTCTATGAGAGTTCCCCTCCAGCAAGCAGTAAGAAATACATCTGTCCTACACGAGCGAAACTGAAGGCGCAGGCTAGAACATCAACCCTAGAAGGAGAGCCGTCCTCCAACGAGTTCAGCCCACATTGACTGAAACAGGGTTGAGCTAAAGACCAAAAACAAGCGCTTCTTGGGAGGCACCCCAAGGGTTTTCTTTTCATTTTGATTTAATGTCTTGTCATCCATTTTATTTCCTTTTATTTCCTTAAGTAGATTCAGTCGAGTAGCATTACTTAATTCGTGTTCATTTTCAGGATATGCATAATCTCCACGAGCTGGCCGTGAGCGTTTCATGGGCGTGGAGGCATCAGAGGAGCCAAAACAACAGAGGACGATTCATCTCGTGCTTAAAGGAGGTGGCCGTGCGACCCTGCACGGCCGTGCGGAGCTTGCACAAAAGCAGAAGCCACTGGCCGTACACCCTTGCACGACCGTGTGGCTAGTGCAGAGAAGAGAAGGAAAGTAACCGTGCCATTTGGCACGGCCATGCAGGAGAGTCCAGAGTGGAGGAAGCCCTAGGCCATGCCATTTGGCATGGCCATGCGAGCCTGGCCGAGGGGAGGAAAGAAGAGGCCGTGCCATTCGGCATGACCGTGCAATCTGATCTAACCCGGCTGTGTCTATAAGACACGGCCGTGCCCTATCCCGTGCGCCGCCGCCTACTCCCTCCAAGAAACCCTAGCCTCTACCTTCTTCTCTCCCAAAACCCTTCCCCTCCCCAATACACCTCATCTAACCCTAATCTCTCCCTCTAGAGTCCACTTTTCCTTAGATCTACATCTAGATCTAACACATTCCCAAGCCAAAACTTTGGAAAAAGAAGCTAATCCCCTATTCCTCCTCTCCCTTGCTCTTATCCTCAAGAACTTATCTCCACGAAATTCTAAGCTCTCCATGTCGCAGATCTTGAAGAGACTTCGTCGAGGAAGTGGTGGATCTGGAGAAGGAGATGCACCGGGAGGTGACAAAGGCAAAGGGAAAGCTTCATCATCAAAAGGTAAAGGGAAGAGGGTAGCATGCGCCGAAGGTAATGAAAATATATTTAATATTGTTTTTAGAAATCATGATCAAAAAGCTGGATATGATAACCTTGTCACTAGGAAAATTGTATGCACGAAATATATGGATCCCACCACTATGGATATGCTAGGAATTAGGGATGATATTGATTGGATGATTAGCTCCTTAGATTGGAATGATATAATGTACTATCATGCACCGACTTACCCTTGTCTAGTCCTTGAATTTTTGAGCTCTCTTGATGTTAAATATTTATCTGAAGAGGACTACATAGGGATCATAACTTTCAGGATGATGAACAAAGAAGTTCGGTGGACCTTTAATGATTTTAATGATTGTTTTGGTTTACCTAACGGAGGTGCCCGAGGATTTGATAGTGGGATTAGATGGAATGAATTTTGGAGGTCAACAACCGGATCGAATGACCCTTATGAACCCTCTAGAGCCAAGGCATCCCGCATGCAAAACCCGACCTTTAGATACATGCACCGAGTGATGAGCAAAACAATCTTTGGTCGACGAGGAGATAGTGACGGGGTGATTAAAAAGATTGAACTCTATTCTCTTTGGGCAATGTTGAAGAAAGTTGATTTTGATTCCGGATTCCATTTCCTGTAAACCTTAGTAAGGGCAGCTAGGGCATCTTCGGGGACAATTGTGTTTGGTGGATTGATTACTCCAATAGCACATAATTTAGGTTGTGAGCTTGATGGACTAGAGGTTATTCATGGCAATGACAAGATCGACATCGATTCTTGTCTTGCAATGAAGATGATTTGTTGGGATGAGAATGAGTTTGCCTTTCCTAGGGCCTTTGGTTTTCCTCTACCCCTTCCTTATCCCAAGCGTACTTCTGTTCATAATCCCGCGAATTGGGTGATCACGGATCCAGTTTCCGAGGATGTTCCATCCACTGCAGATGACATTGATTACCACCATGAGCCTTCGTCATCAGGTTTCCCGCAGCCTTCCAGACATCCGGAACCATCCAGACACTCTTTTGCCTATGACATGGGACCCTCTAGTTTTGATTTTTCTGACTTCCGTACCTCCTTAGAATCCCTTCACGAGAAGCACAATACCAAACAACAGTTGTTGGAGGGTCGCTTCAAGCTTTCTAATGACCAATTTAGGGAGGTGCGAGATCATTTTCAGTTCACTAGAGACTTTCATAGTCAGGTGACGTGGTTCGTACAAGATTATGAGGTGGACCAGGAGAGAATGAGGAACTTTATGGATGATATGGATATCACTCGACAACAAGTAGACACTTTGTATCAATATCATCAGCACATAGGCCATCTCCCTGGTTTTCCTAGATTTCCCCCGGGGCCACATCAAGGACCTCCTTATCCCCCACCCCCGCCACCATATTGATTTCATCGGGGCGATGAAAAGTCTAAGTCTAGGGGGGTGTTGTTGCATAACCTGAGTATGGTTGAGAGTCTTTCTTTTGTTTTTGCATATTTTATTTGCTTTCTTTTATCTATCTAGCTAGTTTTATCTATTTGTATTTTATTTGTTTCTGTTTGCACATTATTTACATTTTCTTATATGTGACATATTTGAGAACATCAACCGTCTACTTTTTTGGCCACTTGTCCAATAGCAAAATGTCTAGCATTTTCTTAGTTCATGAGTGGTCCAGATTGTGTTAGTATGTTTAGTGTATCGCCTTTCTCTATCTTTAGTAGCATGAAATAAGCTAAGTATTATACGGAATTCGGTATAAGTTTTTGGCCTAACTTTAAGGACTTATTTTCACTACACTTAAGTACTTAAGCTTGAATGGTAGACATACTTTTGAAATAGTTATGATTCATCCAAATTGTTTAGTAGTTGTGTTCCCATGGTGATTCCTTATTTACATTTTGGTTACTAGATAACCTCGGATCATGGAAGCTCATTCGGAAAAATCTAAATCCCAACATATGCATCGCATGTGTAATAAGTGCTACACCTCTATATCACTATATATAAAATAATAATAATAATAATAATAATAATAATAATAATAATAATAATAATAATAATAATAATAATAATAATAATAAATAAGGGATAAAAAATAGTTATCGTGAGTGGAAACTAACAATTCACCCTTTTGAGATCGAGTTAGGTTACTAGGGAAATAAATGTTCCGTTTCTCTTGATTCCGAGAAGTACCCTTTGAGACCTTGTGTAATTTAAGGAAAACGAACCAAGTGTATGGGAGGTAAGTGCCTATCACCGGGAACATTAGGAACTCAATTGTATGACGACTTAACTAGGACAGAGAATGGAAACTTGAAGAGCTTGAGCTACTTACTGCACCGAGCACAGAGGACTTATGTTTAGGCCATACTTGGGTTACTCCACAGTCATGCTTATCAGTGAAACTAGTTGATAGAGTTAGGCGAATGCACTAAGGATTATGAAACACTACAAGATTTCATGAACATAGTTTGTAGCATTTTGCTTGAGGACAAGCAAATGTTCAAGTCTGGGGGTGTGATGTGCGCAAATATTATGATCTTTTACGCATGTTTTAGCGCACATTCACTTGACTTATGCACATATATTCTTCACATGATCGCATCTTTTATCTTGTATTCATCATATCTATTGTTTTATTCGGATATCTGCTCTTTGTTTTGTTTTATGTTGACAGGGAAGATTTTCGGAGCTTGAACGGAGAGTATTGATGCACCGGAACCAACCAAACAACACGGCCGTGCAACCCTGCACGTCCGTGTCGCCAAACAGGAGAGGAAGAGTACACGACTGTGCAACCCTGCACGACCGTGTGACCAAAATAGTAGCCAGTCAGTACACAGCCGTGCAACCTTGCACGGCTGTGCCACCCCAGGCAGAGAAGAAGACTTGCACGACCGTGCACCCCTACACGACCATGCCCCAGGAGACAGAGCCCAGGGGCTACACGACCGTGCGACCCTGCACGGCCGTGCAGCCACACTAGAATCGGAGAAGGGCACGGTCGTGCCACCCTTACACGGCCGTGCCGCCGCGGCCAAACCCTAGGCTATAAAAGGGTATTAACCCTTTTTGCTAAGAGGGGAGGTGAGCCGTCAGGGAGAAAAGGATCTTGGAGCAATTTTACGCTGTTTTGGACCACCATTCAGCGAACTTCCACTACCACATCGACTCCAGAAGCAGAGAGTTGGATCCGAAGGCCACTCTTCGACATCCGATAAGCATATTCCCTCTTATTTGCAGAGAATTATATGTTTGTCCATACTATGTTTACAGATATTTCTCTAGCATTCATGGAGTAGATCCCTTGTTCTGGGATTAGGGAGTAGTCGTGGTACGGATTGATGTAAAACTCGTATTGTGTTTATACTTGTTGGATGAACTTTCATGCTTTGTTTCAATTGCTGATTGCTTACTTTGATTGTGAAGAACTTGTTAGCTTCGTAGAGGATCACCTCTAGATCGTATACCCGAGGGGCCCTAGTGACAGGGGTAACCCGTTCACGGACATCTAGGATAGTTTCTTGAGAGGAAAGGCAAATTCTCCCCAAGGGAGCGAGAGACCAAGCTTAGCTTTACCCACTATTCTTAATTTACCAGGTAGAGTCATGTTCTCAAGATTTGCCGAGGTGCCCTAGTGATAGGAGTAAATCATGACAGGACTTCTTAGGGTATTACCCTATTCTGGTGCTTAAGAATACCTGCTTAACTTCCGGCAATAGCATGAATAAGGACAACGAGAGTAAGATAAAACGAGACACATCAATACTACCACGATGAAACCGACCCCCTATAACTCCTCATCACCAAATGAATATTTCGACCTTGCGACTCTCAACTCTCTCTCTCGACCTTTCTTTTTCCTTAGCTTATTCAAGACTATTGGTAGTCTAGCTAACCATAAGTGAATGATTGCTAGTGCTTATAGCCAACCCCTGTGGAATTGATATTTTTATTACTAACGACGAATTCGTGCACTTGCGGAAGTGTAACAATAACTTGGTAGATCCTTTCACAAAGGGCCTTCCGGCAAAAGCTTTTGATCGGCATGTTAAGGGGATGAGAATCAGATGTATGTCAGCGTTTATGGCAGCATAGTCTTTTAGTATAAGTGGGAGATTATTAGAGTGTATACTAAAAGTCTAGTTTTTTGTATAAACAATTATTTTGAAATAAGAATCACATTGGTCAAATGTCTACATTTATGCTAAGTGTAGTTGTCCGGTTGATTTATATTGTAGATAACATGATGTGAGGAGACACACAGAAGTTCATGTTATCAGTTCCTTATAAATTATAAAAAGTAGCTCACAACCAAGATGGAATGGGACAAACCATTGGAGTGGTTGTAGTGTAATTTGGTATTAGTTTATCTTGACTATAAAATTACACTAGTACACTATGAGTGTGTTGAGCAAGACTATTTGAGGTAGTTTCTTTTATACTGACTACATAAAAGAACAAAACCTCTGTTATTATGGAAGTGCGTACTCTTAATCATGATATAATAGCAAGCACGTATACTTAATATTTATTTCTTTAATTTATCAAAGGGTGCAATTTAGTTCGTTAAATCAATAGGCTCGATAAGTTACGAAATGCTATTATTTATATGGTGTGTTGTTGATTATAGAATGAAACTGTGCCCTAGTAATCTAGGTTGATGATGTCCCCTTGAGGAGTTCATAAGGTTTGTCATGTAAACCCTGCAGGTTGACTTAGTCTAACATGACAATAAGGATGAGTGGTACTACTCTTGGAGCTAAATATTAATTAAGTGAGTTGTCAGTAACTCATTTAATTAGTGGGCATTCAATATCTTAAATACAGGGAGACTAATGCACTCATGATAAGAAGAAGCCCATATTATAATTTTGGGATTGGTGCGATAGTGCAATAATAACTCTTTAGTGATATGAGTTATTATTGATGAACTTGAGTTGAGTGTTCGGGGCGAACACGGGAAGCTCAAACTTATCGGGAGATCAAAGCCAAATCCTCCTCTAGGTCCTTATTTTAGCCTCTTATATAAAGCATTATATCCACCCAAAGCCTAGCTTCTTAAAGCCAAAGCTAGGGCCGGCCAAGCCTTGCTTGGACACCATGCAAGGGGCCGGCCAAGCTAAGTTTGGAGTCCAAGTTAGGGTCGGCCAAGCCTTGCTTGGTGCCCAAGCAAGGGGCCAGCCACATACACATAGAGAAGGAAGTTTTATTTTAAAATCTTTCCTTTTATAGAGATCCATGAAAAGGATTTAAAAGGATGATTTTAATTATAAAACTTTCCTTTTTTAGATTGGTCACAAAAGGAAATAAAAGGGAGTTTTTTATTTTGTTAAAAACTTTGCTTTTATGATGTTTTCCACATGGTTTTAAAAGAGAGTTTTAAATTTTAAAATCTTTCCTTTTATAACTTTTTATAAAAGATTAAAAGAGAGATTTGAAATCTTTCCTTATTTGTAGTTATTTATAATGATTAAAAGAAAGATTTTATTTTTAAACTTTCCTTTTTTTTTGTAATCATGATGTAAACAGAGTTTTATTTTAAATCTTTTCTTTTATAGACATCCACAAAAAGATTTAAAAGAGAAGATTTTAATTTTATAAAATATTCCTTTTATAACTATTCATAAAAGGGATATTAGAAGAGAGATTTTAATTTTTGTTTAAAATCTTTCCTTGTTTGATGGATATGATATGTCCGACCATAATAAGGGATTAAAGGAAGTTTTTATTTTTGTTTTAAAAACTTTCCTTTTTTGCTTTCACCAAGGATTATAAAAGAAGGGGAGATGGTGCCTTATGGTTACAACAACACATCTTCTATTCTCCTCTTCTCTTCCTTGGTGGCCGACCCTCTTCATCATCTTCTTCCTTTCTTCTTTTTCCTTGTGGCCGGCGACACCTAGCTTGGAGTTCCAATTGGTGGCTAGATTCTTGGAGGAAAAGAAGAAGAGAAAGGAAGCTCTCTACTTGTGACATCCTTTTGGTGGCCGAAATCTTGGAAGGAAGAAGAAGCCTGGGGTGGATTTCATCTTGGTAGATCGTCGCCCACACGACGTCCAAGAGAAGGAGAGGAATACAATAGAAGATCAAGAGGTCTATAAGCTACAAAAGGTATAACTAGTTTTTATTTCCGCATCATGACTAGTGTATAGATCTTGGAAAATCAAAAACAAGAAGTTAACGATTTTAGGTTATCGTTTTTATTATCGATTTTATTGTTTGATTTCATGTTTCGATATTGTGTTTCTATTGAGGTCTCTATAGTTAAACCTAGTTTATTGTAAGAAGTTAAATATCTGATTTCTTTGAAAGGCTTTGTCTAAGAAGTGGTGGATGCTCCCATACCCAAGAAGGCCTAGTGCCTCGCAATGTTTAACCTGGAAGCAAATTTTTGAAATAAATATTTGATAACTTCTATAATATGGTTTAACTTAAAAAGATCACATCGGTTAAACTTGGAGTAAAAATATTAAGTATCATTTAGAATCCAAGTTTAACTTCTGAAGGACAATTTGGATTAATAATGTTAAGCATCGTTTGCAATCCAAATTTAACTTCAGTAGAACACTTGGGTAGCTAGGATAGTTCTATGCTTGTATAAATTTTTTTACATGGAAACTAGGATGGTATTCCGAGTAGCAATCAACATATCCGAATCAACATCTTGAAGTCTTTTATGAAATCTATCACACAATGAAAATGAACGGTGTTCCGATAGAGGCAGTGAGACCATTATTGTTTGAGTTTTCTTTGAGAGATAAAGCCAAATATAGGCTAAAATCCTTGCCAGCTAATAGCATATCAACTTGGGAGCAATGTGAGCAATAGTTTCTGGACAAATTCTATCCTCCTAGCAAAACTGCTCATATGAGAAATTTGATAGCAAGCTTCAGACAGTCAGACTCTGAATAACTATTTGAAGCATGAGATAGATTTAACAATATGCTCAGACAATGCCCACATTACGGACTTGAAAAATGGTTAGTACTATATACATTTTATAACGGCATCAACTACCACATAAAAGTTTCCCTAGACTCTGCAGTTGGAGGGGCACTAATGAACAAAAGTCTAGATGAGGCCGAGGACATCATTGAAAGTGTAGCTCAGAACCATCATCAGTGGGCATCCGAAAGATGTGGAGGCTCTTCATCTGTAAACCCAATTAAAGCATACGGAAAATTTGATGTAGATGCAATTACATTAATGTCTATAAAACCGGATGCTCTGACCAAAAAGCAGGAGAATATGGGAATAATTACAAGCATAGTCAATGTAATAGTATGTGTATGAAAAACTTATAGGATCACATACCACACTCAAGACACATGCCCATTAGGAGCCATCTCTGCATAAATTTATCAACTTGAGCAGTGTGATACTATAGTGAGTTACAATCAAAGACAAAATAATCCATACTCTAACACATAAAACCCCGGGTGGAAGAATCATCTAGAATTTTCCTATTGTAACAACCAAAAGAAAGGACCATCCATGAGGGCTTGACCAAGCCACCAGCCTGGACAACAAAGCTATCAACAACAACAATCTTCTCAAGGCTATCAACTATCCAGATTAGAAAAAAATGCTTGAAGTTCTTTCCAACCAAAATGAAATAAAGTAAGAAATCAAGCTACTCAATTAAAAAATGGATAGTTCTGAAAACACCAGAAAATGCTAGATAGCCAAGTTGCTTAGATAGCTTCATCATCCTTAAGAGCACCAGGAGCATTTCCAGGAAAACTTGATGCCAATCTAGTGGAACACTACAAAAGAATTGAGTTTCAGAGCGGACGGACCTTGGGAGATCCCCAAGTGACTGCTCAAAAAGGGATTGAAATTCAAAAAGAGCCCTCTCCTCTAACACTTGATCCAGTTCAGAGCTAAGATGATGAGGAGAGTACCAAGAAGGTTGAAGGGACTCTTCCACTCCCATCACAAACTTAAACAATTCTTTTTTTACAAAGACAAGCCATGACTAAGAAAGATAAAGAATTTGGCAGGTTTTTTGACAAAGTTAAGGATATCTTTGTTGAAGTCTCTCTAATTGATGCTATTCAACAAATTCTAAAGTTTGCCAAGTTCCTAAAGGACATCATGTCCAATCGAAGAAAGAAGGGAGAGATCGAAACTGTAGCTTTTACAGAAGAATGCAGCGCTCTATTTGAGAAGAACACTTCCCCAAAGCTCCAAGACCCTGGAAGCTTTTTCATTCCTTACACCATAGGATCTAAATTCATAGAAAAAGATTTTTGTGATTTGGAGGCAAGTGTTAGCCTCATATCATAGTCAATCTGTAATAAGCTAGGTCTCAAAAACATTAAACTTACTACCATGGCACTACAATTAGCTGATGTGTTAGTAGAAGTGGGTGGCTACATCATATCCACAGATTTTGTTGTGTTAGACAAGGAGGAAGACTCAAAAATTCCAATTATACTAGGAAAACCTTTGTAAGGAAAGGTTAGAGTATGATTTATCTAATTCTCCAACCGTGTCTCTTCTTTCTTAGTAAGCATGTGCAGTGGGGTAGATGCTTACAAAATAAAGGAGTGGAAATTTCATCCTCATAGGAGGTCGCCAGATGGAGAAGTATACTTAAATATTTAAATATTGAGAAGCTCCCTCCAGAATAAGAACCCTGAGGAAGGAAAATTTGTGCCTCCTTGGGTATAGTTAGTGGAATTGGAGACAGGGTCGAGCTAAAACCTTAAACAAGAGCTTCTTGAGAGGCAACCCAAGGGTTCTGATGTGTGTAGATTATATACACTTTTATGCATATTTTGATGCACATCTACTTGTATTTCATGAGCATAATTTATGTTATTGCACACTGTTTCATTATAATGCCATATTTCTACTCTTTTTGTTCGGAGATCTACTCTTTGCTTGTTTTGATTGATAGGATGTGATTTAGAGCAAAAACAGAGCATAAATGGAGTCTAGAACTTCCAAAGTATCCGACCTGTGCGGAACTTACACGGGCATGTAAAAACTAAGTTTTTTCATGTTCTGGCCATGAGGAAACCATACGGTTGTGTGGAAGCCGTGTGGGGGCCGTGTGGAATTTTCAACACTACAGACTGAAACTAAAATTTCCAAGATTATGGTAGGTTTGAATTAAGGGTTGTTCTTTATATCAAAATGTAGATAACTTCAAGATCTACAACTTTGCTGAAGACTTCAACTAGAGAAAACCCCACCTTGATAGTCTAAAAGATGTTATAATATGATATAGCCATGCCAAGGGCCATGCAAGGGGTGTGTGAAATCCACACGGTCGTGTCGATCCACATGGGCTGTGTGGAAGTTCCAAAGAAGAAGAAGACTTTGGCCGTGTAGACCACACGACTGTGTCACATTCCCAGAGAAGAAGAAGCCTTTGGCCGTGTGGACCACACGACCGTCTCACATTTCCAGAGAAGAAGTAGAGTTAGGCCATGTGAACCCACATGGGCCGTGTGGAAGTTCTAGAGAATGAGAATATTTTGGCCACGTAGACCACACGGTCGTGCCATCAGACCAGAGCTAAGGCAACACATGGCCATGTGGATTCACACGGTCGTGTCACGGCTTGTTCAAGGATTATGCCAAGTGCTATAAAAGGGGGTTTTCTCCCCTTTTCATAGATCCTTTGGCTTGGGGCTTGCCCCCATTCCTTGGAGAAGGGTTCTCCCTCTTGAGAGAACCCTAGAAACCTCATCTTCGTCTATCCATCCACCTTTAGAGCAAGGGAATGCCTCCAAGGATGCCACGCTTCAAGGATAAGAATTCTCCTGTCTCTACTTCTTTGTATTAGGTTGTAGTTGCTTCTTTCTTCATCTTTGGTTCTATTTCCTTTGCTATGGAGTAGATATCTAGATCTAGGATGTAGAAAGTAGCTATGATGTGATAGTGGATGTTTGAACTATGTATTTGGATATTTACTTATTCAATGAAGTGTTATGTGTTGACCTCCGCAAGTCTACGGAAATGTCGTAAGTAATAATAAAAGATATCGTATCCACAGGGACTGGAATAACCACTAAAGATGTCTCAACGCGAGTTAGCTAAACAATTAATCAATTGGTTTTCAAAAGCTAAATGTAACTATGAAAGGTAAACAAAGAAATGAAAGAATAAGAAACAAAAATAAGGGCAATGGTAAAGGTATGTTCTAGGAGTTTTGGTTTCTTTGTAATGTTATTCAATGTAATGATCTACCAAATCTTATTCCTCAATTGTCCATTATTTGTAGAAGGTTGTCGGCTCCCTCTTGCAATAGACAATCGGCCTAGGACTGAAATATATCTAAATGCGATCAATTAGGAATGAAACCTATGTTGTCCTTACACGGGCTTGCCTGTCACGTGCGCCCCTCGGATAATCAACATAAGAATTCATCACTTCTCAACCTCATTAAGATACAAAGATTAATGCATAAAATCTATCATACCCTCTTGAAATATCTAATTTCTCCTTCAAGATTACCCCTAAAATGTCCTTACACGGGCTTGTTCCTGTCACGAACGTCCCTCAGAAAATCGAATGAGCAACAATCTCTACAAGATCCACAAGATATTCAAACATTCAATCAAGCATGGTAATTGAGCCCTAATCACAACAATCCACACAAGAAAGAATAAATACAAACAGGGCAAAATCATAGAAATAAGAAATTGACAAATCCACAAGAGTTTTACATCAAATCTCCATTACAAATATTCCCTCCATCCTAGAACAAGAGATCTAATCCATAAAACTAGGAGAAAAATTTAAAAACAAGAAGATTACAAGCATCTTGATCCCCAAATCCAAGAAAGAAGGGAGAAAGAAAGCTTATCTACGATGAAGAATGGTCTTCGGATTCAATCCTTGCTTTCGGATTCCAAACGTTGAAGATCTGCCCTTAGATCGCCGAAAATCCTCCCAAGAAAGTGGAGGAACGACCAAATCTTGAATTCCCCCCAAAAGGGAGAAGATCCCCCTTCAAATCATGAAGAAACCTTTATATAGAGGTGAGGTTCGGGCGCCACACGGGCTCGAGGCACGACCGTGTGAGGTTCACACGGCCAGAGCCATTCCCTTCTCTGCCAACCTTACACGGCCGTGTGTGGTACACGGCCGTGGCTTGCTTCTGCCAATGCTCCCCTTGCACGACCGTGTAGATCTACACGACCTGCACTGCCTCCGCCTTTGGAAACCTGGCACGACCGTGTGGTGTACACGGCCAGGGCCCTCTTGCTCACTGGAAATCCTGCACGGCCGTGTGATGTACACGGCCAGGGCCTTCCTGGTCTCTGGAAATCTCACATGGCCGTGTGGTGTACACGGCCATGGCTCCATCTGACTTCAAATCTTTGCACGGTCGTGTGAGGTTCACACGGTCGTGTGAGGTTCACACGGTCATGACAACTTCCATCTCTTCTGCATCCACACGGCCAAGGAACTCCACACGGCTTGGGCAACCCCCCATGGCAAGGCCGTGTAAGGTACAAGAATGATGCCTTCCTCCTTTGCTTCGCTTGTGGATTTGGCCTTAAACATGAAACCTTCACCAATTTTGACTCTTGTGTATAAAAAATGCACAAAAGTAGATCTCCGAACAAAAAGAGTAAATATGCTAAAAGGAAAGCTGAAAGTATAAAAATACATAGACAAAGCATGTGTAAAGTATGTGAATGTGCGTCAAAACATGCTAAACAAGTGTATACAATCTACGCACATCACACCCCCAGACTTAAACCTTTACTTGTCCTCAAGCAAAATGCTACAATCTAAATTCATATGTTCTACAATGCTCTCATATCCCTAATGCATTCTCCTAACTCTATTAAAAGGTTTCATTAGTAAGCATGATCATGAAAACAAGTTAAGTTTGGCTCAAGCATAAGTATCTTGTGCACAGTGCAAATAAAACAACTAAAAACTCTTCAAGTTTCAATCTATGTCCTAGTCAAGTCGTCATCAAGTTTGAATTCCTAATGTTTTCAGTGATAGACAAGTAACCAGTGATAGACACTTACTTGCCACACACTTGGTTCATATTTCTCAATCAACCCAAGGTCTCAAAGGCGCGCTCAATCTCAAGAGCAGCTAAACAGTCATTTCCCCAGTAACCTAACTCGGTCTCAAAGGAGTGACTAGCTAGATTCCACTCACGACAACTATTTTTTATATCCCTTATTCACTTTTTTTTTCACACTTTTTTTTTCATAAGTATTTGCATTGTGCAAATCTTATTCACAAATGTACTTTTTGGCACAAATATTGGGATATTTTGATTTTTCCAAATGAGCTTACATGAGTTGAGCCTCATCCAGTAACCAAAATGAAGTTTGAGAAATCGCCATAGAAACTAAGTAATAAACAAACAAAATGAATCATGACTATTTCAATGAAATCAACCATTCAAGCATCAAGTATAGGTGAAGTGAAGATAAGATCCTTAAGGTCAAGCCAAGACTAAAACTCATCTCCATATGATACTTAGCTTGTGTCATGCTACCCAAGATAGAGAAAAGAGGTACATTAAGCATACTACTAGAATCACTTAAAACATCATGAATCTAGATAATGAACGTGCTAATATTTTCATTTAAAGACAAGAAAGCATATAAGTGAAGTTTGATGTTCTCAAGATGAATGCCGCAAGAAATCAAACCAAAATGCAAGACATAAGCAAAAAACAAAAACAAACAAAGCAAATCAAATGCATCCCCCCAGACTTAAACTTTTTATTATCCCAATGGAAACTAGAAATGATATATGGAGGAGATTTATGATGTTTAGAGAAGTTACCAAGTGATGAGCTCCAAATGGTTGGCATTCATATTTTTAAAGATACTCCTCTATCCAATGCTCACATTCCTCTACAACTTTGAAATATACAAAAATAAGATAGACAAGAAAAATTAAGTAGAGGATACAAGTTTATTGCAAGGAAAGAAATGAAACCAAAAAGAAACAAGAAAATGAAAACATGATTGAACTTGGGTTGCCTCCCAAGAAGCGCTTGTTTAAGGTCATTAGCTCGACCACCTCATTAGATTCATCTAAATCTTGCTCTTGGAGGGGTAAGATATTTCAACACCCTCCTACCAAGGGCTCTTATTATGGTGGGAACTTTCAATATAGGAGTTAAAAAGTGAAGTATCGCTCTCTCCATCTTCGTCTTCCTTAAAGTTCTTTCGGGTGGTCGAAGACGGTTCAAATTGAGCTTCCAATTAATAACCCAAGTGAAATCTACACATGCAAAGAAAATACAAATCTCCCACAAACATATTAGATAAGATAGAGCCATAACCATATTAAGATAAGCAGAATAAGAAATAAAAACTGAATCACATCCAACAAAGTCAATGATAGGTACCTCTATAAAATTTTCCAAAAGATCACAAGAAATACTAACCTTATTTTACTAAGAAATACCTGAAATTTCTAAACATGTAGATGTGACTTCCTCTGAATCAAAAGATGGTTCTGGCTCTGGCTCAGGTGTTGGCGATATCAAATATGGTGATTCTTGAGACTCAACCATATCTACATGAGTCCCTATGCATTGCTCTACAATATGATCAATTCTTACAACCTCTAAGGGTTGTATGAACAAAGGTGGTGATCCTTGAGATGCTGCTTCCACAACACAACTCCCTACACATTTTTCCATATCATCATCATCAATACAAACATCAAAAAATAAACCAACATCTATGTCCTCAATAGGAGAATCAATAACAAGAGGATCAATAACTTCACTTGCAGTTTTAAGTTGATCTACCACATCACATTTATCATCTTAAAGTTCAATGTCACTATAACACCCTATAAAATTTGGGGGTAGATCTGAAAACTTATTTACCACTGCATTATCTTCACAATCCTCATCTGAAGAGTCTTCATCTTTGTACAAATTCAAAAATCTGCACTCAACCTTACCAGTGTCACAGAATTTTTTAAAGTCATAGTTCTCATTGACCCCTACTAACCTTTGTGGAAAAGGAACCCTTAGTGAAGGTCTTGGGAAAGGTACTTCTAATTTTCCATATTCCCTTTTACCTTGTGGAGGAGATTCAACTTGCTTATCTAGTGTTGGTATGATCAATCGTTGAGGGAAAGGTACTTGTGGCATTTGGGAACCTCCTGGAATAATGGAACTGAGTTCATGTGGTCTTCTATTTTTCTTCTCCTCAATTCTAAACATGTCCTTCTTCAGAAGTTCATGATTTTTTTCAATTCTCAACCCAACATCATCACACATTTCACTAGATCTTGTATGCAAAGGAGGGGGATCTTCTTTAAACCAATTTGAAATAATACTTTCAATCTTTGCCCCTAAATGTTTGAACTCCCCATTCTGTGACTTGTGATTTTCAAAACTCATAGATGGTTGAGTTACAATTTGTTTGATAGGATCTATAGCATTTATGGCTTGCACTTCTTGAATGTTTGAGGGAGATTTCATCCAACTTATGTTCGACCATTCATGGAGGCTCAATGTCACTTGATTAATTAACATATATGCTTCATCTACACTTTTGTCCATAAAAGAACCTCCAGCTGATGAATCCAATAAACTCTTGTCTGAGAAAGAAATTCTCCCATAAAATATGTGTAAAATCAACCATTTTTCAAAACCATGATGAGGACACTATCTTTGAAGACTCTTAAATCTATCCCATGCTTTAAGTAATGATTCTCCGTATGCCTGAGCAAAATTTATTATGCAATTCCTCATATACACTGTTCTGCTTGGAGGGAAAAAATGATTCAGAAATTGCTTCTCCAATTGTTCCCAACTTGTGATGCTTTGAGGATGGAGAGAATATAACCAAGTCCTTGCTTTATCCTTGATACTGAAAGGAAATGCCATCAATCAAACTGCATCTGATGACACTCCTTCACATTTCACCATATCACAAATCTCTAAAAATGTTTGAAGATGCAGATAAGGACTTTCTGATACTTCTCCTCTAAATTTGTGACCTTGTATCATGAAAATTAACTCTAGGTCTAGTTGGAAACTTTCTACTTTAATTTGAGGTTGCACAATGGGAGATAAAAATCTTGCAGAAAAGGGTGTAGAAAAATTTCTCATAGGTCTGTTTGACATGTTAGTGCTCATGGATATTCAAGAATCAAATATTAGAAGAAAAAAATTGAAGAATCAAAGACAAGAAATAAAATGTAATATGAAAAGAAAAAAAGGAAACGCAAAATTTAAATTGCAAGAAAGAAAGTGCATAATGAAAACAAGAAAGAAAAGACAAAAGGAAAAAGAAAAATGTCTAGAATAATTCATATGCTAATCAACTAATGTTAATCGAAAACAGAGTTAACAAGAAGTATTAACAAGAAGTAGAAAGATACAAAAGATGAAAACAAAATTCTAAAGATTAGTTACAACTATGCTAATGAAAAGAAAAGTTATGTTTAGTCTAACTCAATGGATAATCTCTAATGTTATAGCACAGCCCCCGGCAACGACGCCAAAAACTTATTGACCTCCGCAAGTGTACGGAAATGTCGTAAGTAATAATAAAAGATATCGTATCCACAGGGACTGGAATAACCACTAAAGATGTCTCAACGTGAGTTAGCTAAACAACTAATCAATTGGTTTTCAAAAGCTAAATGTAACTATGAAAGGTAAACAAAGAAATGAAAGAATAAGAAACAAGAATAAGGGCAATGGTAAAGGTATGTTCTAGGAGTTTTGGTTTCTTTGTAATGTTATTCAATGTAATGATCTACCAAATATTATTCCTCAATTGTCGATCATTTGTAGAAGGTTGCCGGCTCTCTCTTGCAATAGACAACCGGCCTAGGACTGAAATATATCTAAATGCGATCAATTAGGAATGAAACCTATGTTGTCCTTACACGGGCTTGCCTGTCACGTGCGTCCCTCGGATAATCAACATAAGAATTTATCACTTCTCAACCTCATTAAGATACAAAGATTAATGCATACATCTATCCTACCCTCTTGAAATACCTAATTTTCCCTTCAAGATTACCCCTCAAACGTCCTTACACGGACTTGTTCCTGTCACGAACGTCCCTCGGAAAATCGAATGAGCAACAATCTATACAAGATCCACAAGATATTCAAACATTCAATCAAGCATGATAATTGAACCCTAATCACAACAATCCACATAAGAAAGAATAGATACAAACAGGGCAAAATCATAGAAATAGGAAATTGGTAAATCCACAAGAATTTTACATCAAATCTCTATTACAAATACTCTCTCCATCCTAGAATAAGAGATCTAATCCATAAAACTAGGAGAGAAATCAGAAAACAAGAAGATTACAAGCATCTTGATCCCCAAATCCAAGAAAGATGGGAGAAAGAAAGCTTATTTACAATGAAGAACGATATTCGGATCCAATCCTTGCTTCCGAAGTCGAAACGTTGAATATCCACCCTTAGATCACCGTAAATCCTCCCAAGAAAGTGGAGGAACACCCAAATCTTGAATTTCCCCCAAAAGGGAGAAGATCCCCCTTCAAATCTTGAAGAAACCTTTGTATAGAGGTGAGGTTCGGGCGCCACATGACCCCGAGGCACGACCGTGTGAGATTGACACGGCCAGAGCCATTCCCTTCTCTACCAACCTTACACGGCCGTGTGTGGTACACGGCCGTGGCTTGCTTCTGCCAATGCTCCCCTTGCATGGCCGTGTAGATCTACACGGCATGCATTGCCTCCGCCTCTGGAAACCTGGCACGACCATGTGGTGTACATGGCTAGGGCCCTCTTGCTCACTAGAAATCCTGCACGGTCGTGTGATGTACATGGCTAGGGCCTTCCTTGTATCTGGAAATCTCACATGGTTGTGTGGTGTACACGACCAGGTCTCCATCTGGCTTCAAATCTTTACACGACCGTGTGAGGTTCACACGACCGTGGTAACTTCCATCTATGCTGCATCCACATGGCCAAGGAACTCCACACGGCTTGGGCAACCCCCCATGGCAGGGCCGTGTGAGGTACAAGAATGGTGCCTTCCTCCTTTTCTTCGCTTGCGGATTTTGCCTTAAATACGAAACCTTCACCAATTTCGACTCCTGTGTACAAAAAATGCACAAAAGCAGATCTCCGAACAAAAAGAGTAAATATGCTAAAAGGAAAGCTGGAAGTATAAAAATACGTAGACAAAACATGTGCAAAGTATGTGAATGTGCGTCAAAACATGCTAAACAAGTGTATACAATCTACGCACATCATTATGTCATGTTCTATTTGTATTGTACCTTCTATGTGTTTGATGAAGTGTGTGAATGGTGCAAACATATAGATGTGAATTGATTGTGGATCCTGTAGAGGGATGTCCTTGATCGTATGACTGAGGGATGCTAGTGACAGGCAGATCCAACTAACGGACGTCTAGGGTATCTTCTTGAAAGGAGAACAATTCTTTACAAGGAAGTAGGTAGTCATAGTCAATTGTAATCCTCATCTCTATGTTTATTAAGTATTTCATGTGTTCCTATGTTGTATGCCCGAGGGATGCTAGTGACAGGTAGATCCCGCTAACAAACTTCATAAGAATCTTTCATATTTAATTGCAAGGGATGTTGATCTAACTACCCTATTGGTTGTCCATTGCAGGGGATAGTCGGTAACTTTCTACATATGCATAAGAATGGAGGTAAGGAGATGAATAATTCATAGATTCATTAACTAGCATCATAGTGAAACCGAAATCCTAGTATCTATCCATCCCCAAACCCAACTCTCCCTCTTTCTCTAACTTTTTACATTCTATCTTTTCTTTACTCTCTCTTTTCCAATTAACCTTCAATTGTCTAGATAGCTCGTCGTGCAAAGTTAACTAGTGCTTATTCAACAGTCTCTGTGGATTCAATATCTTTTATATTACTGACGACGTAACCGTGCACTTGCGATGACGTAACAAGTTTTTGACGCCATTGCCGGAGATTGTTTCCGATTAACATTAGTTGATTTGTATATGAGTTACTCTAGATATTTTTTTTTAATATTTTTCTTTCCTTTATTTTTAATTCTACATTTTCCATTGTTGTTACTTCTACATGTCTATCTTGGTCTGACTATAATCATTTATATGGACATGTTTAAATTAAACACTATATTGAAAGCTCTATTTCAAAAGTTTGACCAAATTTCTGTTGTGAACTCTAATACTCTTTTTTGTGAGATATGTTATACAACTGGTCATATATATGATAATTGTCCAACATTATTTGACCGTCTATATAGAATGCATGTTGAAAAAGGGGTATTTTCTCTAACTTTAGTCAAAGGTTAGAGCAAAATTTTTGTAAAGCTTACAAAAAAATAGGCCATTCAATCGAAAGTTGCTATAAGCTACACAAGTTGGGAACATCAATAGATGAACTTAATAGAAAAATAGATGAAATGGTCTCATCAAATTCACACACATATGGCTTCGACTCGAAGAACCCCCAATTTTCTTTTAGCTTCAATAAGGGACAAGGCAACTATGTAGATACTATGGAAGCTCAATCATCGTCTGCGGTGGATAAAATTTTGAAAGGTTTAGAGGAGCTTCAAGCTCTTCAAGCTGAATCACGCAAGGATATCAAGAAAATGAATGATACGCTTGATAGTATAGACTCAACAAATAATAGAATTTCAACTAATCTCTTAGCTTGGCAGGAGTCTATAATGAGAAAATACTGTGATGAGCTTGAGGATCATAAATCTGAGACTTTGATAAATTAGTGCACCACTTTAATTCCATTACCTCCTAATTTCAAAGATCCAGAAGAGCCTTCTCTTCCTACATCTGAAGCAATTTACAGTCACGTTGTGGAGAGATGTGTAGGGATAACCCAAGAATCACTCACCTTGGTCACACAACCATTAGTCACTTTGGATGATGTAGGACATGAACTAGTTGATATTGAGAGTGTAGGGACTTGTCCAATAGAAGCAAAGTCTCAAGAATCACCTCTTTTAGTCAGATCACCACTTGAGCCACAACCTTCCTTATCTAAATGTCAAACCATGTTCGATGATTTACTTACATTAGTGATTGTAAAAGTCAAATTTCAATTGATTTATCTACTATTACTAATCAATTTTTTTTGAGCATGGTGGTTGCAGGATATACGTTGCATAGGAGTCACAAGGATAAGATAGTGTTGAACCTTTGAGGGAGGGAATATTTGTTGAAAAGATGAGAACCCTTGGTAAGAGGGTTCTAAAATATTTTACCCCTCCAAGAGCGAGATTTCGATAAATCTAATGAGGTGGCTGAGCTAATGACCTTAAACAAGCGCTTCTTGGGAGCCAACCCAAGTTCAATCTTATTTTCATTTTAGTTCTAGTTTCCTTCTCGTTCCTTTTTAGTTTCTTTATTAATAATAAATCATATCCTCTACTTAATTTTTCTTGTCTATCTTGTTCTTGTAGAATTCAAAGTTGTGGAGGAATGTGAGAATTTGATAGAGGAGTATCTTTGGAACGTCGACGTCTCAACCATTTAGAGCTTATCACTTGGTAACTTCACTAACTTCAAAATCTCCTCCATATTTTATTTCTTGTTTTCATTGGCACAATGAAAAATTTATGTCTGGGGGGATGTCTGAGTTTCGTTTAGTATTTGTCATATTTCTTAGTTTTTGCACATTTCTTTTCGCATAATTAAATTTTACTTGTTGCATCATTCATCACGTTATGACTACTTGTTCCTTAATGCAAAATACTAGTACGCTTATTCTAGATTTATGTGGTTGATTGGTTACTTATGGTGCTAGTATATCTATTGATCTATATTTTTCTATGTATGATAGCATGAAGTGAGCAATGTTTTTACTGTAAGAGTTTAAGTATTGGCCTTGTTTTAGGATCTCTATACACTATGCCTAGTTTTGATGGTAGATAGCTCTAAAAATAGTCATGATTCATAAAATTTGATTAGTACTAGTGTCTCTATGGTGATTCCTTAAACTACATTTTGGTTACTAGATGAGGCTTGAATCATGCCAGCTAATTTGGAAAAATCAAAATATCCCAATATTTGCATCTATTTGTATTTGTGTTCAAGTATTACATCTTGCAATCACTTAGAAAAAAATAATAATGAAAAAATTGAATAAATAAGGGATATAAAAAATAGTTATTGTGAGTTGAAATTAGCAAGTTACCCCTTTAAAACTGAGTTAGGTTACTGGAAAAATAACTACTATGTTTCTCTTGATATCCTACATGCCTTTGAGACCATGGGTAGATTAAGGAGGATGAACCAAGCGTGTAGCAGGTAAGTGCCTATCACCAGAAATATAAGGAATACAGTTTTATGATGATTTGACTAGGCTTAGTGATTGATACTTGACAAATTTAGGTCACTTTTACATTGAGCACGAAGAACTACCACTTAGGCCGTACTCAAACAAATTTTATATCTTGCTCACCAATGAAATCATTTGATAGGATTAGATTGACTTGCTAGATATTTTGATGCACTATTTAACCACATGAGTTTAGATGCATTTTTTGCTTGAGGACAAGCAAAGGTTTAAGTCTGGGGGTGTGATTTGCATGGATTATATATACTTTTATGCATGTTTTGACACACATCTACTTGTATTTTATGAGCATAATTTATGTTTATTACACCTATTTCATTATAATGTCATATTTCTACTCCTTTTATTCGGAGATTTACTCTTTGGTTGTTTTGATTGATAGGACACGATTTAGAGCAAAAATGGAGCTTAAATTGAGTCTAAAGCTTTTAAAGTATCCAGGGCATGCGGAACTCACACGGGCATGCAAAAACTAAGTTTTTCCATGTTCTAGCCATGTGGAAACCACACGGCCATGTGGAAACAACACGGCCATGTGAAAGCCGTGTGGGTGCCGTGTGAAATTTTAAACACTATAGATTAAAACTAAAATGATCATAACTTTGTGCTCAATTTGAATTATAGGATGTTCTTTATATCAAAATGTAGATAACTTCAAGATATACAACTTTGTTGAAGACTTCAACTAGAGAAAACCCCATCTTAATGGTCTAAAAGACGTTTCAATAAGATATAGCCATGCAAAACCATGCCAAGGGCCATGCAAGGGGTGCGTGAAATCCACACGGGCCATGTGGAAGTTCTAGAAAAGAAGAAGACTTTGGCCATGTGGACCACACGACCGTGTCACATTCTCAGAGAAGAAGAAGCCTTTGGCCGTGTGGACCACACGAGCGTGTCACATTTCCAGAGAAGAAGCAGAGTTAGGCCATATCAATTCACATGGCCCGTGTGGAAGTTCTAGAGAATGAGAATACTTTGGCCGTGTGGACCACACGCTCGTGCCATTAGACCAGAGCGAAGGCAGCACATGGCCGTGTGGATTCACATGGCCGTGTCATGGCACATGCAAGGGTTATACCAAGTGCTATAAAAGGGGGTTTTCTCCCTTTTTCATGGATCCTTTAGCTTGGGGATTGTCCCCATTCCTTGGAGAAGGGTTCTCCCTCTTGGGAGAACCCAAGAAACCTCATCTTCGTCGATCCGTCCACCTCCGGAGCAAGGGAACACCTCCAAGGATGCCACACTTCAAGGATAAGCACTCTCCTCTCTCTACTTCTTTGTATTGAGTTGTAGTTTGCTTCTTTCTTCATCTTTGGTTGTATTTCCTTTGCTATGGAGTAGATCTCTAGATCTAGGATGTAGGAAGTAGCTATGATATGATTGTAGATGCATTGACTATGTATTTGGATATTTCCTTATTCAATGAAGTGTTATGTCATGTTCTATTTGTGTTGTACCTTCTATATATTTGATGAAGTGTGTGAATGGTGTAAATATGTAGATGTGGATTGATTGTGGATCACGCAGAGGGATGCCCTTGATCGTATGATTGAGGGACACTAGTGACAGGCAGATCCTGCTAACGGACGTCTAGGGTATCATCTTAAAAGGAGAAGTAATTCTCTGCAAGAAAGTAGGTAGTCATAGTAAATTATAATCCTCATCTCTATGTTTATTAAGCGGTGCATGTGCTCCTATGTTCTATGACCGAGGGGCGCTAATGACAGGCAGATCCCGCTAACGAACCTCATAGGAATCATTCCTATTTAATTGCAAGGGATGTTGATCTAATTACCCTACCAGTTGTCCACTGTAGGGGATAACCGGTAACTTTCTACATGTGCATAAGAATAGAGGTAAGGAGATGAATAATGCATAGGGTCTTTAACTAGCATCATAGTGAAATCGAAATCCTAGTATCTATCCATCCCCAAACCCAATTCTCCCTCTTGCTCAAACTCTTTACATTCTCTCTTTTCTTTACTCTCTCTTTTCTAATTAACCTTCGAATGTCTAGATAGCTTGCTGTGCAAAGTTAACTAATGTTTAATCAATAGTTCCTGTGGATTTGATATCTTTTGTATTACTGATGACGTAACCGTGCACTTGCGGTGATGTAACAGGTTCTTTTTGTTAGATTTGTTTTCACTTTTCCTTTTCTTTTGTTAGTGTTCTAATCTTTTGTTACTTTTTTTAGGTTGTATATCACCTCCATGAGCTGGCCATGATCATTTCATGGGAGTGGAGGTGTTGGAGAAGTCGGAAAGGAGAAAATTCAACACTTCTGGATCTTACAGAATCGACCATGTGATACTAATAGAAAAGGAGGAGCATCAGGTTGTGTAGCATCACACAGCCGTGTGAGCTCACCCAAGGAGAAGATGGGCAAGGCTGTGTGATCTCACATGGCCGTGTGGAAATTTCAGAGAGAAAGAAGAAGGTAGTCGTGTGAAACACACGGCCGTGTGAGCTCAACAGTGGAGGAAAAGAACTCGCCCGTGTGGTACCCACGACCATGTGAAACTAGCTAAGGGAGAGACTTCAGTGCCCATGTCATATGACATGACCGTGTGGATCTAGCTGAAAAAAATGAAGACTTAAGCCGTGTCAATCCACACGGCTATGCGGGGCAGCTAGACCGGGCGGTGTCAATAAGACATGGCCATGCCAAGGCCGTGTCGGTCGCACACCCTAGGTGAATTCCTCTTCTCCATTCCTTCTCATTTGCAAACCTTCTTCTTCTACTTCTCAGATCTAGATCTCAAACTTATTTTTTATCTAAGAACAAGATCTAAAACTTTGATTCTTCTCCTCCTCCTTTCTCAAGATCTATTTCTCTTTTCACAAGACCTCACTTCTCTGATCAATCACCTTTCCCTCTCTTAATGTGACATCATGTCTCATCTATTGAAAAGACTCCAAAAGGGAAGTGGTGGATCTAGCGGAGGAAAGGAACTGCCAAGGGAAAAGGGTAAGGATAAAGCTACTGCAAAGGACAAAGGCATGAGGATAGTACGCGATGAAGGTAACGATAATAAATTTCATATTATCTTTAGAAATAATGAACATAAATCTAGATATGATATTCTTGTCACTAGAAAGATTGTGTACACACGATACATGGATCCAACTACAATAGATGTTTTAGGGATTAGAGTTGATGTACATTGGATGATTAGTACTTTTGATTGGAATGATATGATGTACACACATCTACCCATATATCCTCGAATTGTCTTTGAATTTTTTGAGCTCAATAGATGTCCACTACTCTAATGAGGATGATTATATTAGAAAAATTAGCTTTAGATTAATGAATCAAGAATTTTAGTGGACATTCAGTGACTTTAACAATTATTTTGGCTTTCCCATTGGTGGTTCTCGTAGGTTTAATCCTAGATTTAATTGGAATAGTTTTTGGAGCTCAATTACTGGATTAGAGAACCCTTATAAGCCCTCTAGAGCTAAAGCCTCCCATATGCAAAATCCCGTCTTTAGATATTTACACTATGTCATGAGTAAAATCATCTTTGCTAGAGGGGAAAGTGATGGAGTTGTTAGGAAAGTGGAACTTTATGCTCTTTGGGCGATGTTAAATAAGGTTGACTTTGATTCCAGTTTCCATTTTCTGCAAAACCTCATGAGAGCCGAGAAAGCAGCCTCGAGATTGATTGTTTTTGGCAAATTGATCACTCAAATAGCTATAAATCTAGGTTGTAATCTTGATGAGTTAGTCATGTGTTGCCATGAAAATGATTTGCCGGGATGGGGATGGGTTTGCCTTTCCTAGGAGAGACGGGTTTCCGTTACCACTTCCTTATCCCAAGCGGACCTCAGTTCGCAACCCCGCTAATTGGGTGATCACCGATCCTATTCCCGAGTATGTTCCCTCCTTGTCCAAAGACATAGAGCCCCACCTTGAGCCCTCATCATCTAGACACCCGTAGCTGTCCAGACATCCGAAACCTGCTAGGTACTCTTTTTCCTATGGTACGGGTCATTCCAGATTTGATTTTTCTGAGTTCCATGCCTCTTTAGACTCGCTTCACAAGAAGCATGAGGTCCAACGACAAATGTTGGAAGGCCGCTTCACTTTGTCAGATGATTAGTTTCAAGAGGTGCGTGATCATTTTCAGTTCATGAGGAACTTCCAATTCCAGGTGGCCTAGTTCCTCCAAGATTATGACACTGACCAGGCTAGAATGAGAGAATTCATAGAGGGCATAAGCGTCACTAGTCAACAAGTAGACACCCTCTATGAATACCATAGGATCCTTGGTCAGTCTTCGGGCTTCCCTAGTTTCCCTTCTTGCCGATCACGTAGACCTCCTTTTCTCTGCCCTCCACCACCATACTGATTTCATCGGGAAGATGAAGAGTTTAAATCTGGGGGGGGGGGGGGGGGGGTTGTTTGGACAACCTGAATTTTCTGCTTCTTTTTTATATTTTTAGCACTTTACTTTCAACATTTTCATTTGTTTTGTTTGTTCTGCATTTTGCTTTGCTTACTTTTAGTTTCTGCTTATGCCTTTGTTTACGTTCATTTTTTGATTCATGTTGTTGTGGATATAATGCTAGTATGTTTAGTATATCTCTTTACTCTATCTCAAGTAGCATGAAATGAGCTAAGTATTGTGTGGAGGCAAATTTGAGTTTTAGTTTAACCTTAAGGATCTTACTTTCACTTTACTTAAACCTGAATGGTTGATATCATTGGAATAATCATAATTCATCTTGTTTGTTTAGTATTTTAGTTCCCATGGTAATTTTTCAAACTACATTTTGGTTACTGGATAATGCTCGAATCATGTAAGCTCATTTGGAAAAATAAAATATCCCAATATTTGCATATATGTGCATTTGTGTTTTAAAGTATTGCATCTTGCAATCACTTTAAAAAAATGATGAATAAATAAGGGATATAAAAAATAGTTATCATGAGTGGAGACTAGCAAGTTACCCTTTTGAGACCGAGTTAGATTACTAGGGAAATAATTGCTATGTTTCTCTTGATATCGAGCACACATTTGAGACCTTGGGTGGATTGAGGAATATGAACCAAGTGTGTGGTAGGTAACTGCCTATCATCGTGAACATTTGGAACTCAATTGGATGATGACTTGACTAGGACAAAGATTAAAACTTGATGAGTTTGGGTCACTCATTACACTATGCACAAGAAACTTATGCTTAGGTCATACTTGAGTTATCTCTACGATCATGCTCACCAATGAAACTTGTGGATACAGTTAGGAAAGTGCATTAGAGATTATAATGCATTATAGAGCACATGAGTTTAGATTGCGACATTTTGTTTGAGGACAAGCAAAGGTGTAAGTCTTGGGGTGTGATGTATGTAGATTATATACACTTTGACGCACATTCACATACTTTATGCATTCTTTATCTATGAATTTTTATACCCCTTGACTTACTTTCAGTATAATTACTCTTCTTTGTTCAGAGATATGCTCTTTGTGGATTTTCTGTTGATAGGAGTCAAATTTGAAGAGAAAATGATGTTCGTGGTTGATCTGGACAGCAAACGAAGGCAAATGACACTGGCCGTGTGACTCTACACGAGCGTGTGACTCTACACGAACGTGTCAAAGAAGCAAGGAGGAGGATGACTCTGTTGGTTGCTACTCGGAAAACCTAGAGGTTCCACTGTACAAAAATTTTGTGCAAAGGTCTGATCCTTTTCCTAGCTACCATGTGTTCTTTTAAATTAAATTTTGGATCGCCTGCAGAACTTAACACGTTTGATCCAAAACTTAATCTATTTGTTCTTTTAGGTTTTGACTTGGATCTACTACTGAACTTAACACGTTCGACCCAAATCACCTGAAGTTATTAATTCCATTAAATATTAATTTCCATAATCGGTTCCCAGTACTGACGTGGCGAGGCACATGGCCTTCTTGGATATGGGAGCAACCACCACCAACTAGACAAAACCTTTTATAGAAATCTAATATTTAATTTCCTAAAATAACTTTAGGTTAACCGAAAAGAACAATCAAATCACAAGGAAAATAAAAAACACAACTTTGAAAAATATATTCGAAATACTAGAACGTAAGCCTCTTGTATTTGGTAATATTTCCAAAAATAACTAGTATGATGCGGAAAGAAAAATTACTAGTTATACCTTGTAGAAAAACCTCTTGATCTTCTACCGTATTCCTCTTCTAACCTCGGACGTTGTGTGGGCAACGATCCTCCGAGATGAGAAACCACCAACCACCTTCTTCTCCTCCTAGCTAGGTTCGGCCACAAAAAGCTTTACCAAGGATGAAGAACAAAACACCAACCAAGCTCCAAGAGATGCTAATTTTCTCTCCTTCTTCTTCTTCTTCTCCAAGTAGTATCCGGCCACCGCAAGAGCTCCAAGGGGAGAGAGAGGTTCGGCCACCACAAGAGGAAGAGAGGGAGAGGATGATGATGATGGCCGGCCACACCAAGGAACAAAAGAGGGAGAGAAACAATAGAGGTTGTACACCATGAAGGCACCCCACCCCTTCTTTTATATTCCTTAGACTTGGTAAATTAGGAAATTTAATTACAATAAAATTTCCTTAATTTCCTTGACATGATTTAATTGAGAAAAATAAAATAAAATTTCCGAATTAAACTCTTAATGGTCGGCCACATCATAGAGAAGCAAATTAGACAAGTTTCAATCAACAAATTAAAACTTTCTAATTTGTTTTCGGAAATTTTAAAAATAAAATTTCTCTTCAAAAATCCCTTCATGGTTGATAAAAATAAATTTCTATAATTTTAATTTTTCAACATGTGAATAATTTTCAAAGAGAAAATAAAATATCTCTCCAATCTACAAATAAGGAAAGAGATCTAATCTCTTTCTTTAATCTTTTGTAGATCCTTTTTAAAAGAGATATTTTAATTTTAATTCTCGTTAATAAATCATATCTTCAACATAATAAAAATTAAAATAAAAATTCTTTTAATTTAATTATGGCCGGCCCCCTCTAGCTTGGGTTCAAGCTAGGGCCGGCCACCCTAAACCATGCTTAGGCCGACCCTAGCATGATTCCAAGCTAGCTTGGCCGACCCCCTTTAGGTGGGTATAGAAGGTGAGTATAGGTGGGTATAGTACTCTATAAATAAGAGGCTATGATAGAGACCGAAAGGAGGAATTGGTTTTGGTCTCCCGATAAAATTAAGCATCTCGTGTTCGCCCCGAACACACAACTTAATTTTATCAATAATAATTCATTTCACTAGAGAACTATTATTGAACTACCGCACCAATCCCAAATTACATTTTTGGGCTCCTTCTTATTATGAGTGTGTTAGTCTCCCTGTGTTTAAGATATCGAATGTCCACTAATTAAGTGAGTTACTGACAACTCATTTAATTAATATCTTAGTCCAAGAGTAGTACCACTCAACTTTATCGTCATGTCGGACTAAGTCCACCTGCTGGGTTTAACATGACAACCCTTATGAGCTCCTCTTGGGGACATTATCAACCTAGTATCTCTAGGACACAGTTTCCTTGTATAATCAATAACACACACTATAAGTGATATCATTTCCCAACTTATCGGGCTTATTGATTCATCGAACTAAATCTCACCCATTGATAAATTAAAGAAATAAATATCAAATATATGTGCTTGTTATTATATTAGGATTAAGAGCACACACTTCCATAATAACTGAGGTATTTGTTCCTTTATAAAGTCAGTATAAAAGAAACAACCTCAAATGGTCCTACTCAATACACTCTGAGTGTACTAGTGTAATTATATAGTCAAGATAAACTAATATCTAATTACACTACGACCTTCTAATGGTTTGTTCCTTTCCATTTTGGTCGTGAGCTACTGTTTATAATTTATAAGGTACTGATAACATCATCTTCTGTATGTGACACCACATACTATGTTATCTACAATATAAATTAATTGAACAACTACAAACAAATGTAGATAATTTGACCAAATGAGATTCTTTATTCAAAACAAATGTTTACAAAAGCTTAGGCTTTCAGTATACACTCTAACAATCTCCCACTTATACTAATGACTAAGCTGCCATATCTTCTACCATACATCTGATTCCCATTCCATCCACATGCCGATCAAAAGCTTTCACCGGAAGGGCCTTAGTGAAATGATCTGCCAGGTTATCTGCTGATGCAATCTTGGCGATGACAACTTCTCCTCGCTTCACGATATCTCGTATCAGGTGATACTTGTGCTCTATATGTTTACTTGCCTTATGAGCTCGTGGTTCCTTCAAGTTTGCAACTGCACCGCTATTATCACAATAAATTGTGATGATTTTGGGCAAACCAGGAATCACATCCAAGTCCATTAGAAAGTTCCTGAGCCATACTGCTTCTTTAGTTGCCTCAGAGGCTGCTACATACTCAGCTTCCATGGTCGAGTCTGAAACGCATTTTTGCTTAACACTCCTCCATGAAATGGCTCCACCTCCTAAAGTTAAAACATAGCCTGATGTTGACCTACTGTTGTCCCTATCTGATTGGAAATCTGAATCCGTGTAACCCACAGGGAGCAAATCGTCTGCTTGGTAAACTAGCATATAATCTCTAGTCCTTCTCAGGTACTTTAATATATGCTTTACCGCAGTCTAATGTCCTTGTCCAGGGTTATTCTGATATCTGCTGACCATGCCCACGGCAAAACAAATATCAGGTCTCGTACATAGCATTGCATACATAAGGCTTCCTACAGCCGAGGCATAAGGAACTGCTTTCATGTCTTCTATCTCCTTTGATGTCTTAGGAGGCATCTCTTTAGATAGAGCTATTCCATGCCTAAAAGATAAGAAACCTTTCTTGGAATCCTGCATGCTAAAACGAGCAAGAATTGTATCTATATATGAAGCTTGGGACAGACACAACATTCTTTTCTTGCGATTCCTTATTACTTTGATCCTAAGAATGTGTGCACACTCTCCTAAGTCCTTCATATCAAATTGTTTGGACAACCATACCCTTACGTCTGATAATACCTTGATATTGTTGCCAATTAACAAAATATCATCTACGTATAGTACAAGAAATACCACCACATTTCCGTTACACTTCTTATATACACAAGACTCATTCAGACTTTGAATAAATCCATATGACTGGATTACTTCATTAAACCGGATGTTCCAAGATCTTGAAGCTTGCTTCAGTCCATAAATGGACCGATTGAGCTTGCACACTAGATGCTCTTTGCCTTTTTCAATGAACCCTTCTGGTTGCTTCATATGGATGTTCTCTTCAAGACTTCCATTAAGGAAAGCTGTCTTGACATCCATTTGCCAAATCTCATAATCCATATGAGTAGCAATGGATAAGAGTATCCGGATAGACTTAAGCATGGCTACCGGTGAAAAGGTTTCCTCATAATCGATTCCCTCTTTCTGAGTGTACCCTTTCGCAACAAGCCTAGCTTTTAAGGTTTCTACCTTCCCGTCTGTCCCTCTTTTCCTTTTGTAGATCCACTTACATCCAACGGCTTTTACACCATCAGGTGATTCTACAAGCTCCTAGACCTTATTAGAGTACATAGACTCTATTTCAGAATTCATCGCCTTTGGCCAAGATGCTGCATCTATATCTTGGAGTGCTTCGTCATACGTCCGGGGATCAGGTTCATGTTTACCCGGGATCAAGTCCTAAGACTCTCCCAAAAACATGAATCTTTCAGGCTGCCTCACAACCCTCCCACTACGACGAGGCACTGTCTGTGGTTGTGTATCATGTGTGACACGTGTTGCAGTCTCTTGTGGTACTTCATCTTGTACTGTTGGTACTAAAGTTGACGTGTCCTCTCTTAGTCTTCTAAAACAACTTTACTACTAGGCTTGTGATCCATTATATAGTCTTCTTCTAAAAACTGGGCATTGGTGCTAACAATGACCTTCTGGTCTTTAGGACTATAAAATAAACCACCTTTTGTTCCTTTGGGATACCCTACAAACACGCGAACTTCTGTACGAGATTCTAACTTATCAGCATCTGGTTTCAGCACATGTGCTGGACTACTCCAAATCTGAATATGTCTTAGTCTGGACTTTCGCCCATTCCACAATTTTGTGGGAGTAGAAGAAACTGATTTAGAAGGTACTAAGTTCAGAATGTACACTGCTGTTTCCAGAGCATATCCCAAAAACGAATTTGGTAATTCTGAATAACTCATCATCGATCTAACCATCTCCATAAGAGTCCTATTCCTTCGTTCTGCCACACCATTTTGTTGGGGTGTACCAGGTGCGGACAGTTGGGATTGAATCCCAGCCTCTGATAAGTAATTCCTAAACTCTCCTAAGAGGTATTCGCCACCACGATCAGATCGTAGTGTCTTGATACTTTTACCTAATCGTTTTTTCACATTAGCCTTGTACTCTTTGAACTTATCAAAGCACTCGGACTTGCGGTGTATTAGGTAAATATATCCGTATCTTGAATAATCATCTATAAAAGAGACAAAATATTCAAAACCTCCTCTTGCCTGGACAGACATAGGACCACACAAATCAGAATGAAACAATTCCAACACTTCTTTGGCTCTATACCCCTTGGCCTTGAATGGCCTATTGGTCATTTTTCCTTCCAAGCAAGATTCACAAGTTGGAAAATTTTCCAACTCTAACGAACTCAAAAGTCCATAAGCTATTAGCCTCTGAATCCTACTTAAGTTAATATGACCAAGCCTTAGATGCCAAAGATATGCTTGGTTCATTTTCGAAGGTTCTTTTCTTTTATTAGAGTTAGAAGATGAGTTATAAATTTCCATGTTTTGCCTTGTGGAAGAAATTAGATTTAAAGTATACAAATTGCCAACTACTGCACCAGAATAGATAATCACTTTATTTCTTTTAATAACTACATCGTTACTGAAAGAAACTGAATATCCATTTAAAAATAGTTTAGAAACTGAAATTAAATTCTTTCTAAAACTGGGTACATAAAGACAATTTTTTAAAACCAAATTTCTATTTCTACTAAAAGATAAGTAGACGTCTCCCACTGCAACAGCCGCCACCTTAGTATCATTGCCCATGTAGACGGTAATCTCTCCTTCAGTTAGTCGTCGGGTTTCCTGGAACCCCTGCAGGGAATTGCAGACATGATCAGTGGCTCCCGTATCTACACACCAGGTGCTGGTAGATAACACCGCTAAACATGTTTCAACAACTAGAGCATGAGATATACCTTTGTTGTTCTGATTCCTACGAGGACAGTCCGCCTTCCAATGCCCTGACTGCTTGCAGATGAAGCACTTGCCCTTCGGCTTCTTCACTCCAGCTTTAAATCCTGTACTCTGAGTTTTATTCACTTTCTTTGCTGAGCCAGCTTGTTTCTTCTTCTTCTTTCCTCTCGGTTTAGAAGTAGAACCATTTTAAGCATAGTGAATTTGAGAATTGTGATGAAATAATCCTTCTGCTGCTTGAAGTTCTGTCAGTAGTTCCGCTAATGAATAAATCCTTTTATTCATATTATAGTTCAGGCGGAACTGCTTAAAACTTCTAGGTAGCGTTTGGAGGATCATATCGATTTGGGTTTCCCCATCAATTTCTCCTCCAAGGATCTGTATCTCGTTCAGATAAGCCATCATCTTTAGGATATGATCCCTTACAGGAGTACCCTCTTGCATGGTGGCTGTCCTTATCTTTCTCATGGCTTCTTGCCTAGAAGCCCTATCCTGATGACCAAAGAGTTCCTTGAGATTGTTCATAATATCATAGGCTGTTGGTAAATCTTGATGCTGATGTTGCAATACATTTGACATTGAAGCCAAAATGTAACACCGCGCCATCTCATCTGGTTTTACCCATTTCCTATGATATTCAATCTCCTCTTGGGTAGATTCACCAGTAAGTGCTTCAGGACAAGGCTCAGTCAGTACAAATTTATAGCTTTCAGCAGTAAGGACAATGTCCAGGTTCCTTTTCCAATCTATGTAATTTGGTCCAGTAAGTCTATTCTGTTGAAGTATGATGGATAGTGGGTTGAAAGTCATCCTAAGAATCACAAATAACTTTTTGTCAGAACTCTAAATTTAGAATAATATTGATTCCTCAAACAATACTATTTTAAATTAACCAACACCTCAAAACACCGTGAATTTTGTATGCCACGTTAGTGTGGACGTATACAAATTCAACATTTGTAAAAGGAGGGTTTTAACCCATTAATTTTATTATCTTGTCAACCTAACTTTTTGACAAATAAAATTAATAGTTGGTATCATTTGGTCACACAAATAATAGCAGTGACTCCGATGGGAAGGATACTATTAGATGTGTCTAAGTGTATACCACTACTTGACACTAAGTCCATTAATAAGATTATACCCCTTCCGTTGGGGAAGATCACACGCTCTTAATTAACTTCCTATAGTCATCCAAAAATGGAAGTCTGTTCTAGTGATCCGCAAACAAGCTCATCCGTTATGGAGGAAGGCACTCAGAGCCAACGCGCAAGCTTGTTTGCATCACTTACAAACCAGTAATGGAGATCATGGGATTTACTTAAAAATCCCTCTCCCACATAGTTATTTATAAATGAGGAATTTTAACTATGCTAGCCTACTAAACTTGTAAACTATCATGCACACACAGCACAATATAAAAGCAATAAATAGAAAAACTAATTTTCAACTATTATGGCTTTTATCTCTAGTTGTCCTCCTTGTGTTGTCATCCCAAGCTGCTGCCATATTTGGCCACCGCCACCGGGTCTAGCTGTCGCCTCCATCTTGCTCCTAGTTCCGCTGCGCCTCTGGTCCTTAGAAGGTTCCACGCTTTGCAAGATTCGATCCGCGACATAAATAGAATTTTACATTTTTGATCCTATATTCTATAAAAGGAATGTACATGTATTTAGATCAAAAATAAAATCCTAATAAAACTAAATACAGCTCTTGCTGTATTTTAATACAATCATGCACAAACATATAAATGCCCTTGACATGTCCAAGGGTCCAATCATACACATAATAATTAAAAGCCATAATAGTTGGATCCTGCATCCACAAAGTTAGCACATCCTACTATTAACCTGCCTAAATTATGTATGACATGTGCATAATTAACCTAATACCAAATACACAGAGGCAAAACCCTAGCTCTGATACCAATTGTTGGTTGCTACTCGGAAAATCTAGAGGTTCCACTGTACAAAAATTTTGTACAAAGGTCTGAACCTTTTCTTAGCTACCATGTGTTCTTTTAAATTAAATTTTGGATCGCCTACGGGACTTAACATGTTTGATCTAAAACTTAATCTATTTGTTCTTTTAGGTTTTGACTTGGATCTCCTGCGGAACTTAACACGTTCGACCCAAATCACCTGAAGTTATTAATTCCATTAAATATTAATTTCCATAATCGGTTCCCAGTACTGACGTGGCGAGGCACATGGCCTTCTTGGATATGGGAGCAACCACCACCGACTAGACAAAACCTTTTATAGAAATCTAATATTTAATTTCCTAAAATAACTTTAGGTTAACTGAAAAGAACAATCAAATCACAAGAAAAATAAAAAACACAACTTCGAAAAACATATTCGAAATACTAGAACGTAAGCCTCTTTTATTTGGTATTATTTCCAAAAATAACTAGTATGATGCGGAAAGAAAAATTACTAGTTATACCTTGTAGAAAAACCTCTTGATATTCTACCGTATTCCTCTTATAACCTCGAACGTTGTGTGGGCAACGATCCTCCGAGATGAGAAACCACCAACCACCTTCTTCTCCTCCTAGCTAGGTTCGGCCACAAAAAGATTTACCAAGGATGAAGAACAAAACACCAACCAAGCTCCAAGAGATGCTAGTTTTCTCTCCTTCTTCTTCTTCTTCTCCAAGTAGTATCCGGCCACCGCAAGAGCTCCAAGGCGAGAGAGAGGTTCGGCCACCACAAGAGTAAGAGAGGGAGAGGATGATGATGACGGCCGGCCACACCAAGGAACAAAAGAGGGAGAGAAACAATAGAGGTTGTACACCATGAAGGCACCCCACCCCTTCTTTTATATTCCTTAGCCTTGGTAAATTAGGAAATTTAATTACAATAAAATTTCCTTAATTTCCTTGACATGATTTAATTGAGAAAAATAAAATAAAATTTCCGAATTAAACTCTTAATGGCCGGCCACATCATAGAGAAGCAAATTAGACAAGTTTCAATCAACAAATTAAAACTTCCTAATTTGTTTCTGGAAATTTTAAAAATAAAATTTCTCTTCAAAAATCTCTTCATGGTTGATAAAAAGAAATTTCTATAATTTTAATTTTTCAACATGTGAATAATTTTCAAAGAGAAAATAAAATATATCTCCAATCTACAAATAAGGAAAGAGATCTAATCTCTTTCTTTAATCTTTTGTAGATCCATTTTAAAAGAGATATTTTAATTTTAATTCTCTTTAATAAATTATATCTTCCACATAATAAAAATTAAAATTAAAATTATTTTAATTTAATTATGGCCGGCCCCCTCTAGCTTGGGTTCAAGCTAGGGTCGGCCACCCTAAACCATGCTTAGGCCGGCCCTAGCTTGATTCCAAGCTAGCTTGGCCGGCCCCCTTTAGGTGGGTATAGAAGGTGGGTATAGGTGGGTATAGTACTCTATAAATAAGAGGCTACGATAGGAACCGAGAGGAGGAATTGGTTTTGGTCTCCCGATAAAATTAAGCATCCCGTGTTCGCCCTGAACACACAACTTAATTTTATCAATAATAATTCATTCCACTAGAGAACTATTATTGAACTACCGCACCAATCCCAAATTACATTTTTGGGCTCCTTCTTAATATGAGTGTGTTAGTCTCCCTGTGTTTAAGATATCAAATATCCACTAATTAAGTGAGTTACTGACAACTCATTTAATTAATATGTTAGTCCAAGAGTAGTACAACTCAACCTTATCGTCATGTCGGACTAAGTCCTAAGTCCACCTGCAGGGTTTAACATGACAATCCTTATGAGCTCCTCTTGGGGACATTATCAATCTAGTATCTCTAGGACACAGTTTCCTTCTATAATCCACAACACACACTATAAATGATATCATTTCCCAACTTATCGGGCTTATTGATTCATCGAACTAAATCTCACCCATTGATAAATTAAAGAAATATATATCAAATATATGTGCTTGTTATTATATTAGGATTAAGAGCACACACTTCCATAATAACTGAGGTCTTTGTTCCTTTATAAAGTCAGTATAAAAGAAACGACCTCAAATGGTCCTACTCAATACACTCTAAGTGTACTAGTGTAATTATATAGTCAAGATAAACTAATACCTAATTACACTACGACCTTCTAATGGTTTGTTCCTTTCCATTTTGGTCGTGAGCTACTGTTTATAATTTATAAGGTACTGATAACATCATCTTTTGTATGTGACACCACATACTATGTTATCTACAATATAAATTAATTGAACAACTACAAACAAATGTAGATAATTTGACCAAATGTGATTCTTTATTCAAAACAAATGTTTACAAAAGCTTAGGCTTTCAGTATACACGCCAACAGACTCTAGTCATGTGAAGCCACATGGTTGTGTGGCTTCACTAAAGAAGGAGCAAGGCATGGTTGTGTGAACCCACACGACCATGTCACCCCACCAGCAACAACTAGGGCATGGTCGTGTGGATCCACACGGTCGTGCAACATTTCCAGAGAGCAAGAAGACTTTGGCTATATGACCCACACGACCGTGTAGCCCATCCAAACCCAATGCAGAACATGACCATGTGAATCCACACGGCCGTGTCACCTTGGTCGAGAGCAAGAATAAGGAGGCCATGTGTAGGTCACACGGCCGTGCCATGGGTCATACGGTGCCCGTGCCCTGCTCTATAAAAGGGGGTTTCTTCCCCTTTCGAAAGGAGGAAGGCTCTCCCTTTAGGGAGATCTATCTTGATGCCGATCCTCACCTTCTTCAACCTTCATCCTACGATCCAAGGCCATCTCCATCTCCGCATCGACTCCAGAAGCTTAAGATTGGATCCAAAGATCACTCAACACCATTGGATAAACATTTCTCTTCTCTTCTCTTTAATTAGGGATTTGAATGCTTGTAGTCTTTATATCTTTGAATCTCTATCTTAGTGCCGTAGAGTAGTGTTACACAACTGTAAGTGCACGATTTCATCGTTAGTAATAAAAAGATATCGTATCCACAGAGACTAGTTATAACCACTAAAGATATGTCAAAGCAAATTAGCTAAACAATCAACTAGGAATTACATGTACTAAGATGCAACTAGAAAATAGAAATATCAAAGTAATCCAGAAACTATGTTTCATGAAAGTTCTAGGAGATTTGGTTTTTTGTGATACTTATCAATGAGATATGATTTACCAATTATATCCTCAATTATCATGTATTTGTAAGAAGTTGTCAGTTATCTCCTGCAGAAAACACCGACAAGGGACTTATATCTACACCTTAAGCAATTAAATAGTCATGATCCCTATGAAGTCCGTTAGCGGGGTAGCTCTGTCATGACGCCCCTCGGTCATACAACATAGAAACATATCACTAATCAATTCACATCAAGATATAGGGAGCAACTCATCTATCTATCCCACTTCTTTGTAGATTCTTGATTCATCCTTTAAGGTGATCCCCAAGATGTCCGTTAACAAGGCAGCCCTGTCACGACACCCCTCGGTCATACAATCTAGAGAATTCCTCTACAAGATCCACAAGTAATACAAACATCCAATCAAGAATGGTAATTAGATCCAAACACAACAATCCATACAAGATTGAATTGATACAAAATATAACAACATCATTGAAACAAGAAGTTGGCATATCCTTGAAATCTTACATCAATTCACATCATAAATACTCCCTCCATCCTAGAACAAGAAGATCTACTCCATGAAATAAAGGAAAAGATCCGAAGACAAGAAGATCGTAAACATTTTGATCCAAATCAAGAAGATAGAAAAGAAATGCTTATCTAGAGATGATGAATAATCTTCGGAACCAATCCTTGCTATTGGAGTCGAATCAGGAATGGAAACGTCTTTAGATCACCGAATCAACACCCAAAAGATGGAGAAAAGCCTCCAGATTGGATCTTCCCAAAGGGAGAGCCTCCCCCTTTCAAAGAGGAAGAAACCAATTATATAGAGCAGGGGATTTGGGCGCCACACGGCCTGTGTCACGGCAGTGTGGACCTCACACGACCTTGGCTGCTTAGCTCTCGGCCAGAGTCACATGGCCGTGCCATGCTTCGTCTTTGGACGGCTCACACGGCCGTGCCAATCTTGGCCTCGAGAAATGTTGCACGGTCGTGTGGCACACACGGCCTGACAATGCTTGGCCTCTGGAAGGGTTGCACGACCATGTGGCACACACTGCCTGACAATGCTTGGCCATTGGAAAGGTTGCATGGCCGTGTAGATCTACACGACAGTGTTTTGATTCTGCTTCAAAAGTGACACGGTCATGTGAAACCACATGGCCATGTCAGCCCCCTCATCTGCTGATGCTACACACCCGGTCTGCTCCACACGACCAAGATCATTTTCCTTCCTGTTCCTTTAGCATGGCTGTGTGACACACATGGCTGGCGCTGACTTCCTTCGTTTGTTGATTAGATTTGCCATGAACATCATTTTGTAACGCCCACCCCTCCTGCTAGTAGAGGCGGGGTTACTTTCTACATACATACGTACATGAATTTCATAAAAAGAAACAGCGGAAGTAATTATTTTCTTGTCATTTAAAACACAGCTAATCATACGAGCATGCTTAGCATAGTTATGAACTTAGAGAGTCATAATATCCATTTCTAACATAAGCATAAGTAAAGTGATCATGCAAGACATCAACATGAATTAAGCAAAGTTCATATCAATCCTAAATCAACGTAAGCAGGTCTTTCTTTCTTAGCCAAGCCACCACCACACACATCTCCTGCCCCTCCTACTGCTCCTTTAGTTTATCCATCCTTTACCTTTATCTGTGGTACAAGGAAAATAACTATAAGCACGCAAGGTTTAGTGAGATTCTTTCCTACTCACAAAAAAACATGTCATAGCAAAATCATACAACATATAGCATGGACACATGAGAATCTTGTCATATCATGTCATAACACAATTGAAGACATCATATCATATCATATCATAACGAAAAGTAAACATCATGACATATCATATCATAGCATAAAGAATATCACATCATAGCATAAAGAACATCATATCATATCACATCATAACATAATCATGTATGCAATGAAAAATGCCCTTTAAAACATGGGTAATATCATGTGCAAGATGCTTTTAAAAACAAAACATATCATATAATACTTGAACATAATATCATCATGAGGGCCCGGCTTGTACCACATACATACATAAATGCGCGCAATCTCTAGGACAAGGTAGCTAGCCCCGATCTACTAGGGATCTAGGTCCGTTCATAGTCCGTCGACCTAGGGGCATACTAAGGAGCTCATCCCTTTACTAGACCCGTTCATAGTCCGTCGGTCTAGGGGCGCTTATGGAGCCCACCCTTGGTACAAGCCATACAAAGTAAAATAACATGTCATATAATCATAGTATATTATATTCATGTCATTCATAGCATATAATGTTCATATCATTCATCATTCATCATGTTCATGTCATTCATAACTTAACTTAGCATGAAGAGTGCTCTTAGTCCCACTTGATAGGGAAGCAACTCTTAGGCCTTTCACTTAGCATATCATAAAGAGTGCTCTTAGTCCCAACAAGTAGGGAAGCAACTCTTAGGCCTTTCACTTAGCATATCATAAACATACGTGCTTGAGCATATAGCATATCATAGGAGATATTTTAAATGTATGATTCATAAGCGTACATAGATGAACATATATCATATCATGGGAACAGAATCATGCATGGAACATAAGTTAATATCTCCTAATTCATATCATGGCATGTGAAGCACATAATGAGTCATAAATGGGTCTCAATCATCAACGCATCGTAGGTGGCCGAAACATGTAAGGAATCACCTAGGTTGAAAGCAACATACAAGCATATGAACCCTAAACCAATTTCATATCATTTATCATAAGGAACATCATGAGCATTTTTAGTTTAGGTTCTAAGCTTCCTAGGTCTACAAACATGTTGTGGCCGAAACATACAAGGCCTAAACCTAGGTTACAAATAGCATATAAACATGTGAACCTTAAACCAATTCCATATTATTTATCATAAGGAACATCATGAGCATTTTTGGTTTAGGTTCTAAGCTTCCTAGGTCTACAAACATGTTGTGGTCGAAACATACTATAAGACCGTTGGGTCGACTAGAAGGGGGGTTGAATAGCCTGAAAAAAAAATAAACAGAAAAGACCATTCTCGAACTTTCAACAGAACACTTGCATAAAGTTAATTAGCAGTAAATAAAAAGCAGAAAGAAGAGGCTCACAATTTGACTTGGTTACAACCAAGGAGGTTGTTAATTCAAGGATTGAACATGCACTAAAATATCTCCTTCAGGCGGAGAAGTCTCTTACAGCAGTGCAATCACAAAAGATAGAAGCTAAACTAGAACAAAAGCGCACAAGTGTTTGGAATGTAAATTTCTGAGTTGATTCAAAGCTTCTGGACCAAGGCTATATTTATAGCCTTGGTCGGGGCGCCTGGAAGGGTTCCGGGCGCCCTGGGGGGATAAATTTTATCCCCCAATGTTCATATCGAGTTTTGACTCGATCTGGTCAAAATACTGGGTCCGGGCGCCCCGGGCTGCTCCGGGCTCCCCGGAGCCCAAAGTCAACCAACATTGACTTTTTCATCCGGGGACCACTACTCCGGTTTGGTTCGGCTCAGTCCGGGTCTTCTACTCCGGATCCGCTTGCCTGGGTGATCTCTGCCATCTGGAAAAGGGCTCACCCGAACCCAACTTCCAGTCTTCTCGAGCGTGCTTCCCTCCGACTTCTCGTCCCTTAGAATTGCCGCGTGTTTCCTTCTCGTCCGCCAGCGTACTCATCCGCAATCTTCGTCCCTCGGTCGTCGACCTTTTCACTAGCTGCGTCTCTTGCTCCCCGAGCAATTTTCCGCTCCGGCTTTCGTCCCTCGGAACCACCACGCGCTTCCTTCTCGTCCGCCGGTGTACTCTTCCGTAGCGCCTCATCCCTCGGACGCACAACGTGCCGTCCTTCTCGCTAGCTGCGTCTTCCACTCGACTACCTGTGTTCCTAAGCTCCTGCACACTTAAACATAAGGTTAAATACACAGGACCTAACTTAACTTGTTGATCACACCAAAACAACCTTGGGGTTTCAACAATCTCCCCCTTTTTGGTGTGATCAACCCAAGTTAAGCTAGGGTAATAATAGACATAAAATAGAATTAAGTAAATTAACTTAATTTGCAATTTAAGTGCAAAAAGATAGAAAAAAAAATTAAAATCTATCTACCTCCCCCTAGACTTATACTTTCCTTTCTCCCCCTTTGATCACAAAAAAATGGGGTTCCAAGAAAAAATAATCTAATGGTTTAAAAACATAGAAAAAATATTTCAAAAAAAAAAATTTCTAGGTTTTTAAGAAATTCAGAAAAAAAAATTTCTAAGTTATTTAAGCTGAGATTTCTAGTTTCAGGAAAAAGTTTTTAACTTAGGAAGAAATGATTTTTGAGAATTTTTCTAAGTAAGAAAAATCCTAACTTAAATTTTTGAGAATTTTTTAAGCACAAAAAAAAACTTAGGGAAGAAAAAAAAATTCTAAGTAAGTAAATTTCTGAAATAAAATGTTTTGAATAACCTTTTTAAAGCACTAATTAATTCTTGTATTAATGCTTTATTAGTAAGTTAATTAAACATTTATTTCAATATTTTGGCTTCCAGGTCGTGGCGAGGCACTAGGCCTCTTGGTTATTGGAGCAACAACCACTTCCTTGACAAAGCCTCATAAGGAAATTCTTTGTTTAATTTTCTCACTTAAAGCGCTAATTTTACAATTTAGTTTAGGCATGATTTAGGAACCCAATATAGGTTCCATCCTACTGGATTATTTAAAAAGCTTTTAGGGACATATTTTCTTGAAATGTTCCTAATTTATCCCGGGTGATATTTAAAGTACCAATTTAAATTATTAAATCTTCTAAAATTGGTTTTAGATGAACATGCATAGTTTTTCAAGTTATCTACTTGAATTTTCAAATCATCATTTTCAAATTTCAAATTTTCATTTGCTATTTTTAATTTATCTAATTCTTCTAAGGGACAAGACTTAGCTAGAATTACTTTTAAATTTTTATTTTCACTTTCTAATTTGCAGTAATCTTTTGTTAAAAGTTTAACGAACTTAAACATTTTATCGAGAGGAAGAGATCATACCTGACTTACCTTGTCGATCTCGTTGTCTGTTTCTCCTCCTGAGCTGCTGCTTTCTTCCGACGTGTCTCCCCCTTCATCGATGCTCTCGATGCTCATTTCGGAAGAGCTTGAATCGCAGTCGTCGTCTTGATGACTCGCCATCTATCCACGATTACCCATATAGTGTCATAGCCGTTTGTTGTCTTGGGTAATCCTGAAATAAAGTCCATAGAGATATCTTCCCATTTCCATTTCGGAATTTGGATAGGCTGCAGTAATCCTCCAGGCCTCTGGTGTTCTACCTTAACCCTCTGACAGGTCAGGCAGGTGCTGACGTACTGAGCCACATCTCTTTTCATGCCGGACCACCAGAATTTCTTTTTCAAATCTTGGTACATTTTGGTGGATCCCGGATGCATTGCATAATGCGTTGAATGAGCTTCTTCTAGTATCTTCTTTCGCAATTCCGAGTCGTCGGGAACACATAAACGATCCTTGAGGTATAATATTCCACTGTCAGCGATACAGAATCCGTCATTCTTTCTCTCTAACATTTCTTGCTTTATCCGCTGGATGCTTAGGTCATGCGTTTGCTTCTCCAATACATCATCGAATAGCATCGGTGCTATAGTCAGGGTAGAGAGTTGTCCGGTCACGTCTTCAGCCCCATAGCACAAATTTTCTCTGGGTTCTCCAATGACCTCAAATATGGGTTCAGCTTCAGGTCGGAAAACCACTTTTCTTGTATGGCACTCGATTGAAGCGCCGTACTTGCTCAGGAAATCCATGCCCAATATACTGTCATAATCTTGCATGTCAAGCACTATCAGGTCACAGTAGAGTTCTCTGTCGGCGATTCTGATAGGTGCGGCTCGGAACATATGAGTAGATGACATTATTTCTCTCGAGGGTAGGGTTGTTAAGAATTTTCCATTTAAAGCTTTTGGTGGTATCTCTAACTTCTTCATAAATGGTGTAGAGATGAACGAGTGCGTCGCCCCAGTATCAAATAACACATTAGCATATTTACTGAAAATAGGCAGCTGACCTGTGACAACTGTAGAGGCACTCGCCACATCATCTTTAGTAAGAGAGAAAACCCTGGCGTTCGTAGTAGCTGGCGGGGCTTCCAATCTCCCTTGGCTAATCGGAATTCCTTCAATGGCAGCCTGCATCAAGTGTAGCTGTGAGGGGGTACTCCTGCTCTGATTATTCTGCTGAGATGGTGTCTGGGACTGAGTAGGGCAGTCTCTAGCCATATGTCCTTCCCGTCCGCAGCTGTAACACTTCCTCGTACCCTTATGGCATACTCCAGAATGCTGCTTCCCACAAATGGTGCACTGAGGGTACTTAGGTTGCTTATTTGCTGGTCCTCCTTTAGTGTTGTTCCATTGTTTCCTTTTTCCATTATAGTTTCCTTTCCAGCCCGTTTTGGTACTCTGAGATTTCTGTCCTTCCTTCTGTGCCTGATTCTTATTTTTGTTCATTGCTTTCTAATAATGCTCGGTGATCAGGGCACTACTGACCATTTCTTCTATAATCTGTGGTCTATTAATTCCACCGGCCACATTTAGTGCTATCTCCGGTCGGAGCATCTTCAGCATCAGTCTAACCCTTTCTCTTTCCGTGCTGACTAACTCTGGGCAGAGGCGGGCAAGAAGATTGAAGCGTTTCACTGCTTCGTTTACTGATAAGTCACCTTGCCGGAACTCAGTGAATTCGTCGTAATGCCAGTTCGTCACTTGCATATGGAAGAATTCTTCGAGGAACTCTGTCTCGAAGTCCATCCAGTTCATCAGATTGACTTGTCTCTTAGCTTTAACTCTTTCCCACCACATTCTTGCGTCTCCGGAAAAACTGAAAGACACGCACTTGATCTTTTCCGATATGGGCCAGTCCAGTAATTCCACTATACTTTCCACCGTCTTGAACCAGGCCTGGGCGTCCCATGGCTCACAAGTACCCGAGAAGTTCTCCGGCTTCAGCCTTAGCCACTGTATCAAGTAGGTCTCCTGTCGGACCACTGGGGCTGGGGCTACTGGTTTACTGGTGGGGTGACAGGATTTCCTTGCTGATTCATTAGAGCAGTGATCACTTGTTGTTGTTCCGTGATCTGACGCTGGAGATCTGTGACTACCTGGGTCAGATCCGGTGGGGTCACTGTCGCATCGGCCCTGTTACCGCGTCTTCTAGCCATATCTATTTTATAAATAACAATAAGACTAACATAAGTCTAGAGTCATCCCTACTTATATTCGTGCATATTAAATGTCGCTTATCATACAAAAAGGAAATCCATATTAGTCATACTCAGGTTTATGGACACTAAAACATTTCTTATCATGCATAAATAACAGAGAGTAAGTACAGAAAGTCTTACATGGAACGGCAGGATGGAGGATTGATGTGTGTATAGCGGAAAGGCTAACCTGGCTCTGATACCAACCTGTAACGCCCGCCCCTCCTGCTAGTAGAGGCGGGGTTACTTTCTACATACATACGTACATGAATTTCATAAAAAGAAATAGCGGAAGTAATTATTTTCTTTTCATTTAAAACACAGCTAATCATACGAGCATGCTTAGCATAGTTATGAACTTAGAGAGTCATAATATCCATTTCTAACATAAGCATAAGTAAAGTGATCATGCAAGACATCAACATGAATTAAGCAAAGTTCATATCAATCCTAAATCAACGTAAGCAGGTCTTTCTTTCTTAGCCAAGCCACCACCACACACATCTCCTGCCCCTCTTGCTACTCCTTTAGTTTATCCTTCCTTTACCTTTATCTGTGGTACAAGAAAAATAACTATAAGCACACAAGGCTTAGTGAGATTCTTTCCTACTCACAAATAAAACATGTCATAGCAAAATCATACAACATATAGCATGGACACATGAGCATCTAACCAACGTATCATGCAAGAGTATCATATCATATTTTAACATAGCATAAGAGAGAACATTATATCATACCATATCATAGCAGAAAAGAACATCATGTCATGTCATATCATGTCATAACACAATTGAAGACATCATATCATATCATATCATAACAAAAAGTAAACATCATGACATATCATATCATAGCATAAGGAATATCACATCATAGCATAAAGAACATCATATCATATCACATCATAACATAATCATGTATGCAATGAAAAATGTCCTTTAAAACATGGGTAATATCATGTGCAAGATGCTTTTAAAAACAAAACATATCACATAATACTTGAACATAGTATCATCATGAGGGCCCGGCTTGTACCACATACATACATAAA